>NC_138773.1:182713505-183309862 GCF_965119305.1 Pelophylax lessonae | reverse complement strand
AATGCATTTCAATTTAAAATTGATTTTAAATTTGGCACAGAATTTCTTAAATTCGGATGAATTTCATTTCGCTATTCAGAGATTTTGGGAAAAAAAAAATTCTATTGCAATTTGGAATTTCGTTAGCATCTGAATCTTCAAATAACTAAAAATTTGTCTGAATATTTATTCGGAACGAAACAAAGTGGACATGTCAATATAGCAATTTACAGGAAGATCTTGATAAAATAAAGGGGTGGGCAACTATATGGCAAATGGGGTTTAATATTGAAAGATGCACTTGGGAGCTAAAAAATATGAATGCAGGTTACTTGCTAGGGGGAGAATCTCTGGGGAAATCTAGGGTGAAAATGGATCTGGGGGTTCTAGTAGATCATAGGCTCAGCAATAGCATGCAATGTCAAGCTGCAGCAAGCAAGGCTAGCAGACTTTTAGCATGCAATAAAAATTGCATTTACTCAAAAGATAAAACTTAAATTCTACCACTTTATTAAACTCTGGTTCACCCACATCTTAAATATGCCATCCAGGTCTCCTTCCTATTCTATTTTGGAGGCCATTGGCAACTTAGTCTTTGATTAAGACACTTGCACAGGGGATCCCCCATGTTTACTGCCCATGTGACTCCATGGGATCTGAAGTAGTTATTTTGTAGCCTTTGGTTTTGTGAGGTAAGTGTCTAGACTGGTGGCCTTATTCAGCAAGAAACTCTTCACAGTTTTGCATAAGACAAGGTGGTGCTGAAACCCAGATCTTCCCCTTGCCTAGGGTGGTTTCTATCTGTCTACCCAACCCGGATGTCATTATCCAGTCTGCCTCCAGTTTGTCCAAATAAAGTTTTCTTCTGGTGTCGGAATGTTGTTCAAGATTAAAAGAGAAATTTGGGCTTGTAAAAAAAAAAAAAAAGTACACACACTTGATGAATGCAGCATGAATCCGATGCTGCATATGTCCCCCAGCGGCTCTGAGAACTGACTGATCAAAGACCACTGATCATTCAGTTCTCAGCCTTTACTGACAAGAGAGCCTGAGCCTTTCAGTCACTTGCTCTCTGCTCCACCCCTCCAGCAGTCACTGAAACGTTGGGCTGTGGAGGGGTTAGAAGTGGTTGCCTCAGGCTCTCAAAGTCTGGATCTTTCCTGAGCCTGGCTCAGGTGAATGATGTAAGTCAATAGCTGACTTTAAAAAGGAAAACAACCTTTTCATCAACCTAAATCGAATAGCCTTTATATCAATTAAGGCCCCATTAATAATTGGCAACAGGGTAACCGTGGGCAATATAACGGTCCGAATTATCATCAAGGTGGCTATGCACAATCATCTAGCTATCCTAATACTCCACAATGGAGACGGGGACCCAACAATTACTTGGAGCCTTACTATCCTTATCAGAGGGATCAGGGCTCTGAGTATGGTCACCAGCGTCCTGTCTATGGAAGGTATGTATGATTACAGTCCTTCTAGAACCAGTCCACAGTGGTATGATCCCCCCACTGGACCCATTAGAGGTCCAGAGACGGATCACCGCTGGCACGGTAGAAATTCATCTGACAATAGACAGGAAAACTATCAATATAATGTCCCTGTTGAAAACAGATTTTACCCTCTTAAAGATAATGAGGGACCTAGCAACATTCAACCCCCTCTTATCCACACCGTTTCTCAACGCTCTAGAGAAATTGCACCGGAAAGTTCTGTTTCTCAAATTTCCAGGCATACAGTTGAATTATGAGTGTAGTCAAACTACTATAAACTTCTTGGATTTGAATATAGCCATTAAAGATGGTCAATTTACCACTTCTACTTTTTTTAAGGTAACCGACAGGAATTCATATATGTGTTGTGACAGTTTTTAATACTTGTCCGGCTCAGTATTTATTTTTTCCCATCAAATTTGGGCTGTTGGTTCCGGTTCCTGGTGAAGGTTGATTTTACTGGTTCTTGCTCTTTCCCTTTGTTAAAATGGCCGAACTAGTATCACTCACTTCCGGTTACCAAGCCCAGCCTTTCCATAAATAGATGGCATCAGTACGCCGTCCGCACCTTTGAAAACGTCATCTGTGAAAAAACGGCGTAAGGACACGGCGTACTGACGTCACCCTACAGCGTTCAGGAAGTGCGGCTGTGCGGAGCCGTCCGGCCGGCGGCTTTTACAAACACGATCATTTGTACTCCTGCATGTGAGTTTGATATTCCCTTTTTTAATACATTTATATGTGGTTTTACACTATGGAGCCTTTCTTTTCTTTATGGTGGTGATACATCTTGGGGGTCTCTTTGGAGTAATTTTGAGCGGCGCCTGCATATATTCTATGAGCTTTGCAAGTGCCTACATTATTTGAGTCCTGTAACAGGCATTATATAGGGTGGAGGATAAGCACCAGTCTGTTGGTTGTATATGTGGTTGCCTGTTTGCTCTATGGTAAGGAGTACCTACAGGTGCCTTTCTCACTGGACTCTATTTCCTTTCACCTCTGTTTATTGATTTGATTATGGTTATCTGATTTACACTATGGAGTTCTGTTTCCTTTCATGGTGGTGACATCCATTTGAGAGTTTTTCTGGACTAACTCCGTGTGCAGATAGTGATATTCATTTATCCTAAGATTTCTACAAGCATTTACATCATCTCAGTCTGGTAAGAGGCGTTTTTATATGGTGGAGGTTAAGCACCAATGCCTTGGTTGATTTTTGCGATTGCCTGTCTGTTCTCTGGTAAGGAGTACCTACGGGTGTTTTACCGCATTGGATCTTACCTCTTTTTGATGTGCCTCCGTGTATACATAATTTGTGTTCTGGTAAGCAGCGCAAATACTGGTGGAGGATTTCATATATTCACTCTAAAAAAATTTAATTTGAATATCACCCCTTATTCTTTTGTATTTTTTCACTGGATATTTATTCACATTGGTGTCATTTAAACAAATATTGAATGTACCCATTGTTGTTGGTTTTTACGCTATTGCGTTTATTTCTCTTTTTTTTTGATCAACCTATGACCCAATTATTACATAACTATTGCGAGCTTAACCTGCTTTTTCTACAATCAAGTCGGCAAAAGGCCTTGGTTTTGGACTACTCGCTCTATATGTTAACCTTTCTGGTAAGCATATGACCATTGGGAGTCTGGATTGAAAATCACGGATTCTACCTATTATCATATATATGTATTGGATTTTATATGGACTTCATTTGATCTATATCAATGTTTAGCGCGACTTAAATTTATACATTTCACTGGGGTGTGGTCACACTTGAAGTTGCAGCTTTGTTTTTGTTCCACTAGCGTGGTTATTATTTCCATTTTTTGGGTTCTTTGGAGGCAGGCAAAACATCTGAACTTGTGTATAGTGGTATATATACACACATACTTATATGTATTTTACACTTAGACATATATAGGTGTGATAGGAGCGTAACTATATTGGTGTTAATTATTTCATTAGCGCAAGTAGTGTTTTCTGCTCCTTTCACACCTATATATGTGCAGGTGTATATATACATACATGGGTGTGTATATATACCCCCTATACACATGTTCAGATGTCATGCCTGACTCCAAACATGTGCTCAAAAAATCCCTATAGACGCCTGTAGCCAAAAAACAAGCTGACAGGGGCGAAGCCATATTACTGCAGCGAACGTGACTTCAGAGAAACTAGCTTTTCTCTATAGCGGTCACCCTGATATGGAAGGGTTTGGTCACCCTGCCATAGCAGTCACTGTCAGTTTACCCTACACTACACTACGGTCACCCTGGCACTTAACGCTTTCCCTACAGAAACTGAATAATTAAAGCTAACTAAAGTGTAAAAGAGCACCCTAACTACAATAGATATCCCTTTCCTCACACTAATAAATGCTAAATGACACTTTGTAGCAGAAGTTCACGAACTGCTTCCACTCTCTTCCATGTCCCTGTATAACAATGCTAGGAATTTGGCGGGGGCTATCTTATATACTGGGGGGCATATTCACTAATGATTGGCCTATGGACCCCCTAGTCACCCCAATCACATTCCTAGCATTCTCCTGCCCCCTCAATTGGCTTTTGCTAATGGTTCTGGTCCAATCATGGGCTTTTAAAGCCCATTTCCTGTTCCATTGTATTTTGGTCGGTTCTGGTTGCCGAATTCCAAACTTTTTGGGCAAAAAGTTCTCAATTCGGCCGAACCTCGAACAGCAAATGTTCGGGTCGAACCGATGGTCTTCCCGAACCGTTCGATCATCCCTAGTTACAAGGAACCTTAACATCCCTTGTGACAGCAATTGGCATTGACAGGTACTCTTTATGGAGAGATCTGGAGTCTATTAGACCCCAGATGTCTCCTCTGCCCTTAAAAAAATCTGATCACACCAGGATCAGTGTGATCAGATACTTTACAAATTTAAAAATGGCACTGTTTACATCTGGGAAACCAGAAGTGAGGAAAATTCTCATTGCTTCAGGTTTCTCTGTGCTAAGCTGGCTGAACCACTGGCTTTCATTCAGGGCTTGCCTGTAGGCGGTAAAAAAACATCCATTAGTTAATTAGCCACTAGGAGGACTTTTACACAAAAGCCAGTCACTGGTTGTAAAAAAAAACAATACCGGGATGATGCCTGTAGCTGCAGAAATCATCCTGGTATACCCACTTACAGTCAAATGATGTACATGTATGTGATTTGGTGTTAATTGGTTAAGAGTCTATCTCTCAACATTTACTTCTTTCAGACAGGCTATTTCCTCTTGTTTTCCAAGATGTACCCATGTACTGATTCTCCAGTTTCTTGTTCCTCCATCTCAAGGTGACCCAGCAGACCATCATCCAACTTCATGGTCTAAGGTTCAGGTTCAATCTTTTCTTCATAAGCCTGTGAGTGTTCCTGAACTTTTTTGTCTCAGTGGACTGTTTCTCAGATCTGCTTGGTGGGACACTTGAGCTTTTATCTTCACGTTGTCTATGTTCTATCAGATTATATTTGGCCTTATCTGAAGGCAGCTTTGGTTGTAATACCCCTTCAGCAAGCTTTAAGTTGCAGATTGTTCATTGTTCAGTGTTTTGGTGTTGATTCTGTGTCTGAAGCCTATTGGCATTCATTTGCCATTTGCCTAACCCACAGTGGGACTTATTTTGAACATCCTTATCATCTCAATGCATCCAGATTAGGGAAAGCACAGATGCAAAAAATACAGTCATTTAGGTAGTCAGAACAGCTATAGTTAACTCCTTAGAAGCCAACAAGGGTGGAAGGCATAGGAGCACAATCACCTCATAATTTCTAAAGTTATTTCAAAGAGCATACTACTTGCTGGGCTGGAGCAACCGCAAGTAATTGTTGCATATTATACCAGAAGCATCTAGGCTTCATGAGCACCTTGCACAGAGGTATTGACGGAGACAATAGGCTGGACAGCCCAACTGGTGCTATTATGGTATGCACCTTCAACACTACTAATAGCTTCAGCAGTCATCACTACAGCAGATTTTGGTGGGAAGGTGGGAATTTCCTAATTTCCTATAAAATAGGATTTGCCTAAAGGTATACTAAAGTGTCATTTTTTTGTGTTTAAAAATAATAAACGTTTTATACTTACCAGCTCTATGCTGTGATTTTGCACAGAGCAGCCCAGATCCTCCTCTTCTCAGGTCCCTCTTCGGTGCTTCTGACCCCTTCCTCCCAGCTTTCTATACAGGCACCTGAGCTGAGTGCCCTGTTTGTCCATTCAGACACAGAGACCTGACTAGGCCCCACCCCTCTCTCTCCTCATTGGCTCACTGACTTTGAATAACAGCAGCTGGAGCCAATGGTGCTCTGCTGCTGTCTGAGCCAATCAACAGGGAGAGTCCTGGGGAACCGAGTCTCTACTGCAACATTGCTGGATTGGGATGTGCTTAGAGAAGTATTAGGGGGGGCTAGGAAAGCTGCTGCACATAGAAGGTTTTTTTTATCATAATGCATAGAATGCTTTAAGATAAAAAACCTTCTGCCTTTAGAACCACTTTAGGCTTCTCCCCCTGTTAGTGAGTTATTGGTCTACCTCATGTATGCTGCAATGTTGGCACCAGTAAAGTTAAAAATTGTATTAAACACTTCCATTCATTTTCCTTTCCTGGGTCCAATCCATGGCAGCATACTAAACCCATCCAGTTCACTCCTAAAGTTGTGAATGGGTGGTTGTGTTGGTGTTGACACTTTATAGCTATGCACTGATCCTGTTAGTGGAAGAAGGCTGGGCTACTTCTACATGTATGCTGCCATGTATTAATGCCAGTAAAGAAAAATTATAATCATTTGATACAGTTTTCATTTTTGGATTTAAATATATTTGTCTATTAACAATTAGAAGCTTATTTATTATTATTATACAGGATTTATATAGCGCCAACAGTTTGTGCAGCGCTTTACAATATGAGGAAAGACAATACAGTTGCAATACAATTCAATAAAGGAGGAATTAGAGGGCCCTGCTCGTTAGAGCTTACAATCTAGAAATCTAGAATAAACATTTCTATTTAAGCCGAAGTTCATATTCAACTAATTAAAGAAATATATAGACTTACACTTGCCTATTTCATTTATGAGATAAAATGGTATATTCAGGGAGAGATTTTACAATTCATTATCTTCCACTGGAAGGAGCCCCGGGTCTTTTTTAATATGATTCCAAAGATGAAGCCAAGTTTATTTGACATTCTTCCAAAAAGTCAGAGAGAGAGATTAAAAAGGGCAGTGCTATGACTAAAGTTTCCCTGTAACAGAAAAGCCACATTTGTTTTTTATTAAAAAAAAAAGAATGTTTATTCTCTCAGGTTTTTAGTTTCCACCCAGGTCTCAAAAAAGCATGCAGTTACAAGCAGCACCACTATTCTGTCCAGGCTTAGTAATAGCTCTTTGTTACAAGCTTGCTAACTTCAAAAGACGATAACAATATATGCTAGCTTTCATAAACATGTATGCAGAATTTTTAGAGGATTAAACAAACTTGAATTGCTGGGCAGAAAGATATGCGTCTGTATTTTTTCTGCTTGTTTCACCCATCAAAAAATATTTTTTTGTAGCAAGAACACTGGTATGAAACACTATTGGAGAGGTTATTCAGAAAAATAGAGAAAAAAAAGGGCAGAATATGTTTCACCAAAACAGTGTATTATTTTATGGGAAATGTTATGGCCAATGAAATGCTGCTATTTGGAGACCTGGAGGCATATCCACTTTGTATACTTCCAAAAAAATAAAAAAATACAATGTTAACAGTGCCTTACTTTGTAAAAGGTAAAGCACCGCAGGTTAGTGCTGCTACTGTTTCTGAATTAGCCCTTAAAATGTAACTTAACGTGGAACTTTACTCAATTTCACATCAGCAATACAATGTCTGTGAGTTTCTTCACCAATAACATCTCCTATCCAGGTTCTTTGTTCAGAATATTCAGCCATCTTCTTTGGCCACCTGGAATGATGTAACTCCCATGCATGCGCATGGCTGCAGATATCACAATTATAAACTATGCCTCTGCAGCACTGTGTACACACAAAAGAAGAATGCAAACAAGAAAGTAGGAAGCTTTTATTGCAGAAAAGTGGGGGAGGGGTACCAGAGTGTCATAGGCATTACGTCTGCAGCACTCTTCTAAACTAAGAAAACAGAGCAGACCTACCTCCTATTTAATAAAAGAGGCCACAAGCCCCTTTCTTAATTAGGGGTGATCTGCCCATCTTCCATGCCAAATATGAGTGCTTAGTCCCACTTCCAGCCCCCAACATCCTTCTCCTGTATGTATAAAGTATTTACTATACAGCGAAAGAGAGACACATGAGTTTGCCAGTTAGCATCCCATACTACAAGTTTAATCTAGTGAGGATCTGAGGTTGTTTTTATACTGTCATGATCCCTTTGTCAATTAGGTAAAGATGTGCACCAGCTTCTATTTTGCTGTAAAACTGAAATTGGCATGGGTGGTGCAGACAGACCTGAAACAGGCATGTCTGATTTAATATGATTAAGAGTGTTTGCTCTGAACTTAAATTACGTTAAGGGTGTTTGGCGTGGCTGTACCTGACAACTTGCCACTGTCAATGGTTGGTAGGGAAACAGTGGGTACTTTCCCCCATTAAATCCTTACAAACCAACAAAGTCACCCAGCTTATTTACATATGCAAGTAAAAGGATGGGGATAGGGGGTGACATCATCACCTAAATATTGCCACATGGTCAATTTTGGGCAATGATGTCACCACTATCCCCACCTCTGCCTTCATATTGCTGGAGACAGCTCAGTGAACTGTCATTCGGCAAGTGGTTTGTGCTTGTTTGATAGTCGGGTTTTTTTCTTTCAGTGGATATCCCAAAATTGTGATTGATGTGCTCCAAGCTTGTAAGACATTTTTTTTTAAATAAAGGACCTAATAATGGACTTCTCAAATATGATTTGTGCTTTCATGTACACTTTTTACATTTTTGTGAATGTGGGAGAAAAGGAGGTAGCCTTTTTAGGCCCCCCTTTGCCTCATGGGGCCATGGTGTCAGTGTTTTAAGCACTATTGTAGGGATTTTGAATGGGGCCTATTCAAATAGGTCAGCTAAGGCCACATGACCTTGAAGGTTCTGGAAGGTTAGAAGGTCAAGTGAGGATTGGCAGTTAGGGTCATATGACCTTTAGAATCTTCTGGAAGGTCTTTGGGGCTTATTTAAAGAGCCTACTGACAGAGCCTTTTGCCATTCACCTGAGAGAATTTGTCACAAAAGCTCCCCTCCCCCGTCGCCGCCGGTTTATGTGGTGGGTTCCTTTGGTATGACATTCAAAGGGGATATGTGAGAATATGGTTAAACTAAATGCTGGGTCTTAGTGGCTGGCCTGAGAATTAGTGATTTCTGAATAATTTATGTTGAGTTATTTGAAGTAATTAAAGTTCATGATGTTATTAAAATATTTGGATTTAAACTAATAAACCAGGCTACGACCTATTTTGATCCAAGTTCTTTTGTGTTGGTGTATTTGTTTATTTTTGTGCATGTTTGCAGGTTTAGCGTGGCGCCTGCAGTCCCATAAGGAGGGGTAATGACTACTTACCTGTCTCTACTGAGTGTATCATAGACTCTTCTGCCACCTAGGATTGTGATCCTTTAAGGAAACTGCTCTTAGTTAACCGTGGTATTGCAATAACCTCATTCTGAACAATATATTGTATTATGTTACATTCATATCTCCTTGCCACTCTGACACTGTTGCCATTTTCAATTTCTACTCTGCATCTATTCCAGTGAAGTTCAGGTTAAAGTCACCCTCTGACTGAACATTCAGCTGATCATGCACCCTGTTATCTTTGCTGCTAACCATGTTGCTGGATGGCAAGTATTTGAAGAGCTGGAAGAATGGATAAGTAGTGCTGGAACCTTGTTCCTCAGCAGCTGGTTTGAGCAACAACCAGGAATGCTGGTGAGCTCAAATAGAAAAGGCAAGAGGGGCAGAGAGTTTCTTCCCCTAAAATTATCACTGCCTCTCCTAAGTCCCTCTTCCCCTCTTAGTTTGCAAGCAAAATTCACCAGAACTGATAGTTGCTCCAGCTAGCTGCTGATGAACATTGTGAGGAAGTTGATTTTGATGAAATGTGCTGAGCTGGAGGAGATACAATGATGTCATCATACAATCAGGAAGTCCCATTGATACTAATGCTGGATGATGTATGGGTTCTCAAACAAGCGCAAAAGAGGGTGGTTAAACGGTTTTATGCTTTTGCTTGAATAAAAGGTTCTAAACAGATTTACACTATGATAGTCAGTTTTCTTCCTGTTTAAATAAATGTATGAGGATTTCAATGTAGAAGTTTGGATATTAAAGAGCCCTGTGGAAGAAAAACTCTAGGGAGCCAAAAATGTAAGTGCTCTATTGACCATATACATGACCAATATTTATATATTTTATTACAAGTACTTATATAGCGCCAACACTTTTGCAAAGGGCTTTACATATACAGGATATTGTACATTCACATAATTTCCTGCCCTGAAGGAACTTACAATCTAAGGTTGGACTAACAACCCTACTGTAGTGCTGATGACAGGCAGAAGTGCTAACCACTTAGCCAATATGATTTGATGAGTGTGTACACCTCAGGGGGAGGTGTTTTTTGTGCTGTTTTTTTGCACAAGAATTTTTTTTGTTAGTACGGAGAAGACAAATATAGTTATTGCTGGAAATGATTGTATTGTGGAATACACTGGACATTGATTGAAGGAGTATTGCTAAACATACATCATTTACACTTTATGTTTCACTCAAAGATTGACTGGTACTGTTTTATACAATTTATGAATTTATTCCCAAAGCGATTTTTTACTGTTAAAAAAAAAAAATATATATATATATATATATATATATATATATATACATAAACACACTAGATTACCAAAAGTATTGGGATGCCTGCCTTTACACGCACATGGACTTTAAAACTTTAATGGCAACCCAGTCTTAGTCCATAGGGTTTAATATTGAGCTGGCCCACCCTTGGCAGCTATAACAGCTTCAACTCTTCTGGGAAGGCTGTCCACAAGGTTATGGAGTGTTTCTATGGCAATGTTTGACCATTCTTCCAGAAGCGCATTTGTGAGGTCAGGCACTGATGTTGGAGAGAAGACCTGGCTCGCAGTCAGGGGTGCCCTCCTGGGCCAGACTTCCTGTCTGCCGGGGTGGAGCCCAGAACCTTAGTCCTGTCTTTACTAAAAGACCCAGACACACCTGCACAATCAGTGTCCTGGCTAATCCTAAATCCTGGAGATTTCCTCCTACCCAGTTTGCTTCAAAATCTCCAGGCTCCAGGCCCCCAACTGAACTTTACAAACCCCAGAGGAAACTGAAAACACAGTCTCCTCCAAATTAAACAATCCTCCCGGAGCCTCTAAACCTTCCTGGTTGACAATCCTGGGCAACATACCTGTTCACAGCTAACTACACTGTCACAGTGGAATCAAAGGGATAACTATTGTTCTGCCAGGGAACTCCTCACATCAGTTGGGGCTTAGCTGCTGTCTACCTGAAAACCAATGGAAAGATACTTTTAGACATGGAGGAGGGAAGGTGTTCTGTAATTAGGGCCCAGGAAGTGAGCGCAGCACGAGGCACTGGGTAATTGGGAGCAGGTGTGAAGTTTGAGGCTGCAGTTGCAGAGATAGCACAGTTGAGGTTCAGACTATTGATACTGTAAATACTAAAGGTGCAGACATGGCACAGTAGTGACGATGCAGCTGAGATACACAGAGGGCGGTGGGTACAATAAAAACTGTGACTGTGGGTGCTGAAGGGACAGCTGAGGTGCAAAGGAGGCTGCATGTGCAGTCGAGGAGCTGCTCTGACTGTGGTTGCAACTGTGGTGCAGCAGAGATATAGTGGAGAGTGTGAATGCAGCAAGGGTGCAGTGAAGGCTGATATGTGAGTGCTGTTGAGGCTGAAGAAACAACTGAGGAAAATTTGAGACTTTTAATGTTGTAGAGGGCTGCATGGGTGCAAGGGTGGTTGCACTGGAGGTTGCAGAATTGGAAAGTACAGATGTTTGTGGGGGTAATATGGGTAATTTTTTTTTTTTTGTTGCACCATATGTCATAGTGTCCAGCATGTGTATCTCATAGGGCTATATGGGTACTCACTGCTTGAGTGAAGTGACATTTATCACCTCTTAGCTGTCAATCCTGAAGCAATATATATTTAATTGGCATTTTATTCTTATTATTTTTACACTTGGAGTAGATACATTTACAGCTAGGATGAGGTGAATGCATGTGTAGCACCTTCTAGCGTGCTACTAGAATAATTCAGGCAAATGTCATTGTAAAGTGTGTCTGAATCTGGGTCAGAGTTTACTGCAAGTCAGGCTGGATAACTCACAGGCAGGTCTCTGGTGCCTTCCCCTGGTTCTAGAAGTTTGGAGAATGTTCTAGAAGTTAGTGGGTGAAGGCTAGGAGGGTGGATCTGCATACTTTGGGGAACTTTGCCAATCCTCAGGTAGAGGGCCTGGCAGGGTGGCCGAGTCCGCTCCTAAATATGGATGAGTCATGCCAGCGGAGGAGTCGGGAAAAGATACAGTGCTGATGAATCTGTCGATGGCCTAGGAGGGTACCCCTGTGTCTGGTGGGTGCTCTGCTGCCAGGCTGAGCTTGGGCTGGCTTGGGAAGATCTTGAGCAGTTCAGTTTGAAAGGAATCTTGCCTAAGGAGCAGCAGGGAGGACAGTGCGAACACATCAGCACATCAAGGGATTCACAAGGGGAGAGACTGCCACATGTAGCATAACCTGCACAACCTCCAGCGAGATTTGGATTTGACCCTATTGACAATCTAATTTACATAACTACGTTAAATGCGGGTTCACACATTCACATGGGTTTATGTAGATCCTCCCCATCTCCCCCCGACCCACTTCTTTCTCTGCCTCCCTTACCGCCCAGTAACCCATCCTCATTGTTTCGTATTTCTTTTTCTTGCTATCTAAAATACATCCCTAGGCTTCCATATGTTCCTGGACATTTCTCCGCCTGATATACACGTAGACCTACTAAAAAGCCCACCAAAAGTGTAAGTAACTAACCCACATAATGACCACTTTTGTATACACTGCTATCTTTGCTCCAGAAAAATAACCACTCATGCCTATAACTAGCATGACCATGGCCAAAGCATATAGACAGGGACATATAGCTCAAAGAGAGTGGTGGGGTCTGGTGTCTTGGCGATGTCTTGCATTTGTGCTTATCTAATCAAACTTTGTTCCTCTAAATCTGTAACCTTGAAATATTTATTGAAACAGAAAATAACAAAGTTGAACAGTTGGTATAGTTGAATAGTTTATGGATGACTTGAATTGGATATATGCTACTGTAAATGTATATTTACAGGGAAATCTATGGCAATATAAAACCTTTCCACACATGCTAAATTGATTTGAGCTTGGGGTTCTAGTCGACCATGCATTCAATCCAAACAAAAGTCATTCACAGCTTGAGAAAATGACAAAGCAACCAATTGCCAACACTGCACTTCTTGACCTCTGAGCTGTGGTATTAAAAGGGCCAATCAATCATGCAGGTTTTATTACTTGCCAGCTCCCTCCCTCAAAAAGTCATGGTTTCCAGCAGTATTTGTTCAGTGTTTGTTGGAGGAGCCTTGGAGGAGTTAGGAAAATATTACAGACTGCAGAGAAAGCTAGATGTCAATTTGGCGCTGATTGCTGAACACATCTATCTACAGTAAATTTAAATTTGGGTTATTTTATTTTTTATTTTTTAACTAGCAGGTCTATGTCCCATTGACAAGGCAGACTAGTCAAAGTGTTTAACTACTAAGGACACTGTGTGCCACACACCCCAAAAAATGTAATCAAAGTACACAGGGTGTGTGGTACACCCAGTGCTTCTGTCCCACTTCTATGCCCTCTCCCACTCCTGTGCAATTCTTGGCTCTTACCATCAAAACTGTGAGTTGTTGTGTGAACATAGCAGTTGCTACTTGATAAAAAAAAAAAATCAAACTCTGTGTTTTTCAATACCATTCAGAAGGTTCTCTTTTTAGTTTTGTTACTTTTTTGTGTAAGAATTGCATAAGAAATTGCAAGACAGTAGGGTTGATTTACTAAAACTGGAGAGTGCAAAATTTGGTGCAGCTCTGCACAGAAACCAATCAGCTTTCAAACTGTTGTAATTCCTACACCGTTCACCTGATTTGGATGTAAATACCTTCACA
This sequence comes from Pelophylax lessonae, assembly GCF_965119305.1. Classification (NCBI taxonomy): domain Eukaryota; kingdom Metazoa; phylum Chordata; class Amphibia; order Anura; family Ranidae; genus Pelophylax; species Pelophylax lessonae. Next base: position 183,296,149 of record NC_138773.1, on the reverse strand, counting down.
TTAAAGCTGAAAGTCTGCCGTTAAAGCACATCTTTTTTGTTTCATTTCAAATCCATTATGGTGGTGTATAGAGCCAAAAAGATTTGAGTTGTGTTGATGTCCCAATATTTATGGACCTGACTGTACTGTATATGTATGACTGTTATCTTAAGTAATGACAAAATCATTGCTGAATAAACAGACCAAAAAGAGAAATGTAAAAATTACTCTGGTTCATCAGAGTGTATAAGTGTGAAACTGAATTAGTGAAAGACTCTACACATACTTACTGATTTGATATTTTGGGGGCTTTTTTCAATGGAAAAAAAAACACTCCACTTAAGACTTTTTTTCTTCTAAAATCATAAACATGTTAAACTTGCCTGCTCTGTGCAATGGTATTGCAAAGAGCAGCCCTGAACCTCCTCTTCTGGAGTCCCCCAGGGCCCGGTCAGATATAATATATATAATGAATAAAAAAACAATGTCCCAGATGTAGATCCATTGTCAATCATGATGCCTGCCGCCACCGCTAGACCCAGAAAAAAAATAACACTCGTCCCGCAACAAAAACTAACTGCCGAATTCCTGCTCCACTGTTTGACAGTTTTTAAATAGGTAAGGGGCAGGGCCATCTGGTGACCCTGCTTCCTTGTAATGTCACCGACCAGTGAATGCTGGGTTGGTGACCTCACGAGGGGTGGTGTCAATTGGTGATGTCACCAGTTGGCCCTGCCCCTTACCTACCTATTTAAGAACTGTCAGATGGAGGAGCAGTTAGCCTTCATTGCAAGTGGAGTGCTTTTTTGGCAGTGGTGGCAGACGTCGTGATTGATGATAGATCTACATCAGGGGACATAGCTTTTTTAATTTTTTTAATAAAAGATTTGTCAAAACCAACTCCTGTCTTTATTTAATTTTGACATTTTTTTGGTAAATACTTATTCAAATGGGGGACCAGCATCTGGGGGCCCCCATATTAAAGGGGCCTTTCAGATTCCTATAAGCCCCCTGCCTGCAGACCCCAGAACCACAGCCCATGGTTGTGAGGAAGGGCATGACTGATAAAGATGATGACTCATCTGTTGTTAAGGATACCATGGCTTGTTTCCCAGGGCAACTCCTTAAAGCATAACTCCACTTTGTTGAGAAAAAAGCATTCCCCTCTGGTTGATCTATGTACATTGCAAGTATTTTAACAAACTTTGTTGCAGATTCCTACCGTTCGTTATTCTGAAGAAATCCATGTTTGTTCCTATTGGGAGTATTTTACCAAAAATGACATTTTTTGTTGCAGGGGATGCCAGAAATCTGACTTATATCTTAGGCAGACTTCTGGGAAAATCAGTGAGCCAATCACACAAGCAGGAAATTATGTTTCTGGGGTGTGGTCAGTACACATTCTGTGTACAGGACAGCTCCAGGTAGCCATATTGCATTGCATTTCCAGAAAATTATAACAACTACAGATTGAAAAGAAAAGGTCATTTTTTAATAACATTCAATTACAATATAACTTGCATTTGCTATTTTTAGCCCCATTAAAGTGGAGTTACCCTTTAACAACCAGCTATTCAGTGTGCCCTAAATGGTCAAAGCTGTGCCCAGTCCCGGCTTAGAATGCACTGTGCAGAGTGCAGTGCAATGTGGGGCGCTTGGCGGGCGAACGTTCCGACGGGTGTCCCGCAACTTTGGGTGTTCACCGAACGGATGAACAGGCAATGTTTTGACCAAACTTATGGTTGGTCCGAACCTCTTGCCCAACACTGTGTAACACTATGCATGTAGGCACTCCAAAATTCAGGATGTTTTTTTCAGTAAATCGGTCATATTCTAACTTTGAGTTCTTGATTTAAAAATGGCTACTGGGGGTCCTGTTCAAATTAGGGCATGGTTCAAACGATTCAGTGCTGTTAATTTAGACCCCTCAATATTTTGGGGATTTTTTGTCAGCAAATGAATTACACTGTTGTGTTGATTTTCTGATTTTAAAATGCCCGGTAATGGCCTTTTTCAAAATGGGGACAAGTACAAGTGATTACAAATCATGCAAGTAAGCACGACATTATTTTGGTGGCTTTGTTTTGCAAATGAAGATGAAGAAGTTGTATATTTCATGATATTAAAGTTGCTGCTTGAGGTTCTGTTCAAAATTGGGCCTAGTAAGAGTAAATCTATACTGTGCATTCAGGCATTAAATTGTTTTGTTTTTTCTGTGAGTAAATTACAGTCTAATGGGGTGGTGAAGGTCATCATTCAAAATAGTGCCTAGTACAAATGATTCAATAGTCTGCACACAGGATCTACAATATTTTTGGGCTTGTTTCGATTAATAAATTGCAGGGTGAAACTGAAAACTACTAAAGCAGCTAAGATAGTGTGCATGAACTGAAAAAAGTATATTTTCAGTGACATATAAGTCATTGTTCCAAAAATATAACATAGCATACAAAAATACTGGGAGGGAACATTACTGGATCTAGACTAATGTTTGGCTATCAGCACTATCAAAGGTTCTGTTTCTGCCCTTTCTATCTTTTTAAGAGGCTATTGGTCTTTTAGTCAAAGCAAGGCACCCCTACATGTTTAAGGCACATGTCCAGGCATGGTTCAGGAGGGGGCTACATGCTCATCCCTCCTCCCTTTCCTGCCAGACTTATTGCTTGGGTAAGGGTCTGCTATAAATTCTTGGGGTGGGACCTCACACTTTTTTTTTTTTTTTTACATAGAGTTCCCCTTCAAAATCCATACCAGACCTGAAAGCCCTGCTGTAGAATTTTGGGGGAACTCATGTCAAACAGAATGAATCAGCTAGGAGTTGTCATCTTACAGGTAATTTAAACATATTTTTTTCTTTGTAAACATCAGTTTTGATGTAGTAGGATGTATACATCCAACAGATAAATCCAAATAAGTGAAAATGTGTGACGCTATACTGAAACAATCATATATGTGTGACTGTAGGTGGGGAATGACCCAGCCACAGAATAGATTGGCCCATTATTGGTAGGCTCACTCAGGTGGTTTCAGACTAGAATCTGAACACACGTGAGCTGATTCTTAGTAGCCATAGAGGACAATTCTCCTCTATGCAAACACTTTCCACCTCAAAGGAGATGCTCACTAAATAATTCCCAGTACCAGCATATGGAAACCTTTATGGAAAAATTAGATATTACAATTCATGCCTATAGAGAGCAGAATAACCACTATGAAAATAAAATGGAAGGGTTATGGCACAAAACCACTTGGTTGGAACCATAATGAGCACGATATAACATTTATTGGCTCAAAACCAAAATGGCAGCATCCCCCCCCCCCATGCAGCAACACTTTTCCTTTTCTGACTCTGAGACTCTGACTCTGATTTTTCTTCCTAGAAATCTATATTTAGAGTGCTGTGGTACATTAAAAGTGCTATACACTTATGAGAAATTATAATACTACATATACTACACTATATATATTTATTGTGATACCAATATATACAGATAAACACAATGCCCATGTTCCATATAATGCTATAGGCCAAAAAAGTACAATATGTATATATAAGAGCATGTCACCACCTCTATGTTACTGCAAATCAAACCAATAGTCCATAAAGTCCTAATCTTAATTTGACATGAATTACTTGCTATTCCATGTGCACCAATGTGATCTCTTTTGGTGTAAACCCACCACAATTCATTCTCTGCCCTCACCTTGATTTTAGACCTTTAATAGGTCTCAATGGAATTTCTCCATTAAGGGGTCAATCTAGGATGCTCCAATAAAACTCAAATTCCTTATTCCTGATAGATATCTCCAGGGCCCTCTTTATTATCATGTAGCCCCAGCAAAATATCCACCGTTACAATTACTCAAAAGAAATATAAATTGCACATAGTGTTTACTGGTTTAAAATCCCTTAATTATTTATTAAAAGACTTCCTTAAAAGGGAAGTATGGGTTTCCTTTTTAGCTTAATCCTAATTCTTATGAGCTGCTAGTAGCTACAAATCTTTCTAGCCTTCTTTATGATAAAAAATAGTTAATTACCTGTGGGAGGGACTACAGTTTTCTCAGAAGCGTCATACCGACAATGGGAGTCTGGATCTGCCCCCCCGTCCTTATACTCTATGTAAATTATTTAGGCTCTGGGCTCTCTGCTCATTCCCTAGACTTCACAGAGCTGCTCTCCTCCTCCACCCTGGCATCTGAGCAGTCAGTGTTCTGCCAAAAACCCAAACTTTTCGAGAACTCCAACGATGTTACTTTCGATGAGTGTACACCAGGAATAATTGGAGATTTCGATCACTTGGTGTTTTCAGAGAACACCGGCAGGCTATACACTCCGGTACATGATATAATGAGTGGATATTGTTAGACAATGTCCACTTATTATTGCGTGTACAGGAGTGTATACACTGCCGTCCGTTCTGTGAAAATGCCAATTCGTCAAAATCTCCAATTATTTATGATGTACAGTCACCGGACGTGACGTGATTGGAGTTCCCAGCAAGTTGGCGTTTTCGACAGAACACCGGCACACAGACTGGCCTTCAGTAATAGCAGCTGAACTTCAGTGACTATAAGAGAAGTCACTAAAAGTGCTGCTTATTATACTGTATATATTCTACACTAGCCTTTAATAACCTACTGTACCAGCATTGCCCCTATTTACTGTTACAGTAAAACAAAATACAATAATAATATTGTGTATGGATGATTGTATTGACTATTCATATTATACGTGATTGAGGCATGGAAAGCTTCCATTCACATTTGCTTAAGTTGGTTTTACACTGCTGTTCTGTAGTTTGGCCACGGCATGGATGTTTCCTGATTTCCCATAGACTTTCTATTAGGTCCTCTGTGTTTTTCAGAACTTTTGGTGTGTTCTCAGAAAAAACACTAAAAATGCACAACCTAATAGAAAGTCTATAGGAAACTGCAGATTACCTGAACGAAAACCACGGGTACAACCACACTGCAGCCAACCACATCACAGCAGTGTGAAACTAGTCTTGGACCCCTTTAACACAAATGGTCTGCTCAGGTCTGCCTGTCAGTTTTTCAGATGGACCTGATGGGACCCTCCATTCACCCATATGGACCAGTGGTTGTAAACAGACCTTTGTTAGTTTACACCCCCGTTCCTCCAATCCCATCTGGTCCACTAAAAAAAAACAAAAAAAAACCACAGATGTACTACTTTCTACTCACCACTGCACTCTGCGTCACTTACTACTGATCTCTATACTCTGCACTATTTACTACTAACCTCTGTCTCACTTACTACTCACCTTTGCACTCTATGTCATTACTCACCTGAGTAGTGAACTCTGCGTCACTTACTAGTGACCTCTGAACTCCACATCACTTACCACTCACCTCTGCACTCTGCGTCATTTACTACACACCAGTGAATGCTGAACCTCTTGCTACTTAATACAGGCAGAAAATACAGAGGTCATGGGACTTTAAATGAGGCAGGTCACTTTGCAAAAATAAATATAAAAAGTATGTATGTGCCAAAGTGAATCCCATTCCAAACAATGATCACTAAGCCGCGCATTTAAAATGTATGTGGAAAAATTAAACATACATGTGAAATTAAATAACTCACATAATATTATTAGTGATAAAAATAAAAATAAATAAATAGCAGTCTTCAAATATGTAGATGTGCACAGGAGCTAGTCCAGTATGCTCCGTACACAATGCAGTTCATATAAAGTAAATTTTTAGGTGAAAATGTGATCAGATAATGAGAGTCTCATGATAAGGTTGAGTCACCATAAATCCACCACCATTGTGATACCACTCCCATCAACTGACGACTCACCCCAAATTTTTGCCCTTCATTCTCATGGTCAGGGCTGATGCGCAGTGGGATCACTAGTAAAAAACGGGGGGATCATTCCCAGATCGTTCTCCTGCAACATCTCCTCCTCACCTCACAAATTACCCATCAGTATGAACCATAGAAAAGAAAAGAGCTCCACTAGTGCAATATGGTCTTTACATTGATTTATTTACTCATATTACAAACCCACATAAAATGCACTCACAAGGTGTAATAAAGCAAAGCACATGATTAAAAATAGGGGGTCTGAGGCATTCCCATAGTCCTCACCACCTCCACGCTGGTATACCGGACCCTAAGGAGCAGCCTCCAAGCCTCAGACAGATTCTCCGGTATGCCATGTAGCCACGCTCTGACACGTTTCGTCACTTCCGACTTCGTCACAGGGGATTGACCATGACGAGGCTTGTTCTGAGTTGAACCTCTCGTGTTAAACTTCTGCATGATCTTGGCCACTGAGCTGCATCTCAGTTTCAGGGTCTTGGCAATCTTCTTATAGCCTAGGCCATCTTTATGTAGAGCAAAAATTATTTTTTTCAGATCCTCAGAGAGTTCTTTGCCATGAGGTGCCATGTTGAACTTCCAGTAACCAGTATGAGAGAGTGAGAGTGATAACACCATATTTTATACACCTGCTCCCCATTCACACCTGAGACCTGGTAACACTAACAAGTTGTGACAAGACCAATCTCGCCACTGGGCATTGGAGAAGCCTGGTTGCTTGCCTCCTGCAATGTGACTATGGACCCTCTCATCAGCCCATGCTAAACGTAAACCCCATGGCGATTTGACTGTGTTTGTGGCATCTGAGCACTGTTTGGATATGTTGAGCGCTCAGATCCAGGCTATCTGGGGATGGGTTGAATGTGGGGGTTCTGTTCAGTAGATTGGGAGTTATGCATTTTTGTGTCTTTTTGTGTTTCTTTAACCATGTGGCTAATGGAGTCTTGCCTCTATCCTGGAAGCTAAACCATATTCCTGTAAACTGTAAGGCACAGGAAGTGCACTCCTAATATGGTCATTCCAGGAAGTCCAATGAGGAGATGGACTGTCTGAGGTGGCTCTCCATTCACCTATTGTCGGGTGTGCTAATGAACTTGCCTGCTGTCTGCTAAAAGATGTATTGACACTCAGAGTAATGTGTATTGAGGGCTCGTTAGGGAACCATTGTTCTGTGTCTGGCTATTGTGTACATTGATTACCCCCTGGGGGCTTCTGTCTCTTTGCACATGGCAGTCCTTCTGGTCAAGCTATCTGACCAATCACTGCTGACTCATTTTCAAGCCCTCATTTGCATGGCTGGAGAGGACCTTATGGGGAACTGCAGGTACTGTGCAATTGACCAATGGGAAAGCGGTTGTTGGGGGAAGGATGTTCCAAATTCTGTATAAAAGTGTGCTGTGTTCTTCCAATAAATGTTGTTCCTGTTATACCTTCAACTCGGAGCTTTGTCTCGTTTTTGGAGGGGGATTTATTATACAGAAAGCCGTTCGATTGTTTGGGGCCCTCTTTGGATGATTATTCGTATGCTGGTGTGCTACAGGGGTAATTCATACATGCTGCAAAGGTGGTACATCCACTAAACAGCGGTTTCATTCCTTTTTACGCTGAGGTTCGTAACACAAGTCACATAATACCGGGAGGGAAAATGGCTAATTGGGCCCAATTTGGACATTTTGACTTAGGGGTGTACTCACTTTTGTTGCCAGCTGTTTAGACATTAATGGCTATATGTTGAGTTATTTTGAGGGGACAGAAAATGTACACTGTTATACAAACTGTACACTCACTACTTTACATTGTAGGAAAGTGTAATTTCTTCAGTGTTGTCACATGAAAAAATATAAAAAAATATTTACAAAAAAGTGAGGGGGGTACTCACTTTTGTGAGATACTGTAACTCTGTGTCCCTTACTACTGACCTCTGCACTCTGCGTAACTTACTACTGACCTCTGAACTCTGTGTCTCTTACTACTGACCTCTGCACCACTTAATACTGATCTCTGAACTCAACATCACTTACTACTCACCTCTGCACTCTGCATCACTTACTACAAACCTCTGAACACTGCATCACTTACTACAGAACATTGAACTCTGTGTCATTTACTACTAACCTCTGACCTATGCACCACTTACTACTCATCTCTGCACTCTGCATTACTTACTACTGACCACTGAACGCTGCACCACTTACGTCTCACCTCTGCACTCTGGGTAACTTACTACTGACCACTGAACTCTGCACCACTTACTACTGACCACTGAATGCTGCACCACTTACTAATGACCACTGAACGCTGCACCACTTGCTACTCACCTCTGCACACTGCATCACCTACTACTGACCACTGAACTCTGTATCACTTACTATTCACCTCTGCACCCTGCGTCACTTACTACTAATCTCTGTACTCTGTGTCACTTACTAATGACCATTGAACGCTGCATCACTTACTAATGACCACTGAACGCTGCACTGCCTACTACTGACCACTGAATTCCGCACCATTTACTACTCATCTCTGCATTCTGTGTTGCCTAATACTGATCTATGCATCACTTACTATTGAATACTAAATGCTGCATCACTACTGACCACTGAACGCTGCATCACTTACTACTGACCACTGAACGCTGCATCACTTACAACCCACCTCTGCACTCTGAGTCACTTACTAACGATCTCCTAACTTTGCACAACCCTTTGCTCACCTCTGAACTCTACATCACTTACTACTGATCGCTGAACCCTGCATCACTTACTACCGATCTCATCTCTGAACTCTGCACCACTTACTACTCACCTCTGCACTCTGCGTCACTTACTACTGATCTCGGCGTCACTTACTACTGACCACTAAAGGCTGCATCACTTACTACTGACCACTGAACGCTGTGTCACTTACTACTGACCACTGAACGCCGCGTCACTTACTATTGACCACTAAATGCTGCCTCACCTACTACCCACCTCTGCACTGTGTCACTTACTACTGATCTCTGAACTCTGCACCACTTATTACTCACCTCTGTACTCTGCCTCACTTACTACTGATCTTGCATCACTTACTACTGACCACTAAACACTGCATCACATACTACTGACCACTGAACACTGCGTCACTTACTACCCACCTCTGCACTCTAAGTCACTTGCTACCGATCTCTGAACTCTGCATCACTTACTAACCACCTTTGCACTCTGAGTCACTTACTACCGATCTCTGATCTTTGCATCAGTTGCTACTGACCACTAAATGCTGCATCACTTACTACTGACCACTGATCGCTGCGTCATTTACTACCCCCCTTTGCACTCTGAGTCACTTACTACTCTGCATCACTCTGCATCACTTACTGCTCACCTCTGAAATCTGCGTCACCTACTACTGACCTCTGAACTCTGCGTCACTTATTTCTGACCTCTGAATCACTTATTACTGACCTCTGAATCACTTACTACTGACCTCTGAACTGCTCACCTCTGCATTTTGCCTCACTTACTTCTGACCTCTAAACATATAAGCAGTGGAGGTGTTCCCTTCCCTGCATCTGATTGTCTACATGCCCCTTGTATATGTTCAGCTGTGGGGTGGGGTATGCTTTGCCCACTTATGAATGGCTGTGCAAAGTGACTGCTTTCTGACCGGCATCGCTTAGGTGGATTTGAACTTGTTTCTGAATACATCTTAGCTCATTTCTAGTAAGGAGTTTGGGGATTTATTTTTATTTATTTTATTTTTTATATTTTTTTTTGCGCAACACAAGCAGTCATGAACACAGGTATGTTCTCTATACATTGCGCTGTGTTCATTCACAAAACAGAAACACATTTTAAACCCGTGGCTAATGTTTACCATATCTTTTCTTCTGAATGAATGGAGTGGAATGTGTAGAGAACAATTCCTGTGTTTATCCAGGTGGTCACCGAGCATGAGAACATCTTCATCTCACCGGCACCCCCCCCTCCCTGCTCACATCGTGACAACCAGATGCCTACCCCTGCCCAGCAGCGGCTGCAGGAGAAGCCAACACAGGCTTTGAAAGCTGCTGAGGGAAATCAGAGGACAGAAGAAGCCAACACAGGCTTTAAAAAAAAAAAAAAAATATATATATATATATATATATATATATATATATACTTTTTTTATATTTAATTGGTTTTTAGTGTAGATGTGGGATCTGAGGTATTTTTGACCCCAGATCTCATATTAACCACCTCAATACTGGGCACTTAAACCCCCTTCCTTCCCAGACCAATTTTCAGCTTTCGATGCTCTCGCACTTTGAATCACAATTACTCAGTCATGCTACACTGTACCCAAATGAAAATTTTATCATTTTGTTCACACAAATAGAGCTTTCTTTTGGTGGTGTTTATTCACCGCTGGATTTTTAATCTTTTTGTGATATAAGCAAAAAAATAGCGAAAAAAAATATATATTTTATATTGTCTGTTTTAAAAGAAATCCAATAAAATCAAATTTTGTCATAAATGTAGGAGAGAATGTATTTTGCTACATGTCATTGGTAAAAAAAAATCCTGATAAGTGTATGAAAATAGGTTTGTGTGAAAGTTATAGAGCCCACAAGCTAGGCTATGTATCATTGAAAATTAATCAGTCCTGATGTACTGACTACCTATCTCATTTCTTCAGGCCCTAAAATGTCAGGAGAGTACAAATACCCCCCAAATTACCAATTTTTGAAAAGAGGATAGTCCAAGGTATTTAGTAAGAGGCATAGTGAGTTTTTTGAAGTTGCAATTTTTTGGCCACAATAGTTTTTGTAATGAAGATTTTTTTTTCACAAAATTGTTATATTAACAAGGTATTTCTCACACATGGCATACATAAACTTACAAATACACCCCAAAATATATTCTGCTACTCCTCTTGAGTGTGGCAATACCACATGTGTGAGACTTTTCCACAGCCTGGCCACATACAGTGACCCAACATCCAAGTTGCACCGTCAGGCGTTCGAAAGGCATAAATTACACATTTCATTTCCTGAGTACCTATCACATTTGTGAAGGCCCTGGAGCATCAGGACAATAGAATAACCCACAAAATAACCCCATTTTGGAAAAAAAACACCCCAATCTATATTCTATGAGGCATGATGAGTATTTTGAAGATGTAATTTTTTTCCTAAAGTTTTTGGAAAATGTGGGAAAAAATAAAAAAAGTATTTTTTTTTTACACAAAGTTGTTAATTTATAAGATATTTCTAATACATAGCATATACATAGCATGTACATAGCGAAAATTACACCACAAAATGCATTCTGCTACTCGTCCTGAGTATGGTGATACCACGTGTGAGACTTTTCCACAGCCTGGCCACATACAAAGGCCCAACATCCAAGTAGCACCTACAGGCTTCTAACACATAGCACGTACATATCAGGAATTACACCCCAAAATACATTCTGCTGAGCAAAGGGTAAAAAAAATGATTACCTGTGGTTTTAGCAGGCACGAATACTGTCCCAGCACAGGAAAAGCATTGGTCCAGGCAGCCAATGGAGATGTTCAGGAATATTCCAGGCAGCAAGCAGGGATATGCCAAAGTATTGGTCCTGGCAGGCATAGTCATGGCCAGTTCAGGTGGCAGGCATAGGCATGGCCAGTTCAGGTGGCAGGCATAGGCATGGCCAGTTCAGGTGGCAGGCAGAGGCATGGCTAGTTTAGGTGGCAGGCAGAGGCATGGCCAGTTCAAGTGGCAGGCAGAGTCATGGCCAGTTCAGGTGGCAGCAGGCAGAACTATAAGGCTTGGGGGCCTTGGTCAGGTAAGACCTGAGGACAGGGGTAGAGGCTTCTCCCACCCAAATCTCTTTGAAGCCTCTGAGGCTCGAGACCCTAATCTGAGAAAACAAAAACTTGGAGAAAAAAAGTTTTCTCCACTCGGAAATTCTATTCTGGAGCCCTTCACCTATGTGAGACCCCTGTGTTGAATAGTACAGTGGCAGGGCAAACAATCAGTTCCAGGAGGCAGGAAAAAGCATGGTAATTCAAAAGGCCGAGATCAATTCACGTGTTAGGCAGAAACATGGTTGGCAGAGGCATAGTCGATAAACAGTCCGGGTCATACACAGAAATAGCAGATAGTTGAAAATGTCTTTACTATACTAATAGTGTACTGAAGTGTGATAAACACGATAGCACCCTACAATACAGAGGCCTGGCTGGGAGGGACATTGGGGACAGTAGTATCGGGTGTCGCGGCAAATTCCTCTACTTGAACATACACAACATTTTTTTGGGTGTCTGCGGCCTGTGTGGGTAGGAGGGAGGATTTCCGGGAAGTGCCTTTCATGAAGTCTGGCTAATGCATCAGAGCGAATTTGTTCAGGGGGATGGCCATGGGGATAGAGAAGGGCCATGCTAATGTCCTCTTGAAATTTTAGAAAGGTTAGGGATCCATGGGTACACTTGGAAAAAATAACATAAGAATTGAACAGGGCTAGCTGAATTATATAAATGGCGACTTTTTTTATACCAGAACAGTGATCTCCTGGTGGCCAAGTAGGGCTGCATCAGCTGGTTGCTCATATCCACCCCCCCCCCCCATGAATAGGTTATATTCATGAATGCTTTTTGGCTTCTGGATGGGACCCCGTCTGAAGTTCCACCAGGGTGTCGTCGTGTATTGTGGAAAGGATGTAGATGTCCCTTTTATCTCTCCACTTCAGAGCTAGTACTTCTTCATTACGCATACTGGCTTTTTCCCCCGGATTTTATTTTTGGGTGATTAATCTCTGTGGGAAGCCCTTGCGTTTGGACCGTGCTGTCCCGCAGGCCACAGTCTTTTTCAGGTAGAGATGGTGGAAAAGTGGGAGACTTGTGTAGAAATTGTCTACATGTAGGTGGTAATCCTTCCCAAACAGTGGTTCTATCAGCTGCCAGATGATTTTGCCACTTGTCCCCATAAAGGTAGGGCACCCAGGGGGGTTTAGCTGACTGTCTTTTCCCTCATAAATTTGGAAATCATAGATGTAGCCCGTGGCCCTGTCGCATACCTTGTAAAATTTTACCCCAAATTTGACCCGTTTACTTGGGAGGTATTGTTTTATAGAGATGTACCGAACTGTTCGCCAGCGGACAGTTCCCGGCGAAATTCGCATGTTCGCGTTCGCCGCTGCGGGCGAACATATGCGATGTTCGGTCCGCCCCCTATAATACATCATTGAGGCAAACTTTGACCCTGAACTTCACAGTCAGCAGGCACATTCCAGCCAATCAGCATACCTCCCTCCCACACCCTCCCACCTCCTATAAATAAGCAAGGGCAGCATCCATCTTAGATCATTCTGAAGCAGTGTGTTAGTGAGAGCAGGGAGAGTGCTGCTGCTACTGCTGCTGTTAATAGCTAGGGACAGTTGTTAGTCAGTGTTCCTGGTCTTGCTAGTCAGTGTTCTTGGTCCACTACTGCTGTAAGGACAGCATCCTGACAGCACCCCAAAAAGCCCTTCTAAGGGCTGGTATTTGTGTAATTTTATATATATATATATATATATATATATATATATATATATATATATATCTATATCTATATCTAGTGTCCCCAAAATCCCTTTTTAGGGCTGGTAATTGAGTATTTTTTTATATATATATATATATCTATTGTACACTGCAGTTGCCTGCCCGCTGTGTGTGAGAGGCCACAGACCCACCACAGACTGTACTGTGTGCACACCACACTCATTTCGGGTGGCACAGGCACAGTACCTTGCATTTTAAAAAATATTTTTTTTTCCTCTGTCATAATTGCAGTGCTGTGTCAGGTCCACAGAGTGCACTGTACCCACTGCAGTGCACTGCCCACCACTGATATACATACGGTGGCACAGCATCTTGTTGCAAATTGAAAAAAAATATATATTTTTTATTATTGCAGTTGCCTGGGCTGCCAGTGACTGTCAGGTCCACAGAGTGTACTGTGCCCACTGCAGTGCCACTGTGTGCCCACCCACCACTGATATATATACGGTGGCACAGCAGCTTGCAAAGTAAAAATATATATATTTTTTTATAATTGCAGTTGCCTGGGTGCCAGTGACTGTCAGGTCCACAGAGTGTACTGTGCCCACTGCAGTGCCACTGCGTGCCCACCCACCACTGATATATATACGGTGGCACAGCAGCTTGCAAATTAAAAAAAAATATATTTTTTTATAATTGCAGTTGCCTGGGCTGCCAGTGACTGTCAGGTGCACAGAGAGTGTACTGTGCCACTGCCCACCCACCACTGATATATACGGTGGCACAGCAGCTTGCAAAGTAAAAATATATACATTTTTTTATAATTGCAGTTGCCTGGGTGCCAGTGACTGTCAGGTCCACAGAGTGTACAGTGCCCACTGCAGTGCCACTGCATGCCCACCCACCACTGATATATATGGTGGTACAGCAGCTTGCAAATTAAAAATATATATATATATTTTTTTATAATTGCAGTTGCCTGGGCTGCCAGTGACTGTCAGGTCCACAGAGAGTGTACTGTGCCACTTCCCACCCACCACTGATATATACGGTGGCACAGCAGCTTGCAAATTAAAAATATATATATTTTTTTATAATTTCAGTTGCCTGGGCTGCCAGTGACTGTCAGGTCCACAGAGTGTACTGTACCCACTGCCCAACACTCCTATAGGGTGGCACAGCACCTTGCACTCATAGTACAACACATTAAAAAAAAAAAAATGACAGGCAGAGGCAGGCCACCCGCAAGGGCCGTCGTGGTTGTGGTGCTGTGATTTCCTTAGGCCCTAGAATAATGCCCAGTGTTCAGAGGCCACCACAGACCCTGAACTCAAAAAAGGACATAGTTGACTGGCTTACACAGGACACCCAATCTTCTACAGCTTCCGCTCGGAACCTTAATGCACCATCCTCCTCCAGCTCAGCTTCGGGCACCTCTCAATTTACCAGTCGCCCGCCCGCCGGCACCACCACCAACACTAGCACCACAGCCGCTTCACTTGATCCGTCAGAGGAGTTATTTTCACATCAGTTGGAAGAAATAAGTGATGCGCAACTATTAGTGCCAGAGGATGTGGATAACGGGGATATGTCTCAGTCAGGCAGCATTATACACATGGACGTACATTGTGATGATGATGTTGTACCTGCTGCTGCTGCCTTTGCTGAGTTGTCAAGTGAAGCAGCTGATGATGACGATGTGTCCGTGGATGTCACCTGGGTGCCTGCTCGAAGAGCAGAAGAAGAGGGGGAAAGTTCAGATGGGGAGACAGAGAGGAGGAGGAGATGAGTTGGAAGCAGGGGGAGGAGGTCATCGCAAGGAGCTAGTGGCGCAGTCAGACAGCATGTAGATTCGGCACCCGGGGTCAGCCAGACAGCACGCCAATCAACGCAAGCTGTTGCCACCACCAGAATGCCGTCCTTGCAAAGCTCAGCAGTGTGGCATTTTTTTTTGTGTCTGCCTCTGATATCAGCGATGCCATTTGTAACCTGTGCCAAAAGAAACTGAGTCGTGGGAAGTCCAACACCCACCTAGGTACAACTGCTTTGCGAAGGCACATGATCTCACATCACAAACGCCTATGGGATCAACACATGAGTAAAAGCAGCACACAAACTGAAAGCCACCATCCTCCTCCTGGTCCAGCATCTTAAGCCACGTCAACCACTGCTGTCCTCCATGCCCCCCATCAATAACCCGCCCCTCCGCCTCTCACCTTCAGCAGTTCCTGCTCATCTGGCCACAGTCAGGTGTCTGTCAAGGAAATGTTTGAGCGTAAGAAGCCAATCTCACAGAGTCACCCCCTTGCCCGGCGTCTGACAGCTGGCTTGTCGGAACTCTTAGCCCGCAAGCTTTTACCATACAAGCTGGTGGAGTCTGAGGCCTTCAAAAAATTTGTCGCTATTGGGACACCGCAGTGGAAGGTACCCGGCCAAAATTATTTTTCACAAAAGGCAATCCCCAACCTGTACTCTATTGTGGAAAAGGAAGTCATGTCACGTCTGGCACACAGTGTTGGGGCAAGGGTCCATCTGACCACTGATAGCTGGTCTGCAAAGCACGGTCAGGGCAGGTATATCACTTACACTGCGCATTGGGTAAACCTGCTGGCGGCTGCCAAGCATGGAATGCGTGGCTCTGCTGCAGAGGAGTTGGTGACACCGCCACGACTTGCAGGCAGGCCTGCTACCACCTCCTCTACTCCTCCTACTCCATCCTCTTTGCTAACCTCCTCGGCTGAGTCCTCTTCTGCTGTTGCGTCTTGCTCCACACCAACTGCACCCCCCCAGCTCCCCAGGGGCTATTCCACATGCCGGATACGACAGTGTCACGCTGTCTTGGGGTTGACTTGCCTGAAAGCAGAGAGTCACACCAGACCAGCACTACTGTCCGCCCTGAACGCACAGGTGGATCAGTGGCTGACCCCGCACCAACTGGAGATCGGCAAAGTGGTGTGTGACAACGGAAGCAATTTGTTGGCGGCATTGAATTTGGGCAAGTTGACACATGTGCCGTGCATGGCACATGTGTTGAATCTGATTGTACAACACTTTGTGCAGAAGTACCCAGGCTTACAGGACGTCCTCAAGCAGGCCAGGAAGGTGTATGGCCATTTCAGGTGTTCCTACACGGCCATGGCGCACTTTGCAGATATTCAGCGGCGAAACAACATGCCAGTGAGGCGCTTGATTTGCGACAGCCCGACACATTGGAATTCAACACTGCTAATGTTCGACCGCCTGCTTCAACAAGAAAAAACGGTCAACGAGTATTTGTATGACCGGGGTGCTAGGACATCCTCTGCGGAGCTGGGTATTTTTTTGCCACGTTACTGGACGCTCATGCGCAATGCCCGTAGGCTCATGCGCCCTTTTGAGGAGGTGACAAACCTAGTCAGTCGCACCGAAGGCACCATCAGCGACATCATCCCATATGTTTTCTTCCTGGAGCGTGCCCTGCGAAGAGTGCTGGATCAGGCCGTAGATGAGCGTGAAGAGGAAGAGTTGTGGTCACCATCACCACCAGAAACAGCCTTACCATCGCTTGCTGGACCTGCGGCAACACTGGAAGAGGAGTCTGAGGAAGAGGAGTCAGAGGAGGAATGTGGCTTTGAGGAGGAGGAACACCAACCACAGCAGGCATCCCAGGGTGCTCGTTGTCACCTATCTGGTACCCGTGGTGTTGTACGTGGCTGGGGGGAAGAACACACCTTCAATGACATCAGTGAGGATGAGGAATTGGACATGAGTAGCTCGGCATCCAACCTTGTGCAAATGGGGTCTTTCATGCTGTCATGCCTGTTGAGGGACCCTCGTATAAAAAGGCTGAAGGAGAACGACCTGTACTGGGTGGCCACGCTACTAGACCCCCGGTATAAGCAGAAAGTCTCTGATATGTTACCCAATTACCGGCAGTCGCAAAGGATGCAGCAGCTACAAAATAAGTAGAAAAGTATGCTTTACACAGCATATAAGGGTGATGTCACAGCACAACGGGAATCCAACAGGGAAAGAGGTGAAAGTAATCCTCCTCCTACCACCACAACCACGCCGGCAAGGACAGGACGCTTTACAGACGTCTTGTTGATGGAGGACATGCGGAGCTTTTTTAGTCCTATGCATCACTACAGCCCTTCGGGGTCCACCCTCAGAGAACGACTCGACCGACAGGTAGCAGACTACCTTGCCTTAACTGCAGATATCGACACTCTGAGGAGCGATGAACCCCTTGACTACTGGGTGTGCAGGCTTGACCTGTGGCCTGAGCTATCCCAATTTCCCATTGAACTTCTGGCCTGCCCCGCTTCAAGTGTGCTGTCAGAAAGGACCTTCAGCGCAGCAGGAGGTATTGTCACTGAGAAGAGAAGTCGCCTAGGTCAAAAAAGTCTTGGTTACCTCACGTTTATTAAGATGAATGAGGCATGGATCCCGAAGGGACTGACAGTGGGGGATGCATTTGACTAAAAAAGGCCTGGTGATGACTGAGATGCCTTGGGCTAAAAATTGTCCACACGCTGCTGTATTTAATCATTCTCTGCATGCCGGATGACTTACGCGACGTCTCCGCCACCAACTACGGTTCAAGCCGCAATGTTTTAGTGCACTTTCTGCCTTGAAAACCTCAATTTTTCAGGCCGCTGCTACAGCAGCGGCTGCAACAGTACCTACTTTTTCATGCATGTGTACATGCCTAATTTTTCTGGCCTCTGGTGCTACACTGTGGCTGCAAAAAAACAAAAAACAAAAAAAAAGGCACATACATGTGTCAATTCCCCTTCGTGATCGTTACCTTGTCGTGGTGAAGGGGCTTGCGTATCACAAAGAAGCGTTCACCTCTAGGAGTGTGTTGGCACACCCCAGATGATAAGGTCGTTGCTTCATTATGAACAGACCAAAAGCGATCCGCGGGATAATTTTTCATAGAAAAAACATTCATTTTCTTTCATTCTTTCTGCAGAGCTGGGTATTTTTTGGCCGCGTTACTGAATGCTCATGCACAATGGCTGTAGGCTCATGCGTCCTTTTGCGGAGGTGACAAACCTGGTGGTCAGTCGAACCCAAGGCAACATCATTGACCTCATCCCATATGCGTTTTTTCTGGAGCGTGCCCTGCAAAGAGTACTGGATCGGGCCGTAGATGAGCATGAAGAGGAAGAGTTGTGGTCCCCATCACCACCAGAAGCAGCCTTGTCGTTGTCAATTGCTGGACCTGTGGCAACGCAGAAAGCAGTGGCGGCTGGTGAAGTTTTAAGATGGGGGGGCGCAAGACCCCGCCCTTCTATTTTGACCCCTCCCATTTCTCAGAAGCCCCACCCCTTATAGACTACACCCATTTTGTCCCCTGTATTTTGCTTACGTGAACAAATTCTCCCAATATATCACATATTAAGGGGTCTCTCAGTACTAGTATATCCTATAATATGGAGCAGGGGCCCTATTATGGGATATACTGTGAGAGACACCCTATTATGGGATACACTGACTGAGAGTGGCACAAACCCCACAGTACAGACCCCCTAGCACAAACCCCACAGTACAGGCCCCCTAGCACTAATCCCACAGTACAGACCCCGTAGCACTAATCCCACAGTACAGGCCCCCTTTCAATGCAGCGACCAGCGTACATGCCCCCTTTCAATGTAGTGACCAGCGTACATGCCCCTTTCAATGTAGTGACCAGCGTACAGGCCCCTTTTCAATGTAGTGACCAGCGTACAGGCCCCCTTTCAATGTAGTGACCAGTGTACAGGCCCCCTTTCAATGTAGTGACCAGCGTACAGGCCCCCTTTCAATGTAGTGACCAGCGTACAGGCCCCCTTTCAATGTAGTGACCGGCGTACATGCCCCCTTTCATCCATCCATGATGATATATATAATGATATCTGCACACTCTGGTCTGGGCCCGGCCTGGGTAACTTGATATTATTCTTGCACCGTGACCTGCCTGTACCTACCTGTTCTGGCCTGGCCTGGTTCCATCCATCCATCCATCCATGATGGATGGATGGACCCAGGCCAGGCCAGAACAGGTAGGTAGTACAGGCACTCAGGCAGGTCACGGTGCAAGATTTATCAAGTTACCCAGGCTGGGCCCAGACCAGAGTGCAGATATCCTTATCATCATGGATGAATGGACCCAGGCCAGGGGAAAACAGGTAGGTACAGGCATGTGAGGTCAGGGTGCAAGAAGAATAACATCAAGTTACCCAGGCCGGGCCCAGACCATAGTGTGCAGATATGATTATATATATATATCAATCCATGGATGGATGGATGATCCATCCATCCATGATGATATATATATAAGGATATCTGCACTCTGGTCTGGGCCCGGCCTGGGTAACTTGATAAATCTTGCACCGTGACCTGCCTGTAACTACCTGTTCTGGCCTGGCCTGGGTCCATATATCCATGATGGGTGGATGGATGGACCCAGCCCATGGCAGAACATGTAGGTACAGGCATGTAGCTCAAATCAAGGCACACTGTGGTCTACATCTGCACAGACCAGTTGATCACTGACAGCATCACACATGCTGCAGCCAGGCAGCTATATAATTTTTTAGCCATGTGGACAGATGTGCACAGATGATTTCTGGGACAGATGTGTGACACTGAACTGAGATGCGGCAGATGTTCACTGGGACAGGTGTGTCAGATCACGGACAGATGTGTCAGATCACAGACAGGTGTGGCAGATCACAGACAGGTGTGGCAGATCACAGACAGGTGACGATGTGTGCCATATGTGTGCGGACAGATGTGCACTGGATGATCACAGACAGATGTGCGCTGGATGATCACAGACAGATGTGCGCTGGATGATCAGGGACAGATGTGCGCTGGATGATCAAGGACAGATGTGCGCTGGATGATCACAGACAGATGTGTGCTGGATGATCACGGACAGATGTGCACTGGATGATCACGGACAGATGTGCGCTGGATGATCACGGACAGATGTGGGCTGGATGATCATGGACAGATGTGCGCTGGATGATCACGGACAGATGTGCGCCTGATAATCACGGACAGACGTTTATATCGGTGTTGGTGACACTGTTTTGGGGACACTGTGTTTGGGGACGCTGTGTTTTGGGGACACTAGCAGGGTGATCAGTGTGTAATTAGCAAAAAAATGCTTCAAACTCACTGATCCCCTGGCTGCAGCACAGATTGTCTCTTCTTCTCCTCACTGACAGGATCTGTGTGAGGAAAAGAAGAGATCAAAGCCGTTACAATGGCTGTATTTACATTACATGATGGCTGTGATTGGACACAGCCGTCATGTGATCAGGAGGGCCAATCACAGGGCCCTCCTGCCGCAACTTGTTGCTATGTGTCCGAGGGACACAGGCACATCGAGATCGCGCCGCTGCACGTGCCCGCGGCAGCTTGATCTCTCTCCTTCTGCAGGACGTTCGGGAACGTCCGATCAGAAGGACGAGACTCCCACCCGGCCGTATATGTACAGTGGCCGGGTGGGAGGTGTTTAAAGAGGACCTGTTCTGCTTATTTCTATTACAAGGGATGTAAGCATTCCTTGCAATAGGAATAAAAGTGATAAAAAAAAATGTTTTTCAAGGGACAGTGTAAAAATAAAAAAAATCCTCCAAGCTCACATGTAGAAGCGAACGCATATGCCAGTCGCGCCCACATATGTAAACGGTGTTCAAACTACACATGTCAGGTATTGCTGCAATCTTTAGAGCGAGTGCAATAATTCTAGCCCTGGAGCATCTCTGTAACTCTAAACTGGTAACCTGTAGAAAATGTTTAAACGTCGCCTATAGAGATTTTTATTTACCAATATTTGTGGCCATTCCACGAGCATGCGCAATTTTGAAAGCTGCTGAGGGAAATCAAAGGACAGGAGAGATCAAAGCCCAGGGTGAGGAAGTGCTGAACAGAGGGGAGAGGATACAAAACTGCAAGGGAAGCGAAGTCCAGAAGATGAGACTGGAGGTGAGCACACTGCACACCCTAGCTGCATCTGCTTCCTGGTATTAGCAGTGTTGCCTGGGAAAGTGAGGCACGTCCCCACTCTGGCTGCCAGCTCAGGTGTGCACCACATGTCCAATAGAAGGAGGGACTAAAAGAGTGGTTGGTTTGGAGGTGTATCCTCCCACTCTTAACTTTTAAACAGAGAGAGAATCGTTATTCACTCACTCCTGACAGTTCAAGCGCCAATACTAGATGATTTAAAGCAGTGGTCCTCAACCTTGGTCCTCAGGGCCCACTAACAGGCCAGGTTTGCAAGATAACTGAAATCCATCCCAGGTGATATAATTTGCTGCTCAGTGATTGCAGTATTCTAGTCTGCATCTCCCCAAGGTAATACATAAAATCTGGCCTGTTAGTGGGCCCTGAGGACCGGAGTTGAGGACCACTGATTTAAAGGACTTAGGAAAGAAACAGAAACATTATGGAAGCATAAGGGTAGCGTGTATTTCTTGTTTGCCTTTCCCATACTTCTCCTTTAAATGCACTCACTGCACTCACAATGTCACTTCTTCTTTCAGAACTGTTTGCCCCATATTTTACCTCAGGACAGAATGTGCACCTAGCTATTAACCACTTAAGGACCAGGCCTATTTCTGGC
Organism: Pelophylax lessonae; assembly: GCF_965119305.1. NCBI lineage: Eukaryota > Metazoa > Chordata > Amphibia > Anura > Ranidae > Pelophylax > Pelophylax lessonae. The sequence continues at coordinate 183,274,226 of NC_138773.1, read as the reverse complement.
ACTTGTTGTTTACAAGTTAAAAATAGGAATTTTTTGCTAGAAAGTGACTTAGAACCCCCAAACATTATATATATATTTTTAGCAAAGACTCAGGAGAATAAAATGGCGGTTGTTGCAATGTCATGCGGTATATGCGCAGCGGTCTTTCAAACAAAATTGTTTTGGAAAAAATACATTTCACTGCATTTAAAAAAAAACTAAACAGTAAAGTTAGCCCAATTTTTTTCTATAATGTGAAAGATAATGTTACGCCAAGTAAATAGATGCCCAACATGTCATGCTTCGAAACTGCGCACGCTAGTGGAATGGGGACAAACATTGGTACATAAAAATCCCCATAGGCGATGCTTTAAAAATTTCTACAGGTTACCAGTTTAGAGTTACAGAGGAGCTCTAGGGATAGAATAATGGCTCTCACTCTATTGATCGCAGCAATACCTGGCATGTGTGATTTGAACACTGTATACAAAAAAAACGGGCCCTCTAAGGCCGTTGGGAGGAAGGGACGTATAACGTCACTCCGGTCCTCCAAGGCCATAGAGTTGAGTGGGGGCCAGCTTGCCCTCACTCGACTTCCTGCCTAGGAAGTGAAATGACCGGATTGTTGTCCCCGCTACCGAAAGCTCCAGTAAGTGGGGAAAATTACTGGGAAGCGGCGGGAGGGGGGCACCAGGGCCATCTTACCAAAAGGGCATGCTGGGAAGTTGCCCGGGGGCCCCACTTGCCCAGGTGGCCCCATCTACCAAGCGACCCAGCCCCAGCCAAGCATTAGTCCCGATTCCTATGTGCATCCTGCTACTGAACTTAGCAGGTGGAAAGTGCCTGTCGGCCCTGCGCTGCTGTCAGGCCACTTTGGCCGTGGAGGGGGAGCCCACAACTGCAGGAATTCCTGTCCACCTCCTTGGGAACAGGCACACATAGGACAGTCGGGTCTGACTCCTGTCCATGTGTGTGTTCGCCCGACCCAGCCGTCAAAGTTGAAAGCTGTCATTAGCCTTGTACTGCTGTATAAATAAATATCGCCTTATCGATAATTAGCATTTTTATTCTCGTGGGTGATTGTGTAGGCAGGGCCCCAGTGCACTGCATTGCCAGGGGCCCTTTAATGCTCTTAAGATGGCACTGGGTGGCACCTCCCCCGCCACCCATTAAAGTGATCCTGCGGCAAATCCGCCACTGGGACCACTTTTATGAGAAAGAGGACCCCCCGTTCAGTAAAAAAAAAGCTATCTGCAGCTATAACCCTGGTATTTAACATCAAATTAGTGACATATAACTGCAGCGAGCGGTCCAGAAGTTGTTAAACAGTTCAATTTGCACAATCATTGGCACCATTTCAGCATATGCTAAAACCATCACATCTGGCTTTCTAGGGCACACTGCCCACACTGCTATTAGCCCTACCCTGCTCCACCCAAGAGGGAGCAGTTTGACATTTTTACCCCAGGCACTGAATACCCTTGTCCTGGCATCGGTGGCTGCTACTTCCACCTGTTAAATCATGACTGTTATAGCTGGTTAAAAAAAGCAGTTGGTTAAAAGAAGCAATTTTTAATGAGTCAGATTAGGGGGATGCTGCTACTGTGTTTTAAAGCCAAACAATAATACAAAAGTTTAAAAAAAGGTATCATATGCAAATTATGTGATGCAAGAATGCTGTGGTTTTGACGCTGTTCTTGAAAATGATATGGTTCCATATCATCTCATACAGTTTGAAGGCATTTCCAAGCATGTACTTGAAATGCTTGGTGTTTTTACAATGTCTTCATTGAAGTCTCCTAAAAAGGGTGGACCCTATCCTCACTGTATGGTGCTTTTACCTTTTTTTTTCTTGCAATGGTACACGCTCCCCATGCCCTTTGTTTGAAGTCCCTTGCCTATTACAAAAGGCGTAGTTTATTTTTAAGATTTGACCTACATTCAATGTGTTTCCTAATAAAGTTTGCAATTTCCAGAATGTATGATTATGTCAAAGAGCAGACCATGAATTGAACCCAGGAGAATTTGCGCATCCCTACAGTGCACATTGTGCACATAAATGTATGCTAATTTAAGTATCATACTCAAAATATGAACACATTCATGTACAGTATGTCTCTGATAAGGGCAAGAGATACCAATGGTATCTAGCCAGCAAGAAGTAACATAATATAAAATATATATATATTTTTTTAAGGGAAAGGGGAGAGACCAGCACTGTAAATAGTACTATTTGATTGCTGTGATGACCAATCACAACAATCATATAGTACTCAGCTCCTTGTACTGGCTGGATACAGTGTCTTTGTGTTCCCAGCTGTCTATAGGCATTTCAGAACACAGGGATCACTCGTCACCCGATGTCTATTTATCCAGTGCCATTTATATACAACACTGTTTAAAAAAAGCACCGCAGATCCACCATTAAAAATGTATAACAGTAGGTACGTGGTTAATGACTGGTAAGCTGCAATACATTACATTTTTGTTTTTGAGTTCAATCCTGCCGAATGCATAGGTGGTACAGTAATACCAACCAGCTAAAATATTTGCAAACAAAAACTGATTCTGGCAGGACTGAACTTGGAAAATTATAAAATGTGGATTATAGAAGGTAGAATTTCCTTTTCTATTCCAAAACTATATTTCCTAAAAGGGTTGTTTAAATGTTTAATGCTGAAAAAAGATCACTTAGTTTAAGAAACATGCACAGCCCTGAAACACACAGTCATTACTTATACTTGGCAAGCTCAAATATTACCATTACAGTCAAACCATCTATTGCTGCCAAAGTTCTTGCACTCCAAATACAGAACAAGACTAGCACCAGTACTGGACTCCTACACAACTTTTGGATGGTTTCAAGCTGTTACTCCATTTGCATCAACCTCTGCACATGTTACTTCTTTTTTCCCTGACAAAACACAATCCATAAAACACTTAAGCCAAGCATTAAAACTACAAGAGCACAATGATACATGATTTCAAAGATAAGCCAAAATATTTGATGAGAACATACGCCACGTTTACGCTTGGGTTCCATGGCAAGGATCCAGCTAAATCTTATCAGCTGTAATTCTTTTTTTTTTTTTTAAATTACACAAAGATTATGATTCACCCATGTTTAGCTCTTAGCAGACTTGCAGCCTTTTGTTCCAGAAATGTACTGCACACATTTCTGTATTTAGAGCATATATGCGGTATTTTTACAGTTTTGCAATAAATTAACTCAATATTTAGCTGCTATATGCATCTTATTAAACAAATCAGGGACGTATCTACAGGGGTTGCAATTGCAACTTGGCCCCATGCTCCAGGGAGCCTGTGCGGCTTCCCTTTACACCGGGATAGAAGGGGCGGCGAGGGAAGCATGTAGAGAAATCACTGTCCTCCTTTTAACTCCTGTAGCTGCAGGAGGAAAATGGAGGAGATTGGTTCCTCTGTATGCTGCCCCCGCCACTCATCCTATCCAGTTCACTTGTTTTCTGCTGTCTCTGGGCCCCTGTGTACTCCCCTGGTACCCCAACCCCCCTGTTCACTCCCCTCTCCTGCCAGCTGCTACAGGTGATGTGTCACAATCGAGAACAAGGAAGGGGTCGGTAAATATGTAATTTACCAGCTCCTTCCTTTTCTCAATGGACAGAGTCATAGACAGTGACATTGCAAAAAAATAAAATGATAAAAAATAATACAAATAAAATTCCAAAAAATAAAAACTACTGACACCAATGGGTGAACTTCCAGGATCGCAAAGGTCACACTTGCAACTGGGCCCTGGCATTCCACCACCGTGGGGAGGCCCCAAGATGGCAGAAAGGGGGCCCACCACAGAATGCGTGAAAGGGTCCCGCAACGAGAGTAAAGGGCCCCAGGATCAGTGGAAAGAGCCCCAGGCTTGAAGGTAAGGGCTCCGGCCAGGGGTCTGGGGGGCCCTTCATGGTTTCTTGCATCGGGGCCCTGAAGATTCTAGTTATGCCTCCGAAACATAATGTATGGAAAGCAAAACTTTACCCAAAACTTGATAAAAAATATTGTTCTTTACCAAGCAACATACGTTCCACATTAATAATTATGCTACTAAAATTAGTGCATATTGTAAATTGCCTGCAGCATTGCTTTGTTTCTTCTTGCTAAAGGCTGCCATTTTGCTGAAGCCCAGAGCCCCTGAACAGCAGTAAATCATAAAGTGGAAATAAACCCATTGATTCAATGGTTTCAAAAACAGTTTTATTTCTGGAATTTCAGGATTGCTAATTGTCAAATTTCCATGTGTCCTCAAACAAAATGTTAAACCATCAAATGGTTGGTACAGATCAAACAGAAGCAGCTTCCTTGGCTGCAAAGGATAGGAAGGTTTTGTTCTGCTTTAAGGCTGTCAGATGATCAGCCTCTACAAACTCAGCAGTGTCTAAAAATGCCTAAAACGGGAGAGCAACTGAGCATGTGCAGAGCAGGATGAGACAGTGTATTACTGGATTTTAAACAGTATAGGTACTTATTTTGTTATGTTTTACATAGCTATACCTGCAAAAGGGGCCAGCCTGAATTGATCTAGCAGGACTTAATTTTCTGACTAAAGTTTCACTTTAAGATCAAATTTTATATTGTCTCTCTGTCTCGTAGCTAAGAAAAAACTTTACACAGGAAATAATGAGTCCCTTGTGTAGAATGGAGTTTGGATGTCCCTCTTACCATACCCTGGTATAGCCCTAGTAATAATAATGCCTGTATGCATGTGAAGGTTTCATTTTTTTTTTTTTTTTGTCAGGAGTGGAACTTTAAGGGACATGTTATGTGCGGACACATCAGACAACAAAATCAGTTGGTATTTTTAATACCCATACACATAGAACATTTCCTTTCTTATATTACCTTCACAAATCATATTAAAACAAGCATTTTATTTGCATGATTTTTAAATAAAATATTGGGAATGTTTTCTTTTTATTTTTACATAGTAATTAACTTCTAGAGCCATTGCATTAATCCACAAGTCTCCAACCACAATATAAATACACCTCTCCATATGACAAAATAATGAGTCATTTCGATGGGAACCGTACTGTCTAATGGTACACCATAAAAATGCCTGTTATTGCTGTTGTAAAATGATCATGTTATTAAAAGGAATCTAACCATTTTTATGTCTCATCATGTACGCAGAGGTTACGTACTTTTTAGCCAACATGACAGAAAGTGAAAATCATCTGTCTGTGGAGTTAAAGAATATTATTACACATCATGCCTAGAAAGAGATTCTCGTGAATTTCATTGTTCAAAACTTGGCTGGGCCTGTGGGATACTTAGGGGAATTTTGATCCTAATAGATTTTATTTAGTGTAACAATTGTAAGGGGAACAGGCTAAACTGGTATTGGCAACAGTAATCCATGTTGTGTTTAAAGACAGCCAATGCGTTTCGGTAGTCAAAGGAACCGGAAGTGACCGGAAAACCGGGACCGGAAGTGACACAAGGGTGACCTGTCGGCTCCTCCACGGAGACTGACAGGGATCAGTATGCTGAACAAAACGTGGAGGGCGGGCAGCAACGTTGTTTCGGAGGACCACCTGCGAAGCTGCCTGATGAAGGAGGTGGTCCTCCGAAACAACGTTGCGGCCCGCCCTCCAAGTTTCGTTCAGCGTACTGATCCCTGTCGGTCTCCGTGGAGGAGCCGACAGGTCACCCTTGTGTCACTTCCAGTTCCGGTTTTCCAGTCACTTCCGGTTCCGGGCACCAGTGGATGTTAGCGAGGCTGCCCATCCAGGGAGCCTGTGCTATTTGCAGATTACAGCTCAGTGCTTGGATCGTGAGTTCCTTTCAACATAGAACCGCCATCTGGACCTTACAGCCAGCAACTTAACACCTGACTTCACTGTGGAGATCCCCCTTGGACACCACATAGGCTGATCTTGTTTTATCCACATGTAAGTTGATATAATAAAATTGCTTTGTTATACATTCACCCCTGTGACCTGGCGCCCTTGTTTTCCTTTTGTATGTTGCCAATACCAGTTTAGCCTGTTCCCCTTACAATTGTCACAACGTTTTTTATCCTTTTTTTTGTGGAATTGTACAGGCAATTATACATTTCAACAAAAGAAAAAAACTATTATTATAATAAAAAAAGATTGACATTTTATTAGATTACATATAAAAAAAATGACAATTGTTATACTAAATAAAGTCTATTATGATCAAAATTCACCTAAGTGTCTCACAGGCCCAGCCAAGATTTGAACAATGAAATTCACGAGAATCTCTGTCTTTTAACACAATATCAATGAATTAATTTTGCTTCTTTTCTTTTGGTCTGATCTTTTCCTGGTAGCCTATTAGAATACCCACATTAGGGTAGCCTTGCCTGTTGTGAGCAGCCTAACCTGAGCCCAGTGGGCTCTTCAAATATTTCTTGCCCTCTCACTACCTTGTTTAAACTCATATCAAAGTCCCAGCGCCTCTTGGATGTCCTTTTTTTCATTGGTGTTTTCACATAGCGGTAGACTTCCACTGCACAAAAAGCAAGAATGAGAGAGTCCCAAGCATCTATCAGTTCACATATATAAAAGCCAGTGACATGAGACTAATAATGAGGCCTGGTTACCAGCTAAGATGTGCACCTAGAAATGGTGGATTTTCCAACACAAAGCTTCACAAATCCTCTGGGTTCCAGGACCTAGGACAAGACTTATTAGGATTCTGACAAAACAACATGTTTGTCCTCTCTATATTAGCCATTAGGGTGGGATCTGAGTTCAGGTTGATGTACAGTATGATCCAAACTTTATGGGTTTGCAGTTTGAACAACAGGCAAAATAAATGTTCAGATTTGGCAGGGTTGTCTACTTGCTGATTCTTCAGCACTTGCTGAGAAATCATTAATTTACTGTCTGTATCACTACTGCCAATCAATTACAGCTTCTTACTTTTTGTTTGCTATGATACTGGAAGCTCCAAGAGTCCTAGCATTTAAGGAAACTATGTGGGTCAGCTGCATGCTTCCTAGCACAGGGTGACTTACTCAGTTGATTCCTTCAGTTGAGTCCTTGCAACCAATGATGCAATAAAAAGATAGCAATGTGGGACCAACAAAATCCTTACCAGATTCTTATCTTAGATAAAGGTCGGTATGGATTTTTAAGCCTCAGCTCTATTTCTGTGTGCCGTTCGAAGAGGGTGTGTTTCTTCCCTCCAATCAACTCTCAGCTCTCCTCACTGAGTTCTGCAGAGTGTAACTTCAGCCCCCTGCTCCTGCTTCTTGGAAGCTCAGACAAGCTGTATAAATTCTGCACTTTGAATGTCTTTAGATAAGAGAAGACTGAAGATAGACAGAAAAAAACTTGTATAGAAGGATATGTTCATATCTGTGTATCACCTGAAGACTTTCCTTTAACTGAGTATATATAAGGGGTTACAAAAAAAGCTAAAAGTTCACACCACAGAGCTCCACGAGTGCAGAACGCTGCTTACTGCCCGCTGACTTCCAAAAGTTCATTAGTGTGGGCTTTTTAGAACACATATGCAGCAGACCGCAGCGTTGCTGTTTAGGTCTGGTATAGATTTGAGGGGGAACTCCCATGCAGAGCCACCTAGCTCCCTTTTCAGCAGCATTGCTGCTCTTGTCCCTGGTCCCTTAGACAGACTCACCCAGCTCTCCTGGCTTTCTGGGCCTTTCCTGGCTCCCTTAGCCTGTAGTCACAGCCCCCTTCTGTATAGGCCCACTCCAGGCTGCTTAATCAGGGTCTCCTGTGACACCCTGAGTTCTTTCCTTCCTTTCCTTCCTGAGACTTACAGATTCTCTCATGAACTCACCTAGTTTTCCCAGCTTCCTCAGTCTCCCAGACACTTTCTTAGTCTCCCAGACTTGCATGGATGCCTCACCTTTCTCAGTCCAATAAAAATAGAATCCCTCCAACAGTTCAGTCTCTCAGATAGAGCACCTTGGTCTCCAGACAAGAACATACACCTATCTTAAAATGGGAGCACAACTCCCTCCTGCCTGGAGCTCTGATATATTCTAAAGCCTTTTTTCAAAAGGGCTGTGTGCACCAGCACACACACACCCCACTGGTTTTCAACAAGACTTGCACACAGAGTTGGAGATATCCTCCCAAAGCACTTTGAAATCTCCAAACTACAGAGCCCAATATAGAATTATCGAAATCCAGAGAAAGCTGTTTAAGCAGTTTTTTTCCACTCATAACTAATATTCCAAAATCCTTCACGTGCACCCTGTATCCTTTTTACAACCATTTGCTCAGTGGCAGGGTTTCACACTCTCACACTTGCCAGGGGTCAAGGGTCTCTTCCCCTCATCCCTGGCCCAGTGGAATGTAGTCATGTGCGAGGGGAAATTATTTGAATCTGGAAGCCCCTTTTAAAAAAGGGGTCATAGAAATATACAGTCCCCCCCCATGTTAATGAGTAGGGGTACAAAATAAAAGGTGCAAAGCAAATAAAAACACGCAGGGGATTTCAAAAGAGCCCTTATAACAATTTTATGGTGATAGACCTCCTAAGAACTATCAGGCAAGCATTTGCAACAGTGTTGGTAATATTACCAACACTTTTGGCAAATTATGGTTATGATGAGCATATTTGGGTAATGACATCAGCAAGCTTCCCTGGGACAAGAGGGTTCTTGAGAGATGGAATGAAAAATCAAATCTTAAAAGAACAGCAGGGAAGTCAGTTTTTTTTTTTTATTATTTGTTTTCCTCCGAGTTAATAAAAAAAACTATCAGTGTGTACCCAGCTTAACTGCTTTTTACATTTGTGGATTCAATAACACTTCAAGCATATTTTAGTCACAAGAATTGGCTTCCCGCAGGAATAATATGATGTGCATTTGCTAGTTTGCTTTTGATATATTACATTTGAAAAGAACTGCGATTAAAAACCTTGTTGCTTTGGAATTACTAAGATAAACATTCTTTGTTGTAAAGGATAAAAAGATCCATGTCCATTATACTGTATTTATGATTGATTGTGTTATTTTGCAATTTGACACAGACTACATACACATACACACATGTACTGTATAATGCACGGATAGCAATGTGCTGAGAAAGGAAAAACTGGACCATAAAGAATTACAGAAACCTATCAGAACTGTATATTTAAAGCCTCCAGAACATCATCATTTACACAAAAAAGTAAAACCAGGGGCTTGCATGAATTACTGTAATCTGTTACAGAGTTTACGTTTACAGCAGAGTTTTTTCAAGATTACTAAATTTCATACAGTACCTAGCACCAAATGCCCTGAAGCTTTTATTATCTTATGTGAAGTATCCCCTAAAATACACACATTGCCTTAGTATCCTAAATGTGTGTAAATATTTTCCAAGCTATCAAATACTGTATGTTTTAGAAAAGTATACATATATAATTTTTTTTATAGCATAAATAATGATTTTACTACAGAATAAGAAGAATTATTCTTTCAAGTCAGTTAGAAAAACAACTTGCATTACAGGGTATTGAATGTCACTAGCAGCTGTAATGAATTCTCACTGTATTCCTCTAATATGATTATTTCCTATGATAGTCAGCTCCATCTATTGAAGTAGACTCCATAGTGTATAGCAAAGGCTGCTGTTAAAAATCACAGGGCCCCGCCCGCCCCCCTGAATATATCAAGATAATATTTTCACAAAAAATACACTAAAATCATTATTAGTTGACACAAACATAACAGAGGACCTGTGTGAATTAGCCCTACTTTATTGTTTTTTACATTTAAAAAAATGTACATTTGTTTTAAAAACCTCTGATGAAGTTGGCTGCGTGCTGACGAAACACGTCGGAATGTGAGATTGCAACACGCAACTTCCGTTTTCCTGGAACGCAGGTGGAACTCAGAAGCGGCACCCCCTGCCAGTATTGGTGGTTCCAGCACCTATATTGTAACCGGAGCCTTTTGAAAAAACCTGGAGTAAGTGTACTATATTCTTTCAATAAATGGATCAACAATATACTACACCATGAGAGTTCTCCTCGCTGTCTCTCTTTATCCTCTTATGCTTACACAAATAGCTGAGTGCTTCACAGATATCTGGAGATTGGAGTGAGAAGGTTCATCCAATCATTGTTACTGTTTAGCTAGACTGCCTGTAATAGGGGTCAAATCTCTCTGGTAAGCAGACTCTGTGTGCACTAGGCTCTGGTGGAAGCTTTCCAGTGGAGGTGGTACCTACCTACATGCATGATTATGGGTGTTATTATTTAAAGAAAGAAAACCACCTGACACCTATTGGAATGGGACTTTTATATGTTTTTCCTTTTCCACAGCATTTTCATATGGTTTTGATGTAATTAGGTTAGGAATCAATTTATACACAGTTTGATTTATATTTATATTTACAATTCTATAGTGTGCCACTTGTTTAAGCGCAGTTACCCCAATCCTTTTTCACATATATTGGGGCGTCCTTATGCTCTTTTACGTGCTGCTCACAAAAATATATAAGCAATTGTTTCTTCTTGACACAGATACACATTTTTAATTAATAATTAAATTATTATTTCACTTTATTAGGTATACATTATTTATGGTATAAGTTACACAACCCAATTGAGGGATTTTTTGGCAAAAAAAGTTTTGTTTTGTCCTATGGTCAGGTGCATTAGTGCATAGCACTAAATTGTTTCAGAAAACTCTTTGGCTACATTCATATGTGGATTTTAATGTGCTTTATTGCAATACACAAGAACAAATGAATATGTGTGTTTCAATGAACTGACATTTATTTTCAATGCAAGCCAAAGCAAATAAATCTGTATTGCATGCGGTATAAAAATCTATCAAATTCTATTCCACAATGATAAGAGTCTAGGCAAAATTGTTAAAAACTGATTGATTTATTGTGCTTTAATGAGAAATTGCTGTTTTAATATTTTACATGCGTAGAAAAGTGAACATTTCAGAGGATTGATCTTTTTTCAGGAAGTCACAAGAAGGCAAAAAAAAAAAAAAACCTATATACATAGTGTGAAACACATACCAAAGATCAGTAGAAAAATGAGTTACAACTGTTAGGCCATGCTGCAGAGGACATCCCAATAGTTAAAGTGGATGTAAAGGCTCAACGTTTGAAAAGTAGCCTTAATAAAAATCTTTCTTCTTTAACCCCTTAGAAACTCTTTGTTTACTTTAATCAGCCCTAATTATTTCTCCTTAAATATTCAACTCTTATTTTCCTGCTGATTTTTTATTTTTATATTTTTTTTGTTTTTTTTTTTGTTTCTATTTTATTAGCCATTAATATTTTAGCTTTTAATGTTTTCGTTTGTTTTGTTACCTAATATTTATACACATTTAACATATATTTACACATATCTATTTCTCGCCTCCTTTGGGATATGGTGGAGCCCAGGGGGTATCAAATGAAACTGTCAGTCTGCAGTTTTTAATGTTATGACTGATGTTTTCCATGTGTTTATATTGCACACATAGTCACTCCCCTTACCCTTGAAGAAGACAGTTTGGTAAAACAATTGGTAAGCACAATATTCCAAGCTCATACATTCCTGAAACTGGCTGAAAATACATCCAAAAGAAAAAAAAACTAGCAGGTGCGCTGATCAACAGTTTAGTATAGCCCTCCAGCTGACTATTGGTGGTAATTAGACAAGTGAAAGGGTGCTGCTTCTCTCTATGGATCCTCTGGGTGGTAGGAACACATTTAGACAAAAACACAAAAGAAGAGAGTGCAAAGCCACCCTAGTGTAATTAGGCTTTGATAAGGTAAAGTTAAAAACACTACAATGGTCAAACTCACATTGTGTGATAGATACAGCATAATGATTCCACTCTAACCACACTCCTAAAACCACCTCAAGATCCCGACAGGTGAGGGGGGAGCCGTGGACAATCAACCTAGCTATCCGAATCCTGGCAGCTCATTCAAGGCTATCCCCCACCACGCTCTACGTGCAGATCCTAATGCACATGCTCCCAGTCCAGCCGATGCTGTGCTCTGAGGACACACAAACCCACACAAGCAGGATACATGGGGGAGGGAGAGAGTGTGGACGTCACACAGTTGCCATTAAAACACGTTTTGTAGGTGTGGCCTCCTACCTTGGCGAGACCTGAGGAAGGAGGCCACGCCTCCGAAACCCAAAAAGGGATGAGGGGCACAGGTGTTATTGAGTGCAAATAATAGCCTTCTAAGGCACTAGTCACACTGTTCACACAAGTAGTTACATGTGATTGACTCTTCTGACTGAACCTGGACATAAGAAGGATAAGGAGGCTTAACTTATGATTGCACACTGGCCCACTGCATTTATAAATCATCTCATGAATCATCATAAATAGATTAGGAAAAGTTTCCTGTACACCCTGTTTCTTCTTCAAAACAGCCAAGCCTTAAAAATCCAGTACAATGTTAACCAGTAGTTAACTTTTTTTTAATGTGTTTTTTTTTTTAAAGTGTTCAAAGATTACCATACAGTAAGGCTGAAAAATAAATTTAGTGTTCCACGTACCATGTTCCAGTGCAGGATTAACTGAGGTAACGCTACATACAATAGATATGAGGTTGACAGTTCACGGTAACAAACTTTCAACATAGTGGTGAACAGTACTTTGAGTTATATTAACATTTTATCAGTATGCAGTCCATTGGTAATTTTGTGGAAGTGTTTGTTTGGTAAATCATTCATCTAATTGTCAGAGGTCAAGAGGGTGAGGGTTGTAAGTCTAGTTCTTGACAACATGTCAACATAGATAATGTTGACAGCGAGGAGCATAATATAAGAAGGAGGAATGTTGACAGCGAGGAGCATAGTATAGGAAGGAGGAACAGAAAGAAGTGAAAAGAAAGCCTTTACCCAAGAAGGACCTAGGGGCTACCGCACTCACTGATAGATGATTAGAGAGTTGTTCATTCTGTCTTGGAGTGTTTTCATGAGTTAAACTTCTAAAATAAGAGGGTAGAGATCAAGTGTGTTTGCTCCATGTGTGCTCTTCCAATGAGAGGCAGCTTGCAGCAGTAAAGGGAAAGTCTAAAGTGTGCAGAACAAAATCCAGAAAGAGTTTTGGACACCTCCAGCAGCAGTCAGAAATGTTAGCATTGAGAGAATGCAAAAAGACAGGGTGTAATACTAGTGGTAAGAGATTTTAAACTGGCTTTCTTTTAGATATTACGTTGAGAGATTTTGTTGGCAGCGGACAGTGGCGACTGGTGCTCAAAATTTTTGGGGGGCCGCAAACAGAAAAATGTAATAGTCATTGCTTTGCGGCAAAAAACGCTGTAAAAAATTGCGTGACTTTGAGGTCACAAAAGTGTGAAAGGGGCCTTCAGTAATTAAGGCACAGAGTGCCCCTTTCAATGGACAGAGACCAGCGTGCCCCCTTTCAATGCACAGGGACCAGCGTGCCCCCTTTCAATGCACAGGGACCTGCGTGCCCCCTTTAAATGCACAGGGACCAGCGTGCCCCCTTTCGATGCACAGGGACCTGCGTGCCCCCTTTCAATGCACAGAGACCAGCGTGCCCCCTTTCAATGCACAGAGGGCAGCGTGCCCCCTTTCAATGCACAGAGATCAGCGTGCCCCCTTTCAATGAAGTGACACAGCATGCCCCCTTTCAATGCATAGAGATCAGCGTGTCCCCTTTCAATGCAGAGATCACTGTGCCCCCTTTCAATGCAGAGACCACTGTGCCCCCTTTCAATGCAGAGATGCCAGCGTGCCCCTTTCAATGCACAGAGACCAGCATGCCCCCTTTCAATGCACAGAGACCAGCGTGCCCCCTTTCAATGCACAGATGCCAGCATGCCCCCTTTCAATGCAGAGATGCCAGTGTGCCCCCTTTCAATGCAGAGATACCAGCGTGCCCCCTTTAATGCAGAGATCATCGTGCTCCCTTTCAATGCAGAGATGCCAGCGTGCCCCCATTCAATGCAGAGATCATTGTGCCCCCTTTCAATGCAGAGATGCCAGCGTGCCCCCTTTCAATGCAGAGATGCCAGCGTGCCCCCTTTCAATGCAGAGATACCAGCGTGCCCCAATTCAATGCAGAGATGCCAGCGTGCCCCCATTCAATGCAGAGATGCCAGTGTGCCCCCTTTCAATGCAGAGATGCCAGTGTGCCCCCGTTCAATGCAGAGATACCAGCATGCCCCCTTTCAATGCAGAGATGCCAGCGTGCCCCCTTTCAATGCAGAGATGCCAGCGTGCCCCCTTTCAATGCAGAGTGACCAGCGTGCCCCCTTTCAATGCAGAGATCATCGTGCTCCCTTTCAATGCAGAGATGCCAGCGTGCCCCCTTTCAATGTAGAGATACCAGTGTGCCCCCTTTCAATGCAGAGATGGCAGCGTGCCCCCTTTCAATGCAGAGATGGCAGCGTGCCCCCTTTCAATGCAGAGATGCCAGCGTGCCCCCTTTCAATGCAGAGATACCAGCATGCCCCCATTCAATGCAGAGATGCCAGCGTACCCCCATTCAATGCAGAGATGCCAGCGTGCCCCCTTTCAATGCAGAGATACCAGCTTGCCCCCTTTCAATGCAGAGATGCCAGCATGCCCCCGTTCAATGCAGAGATGCCAGCGTGCCCCCTTTCATTGCAGAGATGGCAGCGTGCCCCCTTTCAATGCAGAGTAAACAGCGTACCAAGCCCCCCCCCCAGGAACCAGTGCACTTACCTGTAGCGGCGGCTTCTCTTCAGTCCCCCAGCGTCTCCTCGAGTCCTCCCGCCTCCTCCAATGGCATGGGGTTTGCCTTTCGGCCAATCAGGAAGAGCGTATCAGACCCGCTTCCTGATTGGCCAGGAGGAGGATCCCTGTGACAATAGCGAATTTTCATTCGCTATTGTGACTCAATGGGTGGGCTTGGGGCGCACTGGTCTGCGCCCCGGTTCCACCCTTTGCTGAAGCCTATTAGAGCCTCTGGCTCTAATCAGGTGACAACAAAAAAAAAGCCCCATTGAACTCCATGCGTCCGGCGCCCCGCATGCAGATTAGGGGGCCGGATGCATGGATAGAGGGGGCAGCGCCCCTGCGCCTCCAACGCACCGGCCGCCACTGGCAGCGGACCAAATTTTGCCCCAAACCTATTTGAAAATTAAAGTTACCAATATTTAATAAATGTTGAAGAGTAGTAATGCATTATCAGTCCTCTCTCAGTATTGCTATAAGGTAAAAGGACCATCCTTGGGCAATTGGAAATGCCAAATGAAAGACTTTGAAATTGATAGTGTTGCTGCTGAACTGCAAAATAAGGATACTTTTGAAAGCTTGGATAGCATGATTGACTGTAGAGACTTCATCTTGAAAGATTTTGTGCCCAAATGTCTGTCAAGCGTCTGTGGCAGTGAGCCCTTGTAGATCGCCAACTCAGGGTTCCCTAGTGTTCTTAGTCTAAGCCCCAGCCTGCTTCCTCACCAGGGCCCCTAATGGTGGGGATGGAAATGCAGCAAGCTGGAACCAGGTCGCGGCCCCAAGGTACGCCCAGCTGAGGATGCGGAGACCACTTGTGTGCTTAGAGTATAACAGCAGGAGACAGGAGGAAATCCAGGAGGCAAGCCAAGGTCAGGACAGGCAGCAAACAAGCACAGACGGTGGATGAAACCGGAATCAGTACACGGGTAGTCAGGCACAGGATACACAAGTAGCAAGTGTATCAGAACTCAGAGAACTGTGAAGGTGCTCAGGCAACGTTGGCTACACTGAGCATGTCTTATATAGGCAAGCAAACTCGGAGGCGGGCCAGGAAGTGATGGAAGGGAAGGAAATAAAAGCCCACAATATAGCAGATGACGCCCATAGGTGAGCATAGCCAAACCATACATGTGAAAGGAATAAGGGTAGGAAAAGCACTGCAGCAAGAAGGTATGAATACACAGGCAGGAAACTGCAGGCTAACTTGTGACAGTGTCATCTCAATTTTTTAGGTCTAGAACTAAACATAGATCTCCCGACTTCTTCCTTACCTGAAATAGCATTGAGTAGAACCCCTTTTCTTATTGGGACTCCAGTACCTGATTGATTGCCTCTTTCTTTATAATTGCGTCACATACTGATGAATGACTAGCTTTTTTCTGTAGAGGAGGGAATCTTTTATTTTTTAGTTCAATGTTTTATATTATTATTATTTTTTTTTTATAACAGCAAATACAGGGTCACTAAAATACATAATGTATACAAGTGTGGCGTCACTGACAAACAGAACAGTTACAATAATTTGTTAAGAGAATAGTATATGATCTTCTTTTTCAGCTCTGTGTATACAAAGGAGCATGGGGGAGCTCTTGTCCATAATGGGGATGATATTGACACAGCCACAAATTAACCACTATGGCTCAAAATTGATATGGTCCAGAAATATTTAGACAGAATAAAGATGAATAAAGTACCTAGACCAGATGGCAAACATCAATGGATCCTAAAAGAATTTAGCTCAGTCATTTCAAAGCTATTGTTTCTAATTTGTAGGAACTCTTTAATGACTGTAATAGTACCACTGGATCGGCATAAGGCTAATGTGGTGCCTATATTTATAAAGGGATCAAAGTCTTTACCAAGTGACTAAAGACCTATTCGTTTTACTTCTACGGTATAGTTCGGAAGATACTGGAGAGTTTAATAAAAGACCAAATAGATGAGTTCTTGCTGGAAAAAAAATATTCTAAGTAACAGACAGCATGGATTCATGAAAGACAGCAGTTGTCAGACAAATCTGATTTCTTTTCATGAGGAGGTGAAAAATTCCTTGGACAAAGGAATGACTGTGGACATAGTATATTTAGATTTTGCGTTTGACACAGTCCCCCCCCCCCCCCATGACTAATGTGTAAGGTATAGTCTACATGCTTAGAATAACAGTTTGTAATTGGATAAAAAACTGAGTGTGGCAAATGAGGTGTAATGTTGATAAATGTAAAGTTTTGCACTTGGGGCTAGAAAACTGCATGCATCATACACACTAGCTCCTGGTTCAAACAATGGTGGAGAGGGATCTGGTTGTTCTGATAGATCATAAGCTTAACCTACTACCACCTGGCCAATGCATATAAACGGTCGGGTGGGAGGTTCCTCCGTCTGAGTGGACTTTCAGGAACTTCCTTAAGGAAGGAGATCGCGTGGCCATGTGCAAGCGCAGCTGCGCGATCTCGGTGTGCCTGTGATCCCATCATATTGTTCAGCAGGAGGGCTCTGTGATTAGCCCTCCTGATCCCATTACAGCTGTGTCCGATCACCGCCGTCATGTAATGTCAATACAGCAGTTGTTACAGCGATCGGCTCTGCTTTTCATCACACAGTGAGGAGAAGGAGAAAATATTGGTGCTGCCAGCTGGTGATCAGTGAGTATTGAGCTATTTTACTGTTTTTTACTCACTGATCACCCAGCTAGTGTCCCCAATATAGTGTCCCCAACACAGTGTCCCCAACACAGTGTCCCCAATAGTGAAAACACCTGTCACACATCTGTCCCAGTAAAATAATCTGTTACAGTGATCATCCCCTGCATCTGTCTGTGATCATCCCCAGACCCCAGCATCTGTTCGTGATCATCCACCGCATCTGTCCATGAGCATCGGCCGCATCTGTCCGTGATTACCTGCCGCATCTGTACGTGATCATCCGGCACATCTGTCCGTGATAATCTGGTGCATCTGTCCTTGATCATCTCGCGCATCTTGTGAAAAATGAAATGTTCAAAAGAATCATTATGCCTCGTAGAATATACATTGGGGTGTTTTCTATCCAAAATGGGGTCATTATGTGGGTAATTATTTTGTCCTGGTGCTCCAGTGCCTTCACAAATGTGAAGGGTACTCAGGAAATGAAACGTGTAATTTATGCCTTTAGAATGCCTGACGGTGCTATTTGGATGTTGGGCCTCTGTATGCGGCCAGGCTGTGAAAAAGTCTCACACATGTGGTATTGCCATAATCAGGAGGAGTAGAAGAATATATTTTGGGGTGTAATTGCAAGTTTATCTATGCCATGTGTAAGAAATAACTTGTTAAACTTTGTGTGAAAAAAAATAAATCTTCATTACCCAAACTATTGTGGGCAAAAAATGTCAACTTCAAAAAACTCACTATGCCTCTTACTAAATACATTGGACTGTCATCTTTACAAAAAAGGGGTAATTTGGGGGTATTTGTACTGTCCTGACATTTTAGGGCCTCAAGTAATGAGATCGGTAGTCAGTACATCAGGATTGATCAATTTTCAAGGACATGTAGCCTAGCTTGTAGACTCTATAACTTTCACACAAACCTATTATCATACACTTATCAGGATGTTTTTCCCAAAAACATGTAGCAGAATACATTCTGGCCTAAATTTATGACGAAATTTGATTTTACTTTCAATAGATTTTTATTGAAAAATTATAAAATACACATAACAAACCAATAACGGTTTAACAAGAAATAGCCGTATCAAGCATGTACAGAGAATCAACATAATGAAAAAAAGATTAAGGTAATGAACACATATATGCATACCATAAGTGCTGTGTAATGTCCGTGCATCAAAGAGGCATGGCATATGAACACATTAAGCAATGTAAACAACTAAGTAACTTCTGTAAACAACTAAGTAACTTCTGTCATCCAGGAACCCGGGAGAAGTATGGGCTTTGTAACCATGACTGCCAGTCGGAATGAAACTTAGGACCCTTAGCCTTGGAGTAGGCATATGCCTTTTCCAGTGAGCATTGCATGTTTATCAGGCGGATAGCTTCCATGTGTGAGGGTGGTATAGGCTGTTTCCAGTAACGCGCTATTACCGTTTTGGCCGCCACCAGTATATGTACCACGACCGTCCTCAAGGCGGGTGGAAAAGAGTCCAAACCCAACGAGAGGAGGGCCAAAGCTGGATCGGGCTTCCTGAGAACTCCAGTTGTAGTAGATAGAACCTCAAACATCCTTCTCCAGAAGCTAGATAGGCTCTTGCATGACCAGAAAATATGCAAAAGTGTTCCGATTTGGTCGCAATTGCGCCAACAGGCAGGGCTCTGAGAGTCGTAAATCTTTGACAGTCGGTACGGCGTTAGGTACCAGCGAGTGAGGATCTTCTGGGCTTGTTCCCAGTGGTTCACGCATTGGGTAGATTTATATGAGCCACAGATAGCAGTCTTCCATTGAGCCTCGGAGAAAGAAGTTTGCAGCTCCCTCTCCCACGCCAACATGTGGGGGGACTTGGAGAACCCCGCTTTCTGACCAAGGAGGTTATAGAATAACGAAATACCTTTTACCGGGGTGGATGGGGATGTGAGGAAATTCCACACCTGTATGGGGAGGTTGATTACCGGAGGAGGGTGTTTGCGAAGGAAACTAGCTATGCTGTTGTAGGAATAATGTGTCTGTAGTGGTAAGCCAAACTCCAAACGCAGGGATTCGAATGATTTGAGAGAGTTGGATTGCATGAGCTGGTCTACTGAGACGATACCTGCCGCCTGGAGGATGGAGAGATTGGTGTGGGGAAGTAACCTACATAATGTGGCGATCGGGATCCGGACTGGTATGGTTTTAGACGCAGTAGGGAGCTGTGGGAGAAGGGTACGCCAAGCTCTCAGCGTGGCTTGAGTGGGCAGAGGTAAACAATGAAGTTCTAGCGGTTTCCATATATCAGCTAGTAGCAGGTCCGATAGGGCACCAGCTTTGGAGAGGGTAGATTCAACAGAGACCCATGGAGTGTTATGTTGGTCCGAGAACCAATGGCGCAGGGATGACAGGCGGGACGCTATATAGTAGTCGTTAATGTCAGGGAGGCCCAATCCCCCTATTGATTTGTGTTTAACCATGTGGGATCGCGCGCATCTAGCCCTTTTTTTCTGCCAAACGAACGTGTGTAACAGTTTATTGAAGGGGAGAATGGCCTTCTTTGAGAGAGGGACTGGCAAGGTGCGGAAGACGTACAGGATCTTGGGCAGGCAAACCATCTTGAACGCGGCTATACGCCCCATCCAAGACAGTTCGACGGTTTTAAGCTTAGCGACATCCGAGGCTATAGATTTCAAAAGGGGGGTGACATTTGCCGTAACCATGTTGGAGGTGAGGAAGGTCAAATCTATACCCAGATAATGCAGGGGCTGAGTGGACCATGTATACGGTAGGCTAGTCTGTAGGTGGGATCGTGCCGTCGGGTGGACCCCCATGTCGAGTATCACTGATTTGTTGAAATTGACCTTATAATAAGAAATCTTGCTGAATGTCTGAAGGATATTGTGGGTGGCCGGCAAGGATATAATGGGGTTTGTGAGGCTTAAGATGACATCATCAGCGAAAAGTGTGATGATGTGGTGGGAGTTAGGGAATTTGAATCCTGTCACCAGGGAGCTCTGCCGCAGTTGTGCCGCTAGCGGTTCTATCAAAAGGTTGAAAATTAGAGGGGAGAGCGGACATCCCTGACGGGTTCCATTCGAAATGGGGAAAGATTTAGAGAGCATGCCGGCGGACAACACTCTAGCGGAGGGGTTCGTATATAGAGTGAGGATGGCAGACAAGATAGGGCCCGCAAAGCCAAATTTTCATAGGACGGCCTGCATGTATCCCCAGTGTACGCGGTCGAACGCCTTCTCTGCGTCAATAGAGAGTAGCAGAGAAGGCGTTCGAGTGCGTTCCGCATGATGCATCAGATTGACAACGCGTCTGGTGGCATCTGGGGCCTGGCGGCCCTGGACAAATCCCATCTGGTCTGCCCCCACTAGAGTAGGGAGTACCGTGGCTAGGCGATTTGCTACTATTTTAGCATAGATTTTCAAATCGGTATTGAGCAGGGATATGGGCCTAAAGTTTGCCGAGGTGTTGGGCGGTTTCCCTGGCTTGGGGAGAGTAGTGATGTTGGCCTGTAGCATTTCGGATGGTAAAGAACCTGTGTCGATAGCCTGCGTAAAAAGAGATAACATATGAGGGGACAGGATGTCTTGCATAGCCAAATAGTATTCATTAGTTAGGCCGTCAGGCCCAGGGGACTTGTTTGATGGCATAGACTTAATAGTTTTAAATAGTTCTGAAGAGGAGATGGGATTATTAAGGAGTGCAAGTGCATCCTCTGATATGGAGGGGAGTTGAAGGTGTTGGAGAAAGGCTTGGATGTCAGCGTCGGTAGGTTGCGGCGTGGAACTGTCAGTGTTCAAATTGTATAGGGCCCCATAGTAGTCCGCGAAAGCATCCGCGATGCTTTGGGGGTGAGTAAGTTTTGCGTTGGTGTGTGGGTGAATAATAGAATCTATTTTGGTGCGGACACGTCGGGCCTTGAGTCGGGAAGCCAGGAATTTTCCGGCTTTGTTGTGAGATGAGTAATAGGTCATGCGGAGTTTTGCTAACAGTTTGTCATGCTGTTCGGTTAGCAGCCTGCGAAGGTCTGCTCGAAGAGCTGTCAGTTTAGAAGCGTGCGTCTGGGCTGGAGATGTTTTGTTCAATTCGTCAACGGAGTGTATTTCCTCAGTAAGCCGTTGGAGGGCGGCATTGCGCTTTCTTTTTAGTCTGGAACCTGCCTGGATCAGTAACCCTCGGATGAACGCTTTATGCGTGTTCCATAATGTGGAAGGGGCAATATTAGGGGTGTCGTTAATATGTAAGAAAAACTGTAGGTTCTTCCGTAAGTGTTTCAGGGAGTCAGGGTCAGAGAGAAGGGAATTGTTACACCTCCAAATGAAGGAGGTTGTGGAAGGGGGACTGGTAGACAGAGTCATATGGACTGCGGCATGGTCCGACCATGTGATGGTGCTTATGGAGGTGTCAGCAAGAAAAGGCAGAGTGGCAGAGTCTACAAGGAACATGTCGATCCTGGAGTACGTGTTGTGGCTCGCAGAGAAGAAAGAGTAGTCTCTCTCCTCTGCGTGCTGATATCTCCAAACATCGTGTAACCCCTCAGAATGAAATAGTGTTGCTAAGGATGGAAGTTTGGACTTGGGTTTGGCTGACGAATCTAATGCGGGATCTACAACCATATTGAAGTCACCACATACTATCAATTTACCTACTGTCAATTTTGAAACTTTAGAACACAATTTTCTCAAGAAAGAAATCTGGCGGACATTGGGAGCATACACATTAACAATTGTATAAGGACATTTGTCAATAATACAGTTAATAATCAGGAAACGACCTTCCCTGTCCTCCACCACCTTGGAGAAGGAGAAGGACAGGGAGTTTCGGAAAGCTAGCATCACCCCTCTCTTCTTGGCTGTGTAGGAAGCCTGGAACACATGGGGGTAATCGGGGTGCGTGCAGCGGGGAGTATGACCAATCTGGAAGTGAGTCTCCTGAATTGCCAAGATGTCGGCCTTAGCTGAGCCAGCTTCCTTCCACATTGAGTGGCGTTTTGCGGGGTGATTCAGCCCCTTGACATTCATGGAAAGGAACTTAACTGCCATGGGTGGTCAGGAGAACATGCCAGGGGAAAGTGGATGAGCTGGAGGCATAGGGGGAAAGGGAGCCTGGGAGGGAGTGCAGAGAGCTTGGTTCGGTTGTTGAAAAGAAGAGTGAAACAGGGGCTAGAAAAACAGTACCTGGTGTGTCCATCATGCTTGGCGAAAAGAGCGGCCAGTACCTGACTGTATGGCAAGGAGTCCTGGAAGTCCCGAAGCTGGGGCCCGTGGAGTAGCTAAAGGCATTCAACTCGATACATTCGTTGATACTGGAGCTGCGGAGGAAGGAGTACACTGCACATGGACAAAGAAGAGGCAAAGTCACTAGTACGGCTAGGTTGGTGGTAAGGAACTCAGTAACAAGAACAAACAAAAAAACAGACAAAAGATAAAAAGGACATGGCCCCTCGGGGCCAACTGTGTAGCTGGGGCTACAAAAACTGAGGAGGGGAGGAAGGAGCACGATGTAGAGTGCTTCCTAGAGACAGGGAGGGCCGTGCATGACCGGCTTGATCTGGTAGTGAGTGTCACTTGTGGCGGCTGCGAGACCTCGAAGATCTGGATGCAACCTGCCATTCCGGTTGTACGCGGGGTGGCAGTGGAGGTAGAGCCATGGAAGTCGATGTGCCCGGGTCTTCGGGAACAATTCCCCATTGGCGTAGTAATCGCATACCCTGATCAATTGTGGTAATTTGTGAGGAAGAACCCTGATGGGTTATGCACAATTTAGCTGGATATTTCCACTTGTACAATATATTGTGGTTGCGAAGCGCTTTTGTTATTGTATTGAGGTTGCGGCGTTGTTGGAGGGTGTACTGGGAGTAGTCGGGTAACACTTGGATCGTTGCTGCACGTTCCGGCAAATGGTCTTTACGTCTGAATGCGTCCAGAATCCTTTCCTTCGCTTGGAAAAAATGGATGCGAAGCAGGACATCCCTGGGAACATCTTGTGGAAGGAAAGAGGGCTTGGGAATCCTATGGATCCTGTCAATAGTTAAGTCTGCATTGGTCAGTGCTGGGACAGCCTGCTGGAAAAGGTCGCGTACAAAGTTAGGAAGTTGGTTGGGCATTACCGTTTCTGGGATTCCGCGTAATTTTAAGTTGTTACGCCTGGATCTGTCCTCCAGGTCTGCAAGCTTGGCTTGTATGCGACTAATGTCGTTTTGTTGGGCAGTATGTGAATCTACCAGTGTGTTGTAGGAGACGGTGAACTCGTCCATTTTGCACTCCACTGTGTTAACCCTTTCGCCCAAGCCGTGCAGCTCCTTTTGGCAGTAGGCAATGGATGAGGAAACCGTGGTTTGCATAGATTTATGCATCATAGATAGCATGTCCTTCAATGCACTGTCAGAGATGGGTTGACCTGTTGTTGGGATGGATGCAAAGGGATCTGGTTCAGGGGTAAACGACCAAGTAGGAATTGTGGCATTGTCCTGGTCACTCACCTCCATGTCAGCAGGGCGAGATGAGCGGTGTCCCTCCTCCCACCTAGGCTTCGATTTTGCTGGGCTGTGAGTGGATGGGGTGGAAGGAGAGGAGTCCGCAGAGCGTGTCAGCCGCGTTTGCCTGCCTGTGTCCTCTGTGTCCAGGCACGCCGATGACGTCATAGCTGCGACGGTGGAAGCGGACACAAGGGGGCCGGCGCTCTTCGGGTGGATTGAGGCTCCGGCGCCATTTTGCGTGTGACCCGAGGCCGCCGGGTAAAAGAAATCAGACAGTTTGCGAACTGCCGGAGGGTCCGTTTTTCTCCTGGCCATGGCGGGATGTTGCAGTAGATGTTCCCCAAGCGGTCTGTGTGATTAAGGAGTGGTAACACTCGCTGTGATGGGCCGTAGATATGTTTCAAGCCGAGTCTGCAGCGGAGCTCCTCTGTCAAGCGGCCATTCAGTCCGGCGGTCGCCACGCCCCCCCGAAATTTGATTTTAATGGATTTCTTTTGAAACAGAAAGTAGAAATTTTTTTTTTTTTTTTTTTTTAAATGTTCGCTCTTTTTTCGCTTATATCACAAAAAATAAAATGCCCATTGATGAATATATACCTTCAAAAGAAAGCTCTATTAGTGTGAACAAAATGATAAACATTTTGTTTGGTACAATGTAGCATGACTGAGTAATTGTCATTCAAAATGCGAGAGCAGTAAAAGCGGAACATTGGGAAGGAAGGTGGTTAAAGTGCCCAGTATTGAGGTGGTTAATGATGGCATGCAATGCCGAGCTGCAGTTTCCAAAGTGAGCAAAATGCTTTCTCTCCTTTCTTGTATTAAGAGAGGCATGAATGCATGCATCATACATACTAGGAGGAGAACAGTTGGGGGAGTCAATGGTGGAGAGGGATCTGGGTGTTCTGGTAGAACATAAGCTTAATACTGGCAAGCAATGCCAAGCTGCCGTTTCCAAAGCAAGCAAAATCCTTTCTTATATTAAGAGAGGCATGAACTGCAGAGAGAGGGAAATCATTTTGCCCCTATACAAATAATTTGTAAGACCTAATCTGGAATATGCAGTTCAGTTTTGGGCACCAGTTCATAAAAAGTATACTAGGAGACTGGAGAAAGTGCAGAGAAGAGCAACCAAACTGATGAGGCATGGAGCAGCTTAGTTATGGTGAAAGGATTAGCTGAAATTAATTTCTTCTCTCTTGAGAAGAGAAGATTAAGGGAGGATGTGATCAACATGTATAAATACATTAGTGGTCCATATAGTGAACCTAGGTTTGAGTTATTCACTTTAAGGTAATCAAAAAGGACAAGGGGGACTTCTTTACATTTCGAGAAAAATAGATTTTATCTCCAAATATGGAAAGGCTTCTTCACAGTAAGGGCTGTGAAAATGTGGAATAGACTCCCTCAAGAGCTGGATCTGACCATCTCAGTCGGTTGTTTTAAGAAAAGCCTGGATTCTTTCCTAGATACACATAACATAACATAACTGGATACTAATATTTATAGGTAACGTTGATCCAGGGAAAATCTGATAGCCTCTTGGGAGATCAGGAAGGATTTTTTTCCCCTGCTGGAGCAAATTGGATCATGCTTTTTTTTTTTTTTTTTGCCTTCCTTTGGATCAACTGTGGGTAAAGGGTTGTAAATATATAGGTTTATATACATATATATATATTTTTTTTTCCTTATATTGCTTTAACTAAATAGACGTGTGTCTTTTTTCACCCTAACTACGTAGCTATGATCTAAAGTCTCTTGCATATTTTTACCATTAAACTACAGAAGAGTAAATAAGTAAAAGTAAAGAAAAAAAGGGGGGTAGAAAATGAAGAGGGGTAAGAGGCGAGGATGAGCATTGCAGGAGTAGTAAAGATACCATCTTGATGGAAAATGAGAAAAGATGCTTCTCATAGGTCATGTAGGCAAGGTTCAAAATCAGCTTGAGACCCCCGGATCCTAGGTTTTGTGGAAATTATGCATTATGTCGGTGAGCTTTGCAGTCAGTTTGTCATTAGAGAGCTCCCAGTGTACCGTGGAGAAAGGAAATCTGACAGCCAGGTTCTAATTATGATTTGTTTAGTTGCTCTAAGAATGCACGTTGTCAGTCTTAACTGATGTTTTGAAAGGCTGTCTGGTTTCAAGTTGAGCAGCACCTCTCCAGGGAGCCTCAGAATATTGACTCTGAGTATTACTTTCAACATATCATAGATCTGATTTCATAAAATATGAATGTCTGGATATTCAAAAAAATGGGGAGAGGGGGAAGGGAAAAAAATTAAATATTATGAAGGATAATATGGGGGGGAAAAGGGGGTTGGATAACATGTTGTTATCAAGTTGCCGTGGTAGTAGCAACTAATGATATAAGTTGCCATGGTAATAGCAACTAATTGAGTGGGTAGAAAAAGGGTAAATAATAGGGTAGTTACCATGGTAATGGCAGCAGTAAAAGAAATGCATAATAAATAGTTGAATTTTGTAGATGGGACTTTAAATGAGGCGGTTGATAATGGAAAGACAAACAAGAGAAGACAATTACATTTTTATTAATAAATGCTCCTAGAATATTAACATAAATGGTAACAAATTAATACATCTACATAGACATAGTAGTTCATATAATTACATGGGTAAGGACTTATCATGTGAATACAGAAAATATTGAAAAACAATGTATATATATTTTCTTGATACATAAAATATGATGATGGACGATGACAGCATTTATAAAATGTTGTAGAAAAAAAAAACAGCTGCGTCTAAAAGACCCTACGCGTTTCGTGGTCCAAGACCACTTCCTCAGGAGCAGAGGCAGCATTGAATCTAAAAATAAATAAAGATTAACACTCATTGCTGCATCATTTGAGATAGAAAGAAAAAAGAAAAAAGGGGGATATCCATTCTATCTACTTACACAAGATGCCATGTCATACAGGAATGCCAATTCAGGACCAATGGTATAGTCTGTACCGGGAGCTGTGGTGGAGGGATATACGCAAATCCCAGTGCCTACCAATAGATGTGAAAGTGCAATATCCATGGGAAACTGGATCACTAGATAAAAACGACACAACCAGGTGTCAAGGTTAGTACTGTGGAAACCTCTACAAATTGTAGGATAGAAGTATACCAGGTAATGAAGATAATAAAATTGTTAGAAACCAAAAGTCCATGGAGATAGTGAAAATAATGTTGAAAGTGTTAGTGAAGGATTGTCCCTAGGAACACAAGGCAATCACCAATAAAGTCAAAGTGATAGGTGTGGTAAAAAATAGGAGTAAAAAAGATAAACAGTGATGGATAGGAAGAAAGCCAGTGAACAATTGGAATATTGCCAAGTGCTCGAAAGACTTACCTAAATGAATTAAAATAGGATAAGTCAAAGTGGTGAAAAGTGCATGAAGTGCGAGATATATTCCAGGGAGTTGGTCCAAGGTAGTGTGTATGAAGGCAGCCAAGTCTGTACGAGAAATCCCCCCTCCAATGTCACGCTGGTCTGATGTATAAAGAGGGATCCGTCCATCAAGGAGACATCCGTCTCCTGCAATGGCGTCAGGAACCCTCGCATAAGCCGAGATGATATAGGCGTGCACAAAATCAAGGCGTTGATGGACGCCTGGTGTGTGACGCCGAGCGTGGCATCGATGCATCGTGGGAACCACCCACCCATCCTACCCGCTTGGCGTAGGGGGAAGGGGGAGGGGGCCCAGGATGGATCGCAGCTCCTGGATATAAGACAGCCAGACAGCCCCAATGAGGCACTACGATCCATCCTGGGCCCCTCCCCCTTCCCCCTACGTCAAGCGGGTAGGATGAGTGGGTGGTTCCCACGATGCATCGATGCCACGCTCGATGTCACACACCAGGCGTCCATCAACGCCTTGACTTTGTGCACGCCTATATCATCTCGGCTGATGCGAGGGTTCCTGACGCCATTGCGGGAGACAGATGTCTCCTTGATGGACGGATCCCTCTTTATACATCAGACCAGCGTGACATTGGAGGGGCGGATTTCTCGTACAGACTTGGCTACCTTCATACACACTACCTTGGACCAACTCCCTGGAATATATCTCGCACTTCATGCACTTTTCACCACTTTGACTTATCCTATTTTATTTCATTTAGGTAAGTCTTTCGAGCACTTGGCAATATTCCTATTGTTCACTGGCTTTCTTCCTATCCATCACTGTTTATCTTTTTTACTCCTATTTTTTACCACACCTATCACTTTGACTTTATTGGTGATTGCCTTGTGTTCATAGGGATAATCCTTCACTAACACTTTCAACATTATTTTCACCATCTCCATGGACTTTTGGTTTCTACCAATTTTATTATCTTCATTACCTGGTATACTTCTATCCTACAATTTGTAGGGGTTTCCACAGTACTAACCTTGACACCTGGTTGTGTCATTTTTATCTAGTGATCCAGTTTCCCATGGAGATTGCACTTTCACATCTATTGGTAGGCAATGGGATTTGCGTATATCCCTCCACCACAGCTCCCGGTACAGACTATACCATTGGTCCTGAATTGGCATTACCGCATGACATGGCATCTTGTGTAAATAGATAGAATGGATTTCCCCCTTTTTTCTTTTTTTCTTTCTATCTCAAATGATGCAGCAATGAGTGTTAATCTTTATTTATTTTTAGATTCAATGCTGTCTCTGCTCCTGAGGAAGTGGTCTTGGACCACGAAATGCGTAGGGCCTTTTAGACGCAGCTGTTTTTTATTCTACATCATTTTATAAATGCTGTCATCGTCCATCATCATATTTTATGTGTCATGAAAATATATATACATTGTTATTCAATATTTTCTGTATTCACATGATAAGTCCTTACCCATGCACTTATATGAACTACTATGTCTATGTAGATGTATTCATTTTTTTTTTTTAAATAGTATTTTATTAAGGATTTTCTAAAAGGTACATAGAAAGAAACAAGTGAACGTGATCAAAAGGATAAAGCAGTGTTAAACCAGTCAGTTACAGAGACAGGTGACAAGTACAACAAGTTAAATAACATAGTCCGGATAAGGGTTCCAAGGGAGGGGGGGAAAGTATTCGGTTCATTTGGTTGCTTCGGGAGAAGAGCATATATTGAGGAATGTAGATGACTATTCAGAGTTTCTTTGGAAATTTTGGGTTTTGGTAGCGCAATCAGCGAGCTAAAGATGACATATCTAGGTTGTAAAAGGTAAGTAACGGAGCCCAGTTTTTCTTCAATTTCGGTATTTCAAGAGTTGCTATAGCAAACATGACCTCCATTTGAAGGTGTTAATTGAGGAGTTGATGGACCATTTGGATAGTAGGGGGAGAGTTGCTGTTCCATTGTTTTGTGATGGAAAGTCTGGCCGCTATTAGTATGTGGGTGAGAACTGTCTGTGTGATATGATAGATCCCAGGTTTCAAGTCCAAACCCCAGTAGTGCCAATTGAGGTGAAAGCTCAGAAGGATTAGCTGTCATATCCGAAAATAGTGTTTGAATAGCTTGCCAGAAGGGCGAATTATCAGATTACTTAATTCTATGCATTAAGATAAAAAGCCTTCTGTGTGCAGCAGCCCTCCTCAGCCCCCCTAATACTTACCTGAGCCCCATCTACATCCAGCAATGTTGCATGAGAGACTCGGCTGTCTCGCACTCCCCTCCTCATTGCTTGCAACAGCAGCGTGTCGCCATTGATTTCTGCTTCTGTCAAACGAAGTCAGTGAGACAATAAGGAGAGAAAGAGGGTGGGGCTGGGCCACGGCTCCATGTCTGAATGGACAAACAGAGCAGCAGCGTCTCAGGTCGGGTGCCCCCATAGCAAGCTGCTTGCTGTGGAGGCGCTCAACAGGAGGGTGGGGGCAGGAGCATGGAAGAGGGACCTGAGAACAGGAGGATCTGGACTGCTCTGTGCAAAACCACTACATGGAGCAGGTAAGTATAACATGTTTGTTATTTTTAATGAAAAAGAATTTAGCCTTTTCTTGTATAAATACAGTATACACCAAAGTAAATATAATGTCTATTCTTTGTCCACATGCATTAGAAATTTGACTCAGATATAAATCTGCCACCTCCAAAAGAAGCGGACACAGCCTATTACCAAATGGAATTGACCACTTATTACAAATGGTCAAAGCACGCAGTTAGGCTCCAAGAATGGTTCTCAAAAAGATCTGATCTACCAGCTTTTAGACTTGGCTTAGAACCCCACCTCTGAGATAGTCGGATGGCACAAAGCAGTGAATGCCCAATAGATGTATCACAAAGGAAGAAATATAGCCCTCTCATAGTGTAGTAAGCTCGTAATCTACATTTTATTAAGGATTAAAAATCACACTCACATGGATCCAGGTATAAAACAGCATAGTAACTGAGTTACAAAAGTTTCCAACCGAAAAGATGGCCGCACTCCGCTCCATTACATGATGATGTCACATGTCAAAGCTCCACCCTATGCATTTTTTCATCATAGGAGGTCATCTACAAGCAGAACCTGATGTCACATATACATGCTTCAGGTCTAGGTCTATTTTCTGATCCAGAGCATCCTTAACTACTTAAATACCAGACACTTTCACTTCCTTCCTGCACAGGCCAATTTATAGCTTTCAGCACTGTAACACTTTAAAAGACTTTAAATTAACACTGAAGGCAAATTACATTTTTATATATTTTTGTATCACATAAATAGAGCTTTCTTGTGGTGGTAGTTAAGCACCACTGGGTTTTATATTTTTGATATATAAATTTAAAAACGACCAAACATTTTGAAAAAGAAATGTGTTTTTCTTTGTTTCTATCACAAAAGTTTGCAAATAAATAATCTTTCTTCATACATTTAGCCCAAAATGTATTCTGGTACATTTCTTTAGTAAAAATAACCCAAATCAGTAGATATTCTTTAGTGTGTATGACAGTTATAGAGTCCACAAACTATGGTACATATACAGTATCTGAAAATTAATCTATTCTGATGTATGGATAGCCTATATGCAAATACCCCCAAATGACAGTCCAATGTATTTAGTAAGAGGCATAGCCAGTTTTTTAAGTTGTTATTTTTGTCATAATTTTTGGAAATTGGAAAATTAAAAAATTAAAAAATTATTTTTTCCCACACTTTTTTCACGTCACCAGTGCAGTACAGTGTCATCA
This sequence comes from Pelophylax lessonae, assembly GCF_965119305.1. NCBI lineage: Eukaryota > Metazoa > Chordata > Amphibia > Anura > Ranidae > Pelophylax > Pelophylax lessonae. The sequence goes on along the minus strand of NC_138773.1, from coordinate 183,243,313 downwards.
TATAACTAGTGTGGTGATGATCAAAGACACTGACTGGTGACATTTGTTTTACCATAGTAACACTACACTACTCTGGGGAGGTGATTGAGTTTTTTTTTTTTTTACACACTATGATTATTTATAACAGTGATACTCACCATTTTTTATCAATGACATCCATTCATTCAGTGTGTACTATTGTGATTAGCTGTGTTGGCCACAATCACATGATACAGATGCGCTGTGATTGGCCCTGTCTGTCCCATGTGATCACTGGGACCAATCACAGAGATCAACACAATAGTACGCAATGAATGGAATAAATGGACGCCATTCATTGGACATCATATTACGCCCACCCAGGATAACAGTGCTCCTGCCTGGCTATTATTTAACATATGCCTAGCCAGTCCCATCAGTGAAGCATCTACCATGGGAGGAGACAAAATCGGAATAAAAATGTCTGTCATGTCAGAGAAACATGTCTGGCATACTCCTTTTTCGGGAAGCGCCATATTCCCAAATGTTGAGCATCTATTATCAGTGGGGCATCTGTGCCACCTTGCTGAAGTAGAGCGATAGTGGTAAGAAGAGGACTGTGATTTGTGTTTGTGAGAACAAAGATAATGTGATAAATATCTGGAGCGACTCCTCCTGGAGCCTCTGTACTGAAAAGATGACTTGTCCTGGAATCTTTTCTGTACTGTGTTTGATCTTCCTTTAGACTTTGAATAGCTGTAAAAATATTACAGCTTAGACACTATGCTCTCTTAATTTAGTTTTCATTACTTACCTCATGTCTTACCTTGCATGCAGTTGGTGGTCTGATAGGACAGCATTATCAATAGGGAGAGCAGGACAAGCAGGCTAGTAAAACAAAACAGGCTGCAGGCAGCACTTATAATATTTAGGGCATAATTGTTGTCCCCCTTTTGTGTAGCGGGTACTATTCCTTCTGCGTCAGCAGGTTTTTTTGTGGCGCAGCAGCACTAATAATATTTAGGACATAATTGCTGTCCCCCCTTCTGCATTGCAGGTGCTATTCCTTCTGCTTCAGCAGTGTGTTTTTTTTTGTATTTTGTGGCACAGCAGCACTAATAATATTTAGGGCATAATTGCCGTGCCCCTTCTGTGTTACAGGTGCTATTCCTTCTGCGTAAATAGTGTGTTTTTTTGTGGCACAGCAGCACTAATAATATTTAGGGCATAATTGCTGTCCCCCCTTCTGCGTCGTAGGTGCAATTCCTTCTGCGTAAGCAGTGTGTGTTTTTTTTAATTATTTTTTTTTCATGGTGAAGCAACACTAATAATATTTAGGGCATAATTGCTGTTCCCCCTTCTGCGTCGCTGGTGCCATTCCTTCTGCATCAGTAGGAATTTTCTTCTTTTGGCTTCATTAAGTTTTTCTGTACTGAAAAAAAAAAAAAAACTATAATAAAACAGTTTATAGTTCACCAAGCACAAAAGTATTGCACCCAAGCACCATATTACCTTCCCACACATAGTAAAAAGTTATAAACCCCCCTGCCCCCCCCCAAAAAAAAAAAAAAAAAAAAAAACAATAGTAAAATGGTTTATAGTGCACCAAGCACAAATGTATTGCACCCAAGCACCATATTTCCATCCCACAATATATATTACAAAGTTATAAAAATCACCCCAAAAAATCCCCATCATGTCCGAAAGGCCAACAAGGAGAGGCAGACGCTCACAGGCCAATAGAAGAGGGCAAGCAGCTTCTGTGTCCACAGTGAAAAGTAGTGGTCGCAGACATGGTGCATCCTCTGCAGGCGGGGCACGCTTGTCTTTTTTTTTCCGATACAGGCTGTGTTTTTGAGCCACAGCATGCAGAAGAGTTGGTGGAGTGGATAACTAAGCCGTCCTCACCCCCCTCATCCTCTGTCACCCAGGCTCATACTAGTTTGCCGTCCACTGCAGCTGCCAAAGCGGCCTATTCCACAGGGACCTTGTCCACAGCTACTTCTTCTGTAGCCCCACCATCATGCACAGAGGAGTCACCTGAATTATTCAATCATAGTGTCAGTTATATGCTGCTGGAGAATGCATAGCAATTTGAATGCTCTGATGTTGGTTCCCAGGTTGAGAAAGGGAATGAAGTGAGCCTAGAGAAAGGGGGTGACAATGACAGACAAGAAACTAGCAGTCATGTTCCCCAAGCTGCAGCATGCTGTCAAGTTTGCTCCAGTGATGAGGAGGGAGGGGATGTTAAGATCCCTGACTGTATTTGGGTGCCTGAGAGAATAGAGGAGGAAAGTGAGGAGGAGGAGGCACAAATCCAACGAGGCAGGATGTCCTCCAGGGGCCGGCTTAAGAGCAGCCACCCTATTGCATCACACCACAGAGCTCCACGGGTGCAGAACGCTGCTTACTGCCCGCTGACTTCCAAAAGTTCATTAGTGTGGGCTTTTTTGAACACATGTGCAGCAGACAGCAGCATTGCTGTTTGTGTCTGATATAGATTTGAGGGGGAACTCAATGCCAAAATAAAAACAAAAACAGCGTGGGGTTCCCCCCAAAATCCATACCAGGCCCTTTGGGTCTGGTATAGATTGTAAGGGGAAGTCCATGCCAAAATAAAAAAAATGGTGTGGGGTCCCCCGAAATCCATACCAGACCCTTATCTGAACATGGAGCCTGGCAGGCCAGGAAATGGGGGGGGGGGACAAGCGAGTGCCCTCCCTCCATAACCATACCAGGCCACTTGACCTCAACATGGGGAGGTAGCTTTGGGGTGCCCCCCAAAGGACCTTGTCCCCATGTTGATGGGGACAAGGGCCTTTTCCCAACATCCCTGGGTTGTGGGGGTATGCAAGTGGGGGGCCCACAGATCCCACCCCCCCCTTATGTGAATGAGTATCAGGTACATCGTACCCCTTCCCATTTTCCCAAAAAGTGTACCAAAAACACACAAGACAATTTGACAATTCCTTTATTTAAAAATAAAAAAATTGTGTCCCCCCCGATGTAAATCCATTGTCAATCACGCCACCTGCTGACCCGAGAAAAAAAAAAGCATCGCTCAAGGTGAACTCTTCCCGCGGACTGCCTTTTCACAGTTTGACAGTTATTATATAGTGAATGGGTGGGGCCACACCGGTGATGTCACCTGGCAGCCCCACCCCTCGCAACGTCACGGACCAGCATGCACCGCTTCGTGATGTCACGAGGGGATGAGACCACCCAGTGACGTCACTGGCATGGCCCTATCCATTTCCTATATAAGAACTGTCAAACCGCGAATAGGCAGCCTGGTGGGAAGCGTTCACTGAGAGCAGAGCTTTTTTTTTTTTCTTTTTTTGGGTGGCCTGATTGATGATGGATATACATCGAGGGACACTATTTTTATTTTTATTTTATTTGAATAACAGACTTTAAAAAACTGTCTTATGTGTTTATTTTTTTGTACACTTTTCTGGTGAATGGGTAGGGGTGCGATGTATATTAAAAAAGAATAGCGCGCAAATGCAAAAGAAATAACTACCAAATCTGAAGACAATCCATAAATAAAAATGGGGGTTTGGTCCCACCATATGGCCATATCGTGCTCAAGCCCACTACTGCGTCAAAGTACCCCATTATCAGTGGGTCCTACACTATCCATGAAAAAGAGATGAATCCAGCCTTTCTAACCCTTGGAGATAATACTCCTTGCTGGGAAGGATGTGCAAATGCACTACAGGGGACTCCTCCTATATCCACTTGATGGTGGACACTGATTGAGTACAGGTGTGTGTGGGGGGGGGGGGGGGAGGGTTGCTCAACCTCGATAGTCTGGTCAGACCGAATACATAATAAACAGGCAAAAAATTTGGGGGAGCATACCCATGTATTTCTAAAGCTGCTGCAGCTATGAACCAAAAGACATGTATATTAAAAAAGAATAGCGCGCAAATGCAAAAGAAATAGCTACCAAATCTGAAGACAATCCATAAATAAAAATGGGGGTTTGGTCCCACCATATGGCCATATCGTGCTCAAGCCCACTACTGCGTCAAAGTACCCCATTATCAGTGGGTCCCACACTATCCATGAAAAAGAGATGAATCCAGCCTTTCTAACCCTTGGATATAATACTCCTTGCTGGGAAGGATGTGCAAATGCACTACAGGGGACTCCTCCTATATCCACTTGATGGTGGACACTGATTGAGTACAGGTGTGTGTGTGGGGGGGGGTGGGGAGGGTTGCTCAACCTCGATAGTCTGGTCAGACCTCAGTCTGACCAGACTATCGAGGTTGAGCAACCCTCCCCACCCCCCCCACACACACCTGTACTCAATCAGTGTCCACCATCAAGTGGATATAGGAGGAGTCCCCTGTAGTGCATTTGCACATCCTTCCCAGCAAGGAGTATTATCTCCAAGGGTTAGAAAGGCTGGATTCATCTCTTTTTCATGGATAGTGTAGGACCCACTGATAATGGGGTACTTTGACGCAGTAGTGGGCTTGAGCACGATATGGCCATATGGTGGGACCAAACCCCCATTTTTATTTATGGATTGTCTTCAGATTTGGTAGTTATTTCTTTTGCATTTGCGCGCTATTCTTTTTTAATATACATGTCTTTTGGTTCATAGCTGCAGCAGCTTTAGAAATACATGGGTATGCTCCCCCAAATTTTTTGCCTGTTTATTATGTATTCGGTCTGACCAGACTATCGAGGTTGAGCAACCCTCCCCACCCCCCCCCCCACACACACCTGTACTCAATCAGTGTCCACCATCAAGTGGATATAGGAGGAGTCCCCTGTAGTGCATTTGCACATCCTTCCCAGCAAGGAGTATTATCTCCAAGGGTTAGAAAGGCTGGATTCATCTCTTTTTCATGGATAGTGTAGGACCCACTGATAATGGGGTACTTTGACGCAGTAGTGGGCTTGAGCACGATATGGCCATATGGTGGGACCAAACCCGCATTTTTATTTATGGATTGTCTTCAGATTTGGTAGTTATTTCTTTTGCATTTGCGCGCTATTCTTTTTTAATATACATGTCTTTTGGTTCATAGCTGCAGCAGCTTTAGAAATACATGGGTATGCTCCCCCAAATTATTTGCCTGTTTAGGGGTGCGATGTACCTGATACCCATTCCCATGAGGGGGGGGGTGAGATCTGGGGTCCCCCTGTTAAAAGGGCTAACAGATTCTGATACAAAATGAGGTTGAAGGATTGTAAGAGGTGCATGAAAGTCAGCCAGCCCCCAGTCTGATGTACTCACCCTCCAGTCTGTCACCAACCAAATAAAACCTGTCTCTTGGTACAAAGAACAGGGGTTTAGTTGACACACATTTGCAAACGCATGTGAAAGCTGCAGAGCCACTTCACGGCACCCTGTTATATCTGCAGTCCTACACTCTTAATTTAGTGTCCTCACACTGGAGGCACATGGCTGCTAATGGGTGGATGGGGTAACAGGTGAGAGGGAGACAGCCCAACCTCCCCCAACCCATCCCCATGCACAACTGGGTGTTGTCTCAAAGACTCAAATAATTAGGTTATAACCATGGTGCAAACTGGAAAAGACCAGCTGAAAAGCATTACACCTCCATCCCCTTGGTGGATGCAGCATATAGATAGCAATTACATGCTGCAGTGTCTCCACAACGACCGCCGAGTTGCCCACATTCTAACTTGTGCTGATTACTGGGTGGCCACGCTGCTGGATCCCCGTTACAAGGACAATGTACCATCCTTAATTCGCTCACTGGAGCGAGTACAAGCGCACGCTGGTAGACGCGATGCTGCTGGCATTCCCACCTGACAGCGGGGCCACAGTGGAAGCACAAAGCCAAGGCAGAGGAGGAGGAGGAGGAGGAAGAGGTCCCAAAGCAACCAGGGCACCGCCAGCACCTCAGAAGGCAGGGTTAGCATGGCCGAAATGTGGAAAAGCTTTGTCAGCACGCCACAACAAACAGCAGCACCAGCAGCTCATATGGAACGTCTTAGCAGGAGGCAGCATTTCACCAACATGGTGGAGCAGTATTTGTGCACACGCCTACATGTAGTGAATGACGGGTCTGCCCCCTTCAACTTCTGGGTCTCCAAATTGGGCACATTACCTGAGCTTGCCCTTTACGCCTTGGAGGTGCTGGCGTGCCCTGCAGCCAGTGTATTATCTGAACGTGTATTTAGCACGGCTGGGGGCGTTATCACAGACAAGCGCAGCCGCCTGTCCAGAGACAATGTGGACAAGCTCACGTTCATTAAAATGAACCAGGCATGGATCCCACAGGACTTTTCCGTACCTTGTGCAGAATAGAGATGGATACCGACCTTACCCAGCCATTGTTCTACCCAGCCATGGTTATAACTTAATTATTAAGAAAAATATTAAATTGCGGCTTAGTCTGTATCTGTATGTGTGAGATACACTCGTTGGATACTGTTGTTCTAGTCCGCCATTCAATAAACACCCATTTAGGGAAAAAATATTAAATTGCAGCCTAGTCTGTATCTGTACGTGTGAGATACACCCGTTGTATACTGTTGTTCTATTCCGCTATTCAATAAACACCCATTTAGGGAAAAAATATTTCATTGTGGCTTAGTCTGTATATTTTACTGTGAGATACACTCATTGGTTACTGTTGTTCTATTCCGCTATTCAATAAACACCCATTTAGGGAAAAAATATTACATTGCGGCCTATCTGCATATTTTACTGTGAGATACACCCTTTGGATACTGTTGTTCTATTCCGCTATTCAATAAACACCCATTTTGGGAAAAAATATTACATTGCGGCCTAGTCTGCATATGTTACAGCGCAACAAGGCACACAGGTCTCGCATGGAGGCCCAGTTACTCATGGTGAAGTGGTGCTGTTCCGCAGAGCGACTCATGCGTGCGTGCTGCAGCTGAAACTCCACTATGGCCTGCTGCTGCTCGGTGGAGTTTCACCTTGTGAGCACGTCACATATGAGGCGGTGAGCGGGAAGGCCAAAGTTGCGCTGCAGTGCTGACAGGCGAACAGCAGCAGGGTGAGAACGCAGAAAGTGCACACAGACGGCCCGCACTTTCTGCAGCAGCTCTGACATATCGGGGTAATTTCTAAGGAAACTCTGCACCACCAAATTCAGCACATGCGCCAGGCAAGGGATGTGTGTCAAACCGGCTAGGCCCAGAGCTGCTACGAGATTTCGCCCATTATCGCACACCACCAAGCCGGGCTTGAGGCTCACTGGCACCAACCACTCATCGGTCTGCTGTTCAATGCCCCTCCACAACTCCTGCGTGGTGTGTGGTTTTTCCCCCAAACAGGCAAGTTTTAAAACTGCCTGCTGTCCTTTACCCCTGGCTGTGCTTAAGTTGGTGGTGAAGGTGTTACGCTGACCAGATGAGGAGGCAGTAGAGGATGAGGAAGCGGAGTAGGAGGAGTTAGGAACAGGAGGCAAACTGAAGCGCACTGCAGTCCTCAGTGGTGAAAGGACATGCGCCAAACTGCTATCCGCCTCAGGCCCAGCCGCCACTGCATTTACCCAGTGTGCTATTAGGGAGCTATAATGTCCCTGACCATGCTTACTGGTCCACCTATCCATAGTCAGGTGGACCTTTCCACAGATGGCGTTGCGCAGTGCATACCTGATTTTGTCACCCCATTGGTTGTGCAGGGAAGGGATGGCTTGCCTTGAAAAGTAGTGGCGGCTGGGCACTACGTACTGTGGGACAGCCACTGCCACAAGGCTTTTAAAACTCTGCATCTCCACCAGCCGTAATGACAGCATTTCAAAGGCCAGGAATTTTGAAATGCTGGCATTCAGGGCCAGGGATCGCAGGTGGGTAGGAGGGGGGGTACTTCCTCTTCTGCTCCAGTGTTTGGGAGATAGAAAGCTGAACACTTCCACGGGACATTGTGGAGATGGTTGTTGGTGACCCAGGTGGTGTTGTCGCTGGCAGATCCTCTGTTTGCGGGGTGGCAGATGCCGGTCTCACTACAGAGGTGGATGAAGAGGCCGAGACTGCAGCAGCAGAAGAGGAATGTTACGCTGAGCACTCCAGGCCCCCTGCTGGCCTCGGAGCGCTCACAGCATATGCCCCCAGGCAGCACTCCAGCGTCTCGGCGTGTTCTTCCCCGCTCTCTAGGGCGCGCGCGCTCCGGGACTCTTAGATTCAAAGGGCCAGTGCACCAGTGATTGGTGCCTGGCCTAAAGTGGTTATTAAGGGTTAAGGTTTGTGAGAGGTAGTGCTGACTTAATTAGGCTTCACCTGTGCACTACCCATAAATACCTTCTCCTCCCACAGCTTCCTGCCGGATCTTTGTGCCTTGTGCCTCTGAGAAAGCGTTCCCTGCTGTGTTTGTTTGCTTTGCCTGTTGCCGAACCCATTGCTACCGACTACTCGCCTTTGAACCTTTGCCACCTGCCCTGACCTCTGCTACGTCCGACTACGCTCTTGCCTACTCCCTGTGTACCACGCCATATCAGCTGCCAGAGAGGTCGAGTTGTTACTAGGGGACACGACCTGGTAGTTACCGCCGCAGCAAATCCATCCTGTCTTGCGGCGGGCTCTGGTGAAGACCAGTAACTGCTTAGAACCGGTCCTCTAGTACAACCCGCGCCATCGCCTCTCTGGTCCAGAGGATCCACTACCAGTCCTGCCGGTTCGTGACAAGGAAGCAGGAGGAGCCAGAGACCTTTCTTGGATTTTGAGATGTCTACTCCACTGTAGCTCGTACTTTGCACTTAGATGCCTGGTAATGCAGGTTGTGCTCAGGTTGAGAAGGTTTATGCCTCGCTTCAGGCTCTGATTGCACAGCGTGCAAACCACTCGTGTCCTGTCATCAGCACATTGTCTGAAGAACTGCCACGCTAGGGAACTCCTTTGAGCTGGCTTTGATGTGCCCGGTCCCTTGCTGCATTGGGCAGTAGCAGTCGTAGTGTCTAGGGCACGGCCGCTTCGCTTTTGCACCCTGCTCCTTCTTCTGCTGTGCTGGTGGCTCTGTGCTACCACTGTCTCTTCCTCCAAACTACTCAGGTCACCTGCATGACATTCATTCCATGTGGGGTCGAGGACCTCATTGTCCTCCACATCATCTTTCATGCAGTGTTTGCCCCTACAACCCTTGTCGGTCTCCACAATTCGGAATTCCGCAGCAGTTGGCACCTGTGTTTCATCATTATCTGAGACGTGCTGCGATGGTCCTCTCATGTACTCATCTTCAGACATAAGTGGTTGGGCATCGGTGCACTCAATCTCTTCCACTTCTGGGGCAGGGCTAGGTGGATGGCCCTGGGAAACCATGCTAACAGAGTCATCAAAAATAAGAAGAGACTGCTGCATGACTTGGGGCTCAGACTGCTTGGCTGATTTTCAGGGGGGTGAGGTGAAAGATTGATGGATATGGGCTGCAGGTGCCAACTCTGACCTTTCAGCAGAAGACTGGGTGGGAGACAATGTGAAGGAACTAGAGGCACTGTCAGCAACCCAATCTACTATCGCCTGTACTTGTTCTGGCCTCAACATTTGTAGAGGCGCATTAGGCCCTGCCAAATACTGCTGTAAGGTTCTGTCGCCTACTCGCAGCTGAGAAAGGTGTTTCACTTGTGCGTGTAGCTGGCACAGATCGACCACGTCCTCTCCTTGCAACAGGAGCTCCACCAGCAGCACCACAACCCAGCACTAACATGGTGGAGCAGTATGTGTGCACACGCCTAGACGTACTGAATGACAGGTCTGCCCCCTTCAACTTCTGGGTCCCCAAATTGGGCACATGGCCTGAGCTTTCCCTTTACGCCTTGGAGGTGCTGGCCTGCCCTGCAGCCAGTGTATTATCTGAATGTGTATTTAGCATGGCTAAGGGCGTTATCACAGACAAGCGCAGCCGCCTGTCCATAGCCAATGTGGACAAGCTCACGTTCATTAAAATGAACCAGGCATGGATCCCACAGGACTTGTCCGTACCTTGTGAAGAATAGACATGTATACCGGCCTTACCCAGTCGTTGTTGTATTTTTGATCTTTCTCACTTTTTTTGGGGTGTACCCTAATTTAAAAAGAAATAAAATTAAAAACAAAAACCAGTGTTGGCTACCTCATCCTCCTCCACCACCGCATCCACCGCCACCTCAACCTCCTACTCCATATGGGCCTCGTCCTCCTCCACCACCGCCGCCGCTTCCTCCTACACTGCCATATCCTCCGCCACCTCAACCTCCTACTCCATATGGGCCTCGTCCTCATCCTCCTCCTCCTCCTACATCATTCAAGATGATTATTTTTTATTTTTCTGTTTTCTATGTTCTTTTAAGTTATTTCCCTATCCACATTTGTTTGCAGAGCACTTGCCATGCTCTTAAGATGATTTTAAATGCCATTTGCAGCCCTCTAGCCCTTTCCATGTTTGTTTTAGAGGCATTTTAGTGCTCAAAAGTTCGGGTCTCCGTTGACTTCAATGGGGTTCGGGATCGGGACAAAGTTCGGGTTAAGTCCGGGTCACGAACCCAGACTTTCGAATCCGCCGAACCCGAACATCCAGGTGTTCGCTCAACTCTAGTCACAACCCAATATAAGCTGCCACAATGACTTATGACTTCATGCAGTCTAAGCATATTAAAATATGGGTGCGGGATCCTGATCTGTGTTTTGATGTATTTTTTATATCCCAAGCAGCTTTATAATTAATTAAATTAAAATGTTCAGGCTGACAAAAAAGTAGTGGTGGTCTATAATCCTTTTGTTTAATATCCACTGTTTTGAGCGATTGAGAAAAACATAATGTACCTTTTCACCTTTTCAGAAATTTAAAAGCAACCCACACTACAAATAATGGAAAGAACAAATGTGTATGGGTATATATTATTGTGATTGTAGAAGAAAGGCTATGTTTTATTGTCTTTAACATTTTTTAAGTACTAAGTATATGGAAATTTTTACTATCATTATTTAGACCACACAGAAGAAAATCATTTTCCTGCTGTTTTTTCCAAAAATGTAAAAGCAAACCCCACTTGTGAAATTTCACTTAAATTTCACAAAAGATAGGAATAATTATACAGTTAATTTAATTTAGGAAATTGAAATATCTTTGTTTTTTTTAGCATTTTGGCAAAAGTATTTATTAGGGACATGACCTCAAACCAGCAAAATTAATCTTAGAAAGTAATATTTTACAGAGAGAGTAGATGATGCTTGGGATACACTTCCAGGCATTGAGTCGGTCAACAGTTAGTGGATTCTATCATGTTTGAGACAAACATATATCTATACAAAAAAAAAAAAACTATGCATAGAAATACAAAAAAGGGGGGCAGACTTGAAGTACCATGCTAAAATGTAGCTTCCCAAATTCTTCTAATGATTCCAAATAAAAATGGTGGTTAGTAAAATCAAGTGATCATATGTAGTTTACAGGTTTAAGGGACACATGATCTGTTTTGGCACTGATCACACTGCTCACACAAGTGGTTAAATGACTGAGCCTTGACACAGTAGGGGTAAGGAAGTCTAATTTATGATCTTGCACACAGGCCCACTGTGTTGAGAATAGATTTGAAAAAAGTTTCCTGGACACCTTGTCTGTGCTTTAAAACAGCAAAGCTTTAAACATCTGAGTATGATGTTAACTAGCCACCCATGATGAACAGTTTTTTACAATTTATTTTTATAAGAAAGTTTTCAAAAATTACAGTATAATAAGGGAAAATTCTAAATTTCTGAATAGGATAATCACGTGCAGGATTAATTGACAGAAAGCTACATACAATGGATATGAGGTTGAAAGATCATGCTAAAAAGCATTGGACATAATAGAAAATGAGAGTTAGGGTCTGTCAGTAATTAATGTATATGAAAGTATTTGTTTGCTAAATAATTTAGCCAATCATCAGAGGTCTAGAGAGCAAGGGTTGTGAGTCTAGGCTTCAGCAATGTATCCACAGAGGTAATGTAGCCAGTGAGAAGCCTAATATAGGAAGAAAGAGTAGAAACAAGTGAAAAGAACATCTTTAATCGAGAAAGCTGTGAGATAGGGGTGAAGAAGGAGGAGGGGTTGTAGGAAAGATGGGAGAGGGTGGAACTTTAGATTATTTTAGGATGGTCACAATTGTATCAAAGTGAACCAGGATTTCCACACTTGTTGATAGATGCTGAATGTTGTTCATTCTATCTTTGAGTGCATCCATGAGTTTCATTCCTTAAATAAGAGTGTACAGGTCAAGTGTTTTTGTGCCATGTGCCCATTTCCAATGAGATGTAGTTTTGCATCTTATGGCAGTTAATACGTAAAAGAGTATATGTTTATACATTTGGAGTGGAAGACCCAATACGTAGGGGAACCGATTAACTAGGGGCTAAGTTTGCAAAAAAATGTGACCAAGCGCCTCTACCATTTGCCATTTTGGCTTTGGCTTGGGGCAGATTCAAATTATATGGAACAAAATCCCCAAGTGCTTAGAGCATCTTCAGTAGTGAACAGAAATGTTATCTTTGAGAATGTAAAAAGGCAGGGATGTGGAGCCAGTGGTAAAATATATTTCTTTTACAGTTTTTTAAATGTATTACATAGAGAGATTTTGTTGGCAGTAGACCAAATTTTGCTTCAGTCCTCCAATGTAAATTCTATACCTAAGATCCCATTTGTTTTGGAGTCATATCAGAAAGTGGAGTCATCAAGATTTTATAAGTGTTGGAGATAAGTCCCATGCAAGTCACACCTGTAGTGCAAAGCTTTTCGAAAGGTATAAAGTGAGAAAAGAATAACCTAGGGGCAACAGATGGTGCAATTGGTGATAGCTGAAAAGCAATGGGCACGGTAGTTTGTATTGGTCCTGTAAAGTGGCAAGGGGCAAGAGGGTTTTGGTCCTAATATCATAGATGTTGCTGAAGAAAAAATGTGATTTAAGTTTTCATGGCAACGCCACCTGTTTGTGAGTCTGTCATAGTATAGCAGATGTGTAAAGAAAGGAGATTGGTGGGGAAGAGGGAGACACTAAGTGGAAGTGGTTTTGCGCATGTTCCAAAAATCTTTTGATACTTTTTTGCAGAGAGTAAATTTAAGCCTTTCAATTCGACCGAAGGTCCCCCAGAGTCAGGAATTGCAGTGGACCAGAGATATCCATATCCTGTCAATCTCCAGCCATTTATGGTAGGAGTATAACATAGACCAGACAATCACTGGTCTGAGGTTGGGTGCACACTAGTCTTTGATGATCTCCAGGGATGTAAACCCTCCTTGCGATTTTAAAGCTGTGATTTAGCAAATCTTTGAAGTCTATGTTCCCCAACAAGCAACAAGATCCTGGTGAAGTCTTTTCAGGGTATATAGAAAGATTTTCACTAAGAGTGAACAAAGAGTGAAGAGAGTGAACAAAGTAGCTTAGGATATATAGTCTTTTTAATGGATTTTTCTAATTTAGGAAATGTGATGTGACTTCCAGTGGCACAAGAGTTGTCTGATTTCTTAGAAAAGACTATGGTAATTATGGTAGTTATGGGATGCTCTGTGGGTTCCTACCATTAATAATTTTAATTGACAAAAACTGATCATGTTGTTCCTTAAAGTAGAACTATAGGCAAAGCATTTTTTTTCAATTGAATAGAGTAAAGGACGGTGACATAGCTGAAAGAAGAAGTCAGAGGAAATACTTGCAAATTAAGGGAGTCCCTAGGGGACCCCCAGCTCACCAGAACTAGCATCCCCATTGGACAAATTCCTCTAATATTTTTCTGGGGACAGCTCAAATATTGGTATTTTCAGTTACTTTCCCTAATGGGGGCACACACATCAATAACAACTGACAGGGGTTCTAATCCATCTCCACTCTGTCAAAAACCTAAAAAAAAAGTTTTGCCTTTAGTCGTACTTTTTTTTCATAAATCATTAATACTTTTTATTAAAGTATTTAGCAATACACAAAAACAAACACAATAGATACACAACCAAGGTAATCCCTCGCAGGAGCCAGAAAAGGTTATAAGAAACATATACAAAGAGGTCAGCAAGAGCCCCACCTACAACCAGACAAAACCAATAATGTGGTGTGGCACACAAAAATATTAGCTACAAATAGTACACCGAGAGCATTCCATGAGGTATAGCACTTATAAGACTTATGGGTGTCATTCACTCACACAGAGTGCTCCCCTCGCAAGTGCCGAACCAACTCAGTGCAGAATAAATCTAGGACTAAGACTGTTCAGAGGCAGTTGTGGGCTTTGCTAACCAATTAGGCCATACCCTATCATATTTTTGGAACAGCCTCTAATAAAGTAAGTATCCTTGTATAGTGGAAGACTGTTATTTACTAAATCCTTCAAAATATCTAGAGTGGGGGGGCAGCTTTTTCCAACATAATGTAATTGTCTTTCTTGCATAAAAAAGGAGAAAGCTGATCTGTGTACTCTTAGCGACCACGGGGATAATATTCTCCACCAACCCTAGTAAACAGATTTCCATGGTTTGTCCAAGGGAAACAGACGTGACAGTAGCAATCATTTCTAAAACCTCTGCCCAGAACACGCTGATAGCGGGACAAGTCCAGAATATGTAGGCATAATCCCTGGGAGAAAAACTACATCTCCAACAGACCTGCGGGTGCTAGGGACTGATCTTGTGTAGTCTTTAAGGGGTGTAATAAGCTCGGTGGACTATCTTAAATTTTATAAGTCTATCTCAGAGGGAGACCAAGACTCAAAAAGGAAAGTCCCAGATACCCTCCCAGTCATCATTATCCAACTCTGGAATGCCTCAAGTCCACTGTGCCCGGAGCCTATTCATGTAAGGCAAAGACACCCAGAAAATGTATCTCCACGTCTGGCAAAGACACCGAGATAAGGTGCCTTTAGTAGCACTTTAATGTAAATAAAAATGGAATAACTTTTGTGTTGCCGCTTTCTTATCTACAAAATCATGTTATTCAAAAGCTACTGCAAACACCAAAATGTGTTCCCACATCAACCAAAAAATAGAATAAATGCAAAACAATACTACACTGACCAGGATCAATGGATCAGCGCTCACTGCAATCACATAATGGAGGACTGTACATAATGTTATATATGGCACATAGTCATAAAATCCAAAAAACCTGTCCGCAGGTGTGCTTCAGTGTGGTTTCCTGGGTTGAAAGATGAGATGGTCTCTGTAGTATATGTGGGGGAGAGAGTCCAATTGTGTTGAGGTGCAAGACCGGCTGCTCCTAGAAGAGGTGAGGGATCCCTCCAGACATGCAGAATAATCGAAACAAGGGTGCCAGGTCAGAGTAGTGTTTAAAATAAGAACAAATTTATTGCAATGCACTTACATTTAAAAGAATCAACATCAGCATACAGGTGAAGAGCATGGGTGCCAACGATAGGTGTCGAGGGGTGGTTGGAACGCACCTCGCTTGCGGCTGTGCGCCGCGGATGTCCCCAGGAGGAGGAGGCATAGCTAGATCCCCTTCCCTAGGGATCTCCAGACCATCCACTCCCCATTCTCCATCCCTGGATCTGTGAACACACCTGTGGCTGGGTGCTTGCGTTCCAACCACCCCTCGACACCTATCGTTGGGGACCCATGCTCTTCACCTGTATTCTGATGTTGATTCTTTTAAATGTGGGTGCATTGCAATAAATTTGTTCTTATTTTAAACACTACTCTGACCTGGCGCCCTTGTTTCGTTTATTATTATTCAATTCATCATATCTTTCAAAAAATAGAATAGGTGAAGAAAGGTGTTGCACTGCTCAATCTCTGTATATACCAATAATGATAATCTCCCCATGTTACCCAAAAAATCTTATGAGTACTAAACAATAAAATATGCATGCAATCAAATATATGCCACAGTTTTTAAGGAAGATCTCTTAAAGACTAAGTTTTTCTTTTTTTTTTTTTTTAAATTACAGCTTTCCTATGTACAGTCCCAATATACCATCAATGTGCCTCTTTTTCCGAAAAGAAAACGCTTTCTATAATATCCTAGACCAACCCTTGCCTCAGCTTACAGATTGTTGTATGGAAATCTTTTACATTACTTCCTGGAAGGCCCTTAGGTTAGGGAAACTAAGACGCAGAAAGAAGTTCACCAGCTGACCTCATTATGACACAATGTAAATAATGTGTTTATTCTGCGCCTACGGATGTACTGATAGAGTGGTTAAAAATAATAAATGTGTATTAAAAACAGATGTACACTTTACAGCTGTCGCAGTTTAAAAAATGTGTTGTCCATACATACAGGTAAACTGCGCTGCAGAATAGACCGTCATATAAATAAAATATAAAATCACTCTTCAACTAATATTATTCCAACACCATATAGCAATAAAAATGTGTGCAGTGTAAAAATCAAAAACAAGAACGAAAAAATTCCTTTTAAATAGTCCACAAAACAATTCCATGAAATAATCCACAGACAAATTCAGTTAATCCCACAGTAATCACACTGCATATCGCCAAATTGCTATGAAGAAATGTGCTTGTGCTCCATAAAGTGGAGTTCCAGCCTAAAAACAAAATTTTGCCATCCGCTTGCTCTAAATTACCTGAAAAAGAATTGGATAATTACATTTTTTTTTTTATTCACTTACCTTGTTTTCAAAGAAAATATTGGAGACAATATGAGTATGAATACTCACGTGATCGCGCCAAGATATTAATAAATAATGTAATAATTCATTAAATATTGTGTATTAAGTCGTGATTAAAAATTATGAGATTTTTAAACAAAATGTTTTGAGCTGCTAGTCAAAAACAACAGTGGGTTGTGATAAATGTAATACAAAGGAACAACGCTCAAAATAAATGCTAAGTGATAGTTATTAATTAATTATGAACATCTTATCTGAACATTCAGTATTATAAATCAAAAAGTGCTAAAAATATAAAAAAGTGACTGTGCCTTCAATAACGGATGGGATGCATGAATAGTGGTTATCCCTTTAAATGCCAAGTGCAAAAACAATAATAATAATAATAATAACACAGTCCTTGGTGATGGGATATATTAAAGTGCTGGTGCTCAGTGAGATCCAATTCCACATGCTACAAAAGGAGGGGAATCCATCACCAGGTGTTCAGCCCACTTACCAGACGACCCCTTGGGGTCTAGCGTAGGTAAATGGTCCCTTTGTATTGGTCACTAATCCTCTGTAGACTTGTATCTTAGGGGTGTGAATCCAGGGATCCGACCCACTGTTTTGGAAAGGGCTGTATGGATATCCTCTATATGTTCATTGGTGCTGTGGTGGTCTCAATAAGCCGCATAAAACACAATAGGGAAGCTCATAGTGTAGTATGCATAGACTTTTAATCAAAATAATGTAGTCACTTACAGGTTTAGAATGGCATTTCCAGCCGATACATAGAAACAGCGTTGGAGCCAGTTTGTGTTCCGGCTGCGTTCCAAAGGGCGGAAGTGACGTAGGGTGTAGCACGGGACCCACTCGATAGTGCATATAAGATACAGTTCGGCAAATGGCTCAAGAGGATGTGACGTTTGTCAAACAGGCTCCGCCCCCATACGCGTTGTGTCGACGCACTAGGCGGTGACTTCTTCAGTAGGGGACCCCTGTGGGGCATAGCTGCATCTGACCCGGGGTGACTCTTGGGTCAGAGATTAAGGTGAGAGGCTATAATTTTTTACGGAGGTGCAGCATTGGACCCTTTGCGGGATTATTGGGACTCTTTTTATCACTATTCACATGGGGTTTTTTTTATATATATTTTTTTATATTATTTGGATACATTACACTATTTTGATAGTCTGAGCACTTTTTTGGATTTTTCCATCTGACATTTTGAGTATTTTGTGGTTTATTCATTGCACAATTATGATCTGGCGCAGCACTGTTTTGGTTATATATTTATTTTTTTGTGGAGTGGGAAAACAATTTGGTTTAGCAGCCGGACACTGTTATTTTGTATTATATTGGAATTATTGTGTCACTGTATTTTTTGATTATTTTATAATTCTTTACAATAATTATTGCGCTGATAGATTTTTATACTAGTATACATATAGAAGTTACAGTTGTTCTCGGAACATAATAAAAGTCTCTGCTGGGAGTGTGGAGGTAAGGCATCTGCTATTCGGGGCTATTTTTAGAAGACCTGCAATTTGAACAAAAATAATTTATGTCTTTGTACAGAGCCCTACCTGCTGGTTACAATTGATACATAGAAAACAACATATTATTTCATATTTAGCTGGCTGAAAAGAAATAAAAAATAGACATTGCACACAGCAAGTAAGTTGGGAAAACATATAATAAAGATAAATGTAAAATATGTAATACCTTCTAGTCCACTTTAAGAAGCTTAGTGTGGCCAAATTTACAAAAGGCTGTAAGGACAGTTTTTAGTCACACTTCTGTCTTTTTTCAAGTACCTCTTCATTATATAAAGTTGTAATGTGACAGATAATTGGCACTTCTGACTGAAAATATGGCAACAAAAGTTTAAAATGTAGCTAAAGGCAAACCTTTTTTTGTTAGTTTTGGATAGAGTGGAGAGGGATTAGAACACCTATCAGTTTTTACTGCTGTCTGTGCAACTGTTATGGAGATTCCCCCTCTCTCTAATTGTTCTGTTTAACCAAATTGTGGGTTCTCCCCAGAACAGTTATAAAGGGGAAATCTACCAAAAAGGACACTACTAGTTCTGATGACACACCAGGATTCCCTTATTTTGGAGGGATTTCCGCTCACTTCCTGTTTTGGCTATGGGACAAGAAGTGAAGGAAAGTCACCCCAATCGGACAAAGATGGCAAAAAAAGGCTGACAGGGGTTATAACCCTCACTTACTCTATCCAAAATGAAAGCTCCTGACTGAGCCTTAAGGCTCCATTCACATGCTTTATTCTTATGTGTTACATTAACCACTTCAATACAGGGTACTTTCACCCCATTCCTGCCCAGGCCAATTTTCTGTCCCAGTTTCAATGACAATTGCACAGTCATGCAACACTGTACCCATATTACATTTTTACCATTTTTCACACAAATAGAGCTTTCTTTTGGTGGTATTTAATCACCACTGTTTTTTTTTTCTAAATAAGTGAAAAATGACCTAAAATGTTGACACCCCCCCCCCCTTCATTTTTCTTAGTTTCTGCACATAAATAATCTTTCTTCATACATTTAGTCCAAACTGTATTCTGCTATATATTTTTGTGAAAATGACCCAAATCAGTGTTTATTTTTTATTTTGTAGGAAAGTTATAGAGTCCACAAACTATGGTATATACTGTACATCTAAAAATAGATTAATCCAGATAATGTACAGATGGCCATCTCATTTCTTGAGGCCTGAAAATGCCAGAACAGTACAAATGTCCCCAAAATGACCCCTTTCTAAAATGTAGACATTCCACAGTATTAATTTATTTATTTTAGAAAATGATTTGTTATTGGTTTTACAAAAACAAAAACAAAAATATAAAGAACAAGAAAAAGAAAAGAAGAAAAAGAAGAAGAGAACAATACCAGAACACAAAATTGGGGAGCACAACAATGCAACCCCCATCCCCCCACTCTCGGTGCAGTGTCCAAGTGTAACCGAGTCCATGAAGGGAAGATACAGGTGCCTAGGAGGCCTAGCAGTGTCTCTCCCCACAGTGTGCAAAACCAGGAACAATAGACCCCCCTTCCCTTTACCCCTTCAAGTCGTTTACTTCAGACAGAAACAAGAGACATTATGCCCCATGGTGTACGACCACAAGTTCTCCCCAGGAGGGCCACCATCCTCCCCGACAGCAGCAACAGCCACCTCAGAGAAGGGTGAAAGAGCTCCCAGTCCAACTCTGCCAGACTTTATGAAACTTCATAACACAGCCTCTATTCAGATAAGTAGCTTTATAGAAGGGTAACATCTTGTTCACCAGAGATTTGCAGTATTCTATCGATGGCGCCTCCGCCTTCCTCCAATGCAGGAGAATAGCCTTGCGCGCATAGAAGAGAGTAACAGACAACAAGGTTCGTTGTGCTCTCAAGGGCGCTAGTTCCTTCACCAACCCCAACAGACACACCGATACAGTTAGTGGCACCTTCAAAGTAGTGACCTCCTCCAGGGTTTCCACCACTCACTGCCAGAATTGCTGTACTGACACACAGGTCCAAAAAACATGTTCAAAATCTGCCGGAGCATGCCTGCACCGCCAGCACTCCGCGGACCCTGAAGCATACATTCCAGCAACCCTGGCAGGTGTATAGTATACCTGATGTAAAATCTTGTATTGTATAAGTCGGTCCCTAGATGATACCAAACATTTAAAGGGCTGATCCCACATACCGTCCCAGTCCTCGCTCTATAGGTCCGGTACCGGAGAAGCCCACCTCTCTCTATATTTAGTTAGTGTTATTGAGGGCATGGTGAGTTTTTTAAAGTTGAAATTTTTTGTCACAATTTCTTGGAAAATGAAGAAATTAAATAAAACATTTTTTCACAACTTTTTTTTACATATTGTCAGCAGTGCAGTACAGCATCATCATATGACTGGTGATCAGGGACACTGACTCGTGACAGTGTGTAAAAAATATATATATATATATGTATATATTTTTTTAAATACATTTTTTTATGATTTTTTTTAACATACTGTGACCAGAGCAATACAGTTACCATAGTAACATTGTAATACTCTGTGGAAGTGATCAGGTTTTATTATACATTATGATTGCTTTTACTAGGGAATTTTACTGGTATAAGCAACCATTTTTACTGAATGAAATTGATTCATTTAGTGTGTATTGTTGTGATTAGCTGTGATTGGCCCCAGCTAACCACATGGTACAGATGGGCTGTGATTGGCCCTGTCTATACCGTGCAATCTCTGTGACCAATCACAGATAGCAGCACAATTGTACACATTGAATGGCATGAATCAAAACCTATAATTGTTTTCAATCATCATGTGATCTTCTGTCATTGGTCACAGCGATCACATGGTACTGGCAGCAGGCCAGTACACTGATCAGTCATTGGCTGTATCCAGTGGTCACAGCCAGTGACAGATCGTGCTGCAGTGCGGACCATGGGCACGCGCTGGCCATGTTCTAGGAGGACATCGCATGATGCCTACCCAGAATGACAAAGGTCCTGCCCAAGCGTCATTTTACAATAGGATGAGGGGGGAAGTGTTTAAAGTGTATTACTCAAATTAGTTGTTGCAAAAATGAATACACCCACATCATAAACTACTACATCTAGTATTTTGTATGATCTCCAGCATTTGTAAGAACAGCACCAAGGCTTCTAGGCATGAAATAAACAAGTTGGAAACATATTGCAACATCTATCTTTTTCCGTTCTTCCAGAACTACCTCTTTTAGAGCCTGGATGCTGGATGGAGAGTGATGCTCATCTTGTCTCTTCAGAATTCCCATAAAGAAGGACAAGAAGAGCACCTCTAAGTGCACTAATTTATTAATTAATAACAGCATGATTGTAAAATCACATAGGGTAATAGATGAATGGCTTATCAATGCAGTGCATGGTGGTTTCATGATGCTGCGTGTCTACGGGTCCAACGCTGGAGCCGGGATGGTGGTTGGTGATGAAGAGAGTGCCTGCACTCAACGTCTTCCGGGTCAGCTGACCTCGACTAGCCTGGACCACAGCATGACAGGGTGTGACATCACCAGCAGGCAAGGGGAAACACAAGGCATTTCAGAGCAAGCGCGACAGCCCCACTGGGCATGCACACTCCTTTTTCAAATACACATGTGAGTTTACAATTGTGCTGTTATTCATTAATAAATTACTGCACTTAGAGGCATGTAATTATCCACATCCATCTGGACCCCCACACATCTTCCTTTACGGACTTACCTACCCATTGAATTATGGACTATTTAATAGTCTCTCTATATATACTTATATATATATATTACACTATTTATGTTTTTATTGCTCCTTTATGTAAAAATTACCTTGAGCGCCATATATTCCTATTTTTATGTCAGAATCCCTATAGGTGTTTGATTGGGTTCAAATCAGGAGACATACAGTACTTGGCCACTGAATCATTTTAACCCTGTTCTTCAGAAATGCAACAGTGGCCTTAGATGTGTGTTTTGGATCATTGTCATGTTGGAAAAGTGCATGGTAGCATCTTCTCTTTCAATATAGAATCATACAGTTTTGAAGCCAGCAGTTCCAAAAACATTTTTTTATCTTGGTCTCATCACTCTAGAGTACAGAGTCCCAGTAGTCTTCTTTTTCAACATGGGCTCCGGAAAATTGTAGCCATGCTTTTTTGTGCATAGGCTTTAGAAATTCCTCTGCAGTGAATGCCGTATTGTGTCACAGGAAACAATCACCCCAGTTTGGCTTTCTACTTCTGTAGCTAATTGCAGTGAACATGCATGGTGATTTTCTTCAAACCTTTTCATCAGAAGACCATCCTGTCGTGGTGTTTACTTCTGTGGAAGGCCTGGACATCTCTGTGAGCAGGCTGCAGTTCCATCTTTAGTAATTTTTTGTATCACTTTTTCTACACTATTCTGACTGATAAATGAAGCTTTGCTGATCTTCTTGTAGTCTTCACCCTTCTTGTGTAAAGAAATTATGTTCTTTTTAAGGTCTTGTGATGTTTTTCTTCCATGTGGTGCCATGGCTGACAGCATTAAACGGAAAGGGGATTTCTTTGTTAAGTAAGCACTTTTATAATCAACCGTCTGCTGAACACTTAAAAAAAAATCAAAAGTGCCCATTTTAAAGGCTTGTATGCAATTGGGCATACAATGGTTATGGGGGTCCGGGTATTGCCCTGGGGGACATGTATCGATGAAAAAAAACAGTTTGTAAAAAAACATAATTTTTAAATGAGCAGTGATTTACTGATGCCTAAAGTATAAACATTAAAATGAGAAATAACATTGAAAATGAAAAATTCCTTTCAATATAGTGCCTGGGGGTCCCCTTAGTCTGCCTGTAAAGTGGAACATCTGTACTGTATATAGAAGCTGCTGCAGAAATAATTGCATTTATAAAACCCAAAAAATTGCATTTTTCCTGCAAGCTTTCTTCATTTTGTAAACAACAGCTTGGGGGACCAGTCTGTATAATGAGGTCAGGATGTAGTACACTGAGAACAAGAGTAGAGATGATTTGGGTAAATTCTTGTGGCTCTTTCGCAGACTTTGGATAGAGGTAACAGGTGTGGAAAATTTGTCTTTGTGGGTCGAAGGTGCCTTCACACCGTAACTCTGTAGAGGCACTCTTGATGAAATAAAAAATTGGCTTGCTGTCAAAAATGTAAATGATATGCAACTGTCAAACAGATTTAGAAAAATTGGTCTTTGGGTGTCTGTGGCGCCTTCACACCGTAACCCTACAGAGGTACTCTTGATGAAAGCAAGAATTGGCGTTGCTGTCAAAAATTGAAATGATATGCACCTGTCAAACAGGTGCAGAAAAATTGGTCTTTGGGTGTTAATTGTGCCCATGAAACCTACACCAAAAAAATTCTTCCAGATAAAATCAAAACCCACAACACTAGACTAGTAGGCAGCCTAGAAGTTTTTCAGAGATTCCACATCCCAAAAATACTTAATCAGTGACATCGGCATCAGGGGCTTCATAGCTGCTGGTAATCCAGCATTGATTCATTTTGATAAATGTCAGACGGTCCACAGAGTCTGTGGACAGACGTGTTCTATTATCAGTAACAAAACCTCCAGCAGCACTGAATGCCTATTCGGAAAGCATGCTGGATTCAGGGCAGCCCAGCAGCTCAATTACATACTGAGCAAGTTCTGGCCAGTGGTTTAGTCTCATGACCCAGTAACCCAGTGGATCGTCAACTGGAAAGCTCTCCATCTCTGTTTTTTCCCCTAGATAACTGTCCATTAAATGATGCAGGCGCTGCCTGTGGGATGTGGAATCTAAAAGCCCTAGGCAGCGAGAAATAAAGAAATTGTGAAATGCATCACTTAGGTGGCCCCCTTCTCCACCGCTCCTCTCTTGACCAACAGAAGCCCCAAAATGACCTTTTCCACAACACTGTAACCTACCAGGGTTGGGAAAAGCATTAGATAAACTCCTCTTTAAAGTGTCCTTAAGAGATTTCATCTTCTGCACCCTCAGTGGGGACGGGATGAGTTCTGAGACTTTCCCTTTGTAACGGTGGTCAAGGAGGGTTGCCAACCAATGGTGATCCTTCTCCTTGATGCCACGTAATCTGGGATCCTTTCTTAGGCTTTGAAGCAGACTTCTCAGGGTCACTGAGGATTACAGTATGTGGAACTACCTCCTTACAGCCACGTACTACTCTCAAGGGTTCTGGGGATGGAAAACTATCAGTAGAGGGTTGACGTATGTCTTCCTCTGTTTCAATGCCTGTCAGAATCATACTCCTCCTCCCTCTCCTCTTGTGCGTTCTGTGGCGTAGGAAGAATTGTGTCTGCATACAGTGGGCCTTGAGAGGAAAGAAAGTCCTCCTCTTCCCCCTGCTGCTCTGCCTCGAGTGCCCTGTCCATAATGCCTCGCAGAGTCTGCTCAAGCAGGAACACAACAGGGATTGTGTCACTGATACATGCATTGTCACTGCTTACCATCCTTGTCACCTACTCATCTGTCAGCAGGGTAACCCATAGACAGCTGATAACTCATTGATTGTTAAGGATGCCGCGGCTGGCTTCCCGGCCCTGCTCCCTAACAACCAGCTTATACTGCACCTTGTTATGCATACACATTAACACACAAAGGAAGCCTGTATTGAAATACATGGGCTGCCAATTCTGATCTCCTAAGAATAATATTATTATTATTACATAGGATTTATTATTATATAGGATTTATATAGTGCCGACAGTTTACGCACTTTACAACTTGAGGGTAGACAGTACAAATACAAAACACTTTAATACAGTAGGAATCAGAGGGCCCTGCTCGTTAGAGCTTATGATTTAAGAGGGAGGGTCAAGAGATACAAGAGGTAATAACTGTGGGGGATAGGCTGATGGAGAAAATAAAAGTTCAGTTGTTAGGTGGTTGCCAGATAAGTTTCTCTGAAGAGATGTGTTTTCAAGGATTGTATGAAAGTGGACAAAGTAGGAGATAGTCAAACAGATTGGGGTAGAGCATTCCAGAGGATGGGAGAGGCTCGGGAGAAGTCCTGGAGGCGAGCATGGGAAGAGGTTACAAGGGAGTTAGAGAGCAGGAGGTCCTGGGAGGAACAAAGAGAACCAGTTGGTTGGTATTTTGAGACCAGGTTAGTGATGTAGCTGGGCACCAAGTTATGGATAGCTTTGTAAGTTATGGTTAGTACCTTGAATTTAATTTGTTGGTTGAGTGGCAGCCAATGGAGGGATTGGCAAAGAGGGGTAGCAGACAGAGCGGTTTGCAAAGTGGATGAGCCTGGCAGCAGCGTTTATGATGGACTGAAGGGGGGATAGCCTTATTAAAGGTAAGCCAATGAGAAGGGAGTTGCAGTAATCGAGACGAGAGATGACCAGGGAGTGGATTAGAAGCTTTGTGGTATTGTTGGTTAGGAAGGGGTGTATCTTGGAGATGTTGCGGAGGTTGAGGCGGAAAACTTTGGACAGTGACTGGATGTGTGGCCGAAAGGATAGTTCAGAGTCCAGGATTATACCTAGGACCTTGGCATGGATGGACGGGTTGATAGTTGTGCCATTGATGTTGACAGAGAAATAAGGGGAAGAGGAACGTGGGGGTGGAAACATCATGAGCTCGGTTTTGGTTAGGTTGAGTTTGAGGAAGTGATGTGACATCCAGACTAATATGTCTGTTAGTAGGCTGGTGATGCGTGAGGAGACTGATGGAGTGAGGTGAGGGGTGGAGAGATAGATTTGGGTGTTATCAGCGTAGAGATGATATTGAAAGCCATGGGAGGCAATCAGCTGACCCAGGGAGGAGGTGCAGATTGAGAAAAAAGTGATCCAAGAACAGAACCTTGGGGGACCCCAACAGAGAACGGAAGAGGAGAGGAGGTAGTAGAGTTGTAAGTAGCACTGAAGGTGCATTGGGATAGGTAGGATGAGAACCAGTGAAGAGTACAGTCACAGAGGCTAAGGGAGTGTCGTTTTTTTTTTGAGGAGGGGGTGGTCTACTGTGTCAAAGGTCCAGGAGGAGACTTCAGCCCGCTCTCTGCTGAAAATGGGTCACAGGAGTGCAAAACAAACTGCACTCCTCTGATCCATAGAAGATGTACAGCCAAGCGAGCTGCTACATTTTTTTGATGAAAAAAATCCTAATAAGTGTATATTGATTGGTTTGCTCACAAGTTATCACATCATCTGCAAATGTTTATTTTGTGTTGTCTGGAAATGAACTTAAAGCCCAGAATGGATGGGTGAGATCATATTTTTCTGGCTAGGGGTTCAATCAAGAGATTAAAAATGGTTGATGATAGGGGGCATCCTTGGCGTGTTCCATTTTTAATAGAAAAGGGTTTGGATAGCATACCCAAGGTGTATACTTGGGCAGAGTGTTGAGAATAAAGTGCTAGGATAGTAGTCAAAATATTACCACAGAATCTGAATTTAGGGAGAACTTGGGTCATGTAGGTCCAGTGCACTCTATCGAATGCCTTCTCTGCATCAATAGATAGAAGCAGAGAAGGCACACGACAAAGCTCTGCGTAGTGGATAATGTCTATAATACGCCTGGTGGCATTGGATGATTGTCTGCCAGAGGTGAATCCCATTTGTTCTGGTTGGACAAGTGTAGGAGTGATATGTGTAAGGCGGTGTGCAGTGATTTTGGCATTAAATTTTACATCTGAATTTAGGAGAGATATGGGTCTAAAGTTGAGGGGGTTGTTGGTTCCTTGCCAGGCTTAGCACATATGCTCTCAGAATTTCACATGGGAATGTAGCAGTCGAGGCTGCTGCTGTAAAGAGATTGGTAATGTGGGGTGAGAGTATCTAGCGGAAGGCCCTATAATACACATCAGAGAACCCATCTGGTCCAGGTGATTTATTATGTGGAAGGGAGGCTATCGTTTTTTTCTTTTTCTCTTTCTTTGTCATGAAGGCATCCCCATGCATCCTATAAATCTTCCCGATGCAGCATGGCCTGAATCTAAAATAGAATCCCAAAGGTTGAAGGCCAATGAGTTTTTGATGGAAAGAAGCACTCCCCTTTTCTTTAAGGTGGCACTTGCACAGTAAATACGGGGGAAATCATTATAAGAGCATTTAGGAGTTGCATTAAGTTGAAAATGCATTTCTTGAGCGCATGCTATATCAGCCTGGGAGGTACGTGCTTCGCGCCATAAGGAAAATTACTGGCTGGATGGTTTAGCTTGCGGACATGTATAGACTTAATTATAAGCCCCCTGGAGATTGTAAAGGTACACAGTATAACAGATCAATTGAAACCTTACTTTGTGGACAATGGATGTACAGTACAGAACATAATAAGGATTGATCCTTGGGGTAGAAGTGTTAGTATAGTCACTTATACGTACTGATATTGGGTCCATAGCAAATTGTGAAGTAGTAACTTGGGTATTGAAAAGAGGCCTGAGCATAAATGATTCAGGGTAACAGTTCGGGGGTAAATGGGGGTAACCGTAACAAAAACCTGATATAGGGGAGTAGGAGAAGAACAAGGGGATCTAAAAAGTACGCCCTGATAAAGGGACTAGAGGCAGTACTTACTGCATGCATAAACTGGAGGTAGAGCTAGATGGATAATGCTTGTGTGGCTGGATAAAGGTGGAGTTATTGAGGTTGTTCAGGAGCTCGCAGAAGGATGGTGGTGGGATGATCCACATTGTGGGACTCTCTGCCAATCTGGAGGAATTTGGCAGCGATCCTTCAAGGCAGGTTGAGGGGGTGGAGGATCTGGGATGATGTCCCAACTGCGGAAGAGTTTCAGACCTTCTTCAAATGTAGAGATGGTTTTCGTCACTCCATTATGGGTAATAGTGAGTTTGGCGGGATATTTCCAGAGGTGTAGAATCTTGTGATTTCTTAGTGCCTTGGTGATGGTAATTAGGTTGCTACGTTGCTTTGCTGGAGAGTGTATTTGGAGAGGTCAGGTAGAAGTTGTAGCTTTGAAAATTGGTCAGGGAAATTTTCAGAATTTTGTCAGCAGTCTTGGTAGAAGTGTATACAGAGAAAACACCTTTAGGTACTTGTGAAGGCAGATAACTCGGCTTGGGGACCTTATGGATCCAATCGATAGTAAGATCTGCTGATGTAAATGTTGGTAGAATTGTTAGGAAGAGATCTCGCACAAATTGCAGTAGCTGTGCTTGTTGAACAGACTCTGGGACTCCCCGTATTTTCAAATTATTTCTGCGAGATCTGTCTAGATCTCCAACTTTGGATTTGAGACAAGTTATTTCTTCTTTGTGAGATGAATGAGCACTAGTATGTTGAAGGAGTCTGCATAATCACACATTTTGTCTTCTACCTAATACATTCTGTCCCCCAAGTCTTGTATGTCAGCCTGCATACGGTTAAAGCATGAGGTCATATCTTGCTGTAATGATTCTCTCAGTGACATTCGCATGTTTTTCAGTATGGTATCTGACACACGGAGATCAGATGTGGTAACTATAGCAAATGGATCATTGTAAGGCATAGGTGCAGCTGGTCATGCAGTTTGGGCACTCACCTCCATGTCATGGGATTCTGGGATGCCATCCAGGGCCTCTCTTCTGGGCTTTGATTTTGCTGGACTCCTTGTTGAATGTGAGGAGGCTTCTGAGGGAGCTGGACTTGCTTGGGGGCTAAGTGGTTGATCTCCAGCCTGGATGTGAGAGTCCACAGTGCGTTCCGAGGCTGTCCAGGGCTTTTTCTGAGAGCCTCCGCCAGCACCATTTTGGTGGAGACCAGCCGGGGCTTTGTAAAGGAATCTGTCGAGCTTGCATAGCTTTGGTGGATCTTTTCTCCTGCGGGTCATAGCTACTGGCTATACAAAAAATACAAAAATGTGCTGCGCCAGAAATAACACAAATAAAAACAGTGATAATATGTGGTAATAATAGATGGAAAAAAGTTCATAAGGCACATAATCGTGCTAGTGCTCCAATCAAATAAATCTCCAAAAGTCCCAGTGTTCAACTGAAATGTGATCCAATCGTGATAAACAACGAATATTGTGAACACCGTTTAGTGAATCCCTCCACCAGACAGATAAGCCTCTCACCTTCCCATCAGACCCAAATGGGCCAGCAATCACATAACATGGATAATGGATTTCCAGGAAAGGGCCTCTCTACTGTGTAGCTCCAGGGATTCCAAGATATATGTGGGAATAAGAATGGGACAGAATCTAGTGCTCTCCGTATATATATAAATTAATCAGCTTTATTGAAGAGGATAAACAAACTCACATTTGCAGGGCACTCAGCCGTGCCTGCTTTGCTGACATGTAGTGTAGATAGTGCTCCGGAGAAACGATCTGCGTCGGCCACGCACGCTCCGCCCCCCCTATAGGAGCTACACAGTAGAGAGGCCCTTTCCTGGAAATCCATTATCCATGTTATGTGATTGCTGGCCCATTTGGGTCTGATGGGAAGGTGAGAGGCTTATCTGTCTGGTGGAGGGATTCACTAAACGGTGTTCACAATATTCGTTGTTTATCACGATTGGATCACATTTAAGTTGAACACTGGGACTTTTGGAGATTTATTTGATTGGAGCACTAGCACGATTATGTGCCTTATGAACTTTTTTCCATCTATTATTACCACATATTATCACTGTTTTTATTTGTGTTATTTCTGGCGCAGCACATTTTTGTATTTTTTGTATGGTTTGTGATTTGTGAACACGATTGGTGTTTGCTGCCGGATTAGCATTTATACACTTGAGGATATATTTTGCCACACTCTATTCACACACATTAGTTTTGTGCTATATTTTGGTTTGCGCTGATAGTTTCTCTGGTATCATAGCTACTGGCTGCCTGAGGCTGAATGGACAAAAACCGCCGGGTCTGGACGTGCTGGGGCATCAAAAAATAAAAATTACATAAATATTTCCCCTAGTTTTTAATTTTATTTTTTTACTAGTAATGGTGGCGATCAGCGATTTTTAGCGGGACTGCGACATTGTGGCGGACATATCGGACACCTAACTGTAATTTTTGACACTTTTGGGGGGACCAGGGACATTACTACAGTAATCAGTGCCCCTGAAGAAGAAAAACTATATGATTTTTTGAAATGCATTAGTTTCATAGCTCTGTCATCACAGTTGATTTGAGGTTACATTTACACAACAGCAACCGCCTTGTCATGTTATTTTACTGAACTCATGTTTTGTACTTTTTTTCTACAAATATGTAAATTTAAATTTCATGAATTTTTTATTGTTTTGGTGATATTTTTGCTGTAAAAAATCCCACAACAGGGGGTCTTGCCAACAGAGTTTAGACTTTGGGGATGCGGGCACCATTTGCCAGCGCTTAGCAGCTACTTGTATCATAACTGACAGGACAGCGGTCTGCCGTGTTTCAACGGTAGACTGCCGTTCTGTCTCCACGGAGAGTGATCGCGACTGCCCGGGGGCAATCGTTGCCGCCGCACCCACTGATCAGCTTCCCGGCGGTGAATGGTCGCGCGGGAACGGTACGTCGTTTCGCGGGACAGACCTGCCGCCGATGTCTTTGGGCAGTCACTTGAAGTTTTCATGTATACTTTTTTTTTTACATGATATTACATAAGAACTTTACTATGTACTGTATGTGAAGGCAACTCTAGCATGCAATATGTTAATAGTTTACTATTTAGGGATACAGCTTTAGGCATCAAACCCTGTACATGATGTATAGATGTGGTTATATAAAGATTTGAATTCCCATTTGCAGTATATTAGTCTTGGTTAGGATATTTCTAGATGAGAACACAGATGATTTTTATTAGTGGTATTCACCAAAGGGAATCCCAGTCTTCTCCTGTTTCTGTTTATATAATTTGTTGTAGATACCTATGGGGTGAAGATTTGTCTTTGCTGTACAGGTCTCAGTGGAGGAAATACCCTAAATTATTTTCTCATTAAAGTATCTGAACAAGTTCCAGACTCTCCAGATTGTAAAACAAAATCTAATACCATACAAAACGAACCTGGCTATCTAAAGAATACTGTATGTGTAACCTCTTACATGTTATCCACAATACAACTCTAGAATGTTGTATCCCTCTGCTTCTGCTTTCCGAATGTTCCAGCAAAACTATTTTCCCTAATGCTGCACATGCCTTAATGCTATAGTAGACAGCATCTTAAAGCGCATCCAAATTCAAAAACAGACATTTAAAAGTGTAACACACAACAGTAAAATCTGTCCGTATATGCAGTAAAACATACTTGTTATACTCACTGTAGAACCTAAAGGGCTAATCTTGTGCATTATATAAAAAGGCCGTTTGATCCTGTCTTCTCTGAACATTCCCTTCATCTAATTTCCCCAATCCATCTCCTGATATGACAAAGCTTTTGGGGTCACTCTGCATATGCTCAGTTTGGTGTTTATTGCTAGAGAGTTTTTGGAGTTTTTTTTTTTTCTAGAGGGTGCATGTGATCAACACAGGGCCAATCAGCATTGTCCAGACAAAGGGTCAGGGGTCATGCAGGACATCATAGGACATTCAGAGTAGAATGGAATCTCCTCCTACAAGCTTTAAACCAGACACTGATAGAAATCACAAGACTGCTATATATTGCTGATGAGAAAAGATATTTAGCAGTTTATATTTACTAAAACAATTGCATTTCCATGTTCTGTGTTCTGTGGGAGACCAGATATAGTGAATGCAGTGTCCTGGGTTTAGTAACACTTTAACCACTTGCCGTCACTGCACTGCCTATTTACGTCGGCAGTGTGGCCCTCCCAGGCAAAACCATGTAATAGGCGTCATCTGCCTGGGAAGCCACTAGGGGGTGAGTGCGCAGCGCCGGTGGCGCGCTCCCACCCCCGCTCGTCCCCGGGGAAGCCAGTGCGGGTGTCAGATGGCTCCAATTGCTGTCTGACACCGGCAATCTCTCCCTGCTGACAGAGAAGGACAGACGGCTGATGTAAACACAGCCGTCCGTCCTTCCCCCTGCAATGATCACAGAGACCATGCGATCCTGCTATATAGGATCGCATGTCTCTATGATCATTTCAAAAGCCCCCCCCCCCCCACAGTTAGAATCACTCCCCTAGGCTTACGTTTAACCCCTTGATCACCAATAATATTAACACCTCCCCTTCCAATGGCATTATTACAGTAACAGTGCATATTTTATCACTGATTACTGTAGTCATTTCACTGGTACCCCCAAAAGTGTCAAAAATGTCAGTTAGGGGTCCGATCTGTCCACCGCAATGTCGCAGTCCCGCAAAAAATCGCAGATCGCCGCCATTACTAGTAAAAAAACAAAACAATAAAAATGACATAAATCTTTCCCGTAGTTAGTAAACGCAATAACTTTTGCGCCAAACCAATCAAAACAGGCTTATTTACCAAAAATATGTAGCAGAAAACAAATTGGCCTAAAATGTTAAAAAGTTTTGATTTTTAATTTTTTTTTGGGAATGTTATGTAGCAGAATGTGAAAAATATTGTTTTTTTTTTCAAAATTGTTGCTCTTTTTTTGTTTATAGCGCAAAAAATAAAAAAATTGCACAGGTGATCAAAGCTCTATTTGTGGGAAAAAAAGGATGTCAATTTAATTTGGGTACAGTGTCGCACGACCGCGCAATTGTCCGTTAAAGTAACGCAGTGCCGAATCGCAAAATAGGGCCTGGTCATTAAGTAGCAAAACCTTCCGGTATTAAGTGTCGCATGACCGCGCAATATATTGCATTTTACCTGTCCCTCAATGAGGTATCTTAAAAGATTTCATTATTCTGTTTATTTTCACCTGGTGATTCTGCTAGTAAAACAGTTCCTGTCTTAGAGTGAAAAAGCTCATTCACGTTACTATATTTATGGAGGGGCAACATTGCCACTCTAGAACAGGATGTGTGTTAGGACTACAGAATACCTTCCTCTTCCCTGTCCTACATAACATAGGGGAATGTGTTCTGTAATTAGATAGAAACAGCATGCAAGTGAAAAAAAAAGGATGCAAAGAATCTTTAGAATGTGTATTTTTTGCAGGTCTTTGTATTTGTAATTGCACTATACAGTATCCTCCATTTTGTTACTTCCTAATACATAATACCCATGGCTTTGCTCCTTCATCCAGACTGGGAATCTTTATAAAACACCCGAAATCCCATTTATTGTGAGTAGTGCAGCTTCAGCTACAAGCATGCCCCCTGGTAAACTATGATTGAAGGCAATAGAGAAATGGCTATTTAAAGACAGCAAGTGTAAACAAAACAGCTCTAATGAAGAGGGTCAGCAGTGATCCACATTAGAGATTAGTATTATTATTATTGTTATTATACAGGATTTATATAGTGCCAACAGTTTGTGCAGCCCTTTACAATATGAGGACAGACAATATCGTTACAATACAATGTAATACAGGGGGATGAGCTGATGGAGAAAATGGAAGTACAGTTGTTAGGTGTGGTAGGATAGGCTTCTCTAAAGAGGAGAGTTTTTAGGGATCATCTAAAAGCTAATAGAGTAGGAGATAATCAGACAGATTGGAGTAACAAGTTCCATAGGATTGGAGAGGCTCTGGAAAAGTCCTGGAGGCGAGCATGGGTGGAGATGACGAGGGAGCTAGAGAGCAGGAGGATTTCAGAGGAATGAAGAGTGGTTGGGTTGGTATTTTGAGACAAGGCTAGTGATGTAGCTGGGGGCTAAATTGTGGATGGCTTTGTAAATTGCTGTTAGCATTTTGAATTTATTTGTTGGGTGAGTAGAAGCCAGTGGAGGGATTGACAGAGAGGAGTAGCAGACACTGAGCGATTGGTAAGGTGAATGAGTCTGGCAGCAGCATTCCTGATGGATTGAAGGGGGGATAGTCTATGTAGAGGTAAGCCAATGAGAAGGGAATTGCAGTGGTTGAAGCGAGAGATGACCAGGGAGTGAACAAGGAGCTTTGTTGTGTCATTGGTTAGAAAGGGGTGTATTTTGGAGATGTTGCGGAGGTTGAGGCGGCAGGATTTGGACAGTGATTGGATGTGGGGCTTGAAGGAGAATTCAGAGTCCAGGACTACACTTAGGACCTTGGCATGCAGGGATGGGCTGATAGTTGTGCCATTGATTTTGAGAGAGAGATCCGGGGAAGGGATACATGGTGGAGGAAAAATTATAAGTTTGGTTTTGGATAGATTGAGTTTGAGGAAGTGGTGTGACATCCAGACTAATATATCTGCTAGTAAAATAATGATACGTGAGGAGACTTAGAGAGTGAGCTGAGGGGTGGATAAAGATTCGATTTGGGTATAGTGAATAGATTTGAGTATAGTCAACGTAGAGAGGGTATTGGATATCAGCTGACCCAGAGAGGAGGTGTAGATTGGAAATAGGAGAGGTCCAAGAACAGAACCTAGGGGGACCCCAACAGAGAAAGGAAAAGGAGAGGAGGAAGTAGAATTGTAAGTAACGCTAAAGGTGCAGTTGGATGAGTAGGAAGAGAACCATTGAAGAGTACAGTCACGGAGACCAAAGGCTCTAAAGTATTGGCCGGTTCAAGAGAAACCAGCTGACATTCAGCCCAAACGTCCTGCTTCTGTTAAAGAGGCATGCCAAAAAACATCTGCTGACCGGTGTGTTCTGCCGGGGGGGGGGGGGGGTCCGTCTCCCTGTCAGAACACAATAGCTTAGAGGGGAGATCGCTGTGCTAACTTCTAATAGTTAGTACAGTGAGCCCCAAAGTTTTTTTTTTTTCATTCAGCACACTGGGTTGAACGAAAAAGAACAGATAGTGTGTACGTGTACAAGGCAAGGATTTCTCGGATGCATTGAGAATTGAACAGGTTTCTCCTTGAATGCTATCTTATGACAAAACTAGTACATAATGTTTGTGAGTACTAGAGTTTACTATTTTTAATAAAGTTTTAATGAAGGTTTCACCCAATGCTTAGGCACTTTGTTCAAATGAATACATTCTGTAGTTCACAGAGAAAACTGGAAACAATGTAACTGGTAATCAGTGCACTAGATTTCTGGGAGGATTAACAGGTATCATGTGTACTTTTTGAACAGATATAACAAAACAATTTTGATGTACAGTATTCTGTTTAAAGCAAAGTACACATGATGAGATTATCGAACAAATGATCGTCTGTTTTTTTTTTTTTTGTATGCTAGTCTCCATATCGAAAACGAATAGGTTACTAAAATATGGAAAATTCTCGTAACAACATAATAAAAATTTGGAAGTGATGTAATGCATTTGTGTTGTATTTTCGGATGAAAACTATACTGATTAAATGAAAATCGTACGATCTGGTATCGTACGAGAACATTTTTCTTGTTTGTCCCTTTGGAAAATTTCAGCCGAAAGCTGTATACTAATGATCAGATTATCGTACAATCGCATCAAAAGTGGTATTTTTGGTACGATATTCTGATCGTGTGTACGGGGCTTAACAGACCAAAAGGGAGCAAATTAGAGAACCATTTACTAAACATTCACTGCAGGTGAATCTTCCAGGAACATACAGGTACATCTCATAAAATTTGAATATCATCAAAAAGTTAATTTATTTCAGTAATTTATTTTGAAAAGTGAAACTCTTATATTTTATATAGATGCATTACACACACACACACAATCATATATTTCTAGCATTTCTTTCTTGTAATTTTGATTATTATGGCTTACAGTTAGTGAAAACCCAAAATTTACTATCTCAGAAAAGTAGAATATTACATAAGGCTAATAATAAAATTAAGTATTTTTAATACGGAAATGTTGGCTTACTGAAAAGTATGTCCATGTACAGTATAGTATGCACTCAATACATGGTTGGGGGCTCCTTTTGCATGAATTATTGCATAAATGCGGCATGGCATGGAGGCGATCAGCCTTTGGCACTACTGAGGTGTTATGGAAGTTTAGGTTGCTTTGATAGCGGCCTTCAGCTCGTCTACATTGTTGGGTCTGGTGTCTCTCATCTTCCTCTTGACAATACCCCACAGATTCTCTATGGGGTTTAGGTCAGATGAATTTGCTGGCCATTAAGCACAGTGAATACCATGACCAATAAATCAGGTATTGGTACATTAGGCAATGTGGTTAGGTGCCACGTCCTGCTGGAAAATTAAATCAGCATCTTTATAAAGCTGGTCAGCAGAGGGAAGCATGAAGTGCTCTAGAATTTCCTGGTAGAGGGATACGTTGACTTTGGACTTAAACACAGTGGACCAACACCAGTAGATGACATAGGTCCCCAAATCATCACTGACTGTGGAAACTTCACACTGGACCTCATGCAACTTGAATTCTGTGCCTTTCCACTCTTCCTCCAGACTCTGGGACCTTGATTTCCAAATGAAATGCAAAATGTTCCACCGTCCATGATGATTTGGGGAGCCATCTCATCTGCTGGCTGTCCAAACTCAGCAAAGCCCTCTACTGGGAAATTCTAGAGCACTTCATGCTTCCCTCTGCTGACCAGCTTTATAGAGATGCTGATTTAATTTCCCAGCAGGACTTGGCACCTGCCCACACTGCCAAAATTACCAATACCTGCTTTACTGATCAAAGCATCACTGTGCTTGATTGTCCAGCAAAATCGCCTGACCAAACCCCTTAAAGAATCTGTGAGATATTGTCAAGAGGAAGATGAGATTCACCAGACCCAACAATGCAGAAGAGCTGAAGGCTGCTATCAAAGCAACCTGGGCTTCCATAACACCTCAGAATTGCCACAGGCTGATCGCCTCCATGCAATGCCACATTGATGCAGTAATCCAAGCAAAAGGAGCCCTGACCAAGTATTGAGTGCATACTATACTGTACATGGACATACTTTTCAGTAAGCCAACATTTCTGTAATAAAAATGTTTTTTTTTTTTGTCTTATTTAACCGCTTGCCGACCGCCGCAAGTACATATACTGCGGCGGTCAGCCCCGGCCAGGCAAAGTGACGTGAGCCAAAGTGGCTTGTGAGCCAATAGCGGGCGAGCGCGCGCCCGCTGAGGCACGCGCCCGCCCCAGCTCGTTCACTAAGGAGTCCGTGCGTGTGACCGGGGGACCCGATGTCCGCCGGTCACACTGCGATCGTCGGTAGAGAGGGAGAAAGGCAGGCGGCTAATATAGCCAGCCGCCTGTCATTCTCCCCTGTGTAAAAATGGAGATCAGACGGTTCTACTATGTAGGACCGTTTGTCTCTGTTTTTACAGTAGTAGCCACAGCCAATCACAGTTAGAAGCATGCCCCTAGGACACACTTAACCCCTCCCTCTCCAATACAGTTAACCCCTTCCCTGTCAGTGTCATTTTTACAGTAACAGTGCATATGTATAGCACTGATTACTGCAGTAATCTCACTGGTAACCCCAAAAGTGTCAAAAATGTCAGTCAAGGGTCCGATCTGTCTGCAATGTCGCAGTCCCGCAAAAAAAATCGCAGATTGCCGTCATTACGCGTTAAAAAAAAACACCAAAAATGACAAAAATCTTTCCCTTTGTTAGTAAACGTGATAACTTTTGTGCAAACCAATCAAAATACGCTTTTTGCAATTTTTTTTACCAAACATATGTAGCATAAAACAAATTGGCCGAAAATGTTAAAAAATTTTGATTTTTACATTTTTTTGGGGGGAATTTTATATAAAAAAATGTGAAAAATATTATTTTTGCAAAATTTACGCTCTTTTTTTGTTCATAGCGCATGATAAAAAATTGCACAGGTGATCAAATACCACCAAAAGAAAGCTCTGTTTGTGGGAAAAAAAGGACGTCAAATTTGTTTAGGTACAGCGTCGCACGACCGCGCAATTGTCCGTTAAAGTCACGCAGTAAAAAAATCGCAAAAAAAACCCTGGTCAGGAAGGGGGTAAAATCTTCCGGGGCTTAAGTGGTTAATATTCTAATTTTATAAGATACTTGGTTTTTCACTAGCTGTAAGACATAGTGATCAAAATTTAAAAAAAATTAAAATAAAAATAAATGTTTGAAATGCATTACTTTGTGTGTAACTATATAAATTATATAAGTTTCATTTTTTGAGTTGAATTATTGAAATAAATTAACTTTTTTTTTTTTTAACAACATTTTATTGAAGGTTGACATACAATAAAGAAATAAACAACTGAACAGGGTAATGTAGCATACAACAAATCCAATTAGGTGAGTCGCTTGAACCCAAAGAATGCATGCAAAAGTCACGTGTCAACACTTTGAAATACCGGTAGATTCTAACCAGAGACTAGTCCCAAGTGGGTGAATGAACGAGAACACATTTTAAATCTTTAGAGTTTCTGGATATCCAGTCCAGGGCACCGTGAATAAGACAAGATAAGTTGTGCATCCTTATATCTGGAAGACCCACACCTCCCTCCCATTTAGGAAGGTAGAGTTTACACATGGCAATGCGGAATGCCTACCTTGCCAAATGAATTGCGATAGAGCTCTATTTAGACGTTGGATGTCACTGTGTTTTAACAGAATGGGCAACGTTTGCAGGGGATATAATAGTTTCGGAAAACTTGACATCTTAAAGAGATGGCACCTACCTCTAAAGGAGATGGGCAGCTTCTGCGAGTTATGTAGTTCAGCAAAAATTTTGTCCAAAACCGGGGTGAAATTTAAGGTATAAAGGGAAGAAGGATGTTTACCACTTTGATACCGAGGTACTTGATGTGTGAGCGGACTATTTTGAATGTGGAGCAGGAGGCCCAATGCAGTTGATGAGAGGAGTGCAGAGGTAGTACTTCACTTTTTGAGAAGTTAATGCATAGCCCTGAGCAGGATCGAAAGTTAGCAAAGAGATTTTGGATCACAGGTAAGTCGTGAGGGGGATCAGATGCGAATATTAGTACATCATCCACAAATAGCGCTGTACGTAGTTCCTGGTCGCCCACTGGAATTCTTCTAAGGTCAGGATGTGAAGTCAAGTTTGTTGACAGGGGTTCAATGGCTATGTTAAAAAGGAGGGGGAGAGAGGGCAGCCCTGCCTAGTGCCCTTGTGGAGCTGAAAGGATGCTGAGGTGAGGCCGGCCACCACCACTTGTGCAGTGGGTGTAAGGTACATTTCACAAATTAAGTGAAGGAATGCGCCTGAGAAGCCTAATTTATTGAGAACCATATCCAGCCAGCGGAAATTACCATTATCAAAAGCTTTTTCAGCATCTAGAGTGACTATGACTGTGTCCGCTGCTGGGTTGGTTTTCGCATACTCAAGAGCGGTTATTACCTTCCTAATGTTTGAGGTGGCCGACCTCCCCTGAGTAAAACCAGCTTGGGCGGGATGAATCAGTGATGGTAAGATAATGGCCAGTCGATTCGCCATCATTTTGGATAGAATTTTAGCGTCTAAGTTGAGTAATGAT
The DNA here is from genome assembly GCF_965119305.1 of Pelophylax lessonae. Taxonomy (NCBI): domain Eukaryota; kingdom Metazoa; phylum Chordata; class Amphibia; order Anura; family Ranidae; genus Pelophylax; species Pelophylax lessonae. The sequence continues at coordinate 183,204,030 of NC_138773.1, read as the reverse complement.
ATGGGCCGATAGGAACCTGTATTAGTGGGGTCTTTCCCTTATTTGTAAATCAATTTAATGTATGCTTGGTATCCCGTAGGTAGGTACCTACCACCCTGGTATATAGAGTTGTACAAGTCAAGAAGGGAGGGGGCTAGCGTGTCTACGGCCAATTAGTAGAATTCTGAGGTGTACCCGTCAGGGCCTGGTTCCTTGCCCGGAGCCAAGGTTTTAATCGCTGTAGTAAGTTCCTTAAGTGAAAAGGGGGCATTTAGAGAGGACAGTTGTTCCACCGAGATGGTGGGAAGCGTGACCGAAGCCAGCAAGGACTCGGCCGCTGAGACATCAATAGGGTCTGGACCATAAAGGGATTTGTAAAATTGCTCGAAAGTGTTCAGAACATCATGCGGGGTATCAACCAATTTGCCCTGTGAGTCTATCAGAGCTGTGACCAGTGTGGGGGTGTAGGGTGGTTTGCAAAACGTAGCTAGTAGTTTACCTGGCTTGTTGCCATATTTATGGAATTTCCAATCCTGAAAATTGGCAAACATGGTTTCCTGTGCCTCAGCCCACGTGTCAAAATTAGATTTCACACTAGACCAGCGGTCCCTGGCTTCAGAGGTGTTTGAGCAATTTAGGACCTGTTGTGCCTCTCTGAGAGACGCACTAGCCTCCATGTAGGCTTTGGCTATTGTTTTCTTATGAGCTGAGGCATAGGAAATGATATATCCTCTCAGAACTGCCTTGCCAGCCTCCCACAGGAGCGTGGGGGAGCAGCTAGGAGAGGAGTTGATGGTCAAGAAGTCCGTCCAGGTATCACGGATGAGCTGTTGGAGACCAGCGTCTTTGGCAGGGTAGGATGGGAAACGTCATGGGGATTTTGCAGTGGGGGGGGGGGGTCAGGTTAGTTATGTCTATGGATACTGGTGCATGATCAGATACCGCAATGTCGTAGATGCTAGGGTGGGAAGTGTGAGGGAGGAGCATATTATTTTAAAAGATGTAGTCGATTCTTGATAGTGAGCTGTGAGGGTGGGAGAAGAAGGTGTATTCCCTTGCAGTAGGGTGTGCGAGATGCCATGCATCCCTTAGGAGCAAGCCTTCCGCAAATGTCTGAAGTAGTGAAGCGGGTATGGGTGGGTGAGGAGAGGGGTGTTTATCGCCTCCTGATTTGTCCTCCTCCGAGTTCATGATGGTATTGAAGTCTCCTGCCACTAACAGAGGGAGGTGTGCAAAAGGAGCTAAGTGTTAGGTGAGCATTTGAAAGAAAGATTTTGTGGGCGCATTCGGAGCGTACACACCCGCCAAAGCCCAGGTTTTAGATGCAGTGGTGAGGTTTATGATCAGAATGCACCCAGTATCATCTTGATAGGAATTATTTACAGTACAGGTAAGCCTTTTATGGATCAGTATAGCTACTCCTGCCTTGCCCTTGACAGCCGGGGAGCCACAGGCCCACCCAGATTCTGCGCAGACGTACCAAATCCTGTGCAGCCAGGTGGGTCTCTTGCAATACGGTATGTCTGTTCTCAGACGCTTTAGGTGTCTGAGGACAGCCATCCGCTTGTTAGGTGATTTAAGGCCCCTAACATTCCAGCTAATGATTTTTAACTTCATGGGGAGTGTCGGCGAGGATAAAGGAGCAGATATAGTTTTCTAAAATTAAACAAACTGGTAGTAGTGAGACTCAACCATTGATGAATAATCGCATGAGCACATGACAGTGATTTACAAGAAATGGGCCTGCATGGGAGGTAGGGTGAGGTAGGAACCCAACAGGGGTCCAGGGTAACACAAAGTAAGGTACATACCAAGTGAAGCCTCGACTTCACTTTTTTCCTCATGTAAGCATTACATGAGACAGCGTTACCGATAGTCTGCCGTTGGTGCCCATGATATCGTTCAAGACCAGAAGTGACGATCTCAAGAGTGAATAACTCGCCTAAGGAGAAGTAGTGGACCGAACGGAGTACTGACACACGGCAAGGCTGTAACCAGGAGGAAAACGAGAATATTAAACCCCTGAGGCATACAGTGAATAACGGTAGTAAGAAACCAATAAAATGGTGAGATGCATAAAAAGAAAAACAAAAGATACAGCGAGCATCAACCAATAGTAGATGCGTGGTGTAGAGCGAATTCCATACCAATGCTATCTAGGAGGCTAGTGTAGAGACACAGTCCCAGAAGAGTGGGCACAGTGTGTCGGAGCATTGTGAGATGGAATGAATGGGGTAGCTATGAGCATTATGGTCTAGGCTGACCATTAGGTCCAGACAGGCGTTGTTTCTTTGCGGGGGTCCTTCCTGGGGCTATGTTGCTCTCTGGGACTTGGGGAACTTTGCTGGGTACTTTGTGTGGGATCCAGTGAAATGTGCAGGTAGGATTGCAGATAATGGCTGGCTTCCTCTGGGTGAGTGAAGGATTTCTGCTCACCCGCCGCTTCAGAGAAACGAAGAGTGGCTGGGTATGCGAGTGTAAATTTGATAGCCTTTTGATAGAGAGCTTGGCATAGCGGCTGAAAGGCCTTTCTCCTTTTTGATACTTCTTGTGAGTAATCCGCAAAAATTAGTAGCTTGTGGCCATCCAATTGAAGCGATTTGGAATTTCTGAAAGATTTTAAGATGTTTACTCTGTCCATGTAGTTTAGATAACGCACTATAATTGGGCGAGGGGAGCAGGGTTCATTTGAGGGGGCCCTCAGACGATGGGCTCTTTCTACCATGCAGGGTGCAGTGATCCCCAAAGCAAAATGGATCCTAGCCATGCAGATGTCATGAAGGGAGTCCGTGTTGAACGATTCTGGTAAGCCTATGATCCGCAGGTTGTTACGCCTGTATCTATTTTCTAGATCGTCTAGCTTTTCCAGAATATAGCCCTGCATCTGCCTGGCCTGATAATTGTGGGAGAATGAGTTTTGTACCTCTTCTTCTATATCTGAGACCCGGTGCTCCAGCTCTGTGAGTCTGCCTGCATGATCACCCAGCTCCTTCCTGAGGTGTGTGAGCCCCTGTGCTATAGCTTTATCCACCGCCGCTGTAATTGTGGGGGATAGCAGAGTCGCCACCACCTGTGCTAGGCTGGCAATCTGGGCATCCGGAAACACAGAGGCTTGTGAGAGAGCGAGCTGCTGCTGTGTGACATCCGCCATGTTTGCCTTGGTTGAGGCCTGGTCAGTAGGGTCGCCTCAGGGGGCCTGAGAGGCCGATAAAGGGCCGTGCAGAACAAATTTGTCCATCCATACCTGGTCTGGGGAGCAGATGGAGTGGCTCTGAGAGGTCAGATGGCTCGAATGGGCTACGGATGGATGTTATATGCGCCGTTATCGGAGCCACCGTTCTGAGCGTCTTCCTACATGAGGCGCCGGAACCGGAAGTATAGATTAACTTTTTGATGATATTCTAATTGCATGAGATGCACCTGTATCTTAAATGACAATACATGAATCAGCACCTGTAGATGTTTGGTAAAAGGCCCATTCACTGCTTTAAAATATGCCACTAGGTGTAGGCACCAAAGGTTTTTGGCAATGGATATATAAATCATGGCATATCTGCTAAATGTCATTATTCTTATTTTTAATGCATACTGTAGCACATCTGGAAGAATGTCATTCTATAACACAACTGCTAACACATGTAAATTATTTTGCCACAATGGCTACTAACAAATGTTATAACTGAAATTAATATTTATGTCCTGTTAAAAAGTAATTTTAATGGTGTGTGTGTGTGCGGTAGTGGAGTATCACTGATTTAGAACATTAGCCTAGGTAGGATTTACCCTGGTTTATATCTAATCTTTATTTGTACAGTCAACTGGATAATTGTTGTGTATATAAGAATAATGACTTGCTGCCTAAAGAAAAAAAGTATAAGTAATTTGAAGGACCAATGTACACATAATTGAATAATTGATTCTGAGTAGGAAATGCATTTGAAGTAAATGAGGGAAAGGAGCTAAGTGAATGTGGGTTGTCTTGGTTTTTAGGGGTGCAATGAGCTTTTCTCTACCTGTCTCATTAGTAGTCTCATTAATTAATCTAAAAAAAAAAAAAAATAGGGTAAAAAAGTAAAAAAAAAGAAAAAAGAAAAGAAAAAAGTATACACATATCAAATAAATACACAAATGAAAAACAAATAAAATAAAAAAAAAACAAAATAAACTTAATTCAATTACTCTAAATATACTTAAAATATAAACCACACCCTCTAAAAAAAACAAATCAGTAGGTTTTTTTTTCTTCTTAGCACATTTCATCCAATCAGCTTAATGTGCGATATTCAGAGTCTTTGCTTTACAGTCCTTTTGCCAAATGCAAAATTGGAAATTCTGTGGCAAAATGAATCTTGCTGAAAACACTCTGTTCATCCCTAATATTAAGAAGTAAAATTAACTTCTCAAATCCTTATGTATTAATGAATTAGAATGTTTTGTCACCTTATTGTGTATTTTAAGTATATTTCCCATCCTTAATGACAATTTAGTAAAACATGCAGCTAATTTCTCAATTACAATTTTTACTTAAGACCGGTCAAAGTGATTTAATCACACTATATATTTGCTTTAACAGATGCTCAAACTGTATGTCTTCCCTCAGGAGATGAGTCATTTTTGTTCTAAGGAAGCCAAAACCAAGGTATTATTTCAGCATAAGCAGTTTTCCACACTCTGTCCATCAGATGTAAGTCATTTTGCTGAGTAGCTATGAGCCATACCAAAATAATGCTTATATCATCAGTAAAAAGGAAAAGGTTATATTTATCAGGGGAACTGTTAAAAGCAATATACTAGAGACAACTCAAAGGAAAATGTAGGTTAAATGGGATGAGTTATTTTAACTGCCCATTTTCAAGGTTGTACAAATTACAACCTTCATGACAACCTTTAGTATATTTTTAGTTAGTACACACTGGGCTCAAAGCACTAAAATTCAATGAATTGAGACATAGGCAAAAATGTTTCCTCTCTCTTTTTGGAGAGTTTGGGAAGAATGAGGACTTTTATTTTGTGTTAAGGAGAATTTCCATCTACTCCTCCCCAAGTAATATTGGTCACTCTGACAGGAAGTAAGTAGTAATCTTTTGAATGTGGACACAAACAGACATAAATTGCTTTTTCCATTAGAGTGAGCAGGTATTATAGCCTGTGTTAGTATTTTTTTTGCTGTATACTTTTGAGACTCTGTAATGGGAAATAGACAGCAATAAAACCACTTTTTCCACTCTTTAGTTAAATAACATGTTTTTCACCCATTGGTCAAAGGCAAAAAATAAGGGAAAATAAGTGGCTTCAAAGTATATCAATTTATTATTTTAAGGAAAGTTTATTCAGTTTTGGTGCAGGGATAAGCAAATCAGCTTATGGTCAATTTGTGGGCTATGGGGGGTCTTTAAAATAATTTCTGGACATTATCAAGGCTAATATGCAAGGGATTATCAAAAATCTAATCAAATCAAAAGTGTACGGGTAGCTAGATACTTCCCTGGGAGATATGTACCAAAAATAAATTTAAAAAAAAAGGTGAAGGCAACATGAGAAGAACACTAATACTTTTATTACATGCTTGGAAGATGTCTTTAGCGTTTCACTGTCAAGGACATAAGACTTACTTTGAAACAAAACTGATTGCCAAGCTCAGTGAGTATTATATCCTCTGCATTCTCTTCTTCTCATGGTTGCTTTAGGTCCTATAAATTCTGCTAAAAAAATAGATAGCTGTTCTCAACTGCTGACAAAGGGCTGACCACAGCCATTCATTAAAAATGTGACTGCTTCCCCCATTGTCCTGCCACCTGCCGTGTACCTTGTTTGTCACTGCTTCTTTCTACTGTGTTCCACCAATCAGATCACCTCCCATTTGCCACCCAATTCCACCACTCTCTCTTCCTCATCTGTATGCCCTCTAATCCATCTTGAGCCTCTCCCACTCCTGTGTAGGGATGATCGAACTTTTGAAAAGTTCGGTTCGACCAGAACACCCGAACTTCACGAAAGTTCGGTTCGGATTTCAGAACCCCATTGAAATCAATGGGACCCGAACTTCTGTAATCAAAAAACACCATTTTTAAGCCCTAAAACCCAATAAATGCCCCTAAAAAGTGCCTAGGGTTCTGGGTCATGCCCCAGGGACTATTAATCACACAAAAAAAAGTTCTTAAAAATTGTCGTTTTTGATAGATAGCCAATTATTGAAAAAAAAAAAAAAAAAAAAAAAGAGAGATTTCTTTGGATTTAGTGTCTGGGGGGTCTAAAAGTTGTACCTGTGAAGTTTCAGCTCTGTAGCATGTCCAGAACCAGAATTACAGCATACCAAACCTTCAAAAATGACTTTTTTGCTTAACCGCACCTTTCTTTTGCTCCTAATCAACGGCTCAGCCAATGTGTATGATGGGGACATAATGCAGTGCACTGGGAACAAGATTAGAGGTTTTTTTGGAAAAAGGTGCTGTCTCTTTAAATGTGCATATAATTAACGGGTGTATTTCCACAATGGGGCTTTTATTACCAAATGTTTCAAGAAGTCCAAAGATGTATGTAATTGCACTTTATTTCATGTAAAATGGTGTTTGGTGCACTTTAACTTGAAATCTCACAAGAAACAGACATATATGCACGGATACATTGAGGGTTAGGGGTAGGGGCCACAATGTAGTGCAGAGTGAACAAGATTAGAGATGTTTTGGATGAATACTGTTGTCTCTTGACTTTGAATAGAAGTAAAGGATGCTTAAAAATTGGGCATTTGGTGGTGCGGACGATGCCTTGACACCATATCCCTATGAAAGTGCTGGTAATGAAAGCAATAATTGCCTTTGTAAGGAAAAAAATTACAATGATATGCATCTGTGTGACAGGTGCGCAAAAATTGTTGTTTGGGTGTTGGCGGAGCCATACCACTGTAAGCCCAAAGAGCTGGTGTTGAAGAAGGCGTAAAAATTATGAAGGTGTGCACCTGTGGAACAGGTGCGCAAACATGGTAGTTTTGGTGTTGGCGGAGCCTCCCCACCATAACCCCAAAGAGCTGGCTTTGAAGGAGGCCCAAAAATTGTAAAGGTGTGCACCTGTGGAACAGGTTCGCAAACATGGTAGTTTTTGTTTAGCATAGCCTCCCCACCTTAACCCCAAAGAGCTGGTGTTGAAGGAGGCCCAAAAATTGTAAAGGTGTGCACCTGTGGAACAGGTTCGCAAACATGGTAGTTTTTGTTTAGCATAGCCTCCCCACCTTAACCCCAAAGAGCTGGTGTTGAAGGAGGCCCAAAAATTGTAAAGGTGTGCACCTGTGGAACAGGTTCGCAAACATGGTAGTTTTTGTTTAGCATAGCCTCCCCACCTTAACCCCAAAGAGCTGGTGTTGAAGGAGGCCCAAAAATTGTAAAGGTGTGCACCTGTGGAACAGGTTCGCAAACATGGTAGTTTTTGTTTAGCATAGCCTCCCCACCTTAACCCCAAAGAGCTGGTGTTGAAGGAGGCCCAAAAATTGTAAAGGTGTGCACCTGTGGAACAGGTTCGCAAACATGGTAGTTTTTGTTTAGCATAGCCTCCCCACCTTAACCCCAAAGAGCTGGTGTTGAAGGAGGCCCAAAAATTGTAAAGGTGTGCACCTGTGGAACAGGTTCGCAAACATGGTAGTTTTTGTTTAGCATAGCCTCCCCACCTTAACCCCAAAGAGCTGGTGTTGAAGGAGGCCCAAAAATTGTAAAGGTGTGCACCTGTGGAACAGGTGCGCAAACATTGTCGTTTTTGTTTTAGCATAGCCTCCCCACCTTAACCCCAAAGAGCTGGTGTTGAAGGAGGCCCAAAAATTGTAAAGGTGTGCACCTGTGGAACAGGTTCGCAAACATGGTAGTTTTTGTTTAGCATAGCCTCCCCACCTTAACCCCAAAGAGCTGGTGTTGAAGGAGGCCCAAAAATTGTAAAGGTGTGCACCTGTGGAACAGGTTCGCAAACATGGTAGTTTTTGTTTAGCATAGCCTCCCCACCTTAACCCCAAAGAGCTGGTGTTGAAGGAGGCCCAAAAATTGTAAAGGTGTGCACCTGTGGAACAGGTGCGCAAACATTGTCGTTTTTGTTTTAGCATAGCCTCCCCACCTTAACCCCAAAGAGCTGGTGTTGAAGGAGGCCCAAAAATTGTAAAGGTGTGCACCTGTGGAACAGGTTTGCAAACATGGTAGTTTTTGTTTAGCATAGCCTCCCCACCTTAACCCCAAAGAGCTGGTGTTGAAGGAGGCCCAAAAATTGTAAAGGTGTGCACCTGTGGAACAGGTGCGCAAACATTGTCGTTTTTGTTTAGCATAGCCTCCCCACCTTAACCCCAAAGAGCTGGTGTTGAAGGAGGCCCAAAAATTGTAAAGGTGTGCACCTGTGGAACAGGTGCGCAAACATTGTCGTTTTTGTTTTAGCATAGCCTCCCCACCTTAACCCCAAAGAGCTGGCGTTGAAGGAGGCCCAAAAATTGTAAAGGTGTGCACCTGTGGAACAGGTGCGCAAACATTGTCGTTTTTGTTTTAGCATAGCCTCCCCACCTTAACCCCAAAGAGCTGGTGTTGAAGGAGGCCCAAAAATTGTAAAGGTGTGCACCTGTGGAACAGGTTCGCAAACATGGTAGTTTTTGTTTTAGCATAGCCTCCCCACCTTAACCCCAAAGAGCTGGTGTTGAAGGAGGCCCAAAAATTGTAAAGGTGTGCACCTGTGGAACAGGTTCGCAAACATGGTAGTTTTTGTTTAGCATAGCCTCCCCACCTTAACCCCAAAGAGCTGGTGTTGAAGGAGGCCCAAAAATTGTAAAGGTGTGCACCTGTGGAACAGGTGCGCAAACATTGTCGTTTTTGTTTAGCATAGCCTCCCCACCTTAACCCCAAAGAGCTGGTGTTGAAGGAGGCCCAAAAATTGTAAAGGTGTGCACCTGTGGAACAGGTGCGCAAACATTGTCGTTTTTGTTTTAGCATAGCCTCCCCACCTTAACCCCAAAGAGCTGGCGTTGAAGGAGGCCCAAAAATTGTAAAGGTGTGCACCTGTGGAACAGGTGCGCAAACATTGTCGTTTTTGTTTTAGCATAGCCTCCCCACCTTAACCCCAAAGAGCTGGTGTTGAAGGAGGCCCAAAAATTGTAAAGGTGTGCACCTGTGGAACAGGTGCGCAAACATTGTCGTTTTTGTTTTAGCATAGCCTCCCCACCTTAACCCCAAAGAGCTGGTGTTGAAGGAGGCCCAAAAATTGTAAAGGTGTGCACCTGTGGAACAGGTGCGCAAACATTGTCGTTTTTGTTTTAGCATAGCCTCCCCACCTTAACCCCAAAGAGCTGGTGTTGAAGGAGGCCCAAAAATTGTAAAGGTGTGCACCTGTGGAACAGGTTCGCAAACATGGTAGTTTTTGTTTAGCATAGCCTCCCCACCTTAACCCCAAAGAGCTGGTGTTGAAGGAGGCCCAAAAATTGTAAAGGTGTGCACCTGTGGAACAGGTGCGCAAACATTGTCGTTTTTGTTTAGCATAGCCTCCCCACCTTAACCCCAAAGAGCTGGTGTTGAAGGAGGCCCAAAAATTGTAAAGGTGTGCACCTGTGGAACAGGTGCGCAAACATTGTCGTTTTTGTTTTAGTATAGCCTCCCCACCTTAACCCCAAAGAGCTGGTGTTGAAGGAGGCCCAAAAATTGTAAAGGTGTGCACCTGTGGAACAGGTGCGCAAACATTGTCGTTTTTGTTTTAGCATAGCCTCCCCACCTTAACCCCAAAGAGCTGGTGTTGAAGGAGGCCCAAAAATTGTAAAGGTGTGCACCTGTGGAACAGGTGCGCAAACATTGTCGTTTTTGTTTTAGCATAGCCTCCCCACCTTAACCCCAAAGAGCTGGTGTTGAAGGAGGCCCAAAAATTGTAAAGGTGTGCACCTGTGGAACAGGTGCGCAAACATTGTCGTTTTTGTCATAACCAAAATGAGGTTCTGTGAACGTAAAGAGAATGAGAGGAGGGTTTGAGGGTGGCACCATGGTCCAGGCTTAAACTGAGGCTCAACTGCCACATCACAACGATAGCCTAGTCTACAAGGTCTGCATCAGGTGCATCAAAGCTTGATATCCACGACTGATTCATCTTAATGAATGTCAAACGGTCGACTGAGTCGGTGGAGAGTCTAGTTCGATGGTCTGTGACGAATCCTCCTGCTGCGCTGAATGCCCGTTCCGATAGGACACTGGAAGCAGGGCAGGCCAACAACTCCATGGCATACTGGGCCAGTTCTGGCCAGTGGTCTAATCTTAAGACCCAGTATGCCAGTGGATCGGATTCGTCACATGAAAAGCCCTCTGTGTCACTTTGTGCCCTCACGTAATCGTCCACCATGTGATGCAGACGCTGTCGATGCGATGTGGCAGCTGAGAGGCCTGGGCGGTGAGGACTAAAAAAAGACCGAAAGGCATCCGTCAACCGCACGCCTTCTCCAACGCTCCTCTCGTGACCACCAGTAGAATCCATGGTAGGTTGTCCCCGCCCCTGCACCCTACGGGAGTCGGGGAACATGTTCACCAGATTCCTCTTGAGACTGTCCTCAAGGGATTTGATCCTGTGGACTCTATGGGTGGATGGGAAAAGCTCCGAGACTTTACACTTGTACCGGGGGTCAAGTAGGGTGGCCAACCAATAGTGGTTAGTCTCTTTAATGGCCTTGATTCTGGGGTCCTTTCGCAGGCTCTGGAGCATGATGTTTCCCATGCGTCGCAAATTAGCGAAGGCCTGAGAAGCTGACTCCTCGGGGTCACTCATAACGACATTATCTTCAACGGGCTCCTCCTCCTCCCAGCCACGTACTACTCCAAAGTGTCCCGAGGGAGTCAAACTAGGCCTTGCAGATTGCCGCATGTCTTCCTCCTCCTCCTCCTCAAACCCTGCAAAAGTTCCCGCAGAATCGTCCTCCTCCTCCTCTTCCACCCCTGGATCCTGCTCGGGCCTCTGGGAGCTAGGCATAATGGGGTCAGGATTCTCAGGATAAAGGGGGCCTTGAGAGGCAAGGAAGTCCTCCTCTTCCTCCTGCTGCTCTGCCTCCAGTGCCCTGTCCATAATGCCACGCAGAGTGTGCTCCAACAAAAACAGTACCGGTAGGGTGTCACTGATGCATGCGCTGTCCCGGCTGACCATCCTTGTGGCCTCCTCAAATGGCGAGAGGACAGCGCATGCATCCTTAATCAAAAGCCACTGCCGTGGTGAAAAGAAGCCCAGGCGCGCAGAGCCAGTGCTGGTGCCGTACTCGCATAGGTATTCATTGAGGGCCCTCTGCTGCGTGTACAGGCGCTGCAGCATAGCCAAGGTGGAGTTCCAGCGGGTGGGCATGTCACAGATGAGGCGGTGTACCGGCAGGTGAAACTCGCGCTGCACTTCGGCCAAACGTGCAGTGGCACTGTACGACCGCCTGAAGTGACTGCACACCCTTCTTGCCATCCTTAGCACATCCTGCATTCCCGGGTACGAGTTCAAAAACCGCTGTACCACGAGATTCAGGACATGCGCCAGGCATGGCACATGGGTTAACTTTCCCTGACGAAGGGCGGCCAGGAGGTTTGACCCATTATCAGTAACCACCATCCCTGGCTGCAGCTGGCGTGGTGTCAACCACCTCTGGGCCTGTGCCTGCAGAGCCCCAAGAATCTGAAGGGCAGTGTGCTGCCTGTCCCCTAGACACACAAGCTGCAGCACTGCGTGACACCTTTTGGCCTGAGACATAGAATAGCCCTTTGAACGTTTACGTGGTATCTCATCATATTCAAAGGACCATTCTGCAGAGGAGGGCATGGAGGAGGTAGAGGAGGAGGAGCAGGAGGGGGTAGAAGTGATCGATCTACCCGGATCAGCGACACCACCAGCTGTTTGCAGACGTGGGGGCAACACTGGCTGCAGCACCGAGCCCTGGCTACAATCCCTTCCACTGGCAAGCAGTGTCACCCAGTGAGCAGTGACAGAAATGTACCGTCCCTGCCCATGTTTGCTTGACCAAGTGTCAGCCGTCAAGTGTATCTTACGGCTGACTGACTTGGCCAGGGATGACACTACATTGCCTTCCACATGTTGGTATAGGGATGGCAGGGCCTTACGGGAAAAGTAATGCCGACTTGGCACCTGCCACTGTGGAACTGCACATTTTGCGAAGTCACGGAAGGGAGCAGACTCTACCAGGTTAAATGGTAATAGTTGCAGAGCCAGTAGTTTAGCCAAACTACTGTTTAGACGCTGGGCATGTGGGTGGCGGGGAGTATACATTTTTTTTCGTTCCAGCATGTGTGGAATCGAAATTTGGCGTCTAGATGATACAGCTGGTGGTGTGCTGGAGGTATATGCGACACTGCCTGCTATATCATCATCCCTGCCAGTGGAGGCTGCCAACAGGTGACGAGTGACTATAGCAGGGCCAGGAACAGACTGATGTGCAGGTGGAGCAGGTGGAGCAGATGGAGCATGAGGAGGAGCGCGAGGAGAACTAGGAGGCCGACTGACCAATCTTTGGCCCTTTTGTGGGTTCTTTAAATGCTCCTGCCAACGGGCCGAGTGGTGGGTTGTCAAATGCCTGTTTAGGCAGCTTGTACCCAGGTGGTTGACATTTTTGCCACGTTTTATACCCTTCTTACAAATCTTGCAGATCGCAACTGTTTTATCTGCATGGGATGTCTCAAAAAAGGCCCAGCAAGATGAGGTGTGTATAGTGGCCCGGGAGACAACAGGTGCGGCCTTAGATGGAGTAGGCCGTCTGCTCTCCCCTCTTGCTTGCTCTGCCTCCTCCTCAACCTCAGACCCAACATCTGACTCCATCAAAGACTGAGCATCAGGCCTGGCCTGGGAGACAACAGGTGCGGCCTTAGATGGAGCGGGCCGTCTGCTCTCCCCTCTTGTTTGCTCTGCCTCCTCCTCAACCTCAGACCCAACATCTGATTCTATCAAAGACTGAGCATCAGGCCTGGCCTGGGAGACAACAGGTGCGGCCTTAGATGGAGCGGGCCGTCTGCTCTCCCCTCTTGTTTGCTCTGCCTCCTCCTCAAACTCAGACCCAACATCAGACTCCATAAAGGACTGAGCATCAGGCTGGAGTAGATGGCCGACACTGTGGTCAAACAGCTCAGCTGACTCCTCTGCCATGTCTGAAATTGGGTCTAAGGGAGGACATGAGGTGGACATGGACTCATCTGTATTTGTTCTGACAACTGCAGAAGACTGACCACTTTTCTCTGCCTGGGTCACTGTAGTTGCAGATGATGCCGATGATGAGGGTTTGTTCATATAGTCCACCACCTCCTGTACATACTGTGGACGTATAGCTTGGCCACTGTCGGAGAACAATCCAAATGGTGGCCTGGCTGAGGACTGACCACCACGTCCACCCCTGCCTCTAGACACCCTAGAAGCTGTGCCCCTTTCCGCAGCAGGGCCACGTATGCCTTTTCTTGGTCTACCAGGCATATTTGTCACTGATGCGTTGGCAACTGTGTGCGGTGAAAAACGCACACTGCTATGCGACCCACAGTTGTCGCTGGATACAGCACAGCAGTTGCGGTTCACGCACAGTAGCAAAGCCTTTTGCACAGTGGACCTAACGCTTTGAACAACAGGCGTTAGGTTGTCACTGATGCGTTGGCAACTGTGTGCGGTGAAAAACGCACACTGCTATGCGACCCACAGTTGTCGCTGGATACAGCACAGCAGTTGCGTGTCACGCACAGTTGCAAAGGCTTTTGTACAGTGCACCTAACGCTTTGAACAACAGGCGTTAAGTTGTCACTGATGCGTTGGCAACTGTGTGCGGTGAAAAACGCACACTGCTATGCGACCCACAGTTGTCGCTGGATACAGCACAGCAGTTGCGGTTCACGCACAGTAGCAAAGCCTTTTGCACAGTGGACCTAACGCTTTGAACAACAGGCGTTAGGTTGTCACTGATGCGTTGGCAACTGTGTGCGGTGAAAAACGCACACTGCTATGCGACCCACAGTTGTCGCTGGATACAGCACAGCAGTTGCGGTTCACGCACAGTAGCAAAGCCTTTTGCACAGTGGACCTAACGCTTTGAACAACAGGCGTTAGGTTGTCACTGATGCGTTGGCAACTGTGTGCGGTGAAAAACGCACACTGCTATGCGACCCACAGTTGTCGCTGGATACAGCACAGCAGTTGCGTGTCACGCACAGTTGCAAAGGCTTTTGTACAGTGCACCTAACGCTTTGAACAACAGGCGTTAAGTTGTCACTGATGCGTTGGCAACTGTGTGCGGTGAAAAACGCACACTGCTATGCGACCCACAGTTGTCGCTGGATACAGCACAGCAGTTGCGGTTCACGCACAGTAGCAAAGCCTTTTGCACAGTGGACCTAACGCTTTGAACAACAGGCGTTAGGTTGTCACTGATGCGTTGGCAACTGTGTGCGGTGAAAAACGCACACTGCTATGCGACCCACAGTTGTCGCTGGATACAGCACAGCAGTTGCGTGTCACGCACAGTTGCAAAGGCTTTTGTACAGTGCACCTAACGCTTTGAACAACAGGCGTTAAGTTGTCACTGTATTTTGCTGCCTAGCAAGCACGTATACCTGCTGTGATACAGCAGCACTGTGCCACGTGCTCACTAAACAGAACCCTCACACTTTCCCTACAGAAACTAAATTTTCAAATCTAACTAATGTAGTACAAAGTTCCCTAACTACACTAGATATCCCTTTCCACTAAATAGAAAGCTCCATACAGCAGAAGACTGACACTGTCCCTTAAGTTTTTTTTTTTTTTTTTTTTTTTTTTTTTTTTTTTTTTAACTCTAAGAACCAGCACAATCGCTGTATCTAACTACACTGGCTGTAAGCTAAATACAATTCTGCTATATGGAGCTTTAGAACCACTCGATATGTAGGAAATGTAGTGTAGCAAGCAGGAGTCAGACAGAACTGCTTCAACTCTCTTCAACAGGCTCTGGATAACTGTGCTAGGGGTTAGGCGGGGCCATCTTATATAGTGTGGGGCGTATTCACTCCTGATTGGCCTCTGGTCCCCGTAGTCACTCCAATCACGTTCCTAGGAGACTCCTGCCCCCTCATTGGCTTTTGCAGACGTTTCTGGGCCAATCACGGGCTTTTAAAGCCCAGTTCCTGTCCCAGTGCATTTTGGGCGGTTCTGGTGGCCGAATACCGAACTTTTGCCGCAAAAAGTTCGGTATTCGGCCGAATATCGAACATCCAATGTTCGGGTCGAACCGATGGTCGTCCCGAACCGTTCGATCATCCCTACTCCTGTGTGCCCTCTGATCCCCAAGAGATCTCTCCATGACAATCTGTACCCTTCATTACCTCGAGCCTCTCCTCCCACCTCTCTCTTCCCCCCCAAAATGTACCGCTCTCCCCGAAACTGTGCTCCCAATCCCATGAGCCTCTCTTCACCTCTGTGCTCCAACTCCCTGATTTATATCCCTGCCTGTACTGGCATCAACCTCCCCCCCCTGTGAGCAGCAGATTTTGAGCACACAGTGGGGAGGATCTGTTAAGGATGGTGAGCTGGAAAATCAGTAAACATGTGTAATGTGAACTGATCCCTTTACTTTCTTGAATGAACACAGTGGTGCTCAATTCACTCCTAACTAAATGGATAGTAAATATGACCAGCATGGTTACTATCTGTTCAATGCGTGAATAAATACAGAAGTGCCCTGTACTCAGCATTCTGTCCAGCACACTCCATACAGCAACAAGACCCCATCATAGGTGAAATGGTTGATAGTGCTGCCAAAGCATAAGTCCAGTCCAAGATATCAGCAGAACATCATGTTCAGATAAACCGACATTTCACAGAAGGGCACTGCTGCCTGAAGAAGAAGCCCTTAGTGGCCACATAACATTACTGCTTTCTGTCGGTGACATTATCTGAACATGGTGTGCTGCTTATATCTTGGACTGGAATGTTGCACATAACACATGTCCTGGTGTGTGCTTTGGTATGTGTTGCGCACATGTGCTGCTGTGCTTCATTACAATCAGGCAATGCATTGGTGGGCATTGTAATAGGGTGTGTTTTGTTATGAAAAGTACTCCTGCATTACTTTATTGCAATGCACACCAACACAATGCACACCCAGCACTTTGGATTGGGCTTTTTTACAATACACAGGTGTAAAGCCAATCTCAAGAGTTTTAGTTTAGTTTTCAGCTGTTGCTGATTTGCAGTTTTGCCTTTGATTTTTACCGATCAGAAAAAGACACAATTTAAAGTTTACAAATATTTGCTAACTCAATGTAGTTTTTTTCTTTTATATTTAATAGGATTTGTGTTTGCTGTTATTTTGTGTTTATATGCGTCACTAATTTGTGTTTAGATAAACTTCTGTGCAAATATTGTGGGATGTACTAAATCAGTACACCATCTTTTTATTCTATGTATCCTATGCTTTTATAAGAATGTATGATTGGGAGGTTTTTAAACTGTAAGTAAAAAAATTGTGAAACATGATTAAGTAAAAAATATCTAAAACTGTTTGGCCAACTGAAGTTAAAAGTTAAGAGCATGGTCTGGCAACAAAAAAAGTTAAGCTGTATATGATGAATGGAACAGTACGATTCTGACAAACAGCATCAGCAACACTGTATTCTGGTTTCACACATATAGCATGTGTAATAGATTTTTGTACTTTTACAATAGTAAAAAATAGTTAAATAGAAAATCAGCAGCAACCCAATCTAAATAATTAAAACTTGAAAAAAAAAAAGCTTTGGATACCTGACTTTTTTTAGCCAGCAGTAACAGAGCTGAACTGACCAGCGGGAATAGTCGCTAATTCTAGACTACACCTAACTAGTATTAAACCCCCCCCCCCCCTAACTCCTAACACCTATGCTGATTAACCTGTGCACATAACCTGTGTAGGAAAGATGTATATACTTACCTTTTTTCAGCCCACTCTGGTTCAGTCACATGATCCAGCTCCACTGTGTCCATCCGTGGTGCCTGCAGGAAAGATGAGAAAGCAATCATGGAGCCACACTTAGTAGGGCCAAGTGTAGGCTTGAACCTTGCCATAATTTCCTAAACCCATCCCTCCATCTCCAGCAGCACCCTTGACCAGGCAGGAGAATCTCTTCCATAACTGCTGGAGCAGAAGAAAAATAATGTTCCCTAATCACCCCCATTCCCAGGATCTCAATGTCAGTTTGGCAAAACTGCTGATTTACAACTGCTTCCATTCCAGCTGGTGGAGTCAGCTACTTTGCACAAATTGTTATGGTCTGTCCTGCATAGCAGTGATGGGTAGCCAGCACATACACCCTCCACCAACAATGTGCAAGGTCTCTGCATCAGTAGCCCACTGCTTAGTGGCAAGGTCCACATGAATACAGACATGTGGTCAAACAAGTATGGGCAAGGATGTTACATCACCTTCATTACAAACAAACGGCAGCTTCCCCAACCTATAACTGGCCTTAATAGCAAGGAGCACATGGAAGGGCGGCACATGTTAAACAAAAACAAAGAAAAATTCCCAGTTCAACTTACCAATTGGCATTTAAAGTGCGACAGCGCTGAAAGCTAAAAATTGGCCTGGGCAGATATATAGATAAAAATTGAATTTATGTACAGTGTTGTCTGACTGCGCAATTACAAGTTAGAATGTAGTGCAGTGCTGAATAGCAAAAAATGCTCTAGTAACGAAGGGGTAACACCTTCCGGTGGTCAAGTGGTTAAAAAGTTTGTACAGAATACAAAGCTGCCTACCTATGAATGGCTGAGCACCGCCCAGACTCACTCTGCATTGTTCCTGGTGTGAGACAAAAAGTCTCTGTCTCACAGCTGGAACCCAGCACTTTGTACTGTACGTAGCTGAAGCTTTATGCAGCTAATACAGTGCTTAGAGACACTGCAGCACTTAGTGAAGGAAATTGTTTGTTTGTACCAACTTGGTTTAAACAAAATATTTAAAGCCACAGGAAACATGGAAATAAGCTTTAAAGTGGATGTAAACCCCACTCATGAAATCTGACCTGGGCATATATCTGTAGTGTTTACCTATCTCTCTCCAAAGCCCTAAGTCTCGTGTCTTTCTGCTGCTCCACTCCTCTGTTATCAGAATGATAACTTCTGACAAGTTCTCCATAAAAGCAGCTGACAAATTGTGTCAGGGAAGGGACTTAGAGACAGATTAGCAGAGAGCTTGTCTATTCACAGCACAGCTCTGCAACTTTCTTCCTCTACCTATGTGGAGTGGGGGTGTGTGCCTTTCCTCCAATCAGTTTACACACAGTGTATGCCTAGACTCCCCTCCCATTGCTGAAACAGGGAGAATAATTGTAACACAATGTGCACTTTCTAAAGAATATAGAAAGCTGAAGACAGCAGATATACTGTACATGTAAAACTTATGTAGGGAGATTTGTCCCATCTTTGTGTATCATCTGAGGCTGTTCACTTCACTGGATATATGTGAGGGTTTGCATCCACGTTAAGGAAGCGGGGGCTTCCTCCAAGTGAGCCTGCTCTTTATGTGAATTACTATGTTTCTTTAGTTGGGAAACTTAGTTATTTAGTTAGTTAGTTAGTTAGTTAGAGAGTTAGTGACCAAATTTACCAGTACTGCCTTAATACAGATTTTTTACTGGCTAGCTTGAAAGTGTGCTGGGCACTCCCTTTATATCCTTGATATGTTCACCTGGCCAAAATGTAGTTGCAACAAAAGCTGCCTACCAAAAGCATGCTTTGTGATATATCCACAAACTCAAACTTCATGTTTGTCATGCTGCATCTGCTGCACTTGCAGCAGTGGGCAATCATCACATCAGTGGCTCTTGATCTGGAATACGTGCAACATCTTGTCACCATTTGAAATGGCACCCAGAATGGTGAGCCATGATGAGATGGGGATTAGGGATTAAACTCCTCCGGTATTCCTGCTAGAAGAAAAACTGCATGGTGTATTAGGCACTGGTGGCATGACAGCAGGAGTAAGAAGGCTTCTTGCTTTCTCAGAGCCAGCACTCCTCCCCTATCCAATGGGATTGAATACAGGAATCTTTGCCACCATCCAAGAGAGAGCACAAAGTGGCCACTATAAGGCAGCCTGGTGGCTGTATTAACTGCCCTGTAGTCAGAGGACAATCTAATAAAAAAAGGCTGGTCGCTTTCCCAAAAGGCAGTTTGGCTTCAAACCTGTTATTAAAATAGATAAAACTGCCTGTTGTGAGTGGAACATCACTCTGCACAACAAAGGTGTGCTCCGCAGAACCCCCTCTTTTGTCCACCTGTTTGTCATAGCTGCCATTACTTTTTTTAAAACTAGTTTCTGACTCCAGATTTCTAGTTATTTTTTCATCCTTTGGCCATTCCTGCCCTGATCAAGCCAAAAGCAAAGCTGTAAATAAAATGCTTACAAGCAATAATATCCACAAACTACTGGGTGTCAACTCTAGACCACTGGCTGGAGAGGGCCCAATATGTGCTTGATTGATGTTCTAGCTTACACTGCTTCACCTGTCATGTCTCAGTGGGCCTTAACAGCAGTGGGGTAAATGTGTTCCTGAGAAACTGCATTTTAACCTGGGGGGGTGCATTTGTTTGTGTGCACTCTATTTCATTCATATTGGAGGTGGCTCAATATGCCCTTTAGATACTAGCCTGCCCTGCTGCACAAAAAGAGCAGAGAGCTTTAAATTATAAATAAAAATGTTAAGAAACAGTATAAATATGTAGCCAGGTGCTTGACAAAAGACAAAGAGAGATTTAGGACACTGTGCTGCAGTACATTCTGTGCTCCAAATGGACTTCATCTGAATGGGTTAACACTACTTCCCCTCCATCCATCAGGGGTAGCTGACAAGCAGGAGGAGTTCAAGAGACTTGACGGTTGGCAGCATTGAATCATTGAAGATGATGATTGGAAAGAAACTGTACTATGGCAGTTAACAGGCTATAAGACTTCAATTCCCAATGTGTGTCAGGTAAAAAGAAAAAGAGAGCTGTATTTTTACAGACTGAATCCTGAGGGATTTTCTCTTTGCTTTGAGGAGACCGAGGTATGTACATCTCTGCTTCTGTGTGCACATCAACCTGCTTCAAGCCTGCGGCTGTGTGCTGAGGACTGGAGTCACTCCAGGCAGATCCAGAAGTGGACTGACATCTGAATAGTAAGACCCCTGTTGCTGTACCCCTGGGAATGGTGAAACAGCACAGCTGCCATGAACTTGTTCCTGCTAGCATAGGCTGACTACACAGGGACTGGCCATCTACCTAGCAGCATTATTTACTACATGCAGATTTTACTGGGACCATACTCATGTGCACCACTGAAAAGACTGGGCCCCAACATTAACCGGCTGAAGAACTAGGGCTTAAAAACTGTCCACTCAGACAGCTGCTTCACAAAAACTTTGCCTATTGTCTATATTAGGAGGTACCTCTCCAGGGAGTTTTAAATTTCATTGCTGCAATTCATATGAAGTGCACTTTAAAGTGGAGATAGTCTACAGTTTACAGAAGAGTTATTGCAGTATTGAGTATCATTGCTATTACTGTTTACTAATACCATTACATATTGCTGATTTTGTGAAAACCAGGTTTACTCTAATTTACCTGCATGGAACTCCATTCCATTCACTCCATTAACATTTTGGCTTGTGAGCTGGTTGGTAAGTGAGCTGGGAATGTTTCATGTTTGTTGTTGCTGCAATGCCCAGTTATAGATTGGGCTGGTTGCCATTTGTTTGTACTGTTGATGAATTGGTGAGGGGGCACACTGCCACTTTGCTCTTGCCAGGTGTCCAGTTCATTCCCATACCTTTAAGGAGGGGTGAGCTCCCTCCAGACATACCTACCCATAATCTATCCATTATTATATATGTGCTTCAACTTTAGAGGCTCTTAAAATTGATAGAGTTAGGACTGCAGTACACTAGAGTGCATTGAAGTGGCCCTGCAGCTTACGCATATATTTGCAAATGTGTGCAAACTAAACCCCTGGTTTTAACATGAACTGTTAGACAGGAGAATTCAATTAGTTTCTGGCTGGTTAGTAAGTGAACTGGGAATTTTTCTTTGTTGTTTTTTGATAGGCATTGCCCTTCCATGTGCTCCTTACTGCAAAGGTTATTATAGGTTGGGGTGGTTGCCATTTGTTTTGTATGGTTGATGAATTTGTGAGGGGCGCACTGGTTACCTCATCATCACTGCCATTATGCTCTTGTTGGGTGTCAAGTGTGTTCCATACCTTTAAGGAGCTGTAGAGAGAAAATAGGCGCCACTCTAAGTGTAGTAGGAAAGCTTTACTACAACACGGCAATAAACACCAATATACTCACAAACGAGTATGTATGGAAGGCATCATGTGATAAACTGAATGGTCCGTCCGTTGGAACAGATAGTCAGAGTGGCTCCGGTGGTCTTAGACGCAACTTGGTAACAGCCGATGGATGTCGGCGCTTCCTGGTGGCTGGAACGCAGGGGCACTCTCCGACGTCACTTCCCAGTCGTGACGTTATGACGCAGGCGACGACGCGTTTACGGAGCATGCGCTTCTTCCTCAGGCCTCTATAGCGCCATTTTGGACAAGGGATTTTTATAGGACGGATGCCAGTAAGCATCTGCTGAGTCCTAAAGGCCATTGCTCACACCAATAATGGCACAAATGAGGCGGCCAATGTATACAGATAAGGATATAGATAAGGATATAGCATAATTCATAATAAGTAAATCTTAGATAGCATAATTCATAATAAGAACAATAGAAAAATATTAAAATATACACATAAGAATTACATGTTATTCACACCGGAAGCTCTAAGAATAGCTCCAAACTAAAAGTAAAACCTAATAATGACAATAATGATATCACTCTTACGCATACACAGAAAAATATATATACACTTAACTGTGGATCTTAGTACTACCAAGAATGTAAACGAAAATAAGAAAATATAAAAATGTTGGTGCCGGGGGGGGCTTAATGAAGAAATAGAAACAAATTATTTAATCTAAAAATCTGGACATCCTGATGCTTTATCTTTTTTTGACAAATACCAATATGTCATTTACTTTTACTTCTTTTTAGTTTTATTTTATTTATTTATGTTTTTATTTTCTCAGAATTTTCTGCACATGTGGTTGAAATATGGACACTAGCATGCAGCCAGGTGCATACAAGTTGGTACTAGTATCAGTATTACCATTTTATTACTATGATTGTATTAGTATATATACATGCTATATTAACTCTATTTTTATTTTTTACTTTTATTCTTATTTCTATTTTTTTATTTTTATTTTTATTTATTTCTATTTTTGTTTTTTCATTTTATTTCATTTGTCTTATTTTCATTATTCTTTATTTTTATTTTTATTTTTATCTTTATTTTTATTTTTATATTTTCTTATTTTCGTTTACATTCTTGGTAGCACTAAGATCCACAGTTAAGTGTATATATATTTTTCTGTGTATGCATAAGAGTGATATCATTATTTCAATATTAGATTTTACTTTTAGTTTGGAGCTATTCATAGAGCTTCCAGTGTGTGAATAACATGTAATTATTATGTGTGTATTTTAATAGTTTTTTTATAGTTCTTATAATGAATTGTGCTATCTAAGATTTCCTTATTATGAATTATGCTATATCCTTATCTGTATACAGTGGCAGCCTCATTTGTGCCATTATTGGTGTGAGCAATGGCCTTTAGGACCCAGTGGATGCTTACTGGCATCCGTCCTATAAAAATCCTTTGTCCAAAATGGCGCTATAGAGGCCTGAGGAAGGAGCGCATGCTCCGTAAACGCGTTGCAGCCTGCGTCATCACGCCATGACTGGGAAGTGATGTCGGAGTGTGCCCCTGCGTCCCAGCCACCAGGAAGCACCGACATCCATTGGCTGTTACCAAGGAGTGTCTGAGACCGCCGGAGCCACTCTGACTATCTGTTCCAACGGATGGACCATTCAGTTTATCACATGATGCCTTCCATACATACTTGTTTGTGAGTACAGTATATTGGTGTTTATTGCCATGTTGTAATAAAGCTTTCCTCCTGCACTTAGAGTGGCGCCTGTTTTCTCTCTACAGTTCCCTTCAAGTTCCCTTATTACTTGCATCAGAGCAGCCTTCAGTGCTTGGGACTATTGTATACATATGGACTAGTGTATGGACATTTTCATATGTGTCTTACATGTGTATTGGACATGAATATTTCTATTTTTATGGTGGAAACCATTGGCCTTCTGCTTTTCTTGCGCCAGTATATATACATGTTGTTTGTTTCATACCTTTAAGGACTAGTGGGCTCCCTCCAGGCTTATCTGTCCTTAATCTATCCATTATTATATCTGTGCTCCAACTCCATACTGCTTTTTCCTGCAACCCATAACAATATGTTGGGTTCATTTACCACTAACCAGTCTGATGTTTGCTTTTTATCACTGAACCTTAGCTTTGTGCATGGTATCTAAATTTGTGTTCCCAGTAGCAGAGCAGTATCCATTTGCTGAACCTGGTATGTCTCTGGGGCTGACCTCTGTGACCAAGCCATGGTGGGCGGAGTGAAACGCATCAGTGGGCGTGGTTGGAGCAGCATTAGCTGAGGCCACATCCTTCTGCTGAAGCACCTGGTTGGTGAGCGACATCCCTTTCTTAATTTCGCTATTGTGTTTATACCCCTGAATGATGCATTGGGGCCTGCTACCTTTACTGCATGACCCTCGGGTGGGATTGTTTTGCAGGTAAGAGCGGCACTACAAGTGGGGGGGAGGGTACAGGTGTAGAATTAGCCAGTGGAAAGCAAGATTCAGAGGGCAGAAATGGGGGCATTAGCGGTAGGGTGTTCAGAGCTCCTAAACCCAGGGTGGGTATGGGGAAAAATCAAGAGAGCAGCCTAAAAACATCAAATGAGGATATATGTAACCGATCAAAATTAAGAGGTTTGTATACCAATGCCAGAAGCCTGGCCAACAAGATGGGAGAGCTGGAGCTGCTGATGTTTGAGGAGGACTTCGATTTTGTGGGGATAACCGAGACTTGGTTCGACAGCTCTCATGACTGGATGGCGACCATTCAGGGGTATTCCCTTTATCGCAGGCATAGAGAAGGTAAAAAAGGGGGAGGGGTATGTCTGTATATTAAGAACAGTATACAGGTAAATATGAGGGATGATATTAATAATGGAGCTATGGATGAGGCAGAATCCCTATGGGTAGAGCTTCAAAGGGAAGGCACGGTGGGGAAGGTAATATTGGGCGTATGCTATAGGCCCCCCAACCAGAGGGAGGAGGGGGAGGCGGACCTCTTTTTACAGATAGGATTGGCAGCAAGGATGGGAAATGTCATTATAATGGGGGACTTTAATTATCCAGATATAGACTGGGCAGAAGGAACCGCGCACTCAGCCAAGGCTAGGCAGTTCCTAAATGTTTTGCAGGACAATTTCATGGGTCAGATGGTGAATGCACCGACAAGAAACAATGCGGTACTTGACCTACTGATTACCAACAATACAGACCTACTCACGGATATAGAAATACGGGACAACTTAGGAAACAGTGACCATAGGTCAATTAGTATCAGTATTAATTACAGTAATAGGAAACACAAGGGTATTATAAGGTCACTGAATTTCAAAAGAGCCAATTTCCCTAAACTGTGCTCGCTGCTAGAAAATATCAAATGGGATAGAACCCTGGGAACAAAGAACACGGAGGAAAAATGGGAGTGCTTCAAGAGCATACTGAACAAGGGGATTGGCCAGTGCATTCCAAAGGGAAATAAATTTAAAAGAGCAAAACTAAACCCTGGGTGGCTAAACTCCAACATAAAAATGTATATTAGTGCTAAAGAAAAGGCCTTCAAAAAATACAAGACTGAGGGGTCATTGGCAGCATGTAAGCATTACAAAGAGTGTAATAAGAAATGTAAAGATGAAATCAGGGCGGCTAAAATAGAACACGAGAGACATATAGCGGAGGAGAGTAAAAAGAACCCCAAGAAGTTCTTTAAGTATATAAACAGTAAGAAAGCGAGGCCAGAACACATTGGCCCCATAAAAGATGACAAAGGAAATATGGCCACTGAGGACAGAGAAAAGGCGGAAGTGTTAAATAATTTCTTCTCTTCAGTCTTCACAAAAGAATCGGGGGGCTACACGAACCTTGCTTGTAAGACCGAACTAAAAAATACACCTCAGGAAGTGCCGCCATGGCTAACAGAAGATAGACTTAGAGCTAAACTAGAGAAACTTAACATAAATAAATCCCCAGGACCGGATGGCTTGCACCTGAGGGTTCTTAATGAGCTCAGCCAGGTGATTGCCAGACCGTTATTCTTGATCTTTAAGGATAGTTTACAGACGGGTATGGTGCCAGCTGATTGGAAAAAAGCCAATGTGGTACCAATATTTAAAAAGGGGCCGAGATGTATCCCGGGTAACTATAGGCCGGTCAGCCTAACATCAGTAGTCTGCAAAATTTTGGAGGGGATGTTAAGGGACCACATACAAGACTTTAGTAATGAAAACGGTATTATAAGTAGTAATCAGCATGGATTCATGAAAAATCGTTCTTGCCAAACCAATCTATTAACCTTCTATGATGAAGTGAGCTGCCACCTAGATAAAGGTAAGCCTGTGGATGTGGTGTATCTGGACTTTGCAAAGTCCTTTGACACCGTTCCCCACAAACGCTTACTGTACAAACTAAGGAAGGTAGGTATGGACCACAAGGTGAGTACCTGGATAGAGAACTGGCTCCAGGGGAGAGTCCAGAGGGTGGTGATTAATGGGGAGTACTCGGATTGGGCGGGTGTGGAAAGCGGGTCCCCCAGGATTCTGTCCTGGGACCAATCTTGTTTAATTTATTCATAAATGATCTAGAGGAGGGGATATCGAGTACAATCTCAGTATTTGCAGATGATACTAAACTAGACTTGCCAATATCTTCTATGCAGGATGTGGAAACCTTGCAAGCGGACCTGAACAAAATAACGGGGTGGGCAACTACATGGCAGATGAGGTTTAATGTTGAAAAAAGTAAAGTAATGCACCTGGTGGCCAGAAACCAGAAAGCAAGCTACTCACTAGGGGGGAAACCTCTGGATGAGTCTAGGATGGAAAAGGACTTGGGGGTACTGGTAGACAACAGGCTTGGCAGTGGCATGCAATGCCAAGCCACTGCAAGCAAAGCCAACAGAATACTGGGATGTATAAAGAAGGGGATTCACTCCAGAAATAAAGAGATTATTCTCCCACTCTACAAGACTCTGGTCCGGCCACATCTGGAGTATGCTGTCCAGTTCTGGGCACCGGTCCTCAGGAAGGATGTGCTGGAACTGGAGAAAGTCCAGAGAAGGGCAACAAAAATAATTAGGGGAATGGAGGACATCAGCTATGAGGAAAGGCTACAATCACTGAACCTATTCTCTCTGGAGAAGAGACGATTGAGGGGGGATATGATATCAATGTACAAATACTGTACTGGCGACCCTAGCATAAGGAACAAACTATTCAGAGAAAGGAGACCTTAAAAACCTTAAAGTGCGTAAGGGGTTCTTCACTGTCAGAGCAGTAAGGATGTGGAATTCTCTTCCACAAGCAGTCGTATCAGCAGGGAGCATTGATAGTTTCAAAAGACTATTAGATGGGCACCTTAGAGACCACAACATACAGGGGTATACAATGTACGGTTAAAAGCAAACACACACACACATCATAGGTTGAACTGGATGGACTGATGTCTTTTTTCAACCTCACTAACTATGTTACTATGTAAGTTGTGTATCAATCACTGTGGGGCTGAAGTTGTTCTCAGATTTGAGGCAGAAGAACAGAGAACCCAAAAAAACCAAGCAGTTCCTGCAGGGATGGTGCTACACATATTTGGCCGAATCATCAGACAGAGAGTAACTTGCAGTTTACTAAACAGGTGCAAGGTAAAATCAGTTATGCAACACTGGGTCAAAATAGGAAAAAGCATGCATTTACTGAAGAATAATACAAAAGGGTTTATAAAACCTGAACAAACATGGACTCTTCATAACAAAGTCTCTGTGGCTCAGTCAGAGTAACATGTGACTGCATAACATAGCCTCTATAATACTCTAACAATAGAGAGTCTAGCTGAAATCTACTACTTCAGAAAACAATAAAGAGCACAGTTATTTGTGATTATCCACAGTACATAGACAGTGTCCCCCAGTGATGTCCTGGACAGCAATGGTAACACAGATGAATATCCAGGAAGACCGAAGACCGTGCAAGAACAGAGAGCCACCCCACTGGAACTCTAGTACTTCGGTAGCAATTGGAGATGTGCTTTGCACAGTAGGTGGGTCTCCCAGAGCAGCTGCGTACTACCAAACTCCTGGCTGGCTGCCTGACAGCCTAAAACTAGGAAGTTGCATAAAAGAAGAATTAAAGTACCTGTATCTGGGCACAGTGAGTCGATTGGCATTCCGACATACAAGCACGATCCAAAGAAAAAATAATCTAGAAAACTAGTCATGTAGGTAATAAACTGGGTTAAAAAAAAATAATTCTTTAAAAGTAAGTCTCTACTCTCCCAATGACTGCAGGAAACTGAGTTTAACTACTTTTTTCAGGATTAATTGCTTTTTTGAAGAGGGCTGACTGCTTATTCATTTAACCACTTGCCAACTGGCCACTTTTAGCCCCTTCCTGACCAGGCCAATTTGCAGCTTTCAGCGCTGTCACACTTTGAATGACAAAACTGTACCTATATGAAATTGTTATCATTTTTTTTCACACAAATGGATCTTTATTTTGATGGTATTTAATCACCACTGGGTTTTTATTTTTTGCTAAATAAATGGAAAAAGACCAAAACTTAAAAAAAAAAAAAAAAAAAAAAGTTTTCCATAGTTTGTTAATACATTTTGCAAACTGCTAATTTTTCTCCTTTACTGATGCGGTTGCACTGATGGGTACTCATAGGCTGAACTGATGGGCACTGATGAGGCGTCAATGATGGGCACTGATAGACAGCATCAGTAGGCAATGATAGGCAGCATTGATGGACACTGGTAGGCGGCACTGATAGATGACACTGATGAGGAGGCAATGATGGGCACTTATTGGCAGCATTGATGAGCACTGCTTGGCAGCACTGGTGGGCATCAATTGGCAGCACTGGTGGGCATTAATTGGCAGCACTGGTGAACACTAATTGGCAGCACTGATGGGCACTGTTGGGACTACAGTGATAACCAGTGCCCTGATTATCAGTGTAGGTATCCCTTTCACACAAGCTGGTTATCGGCTCTCCTCTACTCACGCTGTCATCATGAGGAAAAGAATGACAATAACAAGCTTGTGTTTACATCATGATAAACTGTGATTTAATACAACTGATGACATGGTAAAGGGCCCCTGTGATTGTCCCTTTACCATGATCTGTGATTAGCTGTGTCCTAAGGACACAGTGATCACAAAGCTCGCCACCCGCATGCTGGGGCAGGTTTGCGGCATGCGCAATCATGGGAGTACTTCATATAATGCCCTCCCAGAATTGTCCGGCTGTGAGGTAGCCATCTGTCAGCTATAGGGCGGTCGGCAAGTTGTTAATTAGTAGGATTATGACTTTTCAATAAAAAAATTGTACTGAAAAACTTAAATATTAAACGCTTCTACATCAACATGATTTTCTTAATTGACCTGTAGGTTAACCTATTGCAGCTTCCTGTGCTTTAAACTGCAGGGAAATTATATTTAATTGCCAGCTTCTTTGAATCTGGTATGGGTCTTAATGGTGCACTTCACACACACAGACACACAAAACAAAACAAAAAAAAAAATGTAAGCTTCCCCTAACAATCCATATCAGACCCTCAATCTGAGAGGGTAGCCTGACTGGTCAGGAAAGGAAAAGGGAGAGATGAGCTTGCAACCCCCCCTCCTTAACCATAACAGACCACATGCCATCAACATGCCCCCTGGCAAAGCACCTTATTTCCATGTTGATGAGTACAAAGGTATCTTCCCCACAACCCTGGCCAGTACTTGTGGGGGTCTGTGGGCGGGGAACCTATCAAAATCTGGAATCCCCATTTACCAATAAAGGGGCCCCCTAGATACCATCCTCTTCAACCGTAACCCCCCCTCCCAATGTTAATGAGTAAAGGGTACATAGTTTGACAAGTACTTTGCTAAACAAATAAAATCCCCCCGAAATGTCCTTCATTGTAAAATAAATGAATCAGCATTCAAAATGCCCGTCGCCTACGAAAAAAGTAAACAAAAAAAAAAATTACGTCCTAATATATATGACCGATCCCACTGGTACTGTCATCGGCTACTGTATATAAGGGAAGGGGCAAGGATAGTGGTGACAACTTATGGCCTTTATATGTGGGCTGTGAAGTCACTGCTATCCTTGCCCTTTTGGTTAAAGGGCGGGGATTTCCAATGATGTTAGCTGTTCCTAGGGACATGGTAGGTGAGAAGACTTGCTGCATTATTAGGAACTAATGACAGTAGTAAGCTGCCATATATAAATGCAGTAGAAAAACCACTTAAATAAGTGATGCTTGGATGTCACCAAACATGGGGGCTATAGATGGGCAAAAGCTCAGGCATTTGTCCCAACGCTCAAACAACCTTCAGGTCATCCCTACTCCTGAACCAGAGCAGAGTTGCCACTCTCACATAGGCTATGCTTGCTTGCAGTACAGTAGAATGTAAAACGTTACAGGGAATGTGGCTATTGGTTTTGTCACTGCACAAGACTATAACTTGTCAGTCAACATCTGCCCATATCTACTCATGCTGATTGTTTTTTGATTGACAGCATTGCCTCTGTTACTGTATCCCAGAAAGCATGTGAGACACAAATAAAGGAGGATTGAACTCAGTTAGTGTAGGTAAAGAAAGTTTTTTGTTTATTTTATGAGGCTTGTGTCTCATATATTATCTGGATTTGGTACTTATTTCAGTTGTCGTACAGGAATGTTAAGTTGTGCCTGAGTGGCACCATGCAGCGAAGCCTATCATCTGTTTTAAGGAATAGGTTCATCCCCTTCTTTTAACCACATACCCCATCTCCAAGAAATATGACCATATCTTTCTTATATCTGTCTAAAGATCTTCACTGTGAGGTCTGCCTGGTATTTCACAGCCTCCAGCTGAAATCTACAGGAGTCCTCCATACTAGAATGGTGTATGGACATAGTGGTTTCCGTTCACTTAGAAGAAAAGCACATTTGTCAGCCTACCATGTTGTGGACGGGCTTACTACTGAAATTAGTGGAGCTCTTTTATCTGTACAGGAAGTTTTAAAATGTGTTTGTGTTGCATTTTCAAAGCTCCTAACATTGCTGCAGTTAAATTTGTTACATTTGTTTCTGTATAGATATTTTTAATAAGGGACAAACATGTCAAGTTATTAAAAAAAATACATGGAGACAAATCCATCTATATAAAGCCTGTGTTATTAAAGCAGTATTAAATAAAAAAAGTAAACCTTTATTAACCACTTTAAGAAGATTTTGTGATTCGCACTGCCTTATTTTAATGGACAATTGCGCAGTTGTGCGACGCTGTACCCAAATAAAATTAATGTACTTTTTTCCCCACAAATAGAGCTTTCTTTTGGTGGTACTTGATCACCTGTGTGATTTTTATTTTTTGAGTTATAAACAAAAAAAAAGTGACATTTGTGAAGAAAAAAAACAGTATTTTTCACATTCTGCTATTTTTTTTTATTTTTTTCAGGTTCTTATATAGCGCTGTCAATTTACGCAGCGCTTTACATATACATTGCACATCAGTCCCTGCCCTCAAGGAGCTTACAATCTAAGTTCCCTAACTCACATTCATACATACATTTTTTTCTTTGGAGTATATGACATGTTTTAACATTTTAGGCCAATTTGTTTTCTGGTACATATTTTTGGTAAAAAGAAAAATAGCAATAAGCGTATTTTGACTGGTTTGCACAAAAGTTATCGCGTCTACTAACTACGGGAAAGATTTATGTCATTTTTATTGTTTTTTTTTTTTTTTACTATTAATGGCGGCAATCTGCGATTTTTTGAAGGACTGTGGCATTTTGACAGACAGATAAGACCCCTGACTGACATTTTTCACACTTTTTGGGGTACCAGTGACATTACTACAGTAATCAGTGCTAAAAAGGTAATAATGACACTGGCAGGGAAGGGGTTAACCCTATGGGTGATCAAGGGGTTAAATGTGAGCCTAGGGGAGTGATTCTGTGGGGGGGGGGGGGGGTTTGTGGCTTGTGAAATGACCATAGAGACATGAGATGCTATATAGAAGGATCACATGGGCTCTATGACCATTTCAGGGAGAAGGACGGTCGGCTGTGTTTAAAACAGCTGCCTGTCCTTCTCCCTCAGCGGGGAGTGATCGCGATTGTCAGGCGGCAATCAGAGCCACCTGACCCGTGCATCGGCTTCCCCGCTGCCGTAGGTCTACGTCGGTTTGTGCGGGAGAGCCACCCAGCCACAGTAAATAGGCGGCAGGTGGTCGGGAAGTGGTTAAATTGCAGCTTACCAATTCATAAATGTGATGGCTGTATAAGTTTCCTTTTTAAGGCTTTCTTTCTTCTATTTTCATCTGGTGATCCAGCCAGCAAGTCTGTTGTTTTTCACCAGCTCAAGCGCTCCAGTAGAAAGTATCAATTGACTCGGATTTACACTGGCAGGACCGATTAAAATTATCAGCTTTTTTTTATTCATCCCAAAAGGAAATGTGTTGTTTGCTGTAACAGATTACAAAGTGTGAGCTGGAGTTTGGCTTCAGTTTGTTAATGTATCTAAATCTGCTAATACATTTAACACTAACCCTCCCCCTCAGACTGACAATACTGCTGTCTGCTGTGCCTCATGTTCTTATTCCTCCAGAGTTGTGCCTCACTAATATGGGAGGTGTGTTACTGGTCAGATCATCGGGTGAAAATAGAGAGAAAAAAGCCAAAGAAAGGAAAACCACAATATCTAAGTATTGGTAAGCTGCAATATAATAAATTCTTGCTTTTGGTTTGAATACCACTTTAAACTGTTTGTGTTACTTGTTTTCACTTTTTTGAGGAATAGAGACATTTTTGAAAAAATGGAGCCCCTGTCTGAGTAGGACATAATGCTGCCTGTATCCTTTAGATCAGGGATCTCCAAACTACGACCCTCCAGCTGTTGTGGAACTACACATCCCATGAGGCATTGTAAGACTCTGACATTCAAAGACATGACTAGACATGATGGGAATTGTAGTTCCTGAACAACTGGAGGGTCACAGTTTGTAGACCCCTTGCTTTGGATGTAATATAATATAATTAGTATTCATTTTATTGCCACAGAACAACAATATACAGTACTATACTGCTGCCCAAACTCTACTGCAGCAAATTCATTTGTGTTAAGATGTTAGCATTAACCACTTAAGCCCCGGAGGATTTGGCTGCTAAACGACCAGAGGGTATTTTGCGATTCGGCACTGCGTGACTTTAACGGACAATTGCGCGGTCGTGCGACGCTGTACCTAAACGAATTTGGCGTCCTTTTTTTCCCACAAACAGAGCTTTCTTTTGGCGGTATTTGATCACCTGTGCGATTTTTTGATCACGCGCTATAAACAAAAAAAGAGCGTAAATTTTGCAAAAATAGCAATATTTTTCCCTTTTTTTTATATGAAATTCCCCCAAAAAAAATGTAAAAATCAAAATTTTTTAATATTTTCGGCCAATTTGTTTTATGCTACCTATGTTTGGTAAAAAAAATCGCAAAAAGCGTATTTTGATTGGTTTGCGCAAAAGTTATTGCGTTTACTAACAAAGGGAAAGATTTTTGTCATTTTTGTTGTTTTTTTTTTTAACGCGTAATGGCGGCGATCTGCGATTTTTTTTGCGGTACTGCGACATTGCGGTGGACAGATCGGACCCTTGACTGATATTTTTGACACTTTTGGGGTTACCAGTGACATTTCTACAGTAATCAGTGCTATATATATGCACTGTTACTGTAAAAATACACTGGTAGTGAAGGGGTTAACTTTATTTGAGAGGGAGGGGCTGTGTGTGTCCCTAGGGGCGTGATTCTAACTGTGATTGGCTGTGGCTTCAACTGTATGCAGAGTGATCAACGGATCTACATAGTAGATCCATGTGATCATCTCTCATACAGAGAGGAGAATGACAGGCAGCTTGTTTACACAAGCTGCCTGACTTTCTCCCTCTCCCCCGCCGATCGCAGAGTGGCCAGCGGCGATCGGGTCCGCCGGTCACACGCGCGGGGGGGTCCGTGACCACGTGGGAGCGGGAGCGCGCCTCCGGCGGAGCGCGCTCGCTCCCTAGACCCTCACAAGCTAGTGACATAGCCCTACGTCACTTTGCCTGTGAGGGGCTGACCGCCCACGTAGATAGTCGTGCGGCGGTCGGCAAGTGGTTAAGGAATGGTCTAGTACAATGGTCCTCAAACTATGGCCCTCCAGTTGTTCAGGAACTACAATTCCCATCATGCCTAGTCCTGTCTGTGAATGTCAAGAGTTTTAGAATGCCTCATGGGATGTGTAGTTCTGCAACAGCTGGACGGCCATAGTTTGAGGATCCCTGGTCTAGTACATAATCACACTATAGTGTTTGCTGAACAAAATAGTGCAAGATACGTAATAGGGTTATATACAATGTGACACTGATAGATTTTGATCATCGCTTGTTTCATTGTAGTTGGAAAAGTGCTGCTCTTTTGACATTAAATTTCTAAAGGAGTATTGTAACAGCAACACAAACGAAAATAGCTCGCCCGCTATTGGCTCAAAAGCCGGTCACAGGCTAGAGACGTAGATCTACGTCACTCTGCCTGGCCGGGGCTGACTGCCGCAGTAAATATACTGCCGCAGTCGGCAAGCGGTTAAGAAATGGCTTTCTTCTTGCCACTCTTCCATAAAGGCCAGATTTGTGCAGTATACGACTGATTGTTGTCCTATGGACAGAGTCTCTTACCTCAGCTGTAGATCTCTGCAGTTCATCCAGAGTGATCATGGGCCTCTTGGCTGCATCTCTGATCAGTCTTCTCCTTGCACCTTGCATGAGCTGAAAGTTTAGAGGGACGGCCAGGTCTTCCTAGATTTGCAGTGGTCTAATACTCCTTCCATTTCAATCGCTTGCACAGTGCTCCTTGGGATGTTTAAAGCTTGGGAAATCATGTTGTATCCAAATCCGGCTTTGAACTTCTCCACAACAGTATCTCGGACCTGCCTGGTGTGTTCCTTGTTCTTCATGATGCTCTCTGCGCTTTACCGGACCTCGGAGACTATCACAGTGCAGGTGCATTTATACGGAGACTTGATTACACACAGGTGGATTCTATTTATCATCATTAGTCATTTAGGTCAACATTGGATCATTCAGAGATCCTCACTGAACTTCTGGAGAGAGTTTGCTGCACTGAAAGTAAAGGGGCTGAATAATTTTGCACGCCCAATTTTTCAGTTTTAAGTTTGAAAGATCCAATAAATTTCGTTCCACTTCATGATTGTGTCCCACTTGTTGTTGATTCTTCACAAAAAATTACAGTTTTATATCTTTATGTTTGAAGCCTGAAATGTGGCAAAAGGTTGCAAAGTTCAAGGGGGCTGAATACTTTCGCAAGGCACTATACTTGTTTTGAGCCATGGATTAACTTCCTGGAAGACAGTGTTGATTATTCCTCAGCTGTTCACCAAATGTGCTGTGTTGAAAGATGCTCGAATCCCTGCTACTACAATAGGATCCCACATCATTGAATGTAGATTTGTAGTCAGCATGAACTATGGCTTGCGGTACCACCAAAAAATATTGTTTGTAAATAAATTGGAGCTCCACCCAAAAGAGGAAGCTCCACTTGTTTACACCCCCTCCCCAATCACTGCCATATTTGACACTTTTGGTTGGGGGGGGGGGAGCAGGTACCTGGTTTTGACAGGTACCTGCTCTCACTTCAGGCTCAGATTGCCACGGTGATCTAAGAGCATGTTCAGCCCCTCCTCCTTTCGCCTGCAGCCTTCTGGGACACACACAGGTCCCAGAAGACTGCAGGGCCATTCATAAAGTGCAGCCCAACTTGCACAGGTGCAAAAATAACTTAGCTTAAAATGCCCCTGCCTGCACCCGGAACCAATTGAATAATTGTCTTGAGCACCAAAATCGCTAGATCCCTGGACAGGTAAGTGTCCTTATATTAAAAGTCAGCAGCTACACTATTTGTAGCTTCTGACTTTTAATTTGTTTTTGGGAGACTGGAGCTCCTCTTTAAATATCTGCTCCCACTGCAAGGCCGCTGGAGTAATTTTATACTCATTTTTTATATGTAACACTTCTGAAGTTACAAGGACTTATACTTGCTTATATTTTAGGTACTGATTGTGCATTTGAAGGTGTAGAGAAAGAGGAAGCAGAGGGGGAGGCACATGTGGAAAAACAAACAGCCATAATAGCTAGGTTTTTAAATGCGACTCTGAGATATCTAGTGCTACTGTCACCACACAGGATAACCTTGTGCAAGTTGAGGAGCAGCATAGCCCAGAATTCAAACTGGGGAGACCGCTCCAGGTGAGGTGGTGTCAGGTGCTGGTCGGATCCGTAATCCAAATGCCGTATGAACGAAAAGAGATGACCGCACTCTGATATAAAATCAAACAGGAGTGTGTTTATTCCACATCAAAAATAGGCATAACTACAAAACATCAAACTGTGAGTACAAGGGCAAAAAAGGTAGACGCGTTTCACGACTGGAGATGTCGCTTATTCATTACCAAGTCTATTTTTGATGTGGAATAAACACACTCCTGTTTGATTTTATATCAGAGTGCGGTCATCTCTTTTCGTTCATAGAGCAGCATAGCCCATCCAGGACCAGGCCAACAATTAAAGCAATGGACATAACATAACTAACAAAACCAGTGCATAAGGACAGTAATAAAATAACTGTAACTAAATCCACCACCTCCAACAAAGGAAAAATAAAAATTCAAGAACAGAGGTAATGTGGAAGCAGGGGAATGCTGGCCATGTGCAGGGTGCCCATTCTGCGCACCACATACTCGCATAGAGATCATGTGAGCAGTGACCAAGGGAAGGGTAGAGCTTATGCAACTGGTATTGAATATATCCTCCTAAGAGACAGGCAAAGCAGGCAAATGAGGACCATATATTAGCTGAATAAAGGAGCATTAAAGATTCTGATGAATATCACCTGGCTAGTGCCGTTACAAAGGAGAATTACCATGAGCATGAAGCTCTTTAGAATGATTTATTCCCACAGTCATAACCCCTCCCTTAGTGCTCCCCATGCACCTACCACTACCCCCAGTGGTCAACCAATCAAATGGTCAGCTGTAGTATCAAGTCCACCACTTTTACCCAACTTCAAATATTCAAGTCACTGCTCACATGATCTCTACACGAGTATGTGGTGCACAGAATGGGCACTCCGCACATAGCCAGCATTCCCCTGCTTCCACATTACCTCTGTTCTTGATTTTTTTTTTCTTTATAGGAGCTGGTGGATTTAGTTACAGTTATTTTATTACTGTTCTTTTTTTTTTACTCTTTTAAACGGTTTTTATTAAAGGCAAAAGAAATATGGTACAGAAACAGGCGATTGAAAGATTAGGTACATGCCTTGATAGTACAAGTCGCATTGAAATACATAACGGCAGCATATAACAAACAAGTAACAGGTAACAATGTGATACGTATAGACGGTCGTCCCGGCGCCCCGTCTGTTTATTACTGTTCTTATGCACTTTTTCTTTGTTACTAGTTCTTACGCACTTTTATGCCTCCCTTTTCTTTTTTTTTCCAAAATATTTTTATTGAATGACAAGAAAAGAGTCATACAACAAGGGAAAATGAACGATCAATAGGTATGTAACAATAAGTTGAACAAGGAAAACATAACATGTCAGTGAATACGTTAGGCTGGTGAGCCAAAACAAGATGCATTGAGAGAAAAAAAAAAGTATCCAAAAAACTGGGTAGAAGCCAAAGATAATGTATAACAGATAGTACGAAATAACAGGAAGCCCAAATTTGGGCAAAGGATAAGTAGGTAGACAGATAAAGGAATCATAGGCGGTATGGCGGCTATTAATAGTATAATTCCCTTTTCTGTGCCTTTGCTCAATTCATGCCTAGTTTTTTTGTCAATTACAAGTGCTTACAGCTTTTGTCTTCCAAAGGATAAAAATAAAAAGCTATTTTGTCACCACACGTTATTGTGTGCTCTTTTGGTACATTAAAACCATGCTTTGTGTATCTGAGTTTTGCTAAAAACAATAATGAGCACAGGGAACACAAGGCAAATTCACACTAGAACGGACAGCCGCTGGATCACTTTATCTCTACGGCAGCTGTCTGTTCCCGACTGTGGAAAAAGGCATTGTGGTGCACGATTCAGCGCATCACACAGCTCCTTTTTTTTTTTAGATTTTGTACACTTTTTTCATGGCACTGTATAGCAATGCAATGCACTGTGCTGCTGTACAGTGCTAAGCAGTTCTATACAGTGCCCTGCGATAAAATGCAGCAGGCTGCATTGTAGTGTAAAGGGGACACACAGAAAACAATTGTTTTCTGTGTGTGCTTGCAGTCACAGGCTTTTTACAGTGCAGTAAAACATTTGTCACAGCACTGTGTGAATTTGCTCTTACAGTCAATGTAATGTGCACCTTGTTCTGTTGGCTTCAGGATTATTTGAACTCTTCCCCCTCCAATTTCCCCACCATACCTGCCACCATTATCTTCTGGTGTAACAGGGGCTATTATAACTGAGGGACCTGAGACAGCATTCTTCAAGACTACCAACTATACACACCCAGGGCTGGTGCAGGGTTTTTTGACACCCTAGACGAAACCTCATTTTGCCACCCCTCACTCCACCCCTGACTCCACCCTCTTTTCCCTTCCCATGTATATGGTGAAGGTGGTGGGGATGGAGATTTTTGTGATGCCTCTCCACCTATTTCTTCAGGCGTATTCCGCAGGCCTGCACCTGAGTCTCTGGAACCGGCCTGAAGACAAATAGTGGTGGCATCGGCTCACATCCTCACACCAGCCATTCACCGCAGGTTCAGTGTATGGACAGGCTAAGGTAGTATATAGACAGTCTAGGGTAGTATAAGGACAGGGTAGTATATAGACAGGCTAGGGTAGTATATAAACAGGCTAGGGTAGTATATAGACAGACTAGGGTAGTATATACACAGTTTAGGGTGGTATATGGACAGACTAGGGTAGTATATGGACAGGCTAGGGTATTATAGGGACAGGCTAGGGTGGTATACGGACAGGCTAGGGTAGTATATGGACAGGCCAGTGTAGTATATGGATAGGCGTGGGTAGTATATAGATAGGCTAGGGTAGTATATAGACAGGCCAGGGTAGTAAACGGACAGGCTAGGGTAGTATATGAATAGGCGTGGGTAGTACAGGCAGTCCCCGGGTTACAAACAAGATAGGGACTGTAGGTTTGTTCTTAAGTCGAATTTGTTTGTAAGTCAGAACAGGTACATTTTTTAAGTGTCGCCCCAGCCAAAATAATAATTTTTATGTTTTTTTAGATAGCATAGGGAAGGGTTAACACCCCTGTACCATTTGTTTTGCTGTCTGTGCCCCTGTTCAGAAGATGTCATCCCACTTTCTGTCCCTATGACAACTGGATTTTGAAACTTTTGGGTTGTTGTGGAAACAAGGATTGGTGATAAAGCTTCAGTGGAGACACCTTTTTCCCATTAGAACTCCCACAGGAGTGAATTTCCCTTCCAAGGGGTTCCAACTTCCTGTTGTCTCCCTCTGTTTGTAAGTAGGAGTCATTTGTAAGTCAGATGTTTGTAACCCGGGGACCGCCTGTATATGCATAAGCTAGGGTAGCATACAGACAGGCTAGGGTAGAAAATGGACAGGCTAGGGTAGAATATGGATAGGCTAGGGTGGTATATTCAGAGTTTCTGTATGCTGTGTCCCTCTCTCTCCTCCCCAGCCCTCCTCCCGACCAGGCTCTCCCTTTCACCCCCTCCAGATCACTCTGCTCAGTATTGGGGTGACAGTGGTAGATTGGGGGATCTCAGTGCTGGATTGAGGGGTGGATGGAGTGCTTCCGCAGACAGCCTCCCTAGAGCAAGTCCCGCAGGAGTCAGCAACTGAAGCCGTGTCAGATGTCCCCCCCATCCTCCATGGAGTGTCTCTCTAGTCTCTACACACTTCTCCCTGATCCTCTCCCCGCCCCCTTCCATGACTCACCCCTCCTCATCAGATGACGGAGATCGTGTGAAAAAAAATCCTCCCTGCTCTATTATATAGGATGAGCAAGGGGGGGACTCATTCTTCAGTGTCACTGAAGCATCGGGTGCAGACTCAGTGGGGATGCTGCGGCTGTGCCGGACAGGGCTGTGTTAGGCAGCCGGCGACACCCTTACTGAGCCTGCACTCAGTGCGGATTGCACCTCATAATTTACAAGTGTCAATGGCGCCCCCTGTCAGTGGAGCGCTCTAGGCCAACACCTACCTTGCCTATAGGTAGCGCTGGCCCTGTACACACCCTTTCTGCCCATCTTCCTTTATGAATGAATAACGATTCATGAATGGAGATTTAGTCTATATGAATATTTATTGTTTATTTAATATCCCCATTTCCTACTAGCAAGCGCTATTGAATCCCAATTCCCCTTGGGATTTATTTATTCATGAATGGAGACTGATGAAATTAATTAAGGGTCCCCTTTTTCCATTCATAGATGGTTTTTCATTTATAGAAGCTATAGTACAGCTAACTATAAGTAATGTCCCGTGTACTCCTTTTTTTTTGCAAAACTTATGGTTTAATTCTATATGCATAAAAGATAGCATAAGTATT
The DNA here is from genome assembly GCF_965119305.1 of Pelophylax lessonae. NCBI lineage: Eukaryota > Metazoa > Chordata > Amphibia > Anura > Ranidae > Pelophylax > Pelophylax lessonae. The sequence goes on along the minus strand of NC_138773.1, from coordinate 183,164,226 downwards.
GGATTGTGTACAACAAAAGCATTAGCTCTATGGATGAGGTACTCACTAGCAGGCGCTTCAAAGGTGACACAGGGGAGATTTACTAAAACGTATGCACTCAGAATCTGGTGCAGCTGTGCATGATAGCAAATCAGCTTCTAACTGTAGCTTGTTCAATTAAGATTTGTGTCAGCAACAGGTGTGACCAGAAATGTGTGGACTGACACAGAGAACATTAGACATAATTAAGGTGTAAAGAATATAATTTATTTAAAAAGTGAATAACACAAATGTAAACGCACCTCCAGAAAACTATAACTGTGTAAATCCAATCAGATACCCAAACAATAGTGACACACAGCAAACAACTGCTCAAACCAAATATATACAAAACAGGATAAATGAATAGTAATAGTAACAGAGCCAGGGTCATACACGGGAGATCAAGCAGAGGGAGCTGGGAGCAAGACAGAACAGAGAGAGGGTTGCAGGAGACGGAGAAAGCAAACAGGAAGGAAGGAATCAGGCTGCAGGGTCAGGATCAGGATCAGAGTCCAGGATCAGGATACAGGGACACAGGCATGCAGGTCAGGCGCACATGGAGACAATACCAAGGCAGTGAGAAGAAGCATACACAGGGTTTAAATATACTTCCTGCAACCAGCATCAGGTGATGACTGATTGCATAAGATGTTCGCTTCTGACTACTGAGAGACACCCGCTGGTGGACACTGGAACTGCAGCTTATGGATCTGGGAGCTACAGTGCCACCAGCAGGTGAGCTCTTTCCTGACAGTACCCCCCCTCTAAGGAGCGGCCTCAGGACGCTCCAAAAAACCCTAGCTAAACCAGTCCATAAAAGACAGTCATTTGCTGCACAAATCCAGAGCAAAAGTTCCTTGTAGGCTGAAGAAGTGCCGGGTTCCAAGCGAGATGCCCCATTGCCAAGATCCAACAATAGGCAAAGTGTCCCACCGCCTGGGTCAGGTGACTGACTGGGTATCCCACCGCTGAGGTCAAGCAACTGGCTGGGTGTCCTGCTGGCCAGATCCTCTGACATGTACAGAATTTGATACTTCAAGTCCCTCAGAACAGCAGGTACCCCATTGCTGGGGTCCCACGAGTTGCCTGCAGACTTAGCCATGGGGTCATGTGACAATACCAGAACTCTGACACAGAAGTGTCTCGCCATAACCAAGTAGCTTGCCTGGTTTCCAGGACTTACTCTGCACTTCAAAAGCCACCTAGGTATCTCTGAGGCACTGGTTACCTGACCCGGGTCCCCTAGTGCACCCAAAGCTGGGGCAAGCGCATCCGGATCATGGAGAGGCACAGATAGTACCCCTCCATTCCCCAGGAGCTTACCATGACCAGGGCCATGAAGGCAAATGCAGCTACTAGTTACCATGGGCATGTCCGGACCACCAGGCTTTGGAGCCATAGGAACAACACTCTGCCAGAGGGACTCAACCGAGGCAACCGACAAACGAATCTCAGGCCAAACAGGTAACCCATATAAAGCATGCGAGGACTCAGAGCTTTCAAACCCATTAGCAGGTGAACACTTTGTTTTTGCATGACAGTCCAACCGAGCAGCTGGTATTGAGTCAGTAGAACCCAGCTGGGTGGTAAGTAGAAGAGAAGTAAGATCAGGCTGGTCAATGGTAAAAGGATCATCAGACGCATGCTGGACATCAAGCATGGGATCATCAGGCTGGACATCTGTCACCGGATCAGAGGCAGAAGAAGGCAGGTTGTCAGACAGCAGATCCCTAGGGGTAGACGTGTCATCGAGCAGCAGACCATCAGAGGCAGGCAGGTTGTTAGGGACAGGATGTCCAGAGACAGGCTGGGCATTGGGCACCTGCCCCTTTGGCTGGGCAACAGGGACCGAAACTTCAAGCTGGGCAACAGGGACCGAAACTTCAAGCTGGGCAACAGGGACCGAAACTTCAAGCTGGGCAGCAGGGACCGAAACTTCAAGCTGGGCAGCAGGGACCGGAACTTCAAGCTGGGCAGCAGGGACCGGAACTTCAAGCTGGGCAGCAGGGACCGGAACTTCAAGCTGGGCAGCAGGGACCGGAACTTCAAGCTGGGCAGCAGGGACCGGAACTTCAAGCTGGGCAAAAGGGACCGGAACTTCAAGCTGGGCAAAAGGGACCAGAACTTCAAGCTGGGCAAAAGGGACCAGAACTTCAGGCTGGGCAAAAGGGACCAGAACTTCAGGCTGGGCAAAAGGGACCAGAACTTCAGGCTGGGCAAAAGGGACCAGAACTTCAGGCTGGGCAAAAGGGACCAGAACTTCAGGCTGGGCAAAAGGGACCAGAACTTCAGGCTGGAGCAGTTCGGCTGGCGTGGAAGTAGGCTGGAGCAGATCGGCTGGCGTGGAAGCAAGCTGGAGCAGATCAGCTGGCATGGAAGCAAGCTGGAGCAGATCGGCTGGCGTGGAAGCAGGCTGGAGCAGATCGGCTGGCGTGGAAGCAGGCTGGAGCAGATCGGCTGGCGTGGAAGCAGGCTGGAGCAGATCGGCTGGCGTGGATGCAGGCTGGAGCAGATCGGCTGGCGTGGATGCAGGCTGGAGCAGATCGGCTGGCGTGGATGCAGGCTGGAGCAGATCAGCTGGCATGGAAGCAAGCTGGAGCAGATCGGCTGGCGTGGAAGCAGGCTGGAGCAGATCGGCTGGCGTGGAAGCAGGCTGGAGCAGATCGGCTGGCGTGGAAGCAAGCTGGAGCAGATCGGCTGGCGTGGATGCAGGCTGGAGCAGATCGGCTGGCGTGGATGCAGGCTGGAGCAGATCGGCTGGCGTGGATGCAGGCTGGAGCAGATCGGCTGGCGTGGATGCAGGCTGGAGCAGATCGGCTGGCGTGGATGCAGGCTGGAGCAGATCGGCTGGCGTGGAAGCAGGCAGATCGGCTGGCGTGGAAGCAGGCAGATCCGCTGGCGTGGAAGCAGGCAGATCCGCTGGCGTGGATGCAGGATGGAGCAGATCCGCTGGCGTGGATGCAGGCAGATCGGCTAGTGTGGAAGCAAGCTGAAGCAGATCGGCTGGCGTGGAAGCAGGCTGGGGTAGATCCGCTGGCGTGGAAGCAGGCATGGATGCAGGCTGGAGCAGATCCGCTGGTGTGGATGCACAATTGGATAGTGGCAAGATTTTGCAAGTTGGGAAAAACTTTCGTTTCTTTTTGGGTTTTGCCACTGAGGTTCTGCATGTGAACACAGGGCTGTGAGTAGGGGGAGCAGCTGGTAGCAAAGAAAAGCTGGGGGATTTTGAAAAAGAGGGAGCAGTAACTAAGGAGGATTTCTGAAGGATTGGTGCAGACAGTGGAGAAGAGGTAAGCTTCAAGGAGTTAAAGGCAGGGTAGGTGCAGCAAGTAGGAACAGGGTACTGACATATGGTTGGTAGAAGGGTAAACTGGGCTGCAACTGTGGTTGCTGTGGGTGATGGAGAGAGAGATGTTTGAGCAGGCAGGTGTCTAGCAGTAGGAAGGGGTTGTTGCAAACTGACTGAAGCTGAGTGCAATATATCTGACCATGCTTGTAATAACGGTTGAACAAGATTCAGTTTACACTCTGCCTGTCTGACAAGAGACTGCACTGCATTAATACAATCTACTAGCACCTGTTGGGAACATGCTGAATAGTGCTCAAAGAAATAAGAGGAGTCATCCTCCAATAACCATACCAGTGATTCTACCTGAGCCATACTAAAGGGGGGAGAAAAGTCATCACTGCCTTTAGGAGTACTGGACAAAGCCAACTCTGCACAAACTTGAATCAATGGCTGAACATCATCAAACAGCATCCTGCCCTGATCAACTAGGGAATGAGCAAGACGAATGCATTCTAACAGCTGGTCCCTGGCCCACTCCTTTAATATCTGGCAGCAGTATTCCTTTTCCTCTGTCACCAGCAAAGAAAAGTAAATTACCTCCTCAAGATGCATCTTGCCACAAACAACAGAGCTAAGATGGCTTCTCTGTGCAGCCACTTCTGGTCAGGACTGGCCTTGGTATTCTGTCAGCAACAGGTGTGACCAGAAATGTGTGGACTGACACAGAGAACATTAGACATAATTAAGGTGTAAAGAATATAATTTATTTAAAAATAAGTGAATAACACAAATGTAAACGCACCTCCAGAAAACTATAACTGTGTAAATCCAATCAGATTCCCAAACAATAGTGACACACAGCAAACAACTGCTCAAACCAAATATATACAAAACAGGATAAATGAATAGTAATAGTAACAGAGCCAGGGTCATACACGGGAGATCAAGCAGAGGGAGCTGGGAGCAAGACAGAACAGAGAGAGGGTTGCAGGAGACGGAGAAAGCAAACAGGAAGGAAGGAATCAGGCTGCAGGGTCAGGATCAGGATCAGAGTCCAGGATCAGGATACAGGGACACAGGCATGCAGGTCAGGCGCACATGGAGACAATACCAAGGCAGTGAGAAGAAGCATACACAGGGTTTAAATATACTTCCTGCAACCAGCATCAGGTGATGACTGATTGCATAAGATGTTCGCTTCTGACTACTGAGAGACACCCGCTGGTGGACACTGGAACTGCAGCTTATGGATCTGGGAGCTACAGTGCCACCAGCAGGTGAGCTCTTTCCTGACAATTTGGCAATAACATTTGGAAGCTGATTGGCTTCTATGCAGATGTCACACGTTAGCCTGTAGTTTTTGTTTGTATACTTTTACCTTCTTGCTGCAGTGCTTCAACCTTGCTTCTTTTCACATGTGGTGATTGGCTTCTCTGTTCACCTTTGGGCATCGCCTGCTCCACTGTGGGTTATATCCTTTTCCTTTCTATTACTTCCTGGGTCACCTCCCTTTTGCTTCCCTATATATACATGTGCTCAGTGCTTTGCTCCTTGCCTGAGAAACTTCACTGTTCTCTGAGCTCCCATCTTCATCTGTGCCTACCTGGGGGCCGAGACCTGGTTCCAGCCTGCTGCAAGTCCATCCCCACAATCAGGGGCCCTGGGGAAGAAGCAGGCTGGGTCTTAGACTCCACGCCCTGGGGAATCCTAAGCTGGGGATCTACAATGGCTACAACAGACCCGCTGACAGCAGAGCTGTGCCAGATTTTGCACTCTCTAGTTTTAGTAAATAACCTCCACAGCCTTACTTTGACCTGTGGAGCTAGTGGTGTGCAGTGTCTCTCATCCCTTTATGCTGCAAAAAAAAAATTCACTTTCTATGGTAATTTTCCCTTAGCTTAACGAATAAGGAAAACTTTGCCAACTTCCACCATTCACTTTTGTTCAAGCAAAAATACTTTTTTTTTCCTTGCATATGTTCCAGTGTTCTTTGCATTTAGTATATTAACCCAGCTGACTCCATTTGTACATCCTTTCTACCGACTTAACAAATATTCAGGATCTGGTTTTGTATGGTACAGCTTAATACTACCAAAGCAGGAATGGCTCTTTTTTTTAAATATTTTAACAACATTATTTCACTTCTCACATTTGCCCGAAACCTTCTTGAGAAATGCCTTTACAGCTGCAGAAGCAGCAGTTTTGGAATCCTATGAAGCACTGTGTAACAGCAATGTATAGAGGAAATCTCTCTTCTGAACCTAACAATGCTGTCATAAAATCCTCACTTCAAACTATTTTCTGAGCTTTACCCATACTCAGGAGAAGCAGAAGAATGTATTTTGGGGTGTACAACTGGTAAAGACCACCATTGGGGGGTAATCCTCTTCAACAGCATTGTTTTACATTGCCTAATATGATGTACCAGGTAGAGAAAGGGGGTTAAATACTCACACCACCATTTTCAGGATGGCCAATTAAAAACAGCATTACAACTCTTCAGATCTCCCCCTCCTTCCTCCCTAACACTATGCTTGTCTGTAAATGTACAAAATCTTCAAAATCTCAAATAGGCCTTACAGATTTAAAATGTTTGCATTTTACCATATAACGAGAGACCTGCTATGGGCTAATGATCCAGCTATTACTCAGTATTAATGGAATACTTATTGTAGTTATCATAAATCCCAAAACAAATCGCTCCATGCAATACCCTAAATACAAGAAAGATGGCAAGAAATTGCAGATACGTACTTACCAGTGATTTCCTCCTGTAATAGAAAATTTCAATTTAAGCTATTATATCAAAAATATTACAAACCAGATTAAACTAGATTAAATAGCTTTCTTTTGGTGGTATTTGATCACCTCTGTGGTTTTTATTTTTTGTGATATAAACGAATAAAGACAGAAAATTTTGAGAAAAAATAAAATTTTCTACTTTTTCTTATAAAAAAATATCCAATAAACTCAATTTTTGTCATATATTTAGGCCAAAATGTATTTAGCTACATGTTTTAAAAAAAAAAAAAAAAAAAAACTCAATAAGCTTATATTTATTGGCTCAAAAGTTAGAGCGTCTACAAACTATGGTGTATCTACTGGAATTTACGCAGCTTTTACTTTCTGACTGCCTATCTCATTTTTGAAGTGCTAAAATGGCAGGGCAGTATAACCCCCCCCCCCCAAATTACCCCTTTTTGGAAAGTAGATACCCCAAGGAATTTCCTGGGAGGCATGTTGAGTCCATTGAATATTTAATTTTTTATCACAGGTGTTTGAAATACTAAAATATATATATATATATATATATATATATATATATATATTTTTTTTTTTTTTTACACAAAATTGTCATTGAAATTATATACTGCTCACGCATGCCATGGTTAAATGTGGAATTACACCCCAAAATACATTCTTCTGCTTCACCTGAGTATGAGGATCCCCCATGTGTCAGACTTTTTGGCAGTCTAGCCGCATACAGGACTCCGAAAACCAATCACTGCCTTCAGGCTCTCTAAGGGCGAAAATTTTGGATTTCACTCCTCACTACCTATCACAGTTTCAGAGGCCATGAAATTCCAAGACAGCACAAAACCCCCCAAATTACACCTTTTTGGAAAGTAGTCACACTAACCTATTTTCTTAGAGGCATGTGGAGTCCATGGAATATTTTAGATTTTGCCACAAGTTTGGGGAAAATTATTATTATTTTTTTTTACACAAAGTTTTTTACATAAAAGTTGTCAATTAATTGATATATTGCTCACACATGCCATGGGCATATGTGAAATGACACCCCAAAATACATTCTGCTGCTTCTCCTTATTACGGAGATAACACCTGTGTGGGACTTTATGGCAGTCTAGCCTCGTACAGGACCCCGAAAACCAATCACTGCCTTCAGGCTTTCTAAGGGCGTAATTTGTTGATTTCACTCCTCATTACCTATCACAGTTTTGGACGTCATGAAATGCCAAGATAGCATAAAACCCCCCCAAATTACCCCTTTTTTGGAAAGTAGAGACCCCAAGGTGGGGGGGAATCCCCTCCTACTGCTTGTAAATGTAGTCTAGCACCTAATTATATGCTAGGATTGCTTTTACAAGAAAGCTGACCACTGGCTGTAAAAAAACTATACAAGAAAGTGTGTGGTATGCCCACCATTAGACCCCCCAGCATCCACCCACTTCTAATGATGGGCATACAGATTCTTCTCACTTCGATCGATGTGGATGAAGAAATCTCTGTGTCAAGGATACCACATGCAGGCATCCAGCAAGGGTGATCAGATCAGTTGGCTGCACCAAGGAATCAGGACCCAGATGGATAAAGATGTAAATAAGTTTATTAAGCAAAATGACACACTCCAATACCAACACCAGTGACCATAAACAAGTAAACAAAAATATAAATGATAACAGTACAAAACCCCAATAGAACCTAACAACCTATATACAAAAGGATGGAGCACACAATAGCAGGACAGAACAGGGACAGGAGACAAGGAAAGCAGGGTGCCAGGTACAGGAATCAGGATGCAGGGAACAGGACTCAGGATCAGAATACAGGTTTCAGGATACAGGTTTCAGGATCAGGCTCAGACAGGGATACGGCTATCAGAGAAAATACTGAAGCACTGAGCCTCAGTGAAGGGCGGCTTATATTCCCTCAGCAGTCCTCCTCAGGTGCAGCTTAATTAAAAGAACAGTCCAGCTGCTGGGAGACACCCGCTGGTGGGCCCTGGAACTGCGCCCCTCAGTTCCAGGAACAACAGTGCCACCAGCAGGTGACCCACGTAATGACACAGATCCTGACAGTTCCCCCCCTTTAAGGAGCGGCCTCCGGACGCTCCATTGTGCTTCTACCCCGAAAGTCCAAAAAGGTCTCCCCTCCATGTCTGTGGGTCTTCTAGCACTCTCTAGGCCAAAGTCCTTTAACTTGCCGGAAGGCGTGCCACCAGAGTCCAGCAATTGATCATGCGCCCCACCACCAGGGTCTGGAAGCCGTCTAGGCACCCCACAGGTCAAGTTCCTGAAGAGGCGTAACATTAGGGATACACCTGCCCTCATTGCAACACATGTCCCAACACTGGGACTGAAGGCAAGCTGGACATCAAGCAGGGGAGCGCCAGCGGCATGCAGGATATCCGGCAGTGGCACACCAGGCTGGGCAACAGACAGTGTCACATCAAACAGAGCGGCAGACCGTGGCTCAGCAGGCACTGGATCAGCAAACACTGGGTCAGCAGGCACCGGAACAGCAAGCACTGGGTCAGCGTGCACTGGAACAGCAAGCACTGGGTCAGCAGGCACAGGATCAGCAGGCACAGGATCAGCAGGCACGGTAGTGGTCACCAGAACAGCGGGCACGGGATCAGCTGGCACCGGATTAGCGGGCTGAGTAAGAGACACCGGATCAGCAGGCACTGGGTCAGCGGGCACTGGAACAGCAAGCACTGGGTCAGCAGACTGGGTAGTGGTCACCAGAACAGCAGGCACCAGAACATCAAGCACCAGAACAGCGGGCACCAGAACAGCGGGCACTGGATCAGCAGGCTCAGTAGGAGGCACCAGATCAGCAGGCACTGGACCAGCAGGCTCAGTAGGAGGCACCAGATCAGCAGGCACCGGAACAGCAGGCATCAGAACAGTGTAATGTTCTGGTACCTTTGGGTACCCTAATTACTCTTTCATAAGTGTATGCGCCCCACCATTCTCTTTTGGTAAGGTGCGCATACACCTTTAAGACTGATGCTGTCATCACTGAGCGCCGGACTGGATGGCTATTTAGATCGCCGGCTCTCACTCACATGTGTTCGTTCAAACTGCTTTGTGCCTTGATGCTAACCTGTCTTGAAGCTCTCATGCTTGCAAGCATACCTCGCTGTCGGAACCATGCTGCGCTGATCCCTGTATCCCGCTACCGGATCATCCGCTCTTGCCGAACCTCTCCTCTACTACATTGCTATTAGTGATAAGTACCCCACAGGGGAAACCTCTATAACTTTCATACTAAAGCTTACACTATCTAGCTCTGCATACTAAGGACTATTACTACATCTGCATTATCTAAGATTGCTAGCTCTTGAGCCTACTACCACCTGTTCTTGCACTGGGTTGATCTCTCTTGTATGTCCACCTGCTACTCTGTCATCTGCTACCATACATGATTGCTAAACCTATCTGCATCCCATCTGCTACTATCTTACTTTCAAGAACATTTCCTTTCAAGTGTCTGTCATCTACCATCTCTACCCAACCTGTCTCTTCAGCCTATCATCACTGTGTTACTATATACATAAGTCACTCTAGGAAACATCTTATTGAGTGTGTGTATTTACTTGCTGAATTGAGATCATCCACACATGATGAGTCATTGAGAGTTGGGATTGGTGTCTCAGCGTTTCTCTACATGACTACTGAAGTGGAATATTTCTGCAGCTGAAAATCCACATCATACATAAAATGCAGGAGCGTTACAGATTGAACGAACCTCAAATGGATTCAGCAGAAATAACCACTCAGATGACACAATTAAAACAGCAAGTAACTGCGTTAATACACGCACTTGCTGAATTAAAAGAAGACAATCAGGCTCTGTCGCAGCAGGTAATTAGACTGACACAACTTACCACTGCTCAGTCCCCTGAACCCAAAATAAATCCTCCTTTGGTATTTACAGGCGATCGCAAAAAATTTCACGAATTTAAAAACGCATGTGAGTTACTTTTCTTGCTAAAACCCCGTACCTACCTTACTGATCACATTAAGGTTTGTACTATTATTTCTTACCTAACAGGCGATCCTCGGGCCTGGGCAGACTCTCTTTTTGAGAAAAGCGATCAGCTTCTCAACTCCTATGCCTTGTTCCTAGCAGAACTCACTAGCCTATATGATGATCCCAATAGGCAGAGTACTGCCGATCTTCAATTAAGATCCTTGAAACAAGGTGGGAGACCTGTAGAAGACTTTGTCGCAGAATTCAAGAGATGGACCCTTGATTCAGAATGGAATGATGCATCTCTGAAAACCCAATTTAGGCTTGGCCTATCAGAGGCTGTTAAAGACGAGCTCGCCCGAGCAGATCTGCCAAAAACCCTGGATGCATTGATACAACTCAGTATCACCATAGATAGAAGACTACGAGAAAGAAAGGCTGAGAAAATGGGAATGCCATTATCCAGTTTTTCTCGGATTTCGGCCGTTGACCCCGTTCCTATGAAGGTAGGAACCATACGCCCACCTCTATCAATTATGGAAAGAGCCAGAAGACGATCTGGTAATCTCTGCTTGTACTGTGCATCCCCGGATCACAAGATAAACGTCTGTCCCCTAGTCTACAAAAAGAAGGGTGAGTGTTCACATGTCCTCCTAGGGGGATTGACAACTTCAATCACTAACCCTTATCTTTCTGTTTGCTTAACATTACAGTGGGACCAGAACAGGATTACTACTAAGGCCATGATTGACACAGGATCTTGTGGAAATTATATTGACATACGTTTTGCTGCTTTAAATAAAGTTCCTATTATTTCTAAACTTAAACCTGTCTCAGTGAGTCTTATTAACGGTGTTCCTTTATCCTCTGGTCCGATCACTGATCAGACACAGGCACTCCTAGTCACTACTAACGGGTCTCATATGGAGACCACTACCTTCGATCTAATACCTTCACCCCACTTTCCTATTGTTTTGGGACTTCCCTGGTTGCACACACATCAACCAACCATAGATTGGAAGGAACGGACCCTGACCTTCCTCTCTTGCTATTGCGAGGGTGCGTGTAACCTCCCATCTTTCGGGAAGATCCTGTCTGTGGTGACAGATGAGATTGCACCACTATGTTATCAGGATCTCTCTGAGGTTTTTCTTGAGAAAAATGCTCAAGCACTACCTCCCCTTCGAGACTATGATTGTAGCATTGATCTACTCCCAAATGGCAAATTGCCGTTCGGTCATGTTTATCCTCTTTCACAGGATGAACTTTCCCATCTCAAAGACTATTTGGATGAGAATTTGGAAAAAGGTTTTATTAGACCTTCCACTTCTTCCACAGCAGCAGGACTCTTTTTTGTCCGCAATAAGGACTCAAGTCTCAGGCCTATCATCGACTATAGGCAGTTGAATGCTATTACAATAAAAGATCGCTATCCTCTACCGCTTATCCCTGAGCTCATTGAGCAGGTGCGTGGAGCTACCTATTTTTCAAAATTGGACCTGAAAGGAGCATACAATCTCATTCGAATCCGTGATGGACACGAGTGGAAGACTGCATTCAGAACCAGATACGGATTGTTCGAATATCTTGTAATGCCATTCGGGCTATGCAACGCCCCTGCAGTTTTTCAACGATTTATAAACGATATTTACAGAGACTTACTAGATGTCTGTGTTGTGGTATATCTGGACGATATACTTATATATTCACAATCCCTGTCTGAACACATAAGACATGTAAGACTAGTATTATCGAGATTGCTTGCACACAACCTTTATGTGAAACTGAAAAAATGCTTGTTTCATAAAGAAGAGGTACTCTTTCTAGGCTACATCATATCCAAAACAGGAATCGAGATGGACATGAGTAAGATATCCTGCATTCAGGATTGGCCTACACCAACCACACGCAAGGCGCTACAGCGATTCCTTGGATTTTCGAATTTCTACAGGAAGTTCATTAGAAACTTCTCTGCCATTGTGAGACCCCCTCACACAGCTCACTAGCATTAAAAAAACATTCAAATGGTCAGATGAAGCAAATAAAGCTTTTCACCTGTTAAAGACAAGGTTTACTTCTGCTCCCATACTACGCCATCCAGACCCATCCCTCCAATACATTCTGGAAGTAGATGCGTCAAACATGGCAGTAGGAGCAATACTCTCCCAACGACCAACTCACACTTCACCACTTCATCGCCTTTTTTTCTAAATCCCTAAGCAGTCCCGAGATAAATTACCCCGTGGGTGAAAAGGAACTGCTTGCTATTAAATTGGCTCTGGAGAATTGGCGACATCTACTCGAAGGCACCCAATTACCAATACTTATATACACGGACCATAAAAATCTCCAATATCTTCAGACTAACAAAACTCTTTCGCACCGACAGGTATGATGGTCACTATTCTTTCTAAGGTTTAACTTCCTAGTGACCTACACACCTGCAGATAAGAACAAAAAGGCGGATGCACTATCACGACTAACTGAAGAAAACTACTTCGAAATCCCTTCCGTTCCTATAATACCTCACAAACGCATTATTGGAGTTGTCCGTTCCTTGAAGAAAGAGGTTTTGCATGGTATAAGTTTGGATTCACCCCCACCACAACTAAATACTGATGCAGAAGGCTTCCTCTACTACAACGACAAACTTTACATACCACCTACCATACGCACCAAGATCTTGGAATTATCGCATGATGTGCCTATGGCAGGACATATGGGTATGACAAAGACTCTTAATCTGATTACCAGGCAATTCTGGTGGCCTGACATGAAAACATCTATACAAAAATTCGTCTCTTCATGCAATGTCTGTACCAGGTCCAAAATTGACACTACGAGACCATCCGGTCTACTATGCAGTCTACCAATACCCCAAACTCCATGGGAAGTTGTGTCCTTGGACTTTATAGTGGAATTGCCTCCTTCCAAAGGATTTAATACCATCTTAGTGTCAGTGGACCATCTGACAAAAATGGCACATTTCATTGCTATTCGCAGACTACCTTCGTCCAAACAAACGGCAGAACTCCTGATGAAACATGTCTTTAAGTTACATGGTATCCCAAAAACTCTTCTGTCTGACCGTGGATCACAATTTATTTCCAAGTTCTGGCAAGAACTATGTCACATACTACGGATCGAGCGGAAGCTCACTTCTCCTTACCATCCGCAGACCAACGGACAGACTGAAAGAGTCAACCAATGCATTGAGCAATATTTACGTTGTTACACTTCTTACCAACAGGATGATTGGGTGGATCTTCTCCCTCTGGCAGAATTTGCCTACAACAACGCAACCCACAGTACGACCAAGCAGAGTCCGTTCTACTTGAACTATGGGTTTCATCCCTCTATTCTTCCACCAGGCATCCTTCCTTCAAATAACCCAGTAGCTTCAGACTATCTTACCCAAATAAAGGACTCTCTGGGTTTGCTTAATACTACCATTGCACACGCTCATAGTCAACAAAAGAAGTACTATGATCTTCGCAGAAGACCTTCTTCTCAGTACGCTATCGGGGACCTCGTTTGGCTCTCAACAAAAAATTTAAGACTGAAAATCCCTAGCAAAAAGCTTGGACCTCTGTTCTTGGGACCTTTCCCAATCAAGAAACTTATTGGAAAAGCTGCAGTACAGCTTACATTGCCAATAGACCTCAAAATACATCCCATTTTCCATGTGTCGCTACTGAAGCCCCACGTTCCTGACCAAGGAATAAGGCCTACTATCCCACCTCCTCCTCCTGTACAAGTTGAAGGTGGAGAAGAATATGAGATAAAAGAGATTCTGGATTCTCGTATCCACAGAGGAAGACTTCAGTACTTGGTTCGATGGAAGAACTATGGGCCCCAAGACGACACCTGGCTAAAAACCTCTGACATACATGCCTCTAGATTAATCCGCAATTTTCATGCGAAGTACCCAGACAAACCAGCTCCAGAGGCCTTCAGGAGCCGGCCTTAAGGGGGGGTACTGTAATGTTCTGGTACCTTTGGGTACCCTAATTACTCTTTCATAAGTGTATGCGCCCCACCATTCTCTTTTGGTAAGGTGCGCATACACCTTTAAGACTGATGCTGTCATCACTGAGCGCCGGACTGGATGGCTATTTAGATCGCCGGCTCTCACTCACATGTGTTCGTTCAAACTGCTTTGTGCCTTGATGCTAACCTGTCTTGAAGCTCTCATGCTTGCAAGCATACCTCGCTGTCGGAACCACGCTGCGCTGATCCCTGTATCCCGCTACCGGATCATCCGCTCTTGCCGAACCTCTCCTCTACTACATTGCTATTAGTGATAAGTACCCCACAGGGGAAACCTCTATAACTTTCATACTAAAGCTTACACTATCTAGCTCTGCATACTAAGGACTATTACTACATCTGCATTATCAAGATTGCTAGCTCTTGAGCCTACTACCACCTGTTCTTGCACTGGGTTGATCTCTCTTGTATGTCCACCTGCTACTCTGTCATCTGCTACCATACATGATTGCTAAACCTATCTGCATCCCATCTGCTACTATCTTACTTTCAAGAACATTTCCTTTCAAGTGTCTGTCATCTACCATCTCTACCCAACCTGTCTCTTCAGCCTATCATCACTGTGTTACTATATACATAAGTCACTCTAGGAAACATCTTATTGAGTGTGTGTATTTACTTGCTGAATTGAGATCATCCACACATGATGAGTCATTGAGAGTTGGGATTGGTGTCTCAGCGTTTCTCTACATGACTACTGAAGTGGAATATTTCTGCAGCTGAAAATCCACATCATACATAAAACGCAGGAGCGTTACAAACAGCAGGCACTGGATCAGCAGGCTCAGTAGGAGGCACCGGATCAGTGGGCACTGGATCAGCGGGCACTGGAACAACAGGCATCAGAACAACGGGCACTAGATCAGCAGGCTCAGTAGGAGGCACTGGATCAGTGGGCACTGGATCAACAGGCACTGGAACAACAGGCATCAGAACAGCGTGCACTGGATCAGCAGGCTCAGTAGAAGGCACCGGATCAAAGGGCACTGGATCAGCAGGCTCAGTAGGAGGTACTGGATCAGCGGGCACCGGAACAGCAGGCACTGGATCAGCGGGCTCAGTAGGAGGCACCAGATCAGCGGGCACTGGAACAGCAGGCATCAGAACAGTGGGCACTGGATCAGCAGGCTCAGTAGGAGGCACCGGATCAGTGGGCACTGGATCAGCGGGCACTGGAACAACAGGCATCAGAACAACGGGCACTGGATCAGCAGGCTCAGTAGGAGGCACCGAATCAGTGGGCACTGGATCAGCAGGCACTGGAACAACAGGCATCAGAACAGCGGGCACTGGATCAGCAGGCTCAGTAGGAGGCACCGGATCAGTGGGCACTGGATCAACAGGCTCAGTAAGCGGCACCAGATCAGCGGGCACTGGATCAGCAGGCATCAGAACAGCAGGCACAGTAGGAGGCACCAGATCAGCGGGCACTGTAACAGCAGGCATCAGAACAGTGGGCACTGGATCAGCAGGCTCAATAGGAGGCACCGGATCAGTGGGCACTGGATCAGCGGGCACTGGAACAACAGGCATCAGAACAGCGGGCACTGGATCAGCAGGCTCAGTAGAAGGCACCGGATCAGTGGGCACTGGATCAGCAGGCTCAGTAGGAGGCACTGGATCAGCGGGCACCAGAACAGCAGGCACTGGATCAGCGGGCTCAGTAGGAGGCACCAGATCAGCGGGCACTGGAACAGCAGGCTCAGTAGGAGGCACCGGATCAGTGGGCACTGGATCAGCAAGCACTGGAACAACAGGCATCAGAACAGCGGGCACTGGATCAGCAGGCTCAGTAGGAGGCACCGAATCAGTGGGCACTGGATCAGCAGGCACTGGAACAACAGGCATCAGAACAGCGGGCACTGGATCAGCAGGCTCAGTAGGAGGCACCGAATCAGTGGGCACTGGATCAGCAGGCACTGGAACAACAGGCATCAGAACAACGGGCACTGGATCAGCAGGCTCAGTAGGAGGCACCGGATCAGTGGGCACTGGATCAGCAGGCACTGGAACAACAGGCATCAGAACAGCGGGCACTGGATCAGCAGGCTCAGTAGGAGGCACTGAATCAGTGGGCACTGGATCAACAGGCTCAGTAGGAGGCACCAGATCAGCGGGCACTGGATCAGCAGGCATCAGAACAGCAGGCACTGGATCAGCAGGCTCAGTAGGAGGCACTGGATCAGTGGGCACTGGATCAGCAGGCATCAGAACAGCGGGCTGAGAAACAGGCACCGGATCAGCAGGCTGGGTAACAGGTATAATTGTATGTGTTGGGAAAAATCTCCTTTTCTTTTTAGGTTTAGATACAGGAATCTTGCTAGTAGTTGCAGGGCTATGAATAGATTGTGAAGTAGATGGAAGCGAAATGGCAGTATTGGGAGATGGTGGAAAAGGAGAGACAGTTACAGAGGAGAATTTCTGAGAGGTTGCTAGGGGCAACAGAGTAGTAGAGGAAGTTTTCACAGGGTGAAATGCAGGAAAAGTGCAACTCGTTAAGCCAGGATATGAACAAGCAGTGGAAAACAAACCATACCTAACTGCAGGTGTGGTTGCTACGGGTAACAGAGAGGAGAAACTTTGAGAAAACTGGTGTCCAGAGGCAGAAGTGGATTGGTGTGAGTTAACTGATGCTAAATTGGAAAGATCTGACCAGGTTTGCAGTAAGGCCTGAACAAAACTCAATTTACAACCCCCTTGTCTGATTAGAGAATATACAGCATTCATGCAATCCAACAGGGCCTCTGGAGAATACACTGAATAATGTTCAATAAAATAGGGTTTATCATCTTCCAAAAGCCACACAAGAGATACCACCTGAGAGACACTAAAAGGAGGAGAATAATCATCACCCCCCTAGGGGTATTGGATAAAGCCAACTCTGCACAGAGCTGAATAAGTGGCTGAATCTCTTTGAACAAAACTCTGCCTTGGTCAACAAACGAGTGGGCCAGACGGATGCATTCCAACAACTGCTCGCTAGTGTAAGTTTTCAAAATTTGGCGACAATATTCCCTGTCTTCTGTTACAAGCAAAGAAAAATAAAAGACCTCCTCTGACTGCATCTTGCAACAACCAGAAAATGCCTAATTCCCAGGTGCAACCGATCTGATCGTTAGTGGCTTCAGTATTCTGTCAAGGATACCACATGCAGGCATCCAGCAAGGGTGATCAGATCAGTTGGCTGCACCAAGGAATCAGGACCCAGATGGATAAAGATGTAAATAAGTTTATTAAGCAAAATGACACACTCCAATACCAACACCAGTGACCATAAACAAGTAAACAAAATATAAATGATAACAGTACAAAACCCCAATAGAACCTAACAACCTATATACAAAAGGATGCAGCAAACAATAGCAGGACAGGACAGGGACAGGAGACAAGGAAAGCAGGGAGCCAGGTACAGGAAGCAGGATGCAGGGAACAGGACTCAGGATCAGAATACAGGTTTCAGGATACAGGTTTCAGGATCAGGCTCAGACAGGGATACGGCTAGCAGAGAAAATACTGAAGCACTGAGCCTCAGTGAAGGGCGGGCTTATATTCCCTCAGCAGTCCTCCTCAGGTGCAGCTTAATTAAAAGAACAGTTCAGCTGCTGGGAGACACCCGCTGGTGGGCCCTGGAACTGCGCCCCTCAGTTCCAGGAACAACAGTGCCACCAGCAGGTGACCCACGTAATGACACAGATCCTGACACTCTGGCAATAAAAGTGTTGAAATATATGGCAAAGCATAAGGGAGATCCGCCCTCTGTGTCCACCCCATCCCCTTTGCTTCGCCATATATGCTCTGTTTTTTTAACTGTGGGGGTGAAATCACCTCCTACAGCGCTGAAATCATTGATTTATGTATATGCTGAGAGAAAACGCTGTTGCTGTCAGAATAAACACATCAGTGCTGCAGCTGATGGACGTACCTGCAAAGCAAACATTGGTTAACAAAAAAATACTGTAACAATAAAACATTACAATATACACAATATAATAGTATACAGTGCAGTAAAACAGTAGAATGGTGGTATCTGAAAATAAAGTTAACATGAAAAACTGTAACAATAAAACATTACAGTATAACCGTAGATTATAAAGTACAGTAAAAGTAGAAAGAGTAGAAAAGTAGAATAAGAACAGAAAATTAACTCTATAAAACGACAACTATTTTTTTTTTTTCACAATAAAAAACTTGAAGAAAGAAGACAAAATTACACTTACTGTATGTGAGCAGAGAAAGAACTTAACAGATAATATAATGTGTAATAATGATAAATGAAAACACTGTTGGTATAGAGTAACATAGCTCATTTTAGAGGTGTTAACAGTAAGCAAGGATTACATCGTAAAGGTCTTATATAAGGATGTGTCAAAAGTATGAGGTGTTACGACATCGGAGCTTCCAAGGTCGTGACTATTTTTAGCTTTTTTATTTTTTTATTTTTTTTATTTTTTTTGTAACTTTTTTTACACCTTTTTTGTAACTGTAAAAAAACAGTTCCAGGCTAGGGTCTCTCAAAATGCGAAAGCCATCTAACATCTTTCGAGACCCTGTGTGAAAGTTTGCCCTAGACTGTGCCATGCTGTACCCTATACTAATACTCTTTTATTGTGTGGTAGCGGTTGAAACAGTCCCTGATGCAGAGACCAGATTAGCCAGGACAGGAGGGACAAAAATATCCATATTTTCTACAGACACAACATCTTCTTTGGGGTGCTCTTTGGGTAGGGGTACCAGGGAGGACATCCAGAAAATGCCTCTCATGCAGCTGGCTCATTGCATCTGGATTGTGAATTTGGGCCACAGCACCTTCTGGATACAGAAGGGCTGTGATGATCTCTTCCTGCAATTTTAGAAAGGATCCACTTCTAACTGATGCTTTGTATAGCACATAAGCATTCAGCTTATGTATACAGACACTTTTTGTACCAGCGTCTGGCCTTACAGGCAATTAGGTTCGGCGCCATCATTTGGTCATTGAAGTTCATGTTAAAGTTGTATTTGTGGACACAGAGGGGCTTCTTAACAACACTAGTCACTGTTGCAATTTGGACTGTCGTATCTGCATGAATGGAGGATGGAACGAAAACATTCTGTGTGTCCCTCCACTTCACTGCTAGCAATTTATTACACTTCAAGCAGGCTCTCTCCCCCCATCTAAGTGGGGAATCTGCAAGCCGTTGGTGGAAGCCACATGCGCCAATTCCAAAATCAAAAAGGTGACTAAAAAGTGGCAATAATTGTCCATGTATAAATGGTATCCCTTTCTGAATAAGGGTGACACCTAGTCCCAAACAATCTTGCCGCTGCTCCCCATGTAGTCTGGGCAGGTTGGGGTCTCCACATTGCTATCTTTTTCCTCGTAAATCAAGAAACTACATATATAGCCTGTTGCGCTGTCACATAGCTTATACATCTTGACCCCATATCTGGCACGCTTGCTGGGGAGAAACTGTATGAATGCAATGTGGCCAGAAAAATTAATCAGGGACTCATCAACGCAGACCACTTGTTGGGGCGAATACAAGGCTGCAAACTTCTGGTTGAAGTGATTTACAATAAGAGGGGCCCATATTTGTGGAGACGGTCATATCCAGGGTCACCCCGAGGACGACACAGTTCATTGTCAATAAAGAGCATGAACTGCAAGATTTGCTCGTATCTAGTCCTGGCCATGGCAGCAGAGAACATGGGCATATGATGAATTGGGTCAGTAGACCAATATGACCGCAACTCACACTTTTTAGTAATGCCCATGAGGAGTAATAGGCCAAGAAAGGTTTTGAATTCAGAAACAGTGATACGTTTCCATGCAAATTCTCTGGCAAGGGTCAAATTTGGATTTACGATGATTAATTGATCAGCATATAAATTGCTTTGGTCCACAATAGATCTGTACAGATCTTCCGTGAAAAACAGCTCATAAAAACCAAGGGAAGTTAAATCGGCTGTTTCTACCTGAATTCCATGTTGGCCAGTGAAAGGGGGAAGTATGGGCGCTGCAGAAGTGGTGGGCTCCCAATCAGGATTTGCAAGCATATCAGGAAGGACACTATGGGTTCTACAGGTCTGTCTTTGAATTATTGGTGGCTACGGGACGCTACCGCACCAGCTTGAACTGCACTTATGGGACTCGCCATGTCACCAAGTGTTACTGCAGTGCTTGTTTGACTATGACCAGGATGTACTAGGCCACTGGTGCTTGCCAGTAAACCAGAAGGTTGAGCGGCACTAGTACCGACACTCAAGAACCCTGTGGTTGTTGCACCTCAGCAACAGAAGAAAGGGGTCGGGTATGCCTGACCTTAGCAGGGACCACTACTGCATCGTCAGAGCTATCTCAGGATTCCGCTGCTATCTACAGGTTTGAATACTAAGCCTAATTCTGACAGTGAGGCTTCCCAATCGCCCTCATCTGTCATGCTCAGCATCGTGTAGGCCTCTAGACTAGTGTACCTCTGTTTGGACATTTTGGCCAATACATTTATAGGTACCTAGCGTAACTCACAGGTAAAAAAGCACCTGGTTGTCAAGGACTGTTTGAAGTGCTACAAAATTTTTTTACTTCTAGTGCTAGCAGAGATCAGGCCTGACTCTGCTAACGCTGCAGCTTAGTTTGCTGTGTATTGGAAGTGACAGCAATCTGCTGAACTTCCAGGGCTCGGCGAAGGGGCTAAATGCAGGTGCTGGCAGGTGTTGGGGCTGAGCCTGCTAACGCTACATTTTGGGAACACTATACTAAGCTATTAGGGACACTAGTATAGTTCTGTTCAGACACTATACTAATAATGGAGGTGTTTAGTGTGTGTGAGTGTGTATGTGTCACTGGCAATCATAGGGTTAAAATGTATTACTAACTATGCGGCGGCCAATCTGATGCTATCCTATATTGACACCAACTAACGTTAACGCTAACTGATGTCACCTGTGACACTAATACAGTGATCAGAAAAAAAATCTGTACACTGTAATAGTGACACTATGACAGGGCAAGGAAGGGGTTAACTGAGGGTCATGAGGGGGTTAAATCTTTACTGAGGAATAAATGGCGGTTACCTATCTGGGACTCCCTCTAACTACCACTAACTGTCTCTCACACTAACTAAAGTTACAAGTGACACCAATACAGTGATCAGTAAATGATCTGTATACTGTATATAGTGTACACTGTGACAGGGAGTGCAAGGGTTAACTGGGGGGTGATCAGGGGGTAAAATGTGTGCCTATGTGTACTACTGTCAGTGTACTGCTTGTGTATTCACAATAAATGTTCTCTCTTCTCACCCTGGAACCGAAAAGAGCTCCAGGAGAGAAGATTACATATTTTCCTGTGCCTGTGTTTACATTACATAGGCACAGGATGTTCTGTAATTGGTCAGTAGGGATGAGCTTTGAACATTGGCTGTTCGCTCGTTCGTCGAATGACGAATAAATGGGCTTCTTCACCAGAACTTCGAGTTCCCGCATTATCATGGACTGTGACCTCTGAGAATTCCAAAAAATCACCTGCTGGCTGGGGGATTCAAACCTACAGGTCCTCACATTGCAAGCCTGGTATTCTACCACCTACGCAACTGTTAAGCCTGCTTAAGCTGAACACACTCTCCCTAACTGTGTGTAGGGTGAGATAGGAGTTAGTTAGACAGGGAAAGTGTGTTCACCCTAAGCGCGCTTGATGGTGGCGTAGCTGGTAGAGTACCAGGTCTGCAATTACGAGGTTGTGAGTGATATATAAGTGGAATTATATAGTTAATAATATACTGCAGGGAGAGAGATATTTTTTTTTTTTTTTACAGTTTGTAGAAATCAAATAGTGCAGTGTATACCACAAAGTTAAGATATATATATATATATATATATATATATATATATATATATATATATAATATATATATAGACACTTCGGTTTATATCAGTTTATGTCAGTATTGCTGAAAAAAAGGAGTGGGTCCCCCCCCAGTCCATACTAGGCCCCTCAGGTCTGGAATGGATTTAAAAAAAAAAAATGACGTGGGGTTCCCCCTAAAATCCATACCGGACCCTTATCCGAGCACATAGCCTGGTTGGCCAGGATGGGGGTGGGGGCGAGCGAGCCACCCCACCCCACCCCAAAGCACCTTTCCCCTTTCCCCCATGTTGATGGGGACAGGGGTCTCTTCCCGACAACCGTGGGCTGTGGTTGTGGGGGTCTGCGGGGGGAGACTTATCAGAATCTTGATGCCCCCTTTAAGAAGGGGACCCCCAGATCCTGGCCCCCCTATGTGAATGGATATCTGGTACATCGTACTCCTACCCATTCACCAAAAAAGTGTACAAAAAAAATGAAGAAAAAAGCCAGTTTTGGAAAAGTCTTTTATTAAAAAATTACAGCCGCGAGCAAATATAAATAATATTTTTTCCTTTAGAAATGTCAGTATTGCTGCAGCAGGCTAGAAACATCACACAAATGCGCCACTTTACAGGCACATTAGGGGGCCCCCCAGGCACGATATTTAAAGGAATTTTTAATTTTTATTGCTTCACTTCAAGCATTAATAAAATCACTGCTCCTGTAAAAACGATGCTTTTAAATAAATTTGTTTGCATTGATTCATGTCCCCCAGGGCAGTACTCAGGTCCCCATACACTTTTTTTGGGCCAATAACTTGCATTTAAGCCTTTAAAATTAGGACTTTTGATTTTTCATGTTTGTGTCCCATAGATTTTAATGGAGTTCGCATGTTCGCAAGAACATTTCCCCTGTTTGAGATGTTCTGGTGCGAACAGAACAGGGGGGTGTTCAGCTCATCACTATTGGTCAGAACTGATCACCAGGTCAAGGCCAAAAATCATTGGCCTGGACCTAATGACTGATCAGTTCTGAACCTAATCAGATCATCACGGGGACGGCGTGCGCGCGCGTAAGGGCCCCCTGACCCCACGCACGATCGACGTACAGTTACATTGGTTCGCGCAGCCGAGCCACCTTGCTGCAGTAAACCTGCAGCGGGCGGTCGGCAACAGGTTATAGAGTCTTCATATTCATGATAAATATTTTAAGGGCTGTAACTAGAAAGCAAATTTCTTACACACGATGTGGGAATACAGCTATGTACTTTCAGGAACCAAATTACTTCCTTTATAGGCAACTCCTTTGCAATTCCAAACATTCTCTGTCTAGAACGGTGTCTGTTAGGTGTCCCTCCCAGTTCACTTGAAGAATTTCATAAGATATATGCTTTTCTATGCAAACATGTATATACATTTAAGCTGGAAATCACCTCTTCCCCAATATTTTTTCATTGGATACAGTCAATTAAATTTATTGTCCCTCTCTATAAATTTATAGAGGACACCACACAACTATTTGATTACATTAAGGGTGGATGGACTGCCTCTCTGCACACTGTTTCTCCACTCTACAACTCATTGAGGTTGATTTACTAAAACTGGAAAGTGCAAAATCAGGTGCAGCTGTGCATGGTAGCCAAACAGCTTCTAACATCAGCTTGTTCAATTAAGTTTTGACAAAAGAAAAACTGAAAGCTGTTTTTTATGCAACAGATGACCTGTAACAGAATTTGCACACTCCAGTTTTAGTAAATCAACCCCAACGTGTTAATATCACTCTTTTGTATTGTATTTTTACACACTGCGTGATGTAGATTTGTACCTTACATGGCATTGTATATTTGTAAGAACAAAGGAAACAACATGACTTGGAATTGTAATTAGAAGTTATTTGTCTTATTGTCTATGTACCTGTTATAATTTCAAACTGATTAAATGCCACTTAAAAATTGAAAATGCAAATATGATATTATTATGTTATACCTCTAACGTTTAAAAGGTGTACAAAAACCTAAAGGTATTTTCAATAAAAAAAAATAACAGAAGAGAAAAACATAAGACAAAAGTTCTCATGATGTCCTCCCAGGTTTAATTTATTTTTTCCTAGAAAGACAAAACATAGATTTTAGTCACTGACCAACAATTCATCAACTGACATTTTTTTTTTTTTTTGTTACTAAGTAGCCCCATAATACAATACTCCAAGCCCCAAGCCTTTGTAAAAAAATAAATAAAAAAAGTATAAATTCTGAACCCAAGCATAGCAGTAAAAGGAAATAGATGGATGCTTGAAATTACATATTTACAACCATCTGGTTGAAATATAGACATCAACGTAAAATGTCTCTTGGGTGGCTAGCATAATTTGCATGGTGTTTTTTTACTTTAATACAAATGTTGCCTGGAGTGTATTTTGGTTTATGTAAAATGTTTTGAATTTCCTAAAACATTTAAAACATAGCATTAAAAGTTTTATTTGGTTTATAATATTGATTTTGAGATATGTTTAGCATATTATATAGTTGCAAGCAAACATTTATAAACCTTTTGGAATTGCCTGGGTTTTACCAAGAATGGCTCCTAAAATATGTTCTGATTGTTATCGAAATCATAAAAATAAATAAAGACAGTCTTATTTAACAAACAACATGCAGAACATTTAAACAGGCAAGGCCCTTGATAGAAACAGTATGTGAATTCTAGGATAATAATCTTTTAAGAAGCCTACCGGAATTAGGGGTGCCAATCAATGAAATTACATTGGATGTATGCTTTGAAGTAGCCTTGGCCTAAAAGCAAGCATACATAAGCATGCCACTAATCAATCAACAGTACATAACACTGGAGGAAAAAGGAGTGTTGTACCTAATCTCCCTCGGAGCGGGTAACCACTCCACTCGCCTATGTGGATGTTACACAACGTTTCTAGAACAACAAACAAGAATAATGCTCAATAAAGGATTACACAGTGAAAACCCTTCTTTCTTAAACAAAACAAAAAAAATGGATGCTTATTTTAAAGTTGCAAATATCTGTCTTCTGTCCGGATGTTCCAAAAAGTTTCTGGGACAATGTTCTCTGATACTGAGATCAAATTCCAGCCATCTCCTTGACTGAGATGCTCTTGCATGATCTGAAGAAAGCTTTTAAGTCAATGAATCCCTGAAATAGGAATGAACTGATGCAGTTTTGGTTTGAATTATGGTCTAAATTTTCTTTTAACCCTCATGCAATTCAGATCTGCAGCTATGGAAAATAACAAATAAAAATTAGTGCTGCTAATGAAGGTTCTACCAGTTACTGAAAACCACATACTACATTTGGCCTTGACTGTGAATGTTTAAACAGAACTGAAGGCAAAACTTAGTTTTTTTTCATTTTGGATAAAAGAACAGAAGGTTATAAGCCTGGTTTGTTTTTGTTTTTAACTGTATCTCAATTGTGGAGATTTCCTATTTCTCTTTCTGTCCCATAGCTGCAACAGGAAATCCATCCAAAGTGAGAGAACTCCCTAGCAGTCTCCAGAACTAGTATCTCCGTTTGAAGATTTCTCCTACATCTCTGTTCTGGTGACTACTTTTTTCACGTTTAATGATGATGATCACCAAGACAAAAAGGTGAGTCTCCATGGGCACAAAAACAGCAATAAGAACCTGACCGATGTAATCCCTCTCCACTCTTTATAAAACCAGGAAAAAATACTTTGCCTTAAAATATACCAAAAATGTATTCATTAAACAAATTCAACAGTGCAATGTTTATGTGTTAGTTGTTTTTAAAGTGACCATGTGACCACAGGGACAGTCTCATTCAACTGTCCACCTGAAAAAAAAAAGAGGAAAGTTACTTACCTTTCTGGTTACCCATTGTTTAAAAAAATTCTTCCCAACAGCCTTAAACAGTGTTTGACAGGTTGGATTGGTTGAATACTTGCTTCCTCTGCTGCACTCTGTGGTTCTTCCTGGAAACTGGTTTGTCCTGTAGTGGCATATGAGCTGGTTGGAGTAACCACATAACCTGGCAAGAAAGAAGGTTTTCTACAAACCCAGAGGTTTAGATTACTTACAGCGGCTTGAGAGCAGAAAAGCTAAAGCTATAGCTTTTTAATACATTGGGTACAAAAGAAAAACACATTACCAGTCCCTGCGCAGATCCTGGAGATTAGTTCTCAAGCTGGGGAACCTTGTAATATGGCCAGTGGCGAAACACATGAGATGAAGCGTGGCAGCTCTCCTAACCCTCCATGGGATACGAGGCAGAAAAACTATGCAGGAAACAAAAGAAACAGAGCGCACACCGCCCTAGTGTAACACCATTTAATGAAAGTAATAGAAGCCATAAAAACAGGTACTCACAAACAGATAAAATGTCATGCATGGAAATTAAATCCCCCGATCTACTGTGTACAGGGCACTCTCCTCCTTGCCTCGGCAGCTCAGCTGTTCGTCCTGCACTGATGAGTTAGTAACGTCCGGCTAAGCCAACCGCCTCAGATGACTCGGGGTGACTCAATGTGGTGTGCCTGCACACGGTCCAGCCGGATTCTATTACTTTCATTAAATGGTGTTACACTAGGGCGGTGTATGCTCTGTTTCTTTTGTTTCCTTAATACATTGGGTAACTGCAAAGGTAAATAGAGTATATCCTGCCCAGGCCATTTTCCAGCTTCGAGTGCTGCCACACTTTAAATGACAATTGCGCGGTCATGCAACACTGTACCCAAATTAAATTTTTATAATTTTCTTCACACAAATAGAGCTTTCTTTTGGTGGTATTTTTGGTGGAAAAAGACCAAAACATTTTTCTTAATTTCTGTTATAAAATTTTGCAGAAAAGAAGATGTACACCGCTCAGGTGGATCTATAGCCACAATCAGCCGTGGGTGCTGGATCTCAGATCGCCACCGGATAACAGGAATATGAAAGGAAAGTGACCGCACATCAAAACGATGACTTGATAGTAGCAAGATTTATACTTAGCTACTTAGTGAACAAGCACGCCTTGTATCCAGATTTGTACAAATAAACCTTTGCTACTATCAAGTCATCATTTTGGTGTGCGGCCACTTTCTTTTCATAACATTTTGCAAACAGGTATTTTTCCTTCTTTACTGATGTGCGCTGAAGAGGCTGCACTGATGAGTACTAATAGGTGGCACTCATGGGCACTGATAGCTTGCACTAATGGGCACTGATGAGGTGGTACTGGTGGGCACTGATGGGTAGGCACTGATGAGGCTACACTGATATGCGGCACTGATGAACACCAATAGGCAGCACTGAAGAACACTGCTATATGGCACTGAGGGTCACTGATAGGCACTGATAGGTGGCACCAATGATGAGGCACTTATTGGCAGCACTGATGGGCACTGATTGGCAGCACTGATGGGTACTGTTGGGGCTGCACTGATAATCAGGACACTGATAATCAGTACCCTGATCATCAGTGTAGATGTCCCCTTTCACATTAGCTGGTCACCGGCTCTCTCCTCTCCTCATGCTGTGACAGCATGAGGAAAGGAATACAGATAACCAGCAAGTGTGTTTACATCATGATCAGCAGTGATTGGACACAGCTGATCACAAGGTAAAGAGCCGCTGTGATTGGCTCTTTACCCTGATCTGTGATCAGCTATATCCGAAGGACATAGCGAGCAAAGAGTGCACCAGATGTGTGCCGTGGGGGCCGCAGTTTTGGGAGGATGTCATCAGGCGCCCTCCCAGAACTGGACGAACATGCTGTAGCCTTCATTTGGCTATAGCACGGTCGGGAAGTGGTTAAAAATATTGTGCCAATCTATGGAGAAGATCAGACCAGATTTGAGGAGCAGTTTATCCAG
Organism: Pelophylax lessonae; assembly: GCF_965119305.1. Taxonomy (NCBI): domain Eukaryota; kingdom Metazoa; phylum Chordata; class Amphibia; order Anura; family Ranidae; genus Pelophylax; species Pelophylax lessonae. The sequence goes on along the minus strand of NC_138773.1, from coordinate 183,136,474 downwards.
GAATTTAGGTAATTCCAAAGTATTGAGAAATACTTTATATTTGGTACACATGTATGTATGTATAACATTTGCAATAATGTATGTGTCTTTATGTGATACATGTGGGCCCATTTACACTATTTAAAGAGGAAGTAAACCCTCCTCTGACACTTGTACCTATAGGTAAGCCTATGATAAGGCTTACCTATAGGTAGTGTAAATATCTCCTAAACATGTACCGTTTAGGAGATTTTTACCTTACATGCATCCAGTGACGTCACTGGCGCATGCGCTCTGAAGGAACGGCCGCTGGTGCCGTTCCTTCAGAACTCTGTGCCGTGACCGTCGGCTCCCGCGCGCGTGCGCGGGAGTGACATCACCGCGGCTCCGCTGAGCGGGCGGCACGGCGGGGGCTCGTTCTAAGGTAAGTATTTCATAATGAGCTAGTATGCGATGCATACTAGCTCATTATGTGTTTGTCTTTCAGGGTAAAAAAGAAAAAAAAAAGGGTTTACAACCTCTTTAACACAAATCACTGCACTGCTTCATGTGCAGTGCCTTTTCGTGTGAATGGCAACTGAATTTATTGTACAGTATTGGGCAGTGTATCTGTACTGCAGTGCATTTACAATGGGAATACCTTAAATTATGGTGCATTGCATTGTTATAAAAAAAAGTTTGAGGTCAGTTTTTGCCTATGTTGTGGGTGGTATTTTGGCAGCACATTCAAAATGAATAGACTGCACTTAATTCAATGTACATTAGCCAGTGACACAACGCAGTGCAAAAGTAAAACTCCACCAAATCAGTTGAAGTTATTGTTTAATTCATGTAAATCAGATTCCAGTAACAATTTAGTTAATGCAGATTATCACTGCAAAAATATCACTTAAAAAAAAAAAAAGTTTTTATTCTGTCAGAATTTCAGATCAAAATATGCCTTGGTTTAGAATCCACTCTGCATCATTGGAGTTTTTGATCTGTTTGGTAGCCAAAGGGTTAGTAATCTTATTCCACTGGGTCTTCGGGTAAATCCCCCTAGCAGCACTATCTGCATGGAGTTCTCCCTGTGCTAATGAGGGCTTTCTCTATATGCTCTTTCTTCCCCCTATAACAGTGATATGACTTGTTTTATAGACTTTTATAAAGTGCTGTGTAACATCTTGGCACCATATCCAGTGTTGCCAACCGTCCGTATTTTCACGGACAGCCCGTAAAATCAGGGCACTTTTCTCCTGCCCGTAAATGCCCGTAGCAGGAGAAAAGTGCCCGTTAAAATGGTGGCTGCGGCGAGAGAATGTGACTGCGCATGCGCGGCGTGCGCCTCGGTCATCTCCGGACTTGTCATATTCTCGAGTCCTGCTCCGATTGTCCTCCCCACCTGACGTGACCGCCTCCGGCTCCGCCTGTGTGTGCCCTCTGCCCTGGGCGGGCCCGCCCAGAATCTTGAACCTCGATCTTCCCGCCACTGCCGCCGCGGCTGCTACCTACCTCCCCCAGCCTGAGGAGCCTGTTGCCGGACCGGGGACCGTGTGTGGAGAGACCCGACCAGCCCAGGACAGGACAGGACTGTCTGCAGCAGCACCACCAGCCAGCTGAGCTCCAGCCTCCAGTCCCACCACCCCGAGGACAAGCCAAGGATCCATCCATCTCTGCCTGGGCTTGGACTGGCCTGGCACAGACACCACCACCATCGGCCATTCACTGTCTCCACTCAGTCTCCAGGGAGATCTTCTTCACTTCTCCAGAGACCGTGAGTAGTACTCCTCCTAGGGCTAGGCTCCTACTTATCTTCTCGCTCCCAGACCCAGTCCCCCCCCAGCCTAAGGCCCCACCTGCAACCTCTCTGACTGACCCCCAGGCCCCAGCCCTGGATTGAGCCCTGAAACAGGATCCATCCATGAGGAATTGAGGATTCCATCCATCCATGGCCTCTCCTCGACCTCGCTCCCAGTCCCAGTCCCCCCCAGGCCCCACCACCTGCTGCCACCTCTGACCCCCTCAGCCCTGGCCCTGGCCCTGGCCTGAGCCCAGGGCAGGGCTGCTGAAGGATCCATCCATCCAGGAAACAGGATTCAATTTCCATCCATGGCCTCTCCTCGCTCCCAGTCCCCCTCTAGTCCCCACCTGCATTCTCTGACCCCGGTCACCCCCTGGCCTGAGCCTAGGGCAGGGCTGCTGAAGAATCCATCCATCCATCCAGGATTCCATCCATGGCCTCTCATTGCTCCCAGTCCCCCCCAGGCCCCACATGCCACCTCTGACCACCTCCTGTACCATGTCCGCAGTCTCTGACCACCTCCTGTACCATGTCCGCAGTCTCTGACCACCTCCTGTACCATGTCCGCAGTCTCTGACCACCTCCTGTACCATGTCCGCAGTCTCTGACCACCTCCTGTACCATGTCCGCAGTCTCTGACCACCTCCTGTACCATGTCCGCAGTCTCTGACCACCTCCTGTACCATGTCCGCAGTCTCTGACCACCTCCTGTACCATGTCAGCAGTCTCTGACCACCTCCTGTACCATGTCCGCAGTCTCTGACCACCTCCTGTACCATGTCTGCAGTCTCTGACCACCTCCTGTACCATGTCCGCAGTCTCTGACCACCTCCTGTACCATGTCAGCAGTCTCTGACCACCTCCTGTACCATGTCCGCAGTCTCTGACCACCTCCTGTACCATGTCTGCAGTCTCTGACCACCTCCTGTTCCATGTCCGCAGTGTCTGACCATCTCTTGTATCATGTCCACAGTGTCTGACCATCTCTTGTATCATGTCCGCAGTGTCTGACCATCTCTTGTATCATGTCCGCAGTGTCTGACCATCTCTTGTATCATGTCCGCAGTGTCTGACCATCTCTTGTATCATGTCCGCAGTGTCTGACCATCTCTTGTATCATGTCTGCAGTCTCTGACCATCTCTTGTATCATGTCCGCAGTCTCTGACCATCTCTTGTATCATGTCCGCAGTCTCTGACCATCTCTTGTATCATGTCCGCAGTCTCTGACCATCTCTTGTATCATGTCCGCAGTCTCTGACCACCTCCTGTACCAAGTCCGCAGTCTCTGACCATCTCTTGTCTTTTATCACGTCTGCAGGGGAGTCTGGACTCTGGAGAGGAGTCAAGAGTGAGAGCGCTGCCGGGATGGGGGTCACAGGAGAAGTCAGATGTGTGGGGCCTGCAGAGTGGAGACCAGAGCTGTCTGACTGAGCCCTGCACAGTGCACCTGAGAGGAGGTCAGTGACAGTGCCGCCAGACCAGTCTGATGGGGGGGGGGGGGGGGTCACTGATGTAAGGGCCAGGGGGCACTGATATAAAGATCCCTCTATATTAGTAACCCCCCCCATATCTTAATGTATTCACTCTGTGGAAGGTGGTCTCTTGTCACCAGATTGCCCCCCACATCAGAGTTCCTGGCGTTCCCCTTTACATCAGAGTCTGCAGGATTCTCCCCTTACAGTGCGAAGGGGGAACTCTGCGGACCCTGATGTAAAAAGGAACTCTGATGTAAAGGGGAATGCAGTGGACTCTGATATAAGGCGGTTTCTGGTCACCAGAGCACCCACTTAAATCAGAGTTCCCCCTTAAATCAAGATCTGCAGCATTCCTCTTTTTGTCAGAGTTACACTGTAAGGGGGAATCCTGCACACTGATATATGGGGGAACGCTGTGCTGGCTGGGTTATATTAATCTGATCTTCATGTAAATGGAGAAATATGTTTTTTGACTTTTGTTTAACCTAAACACATTGCTAATAGCACCATCTACATGTTTATAGTTTAAGTATTGATATTTGCACGGTTTAACACTGAAAACAGCCTGTTTATGTGCATTTTTGCCATGTCAGTAAAAAATCGGTGCCGTCCGTAAATTTTGGACGTTCTGCCAGTAAATTTTCCTCCGGGGGGTTGGCAACACTGACCATATCAATAGAAATATAATACAGTAAATGACAGACTCAAATAGTCTTTCTCCCCTGCAGCATTAGACAAATCTTCTGGGAAGTGTTTACTTGGCATAGGGATATTACTGAATATTGCTCCAATTACCAGTTCACTACATCTAAAGGACAATAAGGTTTGGTTCCCAGCCCCACACAGAGCTTCTAGTTAAACTGAGTCTATTAAAAATTGGAACTAAACTCAGGGTAGATATTAACTGGTTGCCGACCACACGCCGCCTATTTACTGAGGCAGTGTGGCTCTCCCAGGCAAACCGACGTAGGGCTGTATTAATTGCGCGCCTGCAGCTAGGGGGTGAGGGCACACTGCCGGCGGCGCACTCCCACCCACGCTCGTCAGGGGGGAAGCCGATGCACGATTCAGGCGGCTCCAATTGCTGCCTGACACCCATGATTTTTCCCCGCTGAGAGAGAAGAACGGTCAGCTGTTGTAAACACAGCTGACCGTTCTTCTCTCTGGAATGATCACAGAGCCCCTGTGATCCTTCTATATAGGATCACAGGTCTCTATGGTCATTCCACAAGCCACCCCCCCCCCCCCACAGTCAGAAACACGCCCCTAGGTATACATTTAACCCCTTGATCACCCACACTGTTAACCCTTTCCCTGCCAGTGAAATTATTATAGTAACAGTGCATATTTTTAACACTGATTATTGTAGTAATGTCACTAGTTCCCCCCAAAAGTGTCAAAAATGTCAGTCAGGGGTCTGATCTGTCCGCCGCAATGTCGCAGCCCCGAAAAAAATTGCAGATCGCCGCCGTTACTAGTAAAAAAAAAACAATAAAAATGATATAAATCTTTCCCGTAGTTAGTAGATGCAATAACTCTTGTGCAAACCAATCAAATTACCATTATTGTGATTTTTTTTACCAAAACTATGTAGCAGAAAACAAATTGGCCTAAAATGTTAAAAAATGTTGATTTTTACATTTTTTGGGGGGGGGGGGAATGTTATATAGCAGAATGTAAAAAATATTGTTTTTTTTTCAGAATTGTCGCTGTTTTTTTGTTTATAGTGCAAAAAAATAAAAATCGCACAAGTGATCAAATACCACCAAAAGAAAGCTCTATTTGTGGGAAAAAAGGACATTAATTTTATTTGGGTACAGTGTCGCACGACCGAGCAATTGTCTGTTAATGTAACGCAGTGCCAAATCACAAAATATGGTCTGGTCATTAAGGGGGGAAATCTCCCGGACCAGAAGTGATTAAAGGGGACCTGTGAAGACAGGTGTTTGCTTCCAGCAATAGGCACTTGTTCAGACACACCAGTGTGTGGGATCCAGCAAAGAAATCAATGCCCAGGAACAAGCATTACTTCTAGAACTATGGACCAATGAAAGCCTCCAACTCAGACTGGGGTGCTTGCTATATTGTGTCACCACTATAAAATAGATAGGACCAGGTTATATGATCTAAAATATTATCATAATCTAAGTTGACTATATTGACTTCTAGAGCTCTCTACCTTAAAGAGGAACAGCAGTCTGCCCACATAATATGTAATAAAAAAAACTTCTTTGCCATTCTGAAGCTTCCCTCCAACGACTTTGCATATTATTTTATATATACTGTGATTCTGTACTTACCAAATATGCTGCAGAAATCTCCCTCCACCAAGTCTTGCTGCAGCCATTATATCTGTGGGCAGCTGAAGCTGGTGCCAGTTCACTTCCTGGATTTACACACACACACACACACACACACACACACACACACACACACACACATTTATATATACAGACACACACACACACACATATATACATATATATATATATATATATATATATACAGACACACATATATATATATATATATATATATATATATAGACAGACACACACCACTGCTTGCCTGCACATTTCTCCTCTCTGGATGAATACACATGGATCTCTGCAGTCTCATGCTATCTCTGCCCTCTTCCAGCCCCCTCCAGCTCTGCAGCTCTCATTGGCTGTACTATGACTCATGCCTCCCTCCCTTGCTCGCAAACTCTCATGAGACTGAGAGAGAGAGATGTGCATGATGTCATTAGCCTAGGCTGTTGGAGTCAGTCGTGTCATCACCATGCACGGTCCACACTGCAGGCAGCTGTGCTCCCATGAGTTTAATGCTTAGATTAAACATATTGATGCAAGTGCAATTTTTCTAAAAAAACATTTGTGTGGAAGATAATGAACTATTAGTCCCTTTTTTCTCCCTATCCGCGAGCTGAGCGCTATCCATCGATTGAGCTTACTTTAATGGTTCTTAGATTGTAAGCTCTAACGAACAGGGCCCTCTGATTCCTACTGTATTAAAGTGTATTTTATTTGTACTGTCTACCCTCAAGTTGTAAAGCGCTGCATAAACTGTTGGTGCTATATAAATACTATATAATAATAATAATGAAGCATAGCCATATGTGGTTAGATTGCTAGCATGTGTGGAGAGTTGCCCATGGATTGAAGCTAATTCAGCGGAGCATTTCTACTTGTTGTTAGACTGTTGGTGTCTGGTAAGCGGCCATCATTTACTAATGAGCATGGAGGTGGTTCACTGAGCACTTTGAGGAGTCTTTGAACAGCACCATTTGCAGTTCTTTACATGTTAAATTGGGACAGATTTCTCTTTCCACATTTCACACATGGGACTTTTCTCTAAGGATTTTATTATGGTTATATGAAAATGTTTCACAATTTTGTTTTTGTTTTTTTTTTTTTTTCCAAAGGTGCTTTATTGAGATAATAAAAATATAACAGTAGAACAAGATAAATGTCAAAGTCATTAACATAGTTCAAGTAATATCACACGGTCGCCGTTCGTGTCTAACTGCGGCGGCCTCATAAAGGCTCATGAAAAAGGTATAATCCTTACAGTAAATCGAGTAGTGCAATCCAACATAGTAAACTAAAGTAAAGCATCTGAAGGACGTGTGTATGCTGAGATTATGCAGGAAATCGTCAATGCTTCTGAGATATCAACAGTTGAGTAGAACAGTAGTCACCATAAAAGAAGGAGGTTTATGGTGACAATTTGAGGAAAAAGGAGAAAAAAGAGAGGTAGGAAAAGAGAAAGAAGAAGAAGGAAGAGGGGGGATAAGCGGGAAGCAGAAAAAAGGGGGGGTATGGGGAAGAAGGGGTTATGTAAAGGAATTATTTTCAGTATTATAGTTCTCAGGATCAATGAAGGTACTCAAGCTCATCAGGAGGTAAGTTGGTGGCAAGGTTTGATGTATGAAATGCAAGGATGGTATTATAATTAGAGTTGAGCGGACACCTGTATGTCCGTGTTCGGCGGGTTTGGCCGAACTTGAAAAAAAAGTCCGGGTCCGTGTCCCGGACTTTTTCCGAACTTTACCCGGACACCGAACCCCATTGAAGTCAATGGGGACCCAAACTTTCAGGCACTAAAATGGCTCTAAAACACAAATGGAAAGGGCTAGAGTGCTGCAAATGGCAGCAAAACATAGTTAAGAGCATGGCAAGTGCTCTGCAAACAAATGTGGATAGGGAAATAACTTAAAACAACAAAAAAAAAAAAAAGAAAAATAAAACAATTTTCTTCATCTGTGAAGGACGAGGCCCATATGGAGTAGGAGGGAGGTTGAGGTGGCGGTGGATGTGGCAGTGTAGGTGGAAGCGGCGGTGGAGGAGGACGAGGTAGCCAACACTGCTTTTTTTCAGTCATTTTAAATGAGGGTACACCCCAAAAGAGTGAGAAAGATCAAAAATATAACAATGGCTGGGTAAGGTCGGTATCCATCTCTATTCTGCACAAGGTACGGAAAAGTCCTGTGGGATCCATGCCTGGTTCATTTTAATGAACGTGAGCTTGTCCACATTGTCTCTGGACAGGCGGCTGCGCTTGTCTGTGATAACGCCCCCAGCCGTGCTAAATACACGTTCAGATAATACACTGGCTGCAGGGCACGCCAGCACCACCAAGGCGTAAAGGGCAAGCTCAGGCCATGTGCCCAATTTGGAGACCCAGAAGTTGAAGGGGGCAGACCCGTCATTCACTACATGTAGGCGTGTGCACACATACTGCTCCACCATGTTGGTGAAATGCTGCCTCCTGCTAAGACGTTCCATATGAGCTGCTGGTGCTGCTGTTTGTTGTGGCGTGCTGACAAAGCTTTTCCACATTTCGGCCATGCTAACCCTGCCTTCTGAGGTGCTGGCAGTGCCCTGGTTGCGTTGGCGACCTCTTCCTTCTCCTCCTCTGCCTTGGCCTTGTGCTTCCACTGTGGCCCCGCTGTCAGGTGGGAATGCCAGCAGCATCGCGTCTACCAGTGTGCGCTTGTACTCGCGCATCGTGCGATCGCGTTCCAGTGAGTGAATTAAGGACGGTGCGTTGTCCTTGTAATGGGGATCCAGCAGTGTGGCCACCCAGTAATCAGCACAAGTTAGAATGTGGGCAACTCGGCAGTCGTTGTGGAGACACTGCAGCATGTAATCGCTCATGTGTGCCAGGCTGCCCAGAGGCAACGAAAGGCTGTCCTCTGTGGGAGGTGTATCGTCTGTGTCCTCTGTATCCCCCCAGCCACGCACCAGTGATGGCCATGAGCTGGCCTGGGTGCCACCCTGCTGTGAACATGGTTCCATCTCCTCCTCCATCTCCGCCTCCTCATCCTCCAGAACTATGCCCCTGCTGGACAATTGTGTCCCTGGCGTTTGTGGGTGCAGGAACCCACCCTCGGAGCCACTTGCGAATGACTGCCCTGAAAGCCTTGGAAATGTTACCTCTTCATCCTCCTCCTCATCCTGTGCCACATCCTCTTCCATCATCGCCCGAATCGTTTTTTGAAGGAGGCATAGAAGTGGGATAGTTAAGCTGACAACGGCGTCATCGGCACTGGCCATGTTGGTGGAGTACTCAAAACAGCGCAACAAGGCGCACAGGTCTCGCATGGAGGCCCAGTTATTGGTGATGAAGTGGTGCTGTTCCGCAGAGCGACTCACGCGTGCGTGCTGCAGCTGAGACTCCACTATGGCCTGCTGCTGCTCGCACAGTCTTTCCAGCATGTGCAAGGTGGTGTTCCACCTTGTGGGCACGTTACATATGAGGCAGTGAGCGGGAAGGCCGAAGTTACGCTGCAGCGCTGACAGGCGAGCAGCAGCAGGGTGAGAACGCCGAAAGTGCGCACAGATGGCCCGCACTTTCTGCAGCAGCTCTGACATATCCGGATAATTTTTAAGGAACCTCTGCACCACCAAATTCAGCACATGCGCCAGGCAAGGGATGTGCGTCAAACCGGCTAGGCCCAGAGCTGCTATGAGATTTCGCCCGTTATCGCACACCACCAGGCCGGGCTTGAGGCTCGCTGGCAGAAACCACTCATTTGTCAGCTGTTCCATGCTCCTCCACAACTCCTGCACGGTGTGTGGTTTTTCCCCCATACAGGCAAGTTTTAAAACTGCCTGCTGTCGTTTACCCCTGGCTCTGCTGAAGTTGGTGGTGAAGGTGTTACGCTGACCGGATTTGGAGGCGGTAGAGGATGAGGAAGCTGTAGAGGATGAGTAAGCGGAGTAGGAGGAGTTAGGAACAGGAGGCAAACTGAAGCGCCCTGCAATCCTCGGTGGTGGAAGGACATGCGCCAAATTGCTATCCGCCTCAGGCCCATCTGCCACTGCATTTACCCAGTGTGCCGTTAGGGAGATATAACGCCCCTGACCGTGCTTACTGGTCCACGTATCGGTAGTTAGGTGGACCTTGGCACAGATGGCGTTGCGCAGTGCACACCTGATTTTTTCCCCCACTTGGTTGTGCAGGGAAGGGATGGCTTGCCTGGAAAAGTAGTGGCGGCTGGGCACGACGTACTGTGGGACAGCCACCGACATAAGTCTTTTAAAACTGTGCGTCTCCACCAGACGGAATGACAGCATTTCAAAGGCCAAGAATTTTGAAATGCTGGCATTTAGAGCCAGGGATCGCGGGTGGGTAGGGGGGTACTTCCTCTTCCTCTGAAGTGTTTGGGAGATGGAAAGCTGAACGCTTCCACGGGACATTGTGGAGATGCTTGGTGACCCAGGTGGTGGTGTTGCTGACAGATCGTCTGTTTGCGGGGTGGCAGGTGCCGGTATCACTACAGAGGTGGATGAAGAGGCCGAGACTGCAGCAGAAGAGGAAGCAGGAGGAGCCAGAGACCTTTCTTGGTTTTGAAGGTGTCTACTCCACTGCAGCTCGTGCTTTGCACTTAGATGCCTGATCGTGCAGGTTGTGCTCAGGTTGAGAAGGTTTATGCCTCGCTTCAGGCTCTGATTGCAAAGGGTGCAAACCACTCATGTCCTGTCATCAGCACATTTTCTGAAGAACTTCCATGCTAGAGAACTCCTTTGAGCTGGCTTTGGTGCGCTCGGTCCCTTGCTGCGTTGGGCAGTAGCGGGCGTAGTGTCTAGGGCACGGCCTCTCCGCTTCTGCACCCTGCTCCCTCTTCTGCTGTGCTGGTGGCTCTGTGCGACCACCGCCTCTTCCTCCAAACTACTCAGGTCACCTGTATGACCTTCATTCCATGTGGGGTTGAGGACCTCATTGTCCTCCACATCATCTTCCACCCAGTCTTCACCCCTGCCCTCCTTGTCGGTCTCCACAATTCTGAGTGCCGCAGCAGTTGGCACCTGCGTTTGGTCATCATCGGAGATGTGCTGTGATGGTCCTTCCATGTACTCATCTTGAGAAATAAGTGGTTGGGCATCGCTGCACTGAATCTCTTCCACTTTTGGGGCAGGGCTAGGTGGATGGCCTTGGGAAACACTGCTGACAGAGTCATCAAAAAGAAGAAGAGACTGCTGCATGACTTGGGTCTCAGACTGCTTGCCTGATTTGCAAGGGGGTGAGGTGAAAGACGGTTGGACATCGGCTGCAGGTGCCAACTCTGACCTTTCTGCAGTAGACTGGGTGGGAGACAATGTGAAGGAACTGGAGGCACTTTCAGCAGCAACCCAATCTACTATCGCCTCTACTTGTTCTGGCCTCATCACTTCTAGAGGCGCATGATGCCCTACCAAAATACTGCTGCAGGTTCTTTCGCCTACTCACACTTGAGGAAGGTGTTTCACTTGTGCGTGTAGCTGGCACAGATCGACCACCATCCTTGTAACAGGAGCTCTACCAGCAGAACCATGACCCAGGCCACAGCCCTATTTGACGGTCTCCTCATATTTCTGTAATTTATGATCTTGCCCTAGAAAGGTGTTTATTGAATAGCGGAACAAAACAACAACAGTATCGCACGGGTGTATCTCACAGTCAAATATGCAAACGATGCCGCAATTTAATTTTTTTTACCCCAAAAGGGTGTTTATTAAATGGCGGAATAGAAAAACAGTATACAAATACAACGGGTGTATCTCACAGTCAAATATGCAAAGTATGCCGCAATTTTATTTTTTTCACCCTAAAAGGGTGTATATTGAATAGCGGAATAGAAAAAAATTTATAAAACAGTGTATCTCACACGTACAAACACAGATTAGGCCCCAATTACAATTTTTTGTACCCTAAAGGGAGGATGAGGAAGAGGAGTAGGAGGAGTTCGGAATAGGAGGCAAACTGAAGTGCCCTGCAATCCTTGGCGGTGGAAGGAGATGCGCCAAACAAATTTAAAAGGTGTATCTCACACGTACCGATACAGACTATGCCGTAATTTAATTTTTTACACTCCAAAAGGGTGTATATTGAATAGCGGAATAGAAAAAAATTTATAAAACGGTGTATCTCACACGTACAAACACAGACTAGGCCCCCGATTACTATTTTTGGTACCCTAAAGGCAGGACGAGGAGTCGGAGGAGCTCGGAAAAAGCAGGAGGCAAACTGAAACACCCTGCAATCCTCGGCGGTGTAAGATGCGCCCAAAAAATTGTAAAGGTGTATCTCACACGTACCGATACAGACTATGCCGCAATTTAATTCTTTTTACCCCAAGGGTGTAGATTGAATAGCGGAATAGAAAATATGATATCAAAAGGTGTATCTATCTCACACGTACAGACCCAGACTAGGCCCCGATTACTATTTTTTGTACCCTAAAGGCAGGATGAGGAGTAGGAGGAGTTCGGAACAGGCAGGAGGCAAACTGAAGCACCCTACAATCCTCGGCTGTGGAAGATGCGCCCCAAAAATTGGAAAGGTGTATCTCACACGTACCGATACAGACTATACCGCAATTTCATTCTTTTTACCCCAAGGGTGTAGATTGAATAGCGGAATAGAAAATATGATATCAAAAGGTGTATCTATCTCACATGTACAGACCCAGACTTGGCCCCGATTACTATTTTTTGTACCCTAAAGGCAGGATGAGGAGTAGGAGGAGTTCGGAACAGGCAGGAGGCAAACTGAAACACCCTGCAATCCTCGGCGGTGTAAGATGCGCCCAAAAAATTGGAAAAGTGTATCTCACACGTACCGATACAGACTATGCCGCAATTTAATTATTTTTACCCCAAGGGTGTAGATTGAATAGCGGAATAGAAAATATGATATCAAAAGGTGTATCTATCTCACACGTACAGACCCAGACTAGGCCCCGATTACTATTTTTTGTACCCTAAAGGCAGGATGAGGAGTAGGAGGAGTTCGGAACAGGCAGGAGGCCAACTGAAACACCCTGCAATCCTCGGCGGTGTAAGATGCGCCCAAAAAATTGGAAAGGTGTATCTCACACGTACCGATACAGACTATGCCGCAATTTAATTCTTTTTACCCCAAAGGGTGTAGATTGAATAGCGGAATAGAAAATATGATATAAAATTGGTGATTTTTCAATAGCACATGTGAACACAGCAGTGTCTTATGTCACAGTCAGCTCTGCAGCAGGTTATGAAGGGAAAAAAAAAGAAAATTCCCCTTTAAGTTTGTATTTTTAAATAGATTAGTACAGACTATGCCACAATTTATTTTTTTTTTTAACCCAAAAGGGTGTATATTGAATAGTGGAATAGAAAAATGTGTATAAAATTGAAAATCACTCAATAGCACATGTGAACACAGCAGTGTCTTATGTCACAGTCAGCACTGCAGCAAAAAGGCTATGAAGGGGGAAAAAAAATCCCTTTTAACTTGTAGTAAAATAGATGAACGCTGCACACAACTGACTGATAAAAATAGATTTTTTTTCTCCCTTCTCCTCCTCCTCCTCAGTGGGCTCAAGTGAGGGCAAAACGATTGTTCACTGCACCACCCCCCACACAGCAAAATCGATGTATACTGTCCCTGCCTAATCTCCAGCCTGGCCCTAATATGCTCAATAAGATCGTTCACTGCACCATCCCCCACACAGCAAAATCGATGTAGACTGACCCTGCCTAATCTCCAGCCTGGCCCTAAAATGCTGTTATAACTTTCCCTGCCTGCACTCCGACCTGTCCCTGCATTCTTTTCGGACACAATTTTTCACAGAATCACTGTCTGTCCCTAATCAGCAGCCAGCACGTATGATGTGTGCTCTGTCCCTAAACTACAGCAGAATGACGCGGCACGCTGGGGCTCTCGAACTTATAAAGACATGGTCACATGCTTCAGATGGCCAATCACAGCTACTAATACATTAGTAGGCATGGCTGGGATGGCTTAAGGCACACCAGTTAAACGCTTGTTGATTGGCTGTTGAAAGCCCGCCATTAAAAGCGCGCCATTACATACAAAACAGGAAATAAAATGACCAAACACAGATTTTAAACCCGAACATACAGTAAAGTTTTCGGGTCCGTGTTCGGGTAACAAAAATCCAATTATTCAGTACGAACACAAATAATACAGTCCGTGTTCGCTCAACACTAATTATAATTAGTTGGCTACTTTAACCGGTGGATTTCAGTTTGTCATATTCTTGAGACACACAGAAAAGTGTCCAGTTAACCCACAATTCACGAAAGGGTTTGTGACGTTCCAGTTTTAGGGCAATAGTTTTTTCCATCTCGTAAATTTGGTCCATTCTTAAAATCCAATCTCTGGTTTGAGGGACTTCAAGTGAATTCCACTTCAATGGAATTAGACTATTGGCCGCATTCAGGAGATGGCGGACAAGAGAACGTTTGTAGTTTCTATAGGACATAGCGTTTACATGCAGTAGGAAAGTGGGGGCTTCAAATTTTAGAACTTCCCCAGTGATATGTCTGTCTGATCCAATGGGCAACTGAGCTCCAGAACGGGATAAGTTTGGGGCAGGACCACCATATGTGTAAAAATGAGCCTCGATTACTCCCACATCTCCAGCATGAGTCAGTGATCTCGGGATACCACTGCTTTAATTTAACTGGAGTCCTGTACCACTGTGTGCAAATTTTGAAGGCTGTTTCCTGCATTCTAGTACTTAGGGAACATTTATGCGAGAATATGCACGACCTCCTCCATTGGGCTTCAGTAAATTGTAGGCCAAGATCCTTTTCCCACACCTTTTGGTAGGGATCCAGTTGATTCTGGGGATGTTGGCATAGCCATTTATAACCTAACGAGGTGACTCTTCTCATCGGAGTCCCTGATAGGCAATGTTTCTCAAAGTCTGAGAGGTCCCTAGTGAACAGGGATTTGTGCTTGCTATTATGTAGTAAGTCATGCACCTGCACGTAGCTCCACCAAGTCAAAGGCTTAATGGAAGAACATTTGTTTTTTAATACTGGGTAGCTAAGAATCTTGTGGCTGTTGGAAAGCCATTAGAGGTCTATGTTCATCCTTATCTGGTACAAGAAAGGTTTTGTTTGCCACCCCAGGCGTGAAATCAGGGTTGTTAAAGAGAGATGTAAGTGGACTCGGGAAGGACGAAAGGTTACATTGATCTCTAATTTTGCTAAATATTTTCAAGGTGGTACCGATCAGGGGGTGGGATTTAATGCTTAGGGGGGTCGCAGAGCAACTGGACCAGGGGAGAAATCTTGTGTCGTAATTGGACCAATTCCTCTCTAGATCCACCCAGCTTTTAGAATGACCATGTCAATGCCAGTCGATCATTCTTGTCAAATGTGTGGCGTAATAATAGTTAATGAAATTTGGGATGCCCATGCCACCAGCGTCTTTACTACGCTGAAGGTACTGGAATCTGATCCTGGGGTGCTTGTCAGACCAGATAAACATTCTTTGTAGCGAAGAGAGACGGCGGAAAAATGTGTTTGGGATGTGGATTGGGAGAGCGTGGAACAGATACAAAAGTCTTGGCAAGATCGCCATCTTCACTATAGCAGCTCTCCCGAACCAGGAAAACCTGCCTTTATTCCTTTTCTTAAGATCCTTGGCCAAAGATTTCAGTAGGGGGATAAAATTGGTGTCATATATTTTGTCAAGATTAGGTGTGAGTCTTATGCCTAGATATTTTAGGGAAGAAGATTCCCATCTGTATGGGCAGTTTGCTTTCGTCAAGGCAATCATGTTTGCGGGTAATGTCAGATTTAGGGCTTCTGATTTAGAATTGTTAATTTTGAAATTGGATAGATATTTATAGTAATTGAATTGCTTATTCAAGTTAGGAATTGAAATGTGGGGTTGTGCTATATAAAAGAGTAGGTCATCAGCGTAGGCTGAGATCTTGTGTTCTTTGTTATGTATGTGGATACCCTGAATGGAGGAATCAAGATTGATGGACCTAATTAGGGGTTCTAGGGATAGGATGAAAAGGAGGGGAGAGAGGGGACAACCTTGTCTCGTGCCGTTATGTAGGTTTAGTGGATCGGAGAAGACCCCATTAACCCTCACCTTAGCCTGAGGGCCTGAGTAAAGAGCACAGATCCATGACATGAGGTTCGGGCCAAAGCCAATGTGTTCGCAGGTGGTAAATAGAAAATCCCACGATATGTGATCAAAGGCCTTCTCAGCATCTGTGGATAGCCTTTAAAATCGGTCGATTTGGCAGCATGAATTAGGTTCAGAGATTTGATCACGTTATCCCTGGCCTCCCTACCAGGCATGAACCCAACCTGATCCGGACCAATAACTTTCTCCAATCCGATCGGCCAAGATCTTTGCCAGAATTTTTAAGTCAGTATTAAGCAATGAAATTGGTCGGTAATTTGAGCAGGCCGTTACATCTTTATCGGGTTTTGGAATTACAGCAATGTGTGCCATCAGGAACTCACTTGAGGGTTTGTGTCCATCCTTAAGGACGTTAAGAGCCTTAGTAAGGTGTGGGGACAAGGTGTCAATAAAAGTTTTAAAATATTGTGCAGTGAAGCCATCCGGACCTGGGCTCTTCCCCGGCTTCAGCGCTTTCGCTGTAGCCTCAACTTCCTCCTTAGTTATGTCTAGTTCTAGGGTAGCCAGGCTCTCCGCATCTAAGAGCGGGAGGCCGCTTTGAGTCAAATAGTCGGATATAGACTGTTGTCTTGAAGTTGTGACGTCGGGAGGGGTGTTATGCGGTGGTATGTTATATAGCTTAACATAAAAATCTTTAACCACTCTACGACCGCTCACAGTAATACTACTGCGGCAGAGTGGTTCGTTATCGTCCAGCCACGTAGTATTAACGTGATTGGACACTCCCCCTTCTGGGCGGCGCTTGCGCGCCGCCGGAGGCTCGCTCCCGCTGTTTTCATTCACAGCGGGAGTCGGGCCAGGGGAGGAGCAGCGGCGATCGCCGCTGCTCTTACCCGATCGTCGGGGATCGAGTCTGGAGATCAGCCCGCTGTGTGTAAACACAGCGGGCGGATCTCCATAGTGACAGGGAGTGACAGATCGGACTGTTCAGCATAGCTGGACATCCGATCTGTCCATGACTCACACAGTCACCTCCCCCCCTACACGTCAGTAAGCACCAGGCATACATTAACCCCTCCCTCTCCAATAAAATTAACCCCTTCCCTGCCAGTGTCATTTTTACAGTAACAGTGCATATTTATAGCACTGATTACTGCAGTAATGTCACTGTTACCCCCAAAAGTGTCAAAAATGTCAGTCAGGGGTCCGGTCTGTCCGCCGCAATGTCGCAGTCCCGCAAAAAAAATCGCAGATCGCCGCCATTACGCGTTAAAAAAAAAACACCAAAAATGACAGAAATCTTTCCCTTTGTTAGTAAACGCAATAACTTTTGCGCAAACCAATCAAAATACGCTTATTGCGATTTTTTTTACCAAACATATGTAGCATAAAACAAATTGGCCAAAAATTTTTTAAAAAATTGGTTTTTACATCTTTTTTTGGGGGGAATTTCATATAAAAAAATGTTAAAAATATTGTTATTTTTTCAAAATAAACGCTCTTTTTTTGTTTATAGCGCAAAAAGTAAAAATCGCACAGGTGATCAAATACCACCAAAAGAAAGCTCTGTTTGTGGGAAAAAAAGGACGTAAATTTCGTTTGGGTACGGCGTCGCACGACCGCGCAATTGTCAGTTGAAGTCGCACAGCGCCGAATCGCAAAAAGTGGCCTGGACGGAAGACAGCAAAATCCTCCGGTGGTAAAGTGGTTAAAGGTGTTGGCTATACTTCTAGGGTTGTGCATAAGTTGTCCGTTATGGTTTTTGATGCTAAGTATGTTGTTAGACATTTGTGCGTCTTTAAGAGCTTTCGCAAGCATTTTACCAGACTTATCGCCTTGTTCATAGTAAATGGACCTTTTGAAGTATAAAATGCGCTTTGCATTTGAGTCTAACAGGAATCTCAATTCATTTCTGAGTTTAAGCAGGTCTTCTTCTACTTGTTTAGCCAGTGTCTGTTTGTGTTTTAGTTTGAGAACACTAATTTTAAAAATTAGACTGTCTCTTAACTGTTCCTTCTCCCGTTTCCGCTGTGCACCAGTGAGAATCAGATCCCCCCCTAACCACTGTTTTATGGGCCTCCCACACCGTTAGGGGAGAAATTTCAGCAGAACAATTGTCAGAGAAATAATTAGTCAGGGTGGATTGGATATGAGTCTGTGTAGTTTGTTCGAGCAAAAGAGAAGCGCTAAGTCTCCAGGATCTATCGCCCTTGTGCACAGGTGAAGCCTCAAAATGAAGTGATACCGGAGCGTGGTCAGTAATAGTAATCAGACCTATCTCCGCTCCCCTAACATCTACTAGGTTCCTTTGGGAGATGAATAAGTTATCTATCCTTGCGTACCTATTGTGTGGGGAAGAATAGAAGGAGTAGTCTTTAGTGGAGGGGTGTAGGGACCTCCAAACGTCCACTAATGTGAGTGACTGAAGAGAATGCTTAATTTTTTCGAGAGCTGAGAAGGTGAGGTATGATTTGCCAGTGGAGGAATCTTGAAGGGGATTCAGGGGGACGTTAACCCCCCCCCCAGAATAATGCAACCCTTTGCGAAGCCTTTAAGTTCCGAAATTATTTAATTGCAAAAGGAGACTTGTGCCTTGTTGGGAAAGTAAGTGTTAACCAGTGTGATCGGTTTTTTATTTATAGTGCCCGATATGAAAAGAAATCTATCGTTTGGATCAGCCAATTGTTTTTCGAAAACAAATGGGGTATCCTTGTGGATCAATATCGCCATGCCCTTAGTCTTAGCTGAATTGTTGCTAGCATAAAATGCTGTCAGGAAGAATTTATTGGCTAGGTCAGGGTGAGTTAGACCTTTGAAATGGGTTTCTTGAAGAAAAGTTATTTGAGGTTTACATTTTTTGAGTTCATACATCAATTTTTTCCTTTTTTCAGGCATGTTCAACCCGTTTACATTATGTAAAATTAAGAATGGTTTCTTACCTAACTTTGAGTACACCATCTTGAGAATGGGTGGGTCCCCTTTAGAAAAGGGTCAGAGTCTGTAGAGTCCTTTACTAAGAGATTAAAAGAGTTGTTATTATGTGAGTGGGTGGGGAGAAGGGGAAGTCAGAGGGTACAAAGGTGGGGGTTAGGTAAAAGGGATAGAGAAAAGAAAGAAAAGTTGAGGGAAGACACAAAGTGGTGCGTGGACAGCCTAACTCCCGAAGTAGTCAGACTGTGCCCGCAAAAATGTAGGAGAAAAATACAACTTATTAATGAGTAATCCTTTTTGGGGATGAGGAAGGTCGAGCAGGAGGATGACCTCTATTCAAAAATAAAACAGAAGTCACTCACCACAATAAGCTCGGGATGATCCCGGTCTCCAAAAGGAGCAAAGAAAATACAAAGGCAATGTTAACAGTAACAGGCATGTCAATGGAAAAAAAGAGAAAATATAAAAAAGGCAAAAACCCAAAAAGGCCTGGCAGTCTATTTAGGAAAAACTTAGCAACCAGTACAAACAAGAAAAATTGTTTTGAGGGGAGTTCCTCTTCCACACGAACTCAGGAGTAACTCAGGAGCGGTTGAAAGTGGTAGTGATCGCATGGTGATCTTAGGTGTCCAAAATGCAAACAAAAAGATAAAAAAAGGAAAAAAGGGGAGGAAAAAATAAAAGTCTTGGTACCAGTTAGGATTAGGAACAGAGTCAGGTGAAATGGTGAATCCTTCCGTCGGCCAACAACAAAAAACAAGACCTCTGGAAATGGGGTGCCAGTCTTCCTGTATTCCAGTTCACTTAGAGATCTCTATGGGACAGTTCAGATCCAACCTAAGTCTAATGTCTGTCTGCATATAGATAAAATAAAAGGCTGATCTTGAAGTTCAAGGTATTAAGGAGATGCAGGTTAGAAAGACATAGGTAAAGAAATATGGATCACTCATTCTTTCGTAATGGTGCCATCTAGCGACCCAAACTGGAATAGCAGTACTTAATTGTGGGCTTTTCACAAACATAGCCAGAGCAATTATTATATGTAGTAAAGAAGGTGATACCACCTGAAAAGTTGGACTTATAGTTTATAGGTGGCCACAATGGGTAAAGATGTAGACAAGACATGAACTGTATGCGCTGTATGTGCAAGGGGCATCAAACCTATGTGCAGTAGTCGAGCAGTCAGGACTTATCACAGTTGGTCTCTGGACCTGGGAGTTTTGGGAGTTTTAGGGGACGCACCAAAAAAGGGGTTCAGCTCTCTTTTCCGATATTGCTTCCCTTTTTTATTATACGGTGAGCGAGATGTGGACGCTTCAGAGTCCTCCGGAGGGGTGCTAGTAGAGTGGGGAAACAAAAATTCAGCATACCAATCTGGCAAATCAATTTCCTCAAGGTGCAGGTTGGCACAGAAATCCGGTATATCTGCTGGAGTGCGTAGGAGATACTGCTTACCGCCAAAATATGCCTGTAAGGCGAAAGGGAACTTCCATCGGTATTGAATGTTCTTGGATCTGAGCACCTCTAATAGGGGTTTAAGATCACGCCGGTTTTTGAGCGTAATAGGCGAAAGATCCTGATATAGCTGGTTATTTTCGTTAAAGACGATGCGGTCATTTTGCCTAGCCTTGGCCAGTATTTCCTCTTTCAGGGGATGGCTGGAGAGGCAGCAGATGATATCCCTAGGCGGTGCATCATCAGAGGCCCTAGGGCGCAGAGCTCTATGGGCTCTTTCAAAGTCAATGGGGGACTCGTCAGGGCGCTCAAGTAAACTGTTGAACACTGTTTGGAGAGCAGGCTTAATCTGTTCCCTTTCCACAGACTCAGGGATCCCCCTAATTCTCACATTATTTCTTCTCCCTCTGTTATGGAGGTCCTCAAGCTGCCTGTTCATTGTGATTAAATGTGTGGAATGTGCAAGGGTGACATCTTCCAGCCTCTTGATTACTCTGTCTCTATGTCTCCCTGCCTTCTCTGTGGTGGCCATTTGATCAGACAGGCGGGTAATATCTGCCTTGAGGTCGATAATAGCGGCTGTGAAAGAGCTTTTTATATCCACTGCAATTGCAGTCATCGCTTTGAAAGTAAGGGGGTGATCTGTGAGTTCAGTGTCTCCTACCGTCTCCTCTGGTCCGCCTGAGAGTCCGTCTCATAGTCTCCCTCCTCCTCGTGCTGTGCGCCCCGCGCCATCTTGGAACCCTGAGAACCTTTTCTGGTTGAGCGGGATAAACCGAAAAAATCGGCTATGTTCTTGGTGCTGGAACCGAGTCCTGATCTCGGGGGTTTAGCGTGCTGTCCTGGCTTGGTAATTCTGCCCATAATTAGCCTGCAGAGTGCCTATAATAGCAAGGGAGACCGGGTCGTTCAGTGAGCTCTTTCCTCAGGCTGCCATCTCTCCCGTGCGCCGAGCCACGCCCCCTGTTTTTTGTATGATCATATAATATCACTTTGTGTTATTGTTTATAAAAAAATGCCAAATTCAAAAGTTTTCTTCATAAGGAAGATACACATATTGCAGAATTTTATCCGATAATTTAAAGATAGCGCACTAGTATTTTTTCAACACATTTATCATTTTTCCCGTCATTCAGGGATTTCTAAGTGCAGAAATCTGTCTGATTGGCCAGCGCATCCTAACAACTTTTTTTCATAGGCTTTTTACCAGACAAGAAAGAGGAAGTGGACTGTATAAGGTATTTACTGGCAGAAAGAAAAAATTTTTACTATCCAAAGTTAAAATAACAAGGGCAGAAGATTGAATAGATGGAAAGATGAGAAAATAACTGAAGAGCCGCTTTAATTTCAAGTCGTTGTGATATTGTTTGCATTTGCCATGGCTGACTAGCACTAATATTGGTAAAGTTTTTGAAAAGTCTATAGTGAAAAACTACAACTAATCTTCTGTGCATTAGATTTTCCAAAGAGGAATTTAAAATCAAGTGCAGACTAGAACAGCTTGCGATTAAAAAAAAAAAAAACTTTGGACATGTCCAGTGAATCTATAGATGTTTGCATAATGAGATCATGACATCTTTAAGCAGAAACATTGCATCTGTTCCATGTGTCAGGAAGTGTAAAATAAACAAACTGTTCTCAGAGAGACAGCTTCTATAGAATGATCTGTCAATAAATGATTGAGGTATCATATGCGTGGTAACATGTTCATTGCTGTTTTGTACTAGCAATAGGTCTGCCTAGGAATAATTTGTACTTTTTCTCTACATATAGACATACTTTAATCCTAAATTTGATTAACCACTTCAGTCCTGGAAGTTTTTATCCCCTTAATGACCAGGCCATTTTTTGCGATACGGCACTACGTTACTTTAACCACTTAAGCCCCGGAGGATTTTCCTGCTAAAAGACCAGGGGGTATTTTGCGATTCGGCACTGCGTGACTTTAACGGACAATTGCGCGGTCGT
Source organism: Pelophylax lessonae (assembly GCF_965119305.1). Taxonomy (NCBI): domain Eukaryota; kingdom Metazoa; phylum Chordata; class Amphibia; order Anura; family Ranidae; genus Pelophylax; species Pelophylax lessonae. Next base: position 183,114,504 of record NC_138773.1, on the reverse strand, counting down.
GCGACGCTGTACCTAAACGAATTTGACGTCCTTTTTTTCCCACAAACAGAGCTTTCTTTTGGTGGTATTTGATCACCTGTGCGATTTTTTGATCATGCGCTATAAACAAAAAAAAAGCGACAATTTTGCAAAAATAGCAATATTTTTCACATTTTTTTATATGAAATTCCCCAAAAAAAAATGTAAAAATCAAAATTTTTTAACATTTTTGGCCAATTTGTTTTATCCTACCTATGTTTGGTAAAAAAAAATCGCAAAAAGCGTATTTTGATTGGTTTGCGCAAAAGTTATCGCGTTTACTAACAAAGGGAAATATTTTTGTCATTTTTGTTGTTTTTTTTTTAACGCGTAATGGCGGCGATCTGCGATTTTTTTTGCGGTACTGCGACATTGCGGCAGACAGATCGGACCCTTGACTGACATTTTTGACACTTTTGGGGTTACCAGTGACATTTCTACAGTAATCAGTGCTATACATATGCACTGTTACTGTAAAAATACACTGGCAGTGAAGGGGTTAACTTTATTTGGGAGGGAGGGGCTGTGTGTGTCCCTAGGGGCGTGATTCTTACTGTGATTGGCTGTGGCTCTAGCTGTAAGGACACTGATCAACGGATCTACATACTAGATCCGTGTGATCAGTGTCTTTACAGCGAGGAGAATGACAGGCAGCTTGTTTACACAAGCTGCCTGACATTTTCCCTCTCCCCCAACGATCGCAGAGTGGCCAGCGGACATCGGGTCCGCTGGTCACACGCGCGGGGGGGTCCGTGACCGCGCGGGAGCGGGAGCGCGCCTCCGCGGGCGCGCGCTCGCTCCCCAGACCCTCCCAGGCTAGTGACGTTAATTAACGTCACTCTGCCTGGCAGGGGCTGACCGCCACAGTAAATCTACTTGCGGCGGTCGGCAAGCGGTTAACAGACAATTGCACGAACGTGCGATGCTGTACCCAAATAAAATGTATGTCCATTTTCTCCCCACAAATAGAGCTTTATTTTGGTGGTATTTGGTCACCTCTGCGGTTATTATTTTTATTTGCGCTATAAGCAAAAAAACACTGACAGTTATGGAAAAAAAAACAATATTTTTTACTTTATGCGATAAAACATACCCAACAAAAAAATGTAAAAAAAAATCATGTATTCATCAATTTAGGCCAATATGAATTCTGCTACATATTTTTGGCAAACAAAATCCCAATTAGCCTGTATTGATTGGTTTGCGCAAAAGTTTAAGCGTCTACAAACTATGGGATAGATTTATGGAATTTTTATTTTTTACATTTTTTTAACTAGTAATCAGCGATTTTTAGCAGGACTGCGACATTGTGGCGGATAAATCTGACACTAAAGCTGGATACACACTATACAATGGATTTTTTCCTTTAGATTTACCAAAACCATATAATATGAGGTCAGACCTTAACACTTTTAATTTGTATGCCATCAGATAGGCCCTTGCACTACATAGTTAAAGGTAAATCTAAAGGGAATCTAAAAACAAAAGTTGTATAGTGTGTATCCAGCTTTAGTGACACGTTTTGGGGACTAGTGACACCAATTCACTAATCAGTGCTAAAAGAACGCACTGTCACTGTACCAATGACGCAGGCAGGGAAGAGGTTAACATCAGGGGTGATAAAAGGGATGGCCTAACTGGAGGAAGACAGAAATACATGTTTTTGCTTAGCATAAACACAAGATCTCCATCTTCCTCTCTGACAGAACGACAGTCTGTCTTGTTTACATGGGCAGACTGCCATGCTGCCTTTACTGCGAATGATCACTGGTCCCGGAAGACATTGCGTCCGCAGGACCCGCTCATGTCCACTCACAGCAGAAGCGGGTTGCCAGCACCATGCGCCTGCTCCCCAGACCCAGAGCATGAGCTAACATACAGCTATGTCAATTCACGCAGTAGGGCTACCCTGCCACAGTATATCTGCATGGGGTGGTCCTTAAGTGGTACAAAATCATTACAAGTGATATTCCATACCTTTTTATCTCTTCCTCTGTTTAACCCCCCCCCCCCCCCCCCGCCTGCATAATCTTGCAGTGTGGCAAGGGTTAACAGAACTGAGGGGCACTCATCAAGAGAGCCTGACTATGTCCACCCTATCCACCCAGTTCCATCATTTATTCAGGTTGGTACTACGGCTTCCATGAATGAAAGGTGATCTATGAATGGAGGGCATCAAATAATAACTAAAAAAGTGTGTCACCACAGGGTGGCACTGTGGATACTAATAAAATACACTGTGCCACGTCCTATCAAAATCCAGAGAGAAATTTGCAAAGAAAAAATTGACTTTTCTGGCACACACACACTTGGATCAATTAAATGTGTACATCTTTATTCAGAAATATATATAAAAAGACAACATTTAAAATTGAATCATATCAAATTGCATATATACTGTTACTTTTTAAAAGTATACCAATTTATCCCATAGGGTTTGCTAGAATCCCGACACAAAATATGGTAAGATATGACACCTAGAACAATATAGGTGTCATATGTTACCATATTTCGGGAATCTAGAAAACCCTATGGCTTTAAGTGTTATTAAACCCAGGACCCTGCATTCACTATATCTGGTCTTCCACAGTACACAGAACGTGGAAATGCAATCACTGTAGTAAATATAAACTGCTAAACACCTTTTCTCATCAGCAGTATATAGCAGTCTTGGGACTTCTACCAGTGTCCGCCCACGCACTGATTAAAGATTGTAGGAGGAATTTCCATTCTCCCCCGATTGTCCTATGAGGCTGCAGTACCCCTGACCCTCTGTATGGACAGTGCTGATTGGCCTTGTATGGATCACATGCACCCTTCCCAAAAAAAAAAAAAAAAAAACTCTCTTGCAATGCACATCAAACTGAGCATGTGCAGAGTGACTCCGAGGTTCTGTTCTATCAGGAGATAGATTGGGGACAGTAAAATAATGGGAGGATCAGTGTTCTGTCCACCAGACTTCTATTCAGAGTACTTTTTTTTGGTTGTTTAAAAAAAACGTTGGGTTTTCTTGATTCACACAAGTTAGATATATGCAGAGCGCAGGTGCCATCTACTGTTCTTTTCTTGTATAGCTTCAGTTGTTCTGCACAATTACATATTATAACTCTCAGAATGTGTTAAATAAAGATGTTAGGAACCAGAGCATGCTGGGTAGTATTTCTGCAGGAAGTGAATCAACCACCATTTTGAGAAGATACAACAGGGCAGCAAGACATGTTTTTCTCAATCTCTCGCCATCACCCCTTGGAGAGCTTAAAAAGTGAGTTCTTGTTATCCCATCCTGTATTATAGATCATTGTTTCTTTATTGTATGCAATTGTGTACTGATTGATGTTTATTTTTATCAATTTGTTCTAATAAATGTGAGTTCAAAGAAATATGGTATCTGAAGTTTATGGAGCAGGAAGGTTTAGCTCTCTGTCCTAGAGACAGAACAGTGAAATTGTTGCTGACCTCTGGGGTGAAGATAAGCTGACTTCGGAAGACTGTACAGCCCCGGGCTATGCAGTATCCATACAGTCGGAAGCCTTAGATGAAACAGGCCTTCAGCAGGTGAAGCAATTAGCCAGGCTACACAAAAACACGCTTTGTCACACACTCAACACTATAGCGATCCCTAAACAGCAGGACAGCTTCTCCCCCGCAGCCATGTCTCAAAGTGAAGCATCTTCTTACAAAACATGATCGCGAGCTAGCTCATCCAAGTCATCTGTCACAAATGAAGCAGCAATCCCCCGTTCAAAAGCCGAAGCGGTGAGGGCCAGGGCCACATTCGCAGACCAAGAGTTGCAGATGAAAAAAGAAAAGGCTCAGCTTAAAGCAGAAAAAGGTGAGGCAGGAGCAAGAGAGAGAGAAAGCGAGAGTATGCATGGAGCAAGAGAGAGAGAAGGCGAGAGTACGCATGAAGCAAGAGAGAGTGCGCCTGGAGCAAGAGAGGGAGAGAGAAGGAGAGAGCACTCATGGAGCAAGAGAGAGAGAGAAGGAGAGAGTATGCATAGAACAAGAGAGAGAGCAGGAAAGAGTACGCATGGAGCAAGAGAAAGAACAACAAAGAGTACGCCTGGAGGCTGAACTAGTTCAGCAAGAGGCATCTCTGAAAATGCAGCAGGCTATCCTAGAAGCTAACATGGAGAGGCTGGCAGTGGACTGAGATCCTGCTGCCGCCATTGCAGAAGCAGAAGCATTAGAAGCAGCTGTCTACGATGTGCCAAGAGTAGGTAGCAGCATACTGGGTCTAGAGGAGGACCACCAAGATTCCATGCAGCACACTTTGGATTATGTCTACCAGCACTCTAACCCAAGCAGTACTCTACAGCCAGAAATCAAACATGACGTCAGTGAGTCACATCAAATAAAGCAGCAAGAAACCGACCATGAACCCCAGTGCTACGAGCAAGAAAAATCTGACCGAGATCCAGGCTATCCAGCTCCAACCAAGCCTTCTACTCACAAGGTACTCAGCCTTCATACAGGCATCAAGCACCTGCTTTCACTCCAAGGCAGTATGCAACAAGCTGTTATGAGCCGCCAACCTTATGCATATATGAACCCACCCCGCCTAAAGAAGAGACTTCTACCAGCTATTCCTATACACCCACCACGATACACAAGCAGCCTACTCCAATGCTAATCAGGCTACTGTAGACCTTGCCAAGTTCCTTGCAAAACATGAGTTAGTTACCCAAGGACTTGTCAAATTTAGGGATCACCCCCAGCATTACAGGGCATGGTGATCTTCTTTCCAGAGTGCTATCAAAGGTCTAGATCTATTCTGCAGGGAACAGATAGATCTCCTCGTAAAGTGGCTTGGCAATGATTCTGCTGAGCAGACTTGTATAAAGTACTCGAAATTTCTACTTGAGTAAAAGTACAAGTGCTCGATCAAAAAATGACTTGAGTAGAAGTGGAAGTGCTCGCAGAAAAAGTTACTTAAGTAGAAGTACTAAAGTATTCAACATTTTTTTTACTTAAGTATTGCAAGTAGTTTTTTCAAAAAATTTGCTACTTAAGTACTAAAAGTAAAAAGTACCAGTAGTTTTGAAAAAAAAATTCTACTCAAGTACTGAAAGTAGAAGTACAAGTACTGTGCTATGTAGTTATTAAAGAAAGAAGTCAAAAGTATGAACATCATATTGTTTTTATTATTTCAAATGATTTATTCAAATGATTAACCTGTGTTTGTTAGTAGTTTCTTGATCCACTTTAAGCGCTGTAGCACCATTTATTTGTTTGTTTCATATTTTCTTTTTATTGGAAATATTTGGTATAGCAGCTTTTATTATACACAGCCTTTATTTTCGTATGCGCTGATTTACAAATGACATTATACACATTTTTTTGAGCTTTATGCAACCTGCCATCTACTGTTCTGGCAGTGGTAATTTTTTTAAAAGTAACGAGTAACTATGCAGCACAAAAAAAAAATACTTGAGTAGAAGTATCGAAATCATCGAAAAAATGTAGTGAAGTAAAAGTAGAAGTAGGAGAAAAAAATTCTACTCTAGGAAAGTACAGATACCGCATTTCGGTACTTAAGTACAGTACTTAAGTAGTTCTACTTCGTTACTATACATCTCTGCTGCTGAGCATGCCAAAAGGATCAGAGACATTAATGTAAACCACCCTTAGATAGGCCTTAGAAACATCTGGAGCAGACTGGATAGATGTTATGGCTCACCAGAAGCTATAGGGAGTACACTATTTAAAAGGATAGAGGCTTTCCTAAAAATACCTAGCAGAGGTTACCAAAGACCAAATTCAGTGACGTGTATGGAGTTACAGGTTGCTAAAGCAGAAGGAGACTTACCTGGTGTGACGGTGGTGGGTATCACACCCCTGGCCTTCTCATCCAACTCGTGACCAAAGACCAAGCAATCTCACACCCCGCCGTCGCAATGCGACTCTCATCTGCACCTGGCACACAGATTGTCCAGCTTGCAGGACCACAATCTAGATGCCAGCAGACTGAGAGTGATTTTCACCAGGTTAATTAAATGATTAACTCTTTCTCTGCCACCACTTCTATGTTATAATGAGCCCAGAGGATGCTTGTAATTTTAGAAATATCAATTATGACTTTAGAATAATCATCCATAACACGCTCTGTCACATACAGACAGGAATGTCCGGAGGAGTTATCCTAACAGTAGCACTCTCAGGAGACAGGTTCTTTTGGTCAGTTTGCGTTTAAGAGCTTAGAGACAAAATGAACACTTTTAAAAATAAGGTTTAATTATAAGAAAGGTTAAAAGTTGGTGCAAATCAAAATATTTACAGAAAAATGGATTACAAAGAAATAGAGACACAATACAGCAATTTAGCAGAATAGATAAGAATTAGAAATTGAATACTTGCATTCAAAAAGAGTCCCGGTCTTATCTTAGTTTCAGAAGCTGAACATGTGATTGGTCCTTCTCTTAAAGCGATGGTATTGCTTGGATGGTAGAAAGAAGACTGAACTCTCTATCAGTCCTGTCTTTTTCTCTGACCCTCCAGGGGGTGTCACCAGAAGTACTTGGCCAATAGGCTCTGGGCCCATGGGCGGTCCCCCTGGAGGCTCACACATGCTAAGACACATCCCGTTTAGACAGATTATTAAAATAACTCATATCTGGAAATATGTAACAGTTACATGCTTGAAACTGACATTGGATTGTACGATATTTAATCTATTTTCTACAGACACTAAACACGGGTTATCTCGGAATAACCTCTGACCTGTAAGGCATCTGATCGCTAGCTTGTCTCCCCTAGCAACGACAGTGATCAAGTTTAAACTTAATTTGATCGGTATTTTATCTGGCATTCAAATATATATTTTCTAGAGACATATCGCTTGGGTATAAAGTTAGGACGTTTGGGGTTAACTGTGGTCATTTTCCGAATGACCCTTTGCTGTGGAATTTACCAGAAAGCTTCCCTGGCCATCTGCTCAGATTACGACATGCTTCTGACCAGGCAGAGACAGTGCGGCTAGCATGTCTGTCTGCTTGTTTACGATAAAGGTGTGAAAAGTGTCAGCTGAGCAGGAACCTAGGATTCAGTGACCCAGAGGGTAATTAACACTGCCAAAAGGCTGGGGAATGAGGGCTGGTAAGAAATGACCCATTTGGTCTTTAACACTATCAGCTAAGCTCGAAACACAAGATGGATGCTTGCAACAGCGTTTGAACGAAATGCTGCCTGACAAACTGGGGTGCCAATGCACGATACCATTACACCTGGACTTTCTTATTTTGACTCTGCTAGAGGTATTAACTCATTAGCACATAAACATCCTTATGAGTTGCACGAAAGATGGGTTGCTCAATGCTGTAACTACAAGTGAAAACACAATGTACCTTTTCCACCCTTTAGAGAGTTTGTGGACTTTGTAGACAGACAAGCAGGAACGAAAGATGACCCCAACTTAATTTTTCCAGTGCATTATGTCACTTCTTCTGGCCCTAAGCAACACAGGGCTCCAGTGGCAGTGCACAAAACCTTGTGCCTCTTCAAAAGAGCTTGAACAGCACATCTTTAAACTCCGGTCTGCTTTGAAATCTTTGCTGGAAGAAACCTTGCTGATCTATCGTGTATAGCTACTTTGTGACTTGTTGCTGTGCTCAGTCTTGCCATGGTGTTTGACCTGTGACATGAAACTGTTTTCTACAACCTCACTTTAGTAGCAGAGTTTGTCTGCTCCTCAACCAGTTTTAGGACTTCTACGCAGCTGTTTCCATTAATGACCGTGTTCTAGCCTACATATGAAATTGATGCTTATTAGCACCTGCTTGGTATAATTGTTAATCATACATTTGACTCTAATCATACAAAAATCCCCAACTTTGTGCAAGTGTGCAAGTGTAATAACTGAGTCTGGTCTAAAGCCAAAGGGTAGTCACAACAAATATATTTTTGATTTCAATTGTTCTTCTGTTCGCCCACTTTGCATTTGGGAATTTGATAAAAAAATAAACAAAAAAAAAACAAATAAACAAATAAAATACATATTTTTAAAAGCATTCTTACTTTTCAACATTTCTTCACATCTGTCTATAACTTTTGCATAGTACTGTCAGTACTGTACCTGCAAGAGCATCCAATATAGGGTGGGTATTATAAATACACTGTAATATATGGCTAAAACTGTATGTCTTAAACTTGGTATTATTTAGAAAAAAATGTTTTCATGTCAACAGGTGCAGTTAGACAAGTTGAATCTGTATGTCCAATACTACCTAAGCGGACACTTTCTTGCACATACACACTCACAATACCTCCTGAAAAAGCAGAGGACTCCATAGTTTGTGAAACAGAACAGAGTGACCAGTTACTACTTTTTTGTTTTACTTTAGTAGAAGTGGTATTTTTAGAGGAAGTTATTTGAAAACTTTTAGGTGGTGTGGTATCTGGGAGGTAACTCTCATATGTGAGTGAGGTGTTCAATATACTGTAAATAATAAAGTTTGAAAATCAAAAACGTAATTTCCTTTTTTTTCAGTTCGACAAAAAAGGATTGATTTATTAAATAATCATAAACACAATAATTATAATTGTAGAACCTGAAAAGTTACTTTAAAAGTTCTTCATGTGTTATAATTTTTATTTTCTGGTTGATTTGAGGTTCCATCTAAGCTTCCCTAAGAAAAGGAATTGTGTTTTGTGGGGTGGAATTTGGGGGTTTTTAATTACTCTGAGGGGATATTGGTTATTGTTTTATGTGATGTGGATGGGACAGGGCCCTATTTTAATTTGGGTTTTGTTTCAGGGATGGTATTTTGAGGTTTTCATAAATTGTTTTTTTTTCTTACTTTTAGTTTATGCTAATATGCCTTTTTAAGTTTTGGGTGCTGAAAGCAAAGCAGTCAAGGGTTACTGACTGACTGTTCTATAAGCTGCTTTTTGATCGTAGTATGCTGCTGCACCATTTGAAAGGTAAAAAGTGAGTGCAAGAACAGTGTGCACCTAACACTTACAACATAATACTCACATTCACCAGATCCCCCATTCCCCATAGATAAAACAAAGATTAGGCAGCAGTTAGGCCTGTTATCCTTAATTGTAACTGTTCTGCTGCTGGTCAGTTTTACACTGCTGTATTCTCTGTGGTATATTGATTCTTGTAGTAAAACCCCAGGCTGTGTTCATTGTCTCTAGTAAATTTTGGCCTAGCCTTGCCAATTAAAGTTGTCCTGTTGCTGCCCAGTTTTAACCTACTGCATCATCTTTGGTCTATTCCTTCCTGCAGTAAAACCCCTGCCTGTATACTTTGTCTCTTGTACATTTTGACCTATTATTTCTGAATAAAGCTACCATGCTACTGGCCAGTTTTACACTGCTGTATCCTCTGCAACATGTTCATTCTTGTAGCAAAGCTCCAGCCTGTGCAATTTGCCTCTAGTAAATTTGAGCCCAAAGGGCCATACACACTATGAGATTTTTTGAAGACTTTTTCCTTCAGATTTACCTTTTCTATGTAATGCAAGGGCCTGCCAGATTGCATACAAATTGAAAGTGTTTAGGTTTGACCTCATATTATATGGTTTTGGTAAGTCTAAAAGAAAAAGTCTTCAGAAAATCTTATAGCATGTATGGCCCATTACCTTGTTATTTAAAATTATCCTGCTGCTGGCCAATGTTACACTGTTGTATCAACTATGATATGACTTAAAGTGGATATGATAGGACTTAAAGGGGAATTCAAGGCTAACACTAACTGTTCGTACAAAAATATTCCCTTCTCCCATTTACAACCTCTCCTACCTACCCTGTTTAAAAAAAGATCTGTATACCTACCTTTTTTTAGTTTAGTTTAGTCCAGTCATGTGATCCTGCAGCTACAGCTCTCCTGCATCATACAACACTGGGAAATCCAAGAACCATGACATTACCCATAGGCGCAGTTACTGTTGGCGCTTCCTCCTCTCACTTTCAGCTAATCTGTGATCAACCTCTCTCTTAAAGGGTTAGTGCACCTGTTGCTTGGCATTCAAACAACATGTCAGTACACTACCTGTTGAACCCCCTGTGTCTCCTAAAGCTTATATTCAGCTTCCTGAGGTTTTCTGTGACCTGCTATTTCTACCTGTATTATTGTTTCCAGTGTCTCCTCATGACTCCCTTGTGCTTCTACTATGTTCTTGTGTTTATCCCAAGAGACTCCTTGCCTGCTTGTATGATTGTGCACAGTTCACTTTGGGAGACCCCTGTGTTTCAGTATTGATGTACAACTTACTCCAAGAGAGCTAAACTCTCTTTCACCCATGTGCATGTCTGAACTGCCTGCAGCCTGAGTTCCTACATTACTGCTCATATTTGCCCTGCATTCGCCTGTTATCTTTATACACCAATCTGCATTGTAAATCCTGAACTTCAGCACTGAAACAGATTTCCTTCTCTGTGCGTCAGTGAACCCTGAACGCCTGTGTTGTAACAGATTTCCTTACCTGTGTCCCAATGAATACAGATACTGCAAGATACTTTTTACTGTTCCTGTGCCTCTGGTACCCCATACTACAAGAGACTTTCCCTCCTGCTATTGTATATCTCATTGCCCCTTTTCTTTGCAGTATATGGTCAGCTGTAGCCTATAAGGGTGTGTTTGAGGGCTGAAATCTGGGATCTGTCCTACAGCAAACACTATCACCCAACATTGTCTTACCTCAGTCCCTGGCAGTCTCCAAAACCCCAAACCTTTCACTCCCTGTGAGTGGGGTCCCTTGACTGTGACATTGTCATTGAGACTGTCCATGAAAATTGTTCTGTTCTGTAGCACCCCATTAAGCATTAAAGTAGAACTATGGGCAAAACTTTTTTTTTTTTTTTATAACCCCAGTCAGATATTCTTTTAACATCTCTGTCCCACTGTGGAAATTTCTCTTCACTTCCTGTCCCATAGCCAAACAGAAAGTGAGAGGAAATCTTGGCAAATTAAAGGAATTTTTTGGGGACCCCCAGGTCACCAGAACTACTGTCCCCATTGAAAGATTTCCCATCTATTACTTTTCTGGGGTTAACCCAAAATTTAGGGTTTTCTTTTACAAAGTACTTTCGCTTTCAATGATAATGGTAAATAGGACAAGTAGAGAGGGTGAATCTTCCTTACAGGGGCACAGACAGCAATAAAAATTGACAGGTGTTCTAATCCCTCTCCACTCTATCCAAAACTAAAAAAAAGTTTTGCCTTAAGTTGTATTTTAAGACATCCCCGAACCCATACTATTTGTATTTGTGTACATTGCTCTTGAATCCACATGAAAATATTCTTCCCTACTTTATGGTATTAGAAGCAAGAAGATTCACCCCTATAGACATCAAGTCTCTAATGCCCCATACACACGTGCAGATTATCTGCAGACTTTTGTCTGCAGACTTACCTTTTCTATGTAGTGCAAGGGCCTGCCGGATTGCATACAAATTGAAAGTGTTTAGGTTTGACCTCATATTATATGGTTTTGGTAAGTCTGCAGACAAAAGTCTGCAGATAATCTGCACGTGTGTATGGGGCATAAGTTTGGGTTTGGGTTCCTGAATTTCAAACAAGATCCGTTGAACCCTTGGCAAACCAAGCTTGGTTAGATTTATCCATAATTGGTTTGACATCTGCTGTCAATCTGTAGAAACTGTTTGCAGACTTCATTCCTAAATACTGTACATTGTAGCAGTATTGTTACAATGTTTTTATCAGTTATTACAGCAGAACAGTAGCAGTATCAGTTTTAGCAAACTGGCACATTTAATTGTAATTCTTATAATTATATAATATAATATATACATATCTTAAAATTGTGTGTAATATAAACTTTTTTGTTTATTTTAGCATTGCAAATAAGAATAAAAGTTTTAAAAATAATGTTTGTATGCTATATACCAGAATTGTGGTTTTATTGTTATATAACCTCTGGCAAAAAGTGTGGAATCACCACTCTTGGAAAACGTTCATTCAATTATTTAATTAGTTAAAATAACTAATCATAGACATGCCTCAAAACTATTTTTATTTAACATTCCAACCTTCTGGCTTTAAAAAAAAAATAAAAAAATGAAAAAATAAAGAAAACTGTAGTCAGTTGCAACTGTTTTTGCAGATCGCCGTCACAGTCCCGCTAAACATCGTGATTACTAGGGATGATCGAACTTTTCAAAAGTTTGGTTCGACCAGAACACCCGAACTTCCCGAAAGTTCGGCCCGGATTTCAGAACCCCATTGAAATCAATGGGACCCGAACTTCGGTAATCAAAAAACACCATTTTGAAGCCCTAAAACCCAATAAATGCCCCTAAAAAGTGCCTAGGGTTCTGGGTCATGCCCCAGGGACTATTAATCACACAAAAAAAAGTTCTTAAAAATTGTAATTTTTGATAGAGAGCCAATTATTGAAAAAATTATTGAAAAAAAAAAGAGATTTCTTTGGATTTAGTGTCTGGGGGGTCTAAAAGTGTAAATTTGAAGTTTCAGCTCTGTAACATGTCCAGAAACAAAAAAAAAAGTTTGTTTGTATTAGAATTAATATAGAACACGGATATGGCTCCGCTATTTTCACACCTTGCCGGTTTTGTAGCAAGCGTTTTTTTGGGCATTTTTTGGGGGTTATTGGAGGCAGGCATAACATCAGAACTTCTGTGTAGGGGTATATATACACACACACTTATATGTATATATACACATACACATATATAGGTGTGAAAGTAGCAGAACACTATACTTGCGCTAATGAAATAATTAACACCCATATGACTTCTTTCCTTTCACACCTATATGTGTGTATGTGTATAAATACATATAAGTGTGTGTGTATATATACCCCTATACATAATTTCAAATGTTTTGCCTGCTTCCAAAGACCCACAAAAAATGCACAAAAAAAAAAAAAAAAAACGCCTGCAATAACACACCTGGGCGTTTTTTTTTTTTTTGGCGAAGGCGTTTTTCTTGGGTCTTTTGGAGGCAGGCAAAACATCTGAACTTCTGTATAGGGGTATATATACACACACACTTATATGTATTTATACACATACACACATATAGGTGTGATAGCAGAGAAGCCATATGGATGTTAATTATTTCATTAGCGCAAGCATAGTGTTCTGCTACTTTTACACCTATATGTGTGTATGTGTATAAATACATATAAGTGTGTGTGTATATATAGCCCTATACAGAAGTTCAGATGTTTTGCCTGCCTCCAAAGACCCACAAAAAATGCCCAAAAAAACGCCTGCGCCAAAAAAAATGTGCCCAGGTGTGTTATTGCAGTTTTTTTTGGGCATTTTTTTGTGGGTCTTTGGAGGCAGGCAAAACATCTGAACTTCTGTATAGGGGTATATATACACACACACTTATATGTATTTATACACATACACACATATAGGTGTGAAAATAGCAGAACACTATGCTTGCGCTAATGAAATAATTAACAGGCATATGTCTCCGCTCTTATAACACCTATATGTGTGTATGTGTATAAATACATATAAGTGTGTGTGTATATATACCCCTATACAGAAGTTCAGATGTTTTGCCTGCCTCCAAAGACCCCCAAAAAATGCCCAAAAAAACGCCTGCAATAACACACCTGGGCAATTTTTTTTGGCGCAGACGTTTTTTTGGGCATTTTTTTGGGGTCTTTGGAGGCAGGCAAAACATCTGAACTTCTGTATAGGGGTATATATACAAACACACTTATATGTATTTTTACACATACACACATATAGGTGTTATAGGAGCGGAGACATATGCCTGTTAATTATTTCATTAGCGCAAGCATAGTGTTCTGCTACTTTCACACCTATATATGTATATGTGTATATATTATATACATACATGTGTGTGTATATATACCCCTATACAGAAGTTCAAATGTCATGCCTGACTCCAAACATGTCCTCAAAAAAGCCCTATAAACGCCTGCAGCAAAAAGCCGGGTGACAGGCGAGAAGCCATATCGCTGTTCTATAAGTGACGTAAGAGAAATTATCTTTTCTCTATAGCGGTCACCCTGAAATGGAAGGGTTTGGTCACCCTGCCATAGCAGTCAGAGTCAGTTTACCCTTCACTACACTACGGTCACCCTGGCACTTAACACTTTCCCTACAGAAACTAGATTTTTGAATCTAACTAAAGTGGAAAATAGCACCCTAACTACGCTAGATATCCCTTTCCTCACACTAATAATTGCTAAATGACACTTTGAGAGCAGAAGTAACAAAACTGCTTCCACTCTCTTCCACGTCCCTGTATTACAATACTAGGAATTTGGCGGGGCTATCTTACATACTGGGGGGCGTATTCACTAATGATTGGCCTCTGGACGCCCTAGTCACTCCAATCACATTCCTAGCATTCTCCTGCCTCCGCAATTGGCTTTTACTGATGGTTCTGGTCCAATCACTGGCTTTTAAAGCCTATTTCCTGTCCCATTGCATTTTGGTCGGTTCTGGTTGCCGAATTCCGAACTTTTTCAGCAAAACATTCGGAATTCGGCCGAATTTCGAACACCCAATGTTCGGGTCGAACCGATGGTCGACCCAAACCATTCGATCATCCCTAGTGATTACTAGTAGAAAAAAAAAAAGTCCATAAATCTATCCCATAGTTTGTAGACAACTTTTGTGCAAACCAATCAATATACGCTTATTGGGATATTTTTTTTTTACCAAAAACATGTAGCAGAATACATATTGGCCTAAACTGATGAAGAAATTAGATTTTTTAACATTTTTTTATGGGATAGGTTTTTTAGCAGAAAATAAAAAATATTGTTTTTTTTTTTTTAAAGTTGTCATTTTTTTGTTTATACAGCAAAAATTAAAAACCGCAGAGGTGATCAAATAGCACCAAAAGAAAGCTCTATTTGTGGAAAAAAAAGGACATCAATTTTATTTGCGTACAGTGTCACACTACCGCGCAATTGTCAGTTAAAGCAACACAGTGCCGTATCGCAAAACATGGCCTGGTTAGGAAGGGGGGTGAACCTTCTGAAGCTGAAGTGGTTAAACAACTGAATGAACCTTTTCCAAGAGTGGGGATTCCATACTTTTTGCCAAGGGTTGTGTATGGCAAATTACTAAATAAAGTTTGCACTTTTTATCTGCAGCAATATTAGTCTAGTTCTAGTTTAAAACTGGTGTCAGGCTACAAACAAAAACCAGGCAAACATGATTGTCAACACAGGTAAGGAGGTGAATCCTCCCAGAAAACACCAAATTATTCAATATATAATGCAAATGAGTTACAGCACAGCAAGTATACACCAGTAATATAGCAACTCCGGGCATCCCTGACATTTATAATTTCCAACCTGCACCATACAGTAGAATTTGAGGTATGAATACTCAGGTCCTAAATAGCTTAATATATACAACACATGAATTCCTAACGAGGTGTTGCCACTTATTAACCCTTACCTATAGAAAACTATTGCTTAGAAAATGGGGATTCTTAGTTACCATATATTGCAATACACATTTAAGCCAAGATCAAACCATGTACATCCACAATAGGAAAAACAAGCCCCTTATTCTACAGACCAAAAAGTTTGAAATACCGTTAGAATTAGATCATTCGATACTGCTGACATTACATTTCATTAACAGTTCAAACAAAGATCTTTCACAAATTTACAACATCTAGGAAAAAACTATTAATCATTCTTCTAATATTAAGCATACTTTGTTTTTACAGGTTTATAACTTATGTGAATTATTTAGCTACAGAGATATTGTTCCATCCATCACATCTAAATATTATTCACATATGTATTTCAATGTGCTGCGTAATATGCCCCACACATTAAACTATTAAGTCAATGATTTCTTTTATTTCATGTTCAGATTGCTGAAGTTAAAGTGTGCTGGTCCCACAGGAAGATGTTTACATGATCGTGTTAGTGCACATTCTAGAATGCACAAATTCCTTAAACTTTTTGGTGTCCAACAAGTGGCCTATGGGCAAAATTCAGCCTTCTAGCACGCAGCATGTGGCCTGCTGTGATCCAGACCTTTAAATGCTTCTGCATCATGTTTACATTCACAGTGAAATGAAATCACGGCCCTTTATGTTAGATTTGCGACTTGGGCAGAGGTGGAGCAGAGCTGTCCAGCCTCTTTCTACTATAACAATGCTCCAATGATCCATTGCTAGATAACTGCAGGCAGAAATGGATCACTATTAAAAGTGACTAGAGTTTGGTGAACAGTTTGAGCCGAGCAAACATTCAGCCCGAACACCTAAATTTGCAGGGCACTGGGCGGGATGTTCACCTACCGAGTGCCCCACAATGTACAGCGTGCCGCACAGTGCATTCTAGGGCCCCGATTGGCCAAAGCAATGCACCTGGTCAGAGTGCTGACAGAGCCCTGATTGGACAAAGTCTCGATGACTTTCCCAATCATGGCTCAGTGCTCATAGTCCCACCCCACACTATAAAAGCACCAGAACCTTTTGCAGTGTGTTGTTGGAGATAGATAGACCAGGGCTCAGTGATAGCTAGTTAGTGTTATTGTGATGAGTGTAGAATGTCAGTGTAGTGTGATTATATTGTAAGTGTAGTGTATTGTCCGTGTAGTATGTTTATAGTGGAGTGTGATATGAGTATCACAAATATGATGCCCGCTGCACTGCCTGATGAAAAAAGAAAAAAAAGCTCCACCCTCAGCAAAGGCTTCCTGCTGTTTGCCTGCTCCACTGTATGACAGTTCTTAAATAGGTGAGAGGCAGAGCCACCTGGTGACATCACCTGGTGGCACCACCCCCTTTGTGAAGTCACTTGGTGGCACCGCCCCATGTGACGCCACTGTCCAGTGCATGCTGGGTCAGTGATGTCACAAGGGGGAAGTGCCACTAGATGACGTTGCCAGTTGGTTCGGCCCCTTATCTATTTAAAAACGATAACACAGCAGAGCTGGTAGGCGGTGGTAGCCTTCATCCTGGGTGGAGCTTTTGTTTGTCGGGTCAAGTGGTGCGGCGGCTGTCGTGATTGATGATGGACCTACATCCTTTAATAAAGGAGTTGTCAAAAACTACGTGTATCTTTTAATTTCTTTTTGATACTTTTTTTGGTGAATGAGTAGGGGTAGAATCTGGGAGCTCCCATGTTAAAGGGGGCTTCCAAAGTCTGATAAGCCCCTTGCCCGCAGACCCCAACAACCACCACCCAGGGTTAGGGGGAAGAGGACAACAACAAGAGAAGGGCGCACCGACCTTGTGCATTACCACTTTTTACCAGTTTATTAAAATCAAAGAAGGGTAGCGTACAATATACTCACAAACGTAGCATATGAACAAGCATATAGGAAATGGGCACCGCTCGCTTCCAGGACACTTCTCTACTGCTGGATAGCGTGATGGCATCCTCAAAACCTGATTAGGGGGAAGAGGCCCTTGTCCCCATCAAATGGGGACAAGAGGCTTTGGGGTGGGGGGAGCAAAGCCCCCTTGCCCAAAAGCAATCCCCCCATGCTGAGGACATTTGGCCTAAAATAGTTCAGCTGCCCCCCCCCCTCCCCCACCAAGCTATGTCATTACCATGTGGAACGCCTTTAACTAAAACTGCCTTGCACTCCTTTCCCCATACATTTATAGAAATGTTGTTTTTTTATAAATGTATGGCTTGCTAAAGCATTTGCAAGTGCTCATCACTGGTCTCTTCTATGCTGTCAGGTTAACTAAAAATGTTGTGAACTGTTTTACAGTTTTTTTGCACTTTAAGACATTAAAATATAAAAAACTTTTTCAAATTGATGTCACCAGAAGCTTGATACTCCAAGCTGTGTCATTACCATGTGGAACGCCTTTGACTGAAGCTGCTTTGCACTCCTTTCTCCATACATTCATAAAAATGTTGGTTTTTATCACTGTACTGCATGTATGTTTGCTAAATCATTTCCAAGTGCTCATCACTGGTCTCTTCTGTGCTGTCCGTAAAAAAAAAAAAAAAAATGTAAACTGTTTTACAGTTTTTTGTTTTTTTTTTTTATACTAGGAGGCATTGAAATGTGATGATCCTTTCAAATTCATGTCTCCTGATGCTTAGTACCCCAAGCTGTGTCATTACCATGTGGAATACTTTTGACTGAAGCTCCCTTGCACTCCTTTCCAGTCCCTTACATTCAGAAAAATGTTGGTTTCTATCAATGTATGGCTTATTCCAGCATTTTAAAGTGTTCAAAAAACTTGACTATTTTATTTTTTAACATTTTTTTTTTAAAATTCCTATCCAAGTTTACCCTGTTGTAATGCAGTATATAAGAGGTAACGTCTATCTGGAGTAATTGTCAAGGTTGACATACTCCATTATTGCACTTTTGTAAAAAAAAGTTGACTTTAAAAATATTTGTAAAATGTTTTTTTAAAAAAGGTTGATGTTCAATTTCAGTCAAAGTTTGAATTTATGTAGCAATAATGTTATACATTTGTGATGTAATAAAAAAATGTACTTGTGTACTTGTGGTATATAATGCCACATTTTTCTCTGTCCATTGTTGGTGGAATAGTGAGCACTGTCTGTGGATCCTTTGTGGGTTCAATTTGGCCCCCCTTTCTGTGGGTGGAATAGTACCCCTCACTGTGGGTGTAATTAGGCCCCTCTTTGTGGGTCTTCTGTTGGTTAAATAAGGCCCCTTTCATGTGCATCCTCTGTGGGTGGTAATGGGTTTCTCTGTGGGTGGACTTGGTCTCCTCTGTAGGTTGAATTAGGTTCCTCTGTGGGTGGACTTGGACCCCTCTGTAGGTGGACATGGGCCCCCTCTGTGGATGGACTTGGGCTCCTCTGATGGTGAACTTGGGCTCCTCTGTGGAGGGACTTGGGCCCCTCTGTGGATGGAATTAGGACCCTCTGTGGAGGTAGTATCGCACAACTTTCTGTGGGTGGAATTAGGCCCTCTTTTGAGCATATTATTGCACCCATTTATGTGGGTAGAATAGTATGCCTTTCTGAAGGTATTATTGCACCCCTTCCTGTTGGTGCAATAATAGGCCCCCTTTATGTTGGTGTAATCTGTGGGTAGTATTGTGCCCTTTTCTGTGGGTTGTTAACTGTCCTATTTTTGTTCTATTTGTGAGGAACATGTATTAAACTGAATAGTGCACATTTGTGTAGGTGTGTTATAATGCCTATTTGTTTGGGTTTACTGGGGAAGATCACATTTGAGTGGGTGTCCAGGGGTAACGGGGTGGCCCTTTTTGAATGTTACATGTAAATGTATCTTTATTTATGCATGTCATGGTACTACTGCTATGTACAAACCACATGTTTTTTTACATGTCGCGTTGGTGAAATTTGGCTGAAAACAAAGAAAAAATAATAATTTGACCTTTAATTTATTTTAAGTGTACTTTGCTATTAAAATGTGTTGTGAATATAGATTGGTGTTGGCATCACATTAGTAGAACCAGGGTTCTAATAATCACCTAGCAACACCCCACCACACCCCACACCCCAGCAAAACCCAAAAAACACAGAAGGGCATGTGCCCATGTGCATCCTATGAAAAGATGAAATGGTGTGCAGGGTACATTTTTACATTGGGGAAATCACACTTTTGAAGACAGGTCATAATTAGGGATCGACCGAACAACCCCCCCCCCCCCCCGTTCCGTTCGCAGCAGAACTCCCAAATAGGGGAAATGGGGGTCTGGGAACTGCCCTGGGGGACAAGACATGTATCAATAAAAAAAGAAATACTTTTTTTTTTTTTTAGGAGCAGTTATTTTAATTATGCTTAATGTGCAACAACAAAAAAGAAAATAAAAATTCCTTTAAATATAGTGCCTGGGTCCCCTTAATGTGCCTGTAAAGAGGCGCATCTGTAGTATGCATAAAACATGCTGCAGCAAAAATGTAATTTCTAAAGAAAAAAAAAACAAGATAAATCCCATTTAAAATGACTAGCGGTTACAATTGCTGGCACCTGGCTATTGAAGAAATAGAAAAAAATGGCATGGGGTCCGCCCTCCCACTCCCTACCAGGTTATTTGGGTCTGGTATGGATTTGGGGGTCTGGTCTGGTAATGGAACCCCATGCCAAAATGTAAAAAAAAAAAAACGGAATGGGGTCCCCTGACAAAATTCATACCAGACCCTTATCAAGGCATGCAGCCTGGCAGGTCAGGAAAGTGGGGGAAATGAGTGAGTGCCCCCCCCTGAACAATACAAGGCCATATGCCCTATACTTGAGGGAGTGGGTGCTTCCCCCAACCCCAAAGCACCTTGTTCCCATGTTGATGGGAACAAGGACTTCTTCCCAACAACCCTGGGCTGTGGTTGTCAGGGTCTGTAGGAGGGGGGCTTATTGGAATCTGGAAGCCTCTTTTAACCAGAGGGCCCCCAGATCCTGGGTCCCCTGCTTTAATGGGTATCGTAAAAATCACAAAAATAATATCCCTTGATAATATCCCTCCATCGTCAATCACGCCACCCGCCGGACCCAAAATATAGAAAAAATTAAAAACGTTCTCGCCTCCTGGGAGGCCTCCCGCCATATGCCCTCTCTGCCCTTTGACATTTTTTATATAGGCAAGTGGTGAGGCCACCTGACTATGTCACCTGGCGGCACCACCCCCTCTGACATCACTTGTTAAAGGGGGCTTCCAGATTCCGATAAGCCCCCCTGCCATCGGACCCCAACAACCACAACCCAGGGTTGTCAGGAAGAGGCCCTTGTCCCTATCAACAGGACCCCCCGCTCCAAAGCACCCACCCCCCCATGTTAACAGCTTGTGTCCTGGTATGGTTTGGGGGGGAGGGGGCGCTCGCTCATCCCCCTTCTTCTTTGACCTATCAGGTTGCATGCCCACACCAAAGGGCCTGGTATGGACTGGGGGACTCCATGCCATTTTTTTCTTTTTTTTTTTTTCTACCCGCACTTTTTTTATTATTTTACAGCTGTCAGCGGGGAAGCCCATTGACAGCTAATGATTAATCGGTTGTTAAGGATGCTGCAGCCAGCTTCCTAGGCCCTGCTCCCTAACAACCAGCTTACACTGCGCCCTGATTGGGCAAAGCTTTGCCCAATCAGGGGGCCGAATGCACTGTGCAGTGCTCAGTGCATTGCAGGGTGTTCGTCAGGGTGAATACCCAGCGGACACCCTTCAAATTTGGGTGTTCGGTGAACGGCCAAACGGGCAAATGTTTGGCCCTAACTCATGCTTGGGCTGAACTGTTCGCCCATCCCTAGTCATAAAAAATTGTAACTTACCAGGTAAAATACTGATTAATCAGCAGCTAACGACAGGTGTGTGCACATGTACTTGCGCGTGCATGTGGATGAGCATGTGCCCAATTCCTACGTCCATGAGAAGGAATGTGAATTTGTTAAGGCAACGCATGCGCAGTTGTTTAGGCCAGTGAAGCGCATGCCAGACACCATCTTAGAGGACATTTCCGTAGTGATATGTACCATGCTTATGTTTACAGGTTGGATAATCGATTTATTAGCTTTAATTGGATGAATTTTCTATATATACACAATGAAGGAGTTGGGCCCATACCCCAGATGATGTCTTATTAGCTGAAACACCTCAGGTTGAGTCTTATCCATGTCATTGCGTTCCATCTTGCTTCTTGCGTCTAATCACCAGCATTTTTGGACAACTTGCTTCTATGATATAGTTTGGGAGAGTATTTAATTAAATAGTTTTCTGTATGCCTAAATGTGATAATAAAATGTGTATCAATATTTTTACACTATGCGAAGATGTTTTATCTTTCATGATGATTAGACTGCATGATTGAGAGAGAAGTCCTTTCCCCCAAGAGATATGAGTTTGGATTGCGGGATTCGTTTTACAGACTACCTCCTTGGAGATACATTTCTCCTGCTACCTGTTTGACTCAGTGCTCCTGGCATTTGGGTTCATGAATTTCGGTAGGTGTACCTGAAATGGAACCGTGACCCACACTATGATTATGGGCTTCTGTCAGTATACAGCTTCCTTTAGTCTTGAACATAGATATCAATTTCTAGCCGCCCCCATACAAAGCTAGCCGACAACTTAACTTGTACAAGTTCTGGAACCTTCTCCTTAATTGAACAGTCGCAAATAATTTATATACAGCACGGACATCCCCATCCTGATCAAATTACCGCATCAGGTCATGTGCCTGATTACATTATCCTATGTAGATGAAATTGTATACATAAATATAATTAACATATCTACAGAACAACCAACATAAGCAGTATACTAGTCCCTTCTGCAATACAATACACATTATTATAAGTCTAAACACAGAACCCATTGTAGATAACAGGTATAGCATATTCAACAATGTGTGGAAGACAGGTGGTTGAGCTGATGATATTAGCATCTGCTATGAGTCTGACTGTGTGAAGCAGTCTTCACATGTCTCTTGAGATACATGGTTGACAAATATCACTGTCAAAATTTGAAGCAATCCAAACTATATTCTCAGTGTCCATTAAGTATCTGTCTTTCACTCCCAGTGAGTACCGTCACAGTAACTATCCCTTCCTTGGGTGGTGGATGTGCACACCATGGTTATCTCTTGAAAGGACTTATGTGGTTTCCCTTACCAAAAACTAAGTTGAACTCCAGTGGCTTCAACTTTCATTGGACTTCCCTTTTTATGCACATTTTCTAATGGTATATTTGCACAGTATAATCACTTGGCACTTTTTCTGTGAATATACGTATTCATTTATGCATTGAGATTCATTGTATGTCCCCTGCACAGTCACTTTGCAGTTTTTATTATGTGTTGAATTATTCTAGCACAGCACTTGTTCTTCTTTTTTGAGTCTTACACAATATTCTGTCAAAGTGTAGTGCCTGCAGCTGCTCACCCTTAAGCAAGTAATAGTGTGGTATTTTATTTGAAAATTTTCCAAGGAATGTGAATTTGCCTGTGAGGATGCTTAGAAGTCTGCCTAAAGGTGCCATCTTGTCTTCTGGCATGCCCATCCTGACACTTGTCACTTTCCCTTGCTGTTGTATCTTCTTATCTAATCATCACAACTTCCCCACTCCTTCCGCTGAGGCTTTCTGTTCTTGAACCAGGTGCAAATACACTTGCCTTAGCATGGGGTGTACACTCTCAGTTAGGGTGTCATGCTATGAGACAAGAGAAATGAGTAGTCTCCTGACGAGGTTGGTGTCTGTTCCAACTATCAAGGAACTCTTGTTGGACCCAAGTGGGCTGGGCACACAATGACAAATGTATCAAATGTCTCTTATTGCTCAGCCATGGAGGGGTCAAAGGTCAACATGATTGGCAGGTACCCATCATAGGGCAAAGTCTTAGTTCAAATCTCCAGCTCTTCCAACTTCTGTAGGGGGTAGGCGTTTAAAATTGTTGGTGTAAAAGACCCAGTATAGAAGGTTCACCAGTGCTTCTGTAACCAGATGCCTTCTACTTCAAATAGGATGATGGGTGAAGGTCCTACTAACTTGTCAGAAACTTACTTGAAGTTGATTCAGCAGACTTTATTCTTACTTTCTTCCTGATATGCTTCTGGAGTGTTAACAGGACAGTGAGTTGGACATTTGCTCTTGAACAGCAGGGGGGCATTCTTTGAGGTTTTGAACCTCCTATGTTGTTTCCTTGCTTTTTGCATTTTTTGGATTTAGAGCTGGACGTTGTAAGTGGACAGCTGGTTCACACCTGGCACTGGTTTCCAGATTTCTATGGACTTGTGTGTTCTCATCTGTAGTGTCCCACTCCTTAGTTGAAACAAATCACCTAACTTGCCAGCTTTGAAAACTGATTGGACACTGGAACACTTTTGCTAGGCAAAATGGTAATTTTGGCTGCTAGTAGAGTCATCGTTTTCATTATCTGGGCCATGTGGACTTTCAAAAGCTCAATTTCTGGGTTGCCACTGGCTGGACCAGCTACAGTACTCTGATCTCAGCAACATGTTCTCTTTTTGAAAATGTGAAATATGGTAATTAACCAATTACCTGTGCAAAAGGAATAAAAGGAACAAAAACTAAATGGTGAAAAACAAAAGAAAAGATTAAGTGTTATTAGTGTGGGACAACCCAAATTAGAAGCAGCAATCAACACGTGATCGTGAGAAATGGCAAAAATTAAATAATTATTACTAAATAAAAGATTGCGCTCAACTAAATCACTAATATAAGCAATTATGTGCAAATAATGCAAAATAAGAGCAATTATGTGCAAATGGTGCAAAATAAATAACTCCAAAAATCACATAAAATACAACAATAAAGTGCAAAGTGTTCAAAAATGTGCAAAATCATTCCAAAGTGTCCATAAATGTGTATATGATACATTAGTCCATAAAGTGGTTGGTGACAATGGATATCCAAATAGGAATGATAGAAGACACTTGGTACCAATATGGTTGGTAGCAATATACACCTCCACCAGATCACCTAGAGTGTGTATATGCTTACCAGAAAACGTGGACCCCTTCAGTTACAGGGGGTCAGTAAAGCAGATAGGTAAAACAGACACCAGGCATCAGACAATGCACCGGCTCCAAGTACTCCAAAATGATTCCTCCTCCAATATTAATCAACCTCAGACCTAAAGTCCTGGCAGTTCTTTCCCCTCTGACCATGCCGCCTGAGATGATTGAGGAGGTAGGTGTAGCTAAGTTTAGTTTAAAAGTTTATTTTGCACCATTTGCACATAATTGCTCTTATTTTGCATTATTTGCACATGTTCTCTTTTTGGGCTCTTATTCTCTACACATACACACAATCTTTCTCTGGGAAATACAGTTTAAAAGCTCTTAGGCATCGCCTGAGGAAGGAGCACGCATGCTCCGAACGCGAGCACCCCCCTGCCACTATTGGATGTAAGCCTGGATACTGAACGCTGCCAGAACCACAGGAAGTGTCGGACTCCACCGGCACAGCCAGGACCACGGCCGCCACAGTGTACTTCCCGAACATCCCTGCAGTGTTGCAGAAGAACTATTACCATTTGCTGATCAACGATTTCCTCTGTGTGAGTTACTACGTTGTTTTTATGTAATAAATAACCTTTTAATCTACACTGAGGTGGCGCTGCTTTTCTTCTCCTACCCCAGTTTAAAAGCTCTTGACTACAGTAGAGTCTCTCTCCTCTGGACTACAGTTCCAACAGTGTAGTGCTGCCTGATTCAGTCTATTGAACTCTTCATGAAGAGCAGCTCCCTACTCTTGCTGATATAGCTATTAACCATTTGAACTCTGTAGGGCGGCAGCTACAGAGAGCAGCTGCAGCCAGTGTTTCTCTTAATCTACATTCTTAGCCAGACACTTGGCTACAGTCATATCCACTCTTAAGCGCTTCTTCTTCAGGAAGAATATGTTTAATTTTTATGATCATTCCTCATAACTGAGATCCTTATGCCCCCTTATTAGCTTTGTTGACCTTTTCTGGACTTTCCCCAATTCAAAAACATAATTGCTGAGGATTGGTGACCAAACCTGAAATGCTCAAGATAAGGCCGAACAAGTGTTTTGTACAGTTGGGGAAAATTATAGTTTTAGCTCTTGAAAAAAAATACCCTTTTTAATGCATGACAGTAGTCTGCTAGCCTTGTTTGCTGCTGCTCGGCAGTGCATTACAATGCAGAGTCTGTGATCTGCAAGATTTCCACTCTTGATCCCCTCAGAAGTCTCCCCCCCCCCCTCCCAGTAGGTAACGCGAATGCATATTTACATTAAACCTATATAGCCATACAGTATATAGGTATATGCCATATAGCTTCCCAAGCCCCCTATTTTATAGAGGTCATCCTGTATTGTTGCTATATCCTGATTTGGAGTTATCCCTGCCTAGGTTAGAATCATAAGCAAACTGATACATTGTGTTTGTACTACTTTTCCCACCTCTGTATAGTTTATGAACAAGTTAAACAGATTTGGTTTCACTACAGATTCCTCGGGCATGCCTTAATTACTACTTTCTGGACACAATCCTGTAACCAGTTTTCTATCCATGAACAGTATATACAAGTGCATTGATGCCAATGAAGCTTAATTTACAGATCACAAATAATGGGGTAACGCAGCAAATTCTAGGTGTGCTATGCCCACGGGCCTTCCTCTATTCAGATTACAGTTCACTTTCTAATAGAGTGTTAAAAAGGTTGGCCTGACAAGATCGGTTCTTCCTAAATCTATGTTGGTTATTAATGATTCCATTTTCATTCACTTACTTGTTATTAAAAGATAAAGACAAATTGAACATACAGCCAGTATGCATTGGGTTATTGTATAAGGTAGAGTTAATATAAATTAAGATTGTACAAACAACATAGGAAAAGAGCTAAAACATAACATACTCTTCTTGCAGGTGACTGAACGTAAATAACCCATCAGATAATAAAGGCCAACATAATCATATTGGTTCGAAGGCGTTATAACCAATAGAGTAGCTGGGAATAAGGGAAGTTGAGAAGGAAAAAAGCCCCACCAGTCTGACAGAGGTAGCCTACAATAATCAACCAAGAAAGAAAAAGGGTTAGAAGAAAAAGAGGGAGAATGGGGAGAGAAAAAGAGGGAATGGATAAAGGGAGAAACCTCAGATGCCTGTGCTAGCTATGGCAATAGAAATAGCGCATATTACAGCTACAAAAAATGCACAGTCAATTTCAAGGGTAGGAAATGATCAAGCCAATGTAGGAATTTGGTATAGATTCATTAATCATTGTACTTTGTATGCATTGTTTTACCTTGTTGAAGCTGAGGATTAGCGATTTCACCAATGAAAATATGGGTACTTAATGTAGGTTCTCAACGAGTAATATGTATCGTATCGACCATAGCGTATACCCGTATCCATATTCCACTTACTTTAAGCCATGTACACCAAATGTGTTTCATATTTCCCAATCCCTGACAACCTTGGAAACAAGAGGGGGATACGTGAGAAGACAATGTGCTATCTTGGCAGGGGTATAATACCATCAAGACATAACTTTAAAATAATTATCCACAGGAAGGATGTTACATGAGGATTTAAAAAGGGCATCCCACATTTTGTTCCAGGTTTTTGGAGACAACAACGTCTCAAAGTCCTGCTCCCAGCACATACAATATATTGGAACCTGAATGTCCATATTACCCTGAATACAGGAATAAAGTAAATAAATTAAGCCTCACGTTGTCAGGTTTGACTGACACCTTGATTCAAAAGTTGTCGAAGGTCGGGTCATACTTTTTAATCAAGGATTCAACAAAATTGTAAATCTGAAGATAATGGAATCTTTCAGAATCCGGCAGGCATAAAACTCTCAAAGCTGGTCAGACAGAAATCCAGGTCTGCCCCGAGGCAATGAAGTAGTGCCCTGGCTTGTTTCGTAGGTTGTTGCTTAAACTCCTTTTTGGTGGTTTTCAGTTGTGCTTCCAGGTGGGCTATATGGGCCTGTCTTTCCTTTTTGCATTTTGAAGCATGTTGGACTATATATGGCCTATAATAACCACTTTATACAGTTCCCACAAAGTAACCAGGGATTGCACCAAATTAATATTGAGCCTGAAATATACAGCTGATTTATTTATCAAGTCCTCCATTATCTTGTAGTGAAACAGCATAGAATCGTTCAGACTGCACAAGGAAGTCTGAGTTTTGAGACTGAGAGATCTGCAACCAAAACAGGGTCATGGCTTAAAAAATATTTGAGGAGTTACACTTTTTTTGTACCTTCCTAAGAGTTCTAGTAGTTCTTCCTTCAAACAGTACAGTGTGGAAAATAGCTAATTTTTCTGTTTTCTTTTGTCTGCAAAGAAACTTGCCGTATACATACTGTCAAGTTATGCATTTTGAATATATTTTTGTGGAGTCTAGTTGGCCATGTTTTTATTTAATACCTCATAAACTGACCAGGCCTGTCTCAACAGCTAAAAATTCTCATACAGTTTCATGTTTATTTTGGCTTGATTAGCCTTGATTTTTGGTCATTGCCAAAAAAGTTCCAAGATTTACTTGGCAGTCACACATTTTTGTTTGCAGATCTGATTTAAGTATTGGTATCACCCAGAAGCTTGCAAAGTATATATGTATGTATTTATGTTTTCAATTTTACTATGCGTTTTCAGTGTCTGTGTATACTGTAATACATGTGTAATACTGTATTTCAGACACTCTAAATTGTAACTTGCTGTATATTTATAAACTTGAAGGAACAATATTTTAATAATATATATCACTACAGAGATATTTTTTCTGGTCATGAGACATACATACAAAATGTCAAGACCAATACTTAAACTTTCATAATATTTATCATCACAGAGTCACCTAATTATGCTACCCTAAACAATATATTCATTAATTTTCTTCATAATCCTATGTAAAATAATCTCTACCATACACTCTAACATTTAAAAGGTACACCCTGCGATCTGATCACAGCCTGAACAGTAACTGAAGCAAGTTCAGTACATGTTTGTAAAATCAAACAGCACAACGGACCAAGAAACCATATAGATGCTGGTTTACTTTTGGAAGAAGAGGTTCATTTACTGGTATTACATTG
Organism: Pelophylax lessonae; assembly: GCF_965119305.1. NCBI lineage: Eukaryota > Metazoa > Chordata > Amphibia > Anura > Ranidae > Pelophylax > Pelophylax lessonae. The sequence goes on along the minus strand of NC_138773.1, from coordinate 183,086,040 downwards.
TTCAAATTAAGTGGTAAAGTAATTCACTGACAGCAATTAAGAGTGTCAATGTACATTGAGTGGATTTTACCAAACGTTGTTGCAGATTTCTACCTTTTTCTGCTCTGAAGGAATAGAAAGAAAAGGGGGTTCATGACCCCCTTTTCTATATGGGACAGTGACAGGCAGCTAGCTATGACAGGAATTAGTTTGGCGGGCTTTGTAGAAGATATTGAGTTACTAGGGGGATAAATAAAATTCCAGTCAGTGATTGGTTGAAATGAGCCCCTATCATAATCAGTTTTACAGGTAGCTGGGAAAATTGTGCAAGATACCTGTTTTTTCCAGTCAGCTTCCCGCCTTCTGTGCCTCATCTCAGCCCTATTTAAGGGGGCTCAGGAGCAGCGGGACCCTCAGACCACCTCAGAAGCCTGGAGCGAGCGGTTCCCGTGTCGTCCGAATCTTCATCCGAGATGAGCCTCCTCCGCCAATTAATCGAAAGAGCTGGTGAAGAAGGAGGGGATGAGTGGGTTAGACGCTGCCTGGCTTTGCCTACTTTATGCCATTCTGAGCCTGTGAACCCGGTACCTGTTCCGCCGCTGAGCATGGAGCCTGTCGCCAGACCGAGCTGGAGAGAGGAAGCCGTGACCCCTGCGAGAGGAAGTGCGCAAGCGGTGACCCCGGCGGGAGGAAGTTTACAGTCGGTGACCCCGGCGAGAGGAAGATCGTCATCGGCGCAGGAATTGGACGCGGAGGACCGGATGACGACGGAGGTGCGCAGGCGCAGTGTATCCGGACCATCCGCTGAAGACTCCGGGACCGCGAAGAGGAGAAGACTGCCGCGCCGAAGGTTCTCACCGCCAGCTGGAGACCGGAATGCTCCGAGACGCCAGAGGAGGTCCTCTTCACGGGCACGGGAAGCCGGCCAGGACGTCCCCCCCGCTGCAGGCAGGCTGGCCCGTTCCAGGGCAGCTTCTTCACATGAGTCACCAACACCGGAGCGTCCGCACGGGAGTGGAGCCAGTCGAGCTGCAGGTGAGAGTGTTAACCCTGTGAGCGCTGCTGTTCTAGATAGGTCCTTTTCTGCCACTGCAGTGGCTACTTCCAGTGAGCCTTCCCTGATGGCCGGTTTAGAAGGGAGCAGTACTTTGCCTACTCAGCCCCCCTCTGGGGATATTGCCCTTATTCTGCAAAAATTCCTGTCAGATTTTAAAAATTTGATAAGTCCCACTACTCCAGCTGTAGTGCAACCGGTGTCCTCCTCTATTACAGATGTATGGGCGCCATCTAGCGGCCAGTCTGCTATTTGCGCTCCTGTTAGTAGCATTGCTTCAGTGTCATTGTCTGACACTAATAATTTACAGGATTCCAATGTGGGGCTAACCTCTGTGGCACTGCCATCTGAGTCCCCTTCTTTTTTATTAGCCAAATCTCAAAATCTGCCCGAGGTATGCCTTAAAGGAGCTATGGCTTGTGAATTATCCCCCTTGGGCTTTCACTTGTCTGATGCTGTCAAAGAAAAAATTTGGAATGGCAATTTTGTAGACATTCTATCTCTTTTGCCATCAGCCAGAGAGTTTGTGTCTAAAAGTGACAAGAAGGAGGATGAAGAGAGGAAACGTCCAGTCACCAAGAATTTTAATAATTGGTTGCAGTCATTCTTCATATATGCTGCCGTATTGTGTGAGAGATTTCCGGCTAAAAGTACGGGCCTCTTTCAGCACCTTGATATCGTCCTAGAGGCGTATAAAAATTTTGGTGGCACAGCGTGGTATTCCTACGATGTGGCCTTTCGCCAAAAGCTGGCTGTTCAGCCAAATTTGAAATGGGGGGTCAAGAATGTGAGTCTTTGGCTGGATTTGTTTCTCCCTCAGAGGCCTATTTTTAACCGGCAGTCCTTTCCTGGACAACAGCCTCAACCAGCCACTCCCACTTTTCGCAAAGGAGTGTGCTTTAATTATAATGAGACGCAGTGTCAATGGCCTGGGACCTGCAAATATAGGCACAAATGCGCCTTTTGTGCAGGATCCCATCCCGTCCACAAATGTTTTAAAAAAATGCAGGTAGCCCAGAACCCCGTAAATTTTCCAAAAAGCCTCAACGCCGGTGAACCTACCCGCAATGCTCCCTTGGTTGCAACGGTACCCCGACAGGGTGAGGGCCACCCTAATATCTGAGGGCTTTAGTGATGGTTTTGTTTTGCCCAGGTTTTCAGGACAGGGCTGTTGCTTGGTACCAAATTTGAAGTCTGTTCAATATTTAGAAGATATTGTTGTTGAAAAAATCAATAAAGAATTAGAAGCAGGACGGTTTGCTGGCCCTTTTGTTTACCCTCCTTTTACTAATTTCAGAATTTCCCCTCTGGGAATTGTGCAGAAGAAAGAGCCAAACACTTATAGGCTTATTCATCACTTATCGTTTCCCGCTGGCGGGTCTTTAAACGATGAAATAAGCAAGGATCTGGCTTCTGTGCAGTACTCCACTTTTGATGATGCCCTTGTGATTTTGAGACGTTTAGGCAAAGGTGCGCTTATGGCAAAGACGGACATTAAATCCGCCTTTCGCTTGTTGCCAGTTCATCCAATGACTTTCAACTCCTTAGGTTTTTATTTTCTGGGTTTTTTCTTTTTTGATAGGTGTCTCCCCATGGGCTGCTCGCTATCCTGCTTTTATTTCGAATGTTTTTCTTCATTTTTTAGAGTGGGTAATTTCTTCCATGTCCAATTCTTCTAACATAGTCCATTATTTGGATGATTTTTTCACAAGGAATATCCTGTAGGATGGAACCCAAAGGTGGGCCTCCTGCACGGAAAAAGCGGGGGAATGGGATGTTTCTGATGCTCTTATGTAAACAGTACAGACATATAGTCAAATATTAAAGTAAAGCAGAAGATGTAGATAGAATAAAAAGATATATCCTTTATTAACACATATAAATCACATATAAAATTTACAAAATTGTATACGGCATATATACATATCTCCAGATGCCTGTTAAAGACAAAAGAACAAAAGAGCAGATCCAACTTCAATTTGTGCCATGCACATGTGCTGGGGAACTGAAACTTGGACCCAAAGACCCCTACGCGTTTCGACTAAGTAGTCTTCCTCAGGGGGAAAGGTGGTCCAGAGTTCCTCAGAACATATATCTAAACATACAATGTAGAGAAGAGATTCACATTAACTGACATATTAAATATCAAAATTATGTAGAAAGGCCATTATGTATTGTACACTTACATTCAGTATTGGTAATTGCACTTAGAAGGTCTGCACATGTAGCATATTCTGCAGGTCTCCCCTCAGGGACCCCCAAGAAAGGAAAGAGCCCGATCCAAGTCAGGGGACCACAAGGGGCAGGAGCAATGAAGGGCCGAAGCCGAACCTGATGGAGACATGGCGGGGTGGCAGGTAGGAGGGGAAAGGGGAAGAAAAAGAGATAGAGTGAAAAAGAAAAAGAAGAGGAAAAACGAAAAAGAAAATTGAATAAGAAGAAAGGAAAAAAAAAATGTATATTAGACTATACAGAAGGAGAAAAAAAATATATTCAAAAGAATCCAAATTTATTTTTCAAAAATAGTCCAAAGAAATATATATATGTATATATATATATATATATAGATTGGAAAAGGAAAAAAAATATATATATATATAAATGTAAAGGACTTGTAAGTCCAAGTACCTGCTTCAGTTGTCAGTCAATAGTCCCCCGAGCACAAAAAAGGACAAGGGGATGACTATGTAGAGAGGCCAAACAAAAAAATATATTAAAAAGCAAGAGGAGGAAAAATCACTCCTCAAGAGCAAGAAACAACGATCTCCAAACTAAAATAAAAAAAAAAAAAAAAAAAAAAAAAGGGAGGGGAGGAGATAGAGTGAAAGGAGAAGTAGATGCAAAGAGGAGGTGAGACAACAAGGAAAAAATGTATAGTGTGTGTTAAGAATTGCCAAGATGTGCATGAATGAATAGAACAAAAGACCAAGAATAAAACATACCTGCTTTTGGAACTCGACAAACGTACCTCCCCACAGAAAGTAGGGAATGAGCACCTGAGCCGAGAAGTCAGGTATATAAGGGAAAGAAAGACCCACCTCTCGCTCCCATGTACCAATCCCACCATGCCGCCACCAAGGTAAACGCCTACAGCCATCGCCCACTGGTGGAGAGAAACCCCACCTGCCCCCCGTAGCAGACATCCCCCAGACCGCCCCGAGCCAAGGCGGTCATGTGTTGCCGATAACGGGACTAGCTGGTCTCCGATGGAGTCCCCATCATGGCGGAGGTACACATCCGGCCCGACAGGCCGGAAGTGACCTCATCACAGGAGCCGGAAATAGTCCGGCGGCCATCTTGGAACGGGGCAAACCAGGGGAAAGAATGCCACGCCGACACAGTATCCGGTGTACGACCACCGGAAAGGAAGGACCCAACCCCAAAGGGGGGAACCTCCTAGCCCCGACACCTCCCAAAGGAGGGCGGGGCCACATGTGCCGGGCGGTCCCTAGAAAGGAGAAGGAACTCCCAAAAAGAAGATCCGTGAGCGGGAGAGTGCAGACATGCGCAGTCCATGATCTAATACTAAGAAAATCATGCAGAGGAATCTGGATGAACAGGGAAAAGAAAATAAATAAAACAAAAACATAAAAATGAAAAGGAAAATAATACATAATGAATGAATGTACAAATTACAATGAACATAAAAAAAAAAAAAAAAAAATGGGACACTTGCAATGGACACATGGGAAAATATGAAAAAAAAAAAAAAAAAGGGAGAAAGGATGTATTTCAAAAATAACTAAAAATACATAGATGAGAATAAATAAATATAAAGGAAAGAGAGAAAAAAGGGAAACATGGTCATTGTGAGATTACATGAGATGTTCAGATCGACCAGATACAAAACCGTCTAAAAAGGGTTTAAAGCTGACAATTTCATTCAGCCCAGGAAATATATTAGCCTTTAAAGAGTGTATCCATCGCGCTTCTTTTTGTAGGAGCGACTTATTCCAGTCGCCCCCCCTTTCAATTTGTTCAGGTGTCATAGCCTCAAGAGCCCAAAAGGTAAATTTAGGCATATGGTAGCCATGGTTGTTAGCAATATGTTTACCTATAGTGGTGTATGGGTCCCCTATCTCCGCAGAAGTCACATGTTCTTTTATCCTTCTCCAAAATTCCCTTTTTGTCTTGCCTATGTAGAAGGCTCCACATGGGCAATTTAGAAGGTAGACAATGCCTATTGAGAGGCAATTGACATGATGTTTCAAACTGTGTTTTTGACCATTGACATCCACCACAGGGGTATGTTCCCTTAGCCTTCCCCATATCTTCCACCGAGATGGAGGAGGAAAAGGAACTTGAAACTAATTTATCTTTCAAAGATATAGGTCTTCTGAACGTTATTAGTGGCTTGGGGGGTAACAGTTGTGCAATTTTTTTGTCAGCTTGCAAGAGATGCCAAAAATTAGAAAGATGCTTACGAATAATATTATGTTGAGAATTGTAAGTAGTGATAAAACGCAAAGGTTGCTTAATGGTCATGTTGTCCATTGCCCTATTTTTTAAAAGAGAGGATCTATCCTTGGACGCCGCCTTATTGTAGGCCTTACGCAGACAGTTTTTTGAATAACCCCTATGTAATAGGCGGTTTCGTAGTTGAAAAGCTGCCTGTCTGAATTTGTCATTGTCACTACAAATACGACGCAGCCTCAGAAACTGTGAGTAAGGTATAGACTGAATGAGAGGTTTGGGATGGAAACTGTCCGCTCTCAGGATAGTGTTGCCTGCCGACGGTTTTCTGAACAGATCACTGGTCAGAAAGCCATCGGGGGCAACTTCTATCATTACATCCAAAAAAGATATTTTATCCAAACTATATGACATGGTGAATGATAAATTGAAGTGATTTAAATTCATGGCAGTAAGACATTCCTGAAGAAGGGGGAGTGGTCCATCCCACAAAACAAAAACGTCATCTATGTAACGTAACCATAAAACAAAATGTTGGGAAAAACGAGAGAACTCATCCGAATGGAGGAGCTGACGTTCCCACTCCCCCAGGTACAAATTGGCGTAGGATGGGGCACAACAAGTCCCCATCGCTACGCCCTGTACCTGCCACCCCGCCATGTCTCCATCAGGTTCGGCTTCGGCCCTTCATTGCTCCTGCCGCTTGTGGTCCCCTGACTTGGATCGGGCTCTTTCCTTTCTTGGGGGTCCCTGAGGGGAGACCTGCAGAATATGCTACATGTGCAGACCTTCTAAGTGCAATTACCAATACTGAATGTAAGTGTACAATACATAATGGCCTTTCTACATAATTTTGATATTTAATATGTCAGTTAATGTGAATCTCTTCTCTACATTGTATGTTTAGATATATGTTCTGAGGAACTCTGGACCACCTTTCCCCCTGAGGAAGACTACTTAGTCGAAACGCGTAGGGGTCTTTGGGTCCAAGTTTCAGTTCCCCAGCACATGTGCATGGCACAAATTGAAGTTGGATCTGCTCTTTTGTTCTTTTGTCTTTAACAGGCATCTGGAGATATGTATATATGCCGTATACAATTTTGTAAATTTTATATGTGATTTATATGTGTTAATAAAGGATATATCTTTTTATTCTATCTACATCTTCTGCTTTACTTTAATATTTGACTATATGTCTGTACTGTTTACATAAGAGCATCAGAAACATCCCATTCCCCCGCTTTTTCCGTGCAGGAGGCCCACCTTTGGGTTCCATCCTACAGGATATTCCTTGTGAAACAATTTCGGGATGGATGCACCCCCACTACTTATACCTTTTTACTGAGCTTTTCTTCCTTATATGTTTATTGGGGTGAAGAACCCCTAAGGGGGAAGTTCCCTTTGCTCAGAACTTTTGGCCTTTTCATAAAGCAGAGGATGGAGATGTAACAGGGTTCTTTTCTGCATATTTCTTTTGTTTTTTGTTCATTTTTTTTGTTTTTTATTATTTTGGGCCCATTTTTTTTTCCTTTGTTTTCTTTTTTCTTCTTCCCCTTTGTTTACCTGCAGGGTCCTCCCACTTTTTCTTTCTTAATTTTGCCGTCCACAGTGGGCCATTATGGCCGGTTTCAAAGGCAATGAATGGGACGCTCTCATGCAGAGCTTTCTCGTTTCACATGATGAAACATCAAAACCCATATCTGACCTACTGTTTCTATTTTCCAGTCTGAGATCAGCACTTGAAAAGAAATCAGCCTTGTATTGGCACGTGAAATCGTTTGAAAAATACACACGAGAAAATTACAATCCCAAAGGACTTAGGATACAAATCTTTCCTAATATTCCTAATGTATCAACAGCTTTCAAACAGAAATGGGAGGACAATTTAAATTCCTGTACAAAAAATATGATGGCCCTTTTATCCTCTGATTACAAGACCCAGATGGAGTCTATAGATGAGGAAATTCAAAAACTCCTATCCCGACTAACTCCCTTGAAAACACATCCTAAATATACAGAACTTGAGACTAAATTAAAGAATGATTTAGAACAGTATAATAAACAAATTCTTATTAAAAAAGATAAAAAGTTTGATCGGGACAGACGGGCCTTCTCCCATGGTAGAGCTTATCTCTGGAACATACAAGAGATGAAAACAAATATGAGACCCTATCAGAGACAGGATCCTTTGGTCACACCCTCTTCATCTTTTTCCTCACAAAAACACCGTCCCAATGTTAATGAATCCACAAATCGTAAAAGAGGTCTTTATCACCTGGAGTCCTCTCTTGACTCTAGTTCCAAGAGACGGACCACTGACCCAGACAACTCTCACTCTCTTTTAACTTATGACACATCTAATATACCCAATGTAGGTTCTATAAATGCACTTACACAGGTCTCCGCATCAGAAGCACAACTTCTTGGTTCCCGTGATTTGGGAGCAACCCCCAAAATACGGGTAGATACTCCAGCACCTTCCCTTATGTCCACACCGGCTTTTTCCCACCTCACCTATGCGCACAAGCCTCACAAAGGACACAGGCAAATAGATACATACATGATACAGACACAACAGAACAAGAAAGACTAAAGGTAATCAATCTTTCCACACGGGAATTGACGACCGAGGAGATCTCTGTTTTGTCCTTGGGACTTAATTTCTGTACATCACAGAATATTGACAAATTTTCAGTTATCAAGGACCTGCAACTCTTTGCTCGTAAGATCATTTTACAATTACCATATACCAAAACTTCGGAAAATCGGGACGCTTCCCCTGAGCGTCTTACTGCCCAGGAGAAGCGAGCCCTGAGAGATCTAACATTATTACATGAGGAGGGTGATCCACGGGACCTCATAGATCGTATTGACCTTGAGGGTCTCCTGGATATCCCTTCCACATCGGAGTCTTCGGAACAGGTCAAAAATCCTCTAAAAAGGAAGTCACAAAAATTTCCTTCTGTTTACTCCAATCCAAATGTAGCGGCCTTCCTTCAGTGCGTAACTAAAGCCATTGAGGCAATCAAAACTTCATCAACATCAGATCTGAATATGCCCCTTGAACATCATCAGGCTCTTGATTCTTTGGCTAGAGACAAGTCTATAATTATAAAACCAGCAGACAAGGGCGGAAACACGGTGGTCATGGATGTGGAACAGTATAAAACTATGTGTCTTAAAATACTAAACAATCAAGAATGGTATTGCTCCATTAGTATGGATTTAATTACACACTTCTATAACAAATTTTATAGATTAATAGAGAAAGGTTTATCCAATAAAGTAATTACCAAGGACACATATGATTTCATCAACAATCGACACCCTAGACTACCGTGTTTTTATGCACTTCCTAAAGTTCATAAGTCTCTCACTTCTCCCACAGGCAGACCTATTATTTCGGGCAACTCGAGTATATCCGAAAATGCCAGCATTTACGTGGATTCCTTCCTCCGTCCCTTTGTCATAGGTCTTCCTTCCTATGTCAAGGACACGGGTCATTTCCTATCCTGTATAGATGGCGTCCACGTCTCCAAGGGTACCTATTTGGTCTCCTTTGACGTGGAGGCCCTCTATTCTTCCATTCCCCACTCCAAGGGCCTCAAGGTCATTCGAGACTTCTTCAGTCTGAGCACCACTCACCCTGTTGGTGAATTCCAGTTTGTTTTGGATTTATTACGTTACATTCTTTCCCATAATGTTTTTTCTTTTGATGGTTCCCACTTCCTCCAGGTACAGGGCGTAGCGATGGGGACTTGTTGTGCCCCATAGTACGCCAATTTGTACCTGGGGGAGTGGGAACGTCAGCTCCTCCATTCGGATGAGTTCTCTCGTTTTTCCCAACATTTTGTTTTATGGTTACGTTACATAGATGACGTTTTTGTTTTGTGGGATGGACCACTCCCCCTTCTTCAGGAATGTCTTACTGCCATGAATTTAAATCACTTCAATTTATCATTCACCATGTCATATAGTTTGGATAAAATATCTTTTTTGGATGTAATGATAGAAGTTGCCCCCGATGGCTTTCTGACCAGTGATCTGTTCAGAAAACCGTCGGCAGGCAACACTATCCTGAGAGCGGACAGTTTCCATCCCAAACCTCTCATTCAGTCTATACCTTACTCACAGTTTCTGAGGCTGCGTCGTATTTGTAGTGACAATGACAAATTCAGACAGGCAGCTTTTCAACTACGAAACCGCCTATTACATAGGGGTTATTCAAAAAACTGTCTGCGTAAGGCCTACAATAAGGCGGCGTCCAAGGATAGATCCTCTCTTTTAAAAAATAGGGCAATGGACAACATGACCATTAAGCAACCTTTGCGTTTTATCACTACTTACAATTCTCAACATAATATTATTCGTAAGCATCTTTCTAATTTTTGGCATCTCTTGCAAGCTGACAAAAAAATTGCACAACTGTTACCCCCCAAGCCACTAATAACGTTCAGAAGACCTATATCTTTGAAAGATAAATTAGTTTCAAGTTCCTTTTCCTCCTCCATCTCGGTGGAAGATATGGGGAAGGCTAAGGGAACATACCCCTGTGGTGGATGTCAATGGTGCCCCTTTCTCCTAAGCTCCAGATCTCACATATTACCCAACGGTCAAAAACACAGTTTGAAACATCATGTCAATTGCCTCTCAATAGGCATTGTCTACCTTCTAAATTGCCCATGTGGAGCCTTCTACATAGGCAAGACAAAAAGGGAATTTTGGAGAAGGATAAAAGAACATGTGACTTCTGCGGAGATAGGGGACCCATACACCACTATAGGTAAACATATTGCTAACAACCATGGCTACCATATGCCTAAATTTACCTTTTGGGCTCTTGAGGCTATGACACCTGAACAAATTGAAAGGGGGGGCGACTGGAATAAGTCGCTCCTACAAAAAGAAGCGCGATGGATACACTCTTTAAAGGCTAATATATTTCCTGGGCTGAATGAAATTGTCAGCTTTAAACCCTTTTTAGACGGTTTTGTATCTGGTCGATCTGAACATCTCATGTAATCTCACAATGACCATGTTTCCCTTTTTTCTCTCTTTCCTTTATATTTATTTATTCTCATCTATGTATTTTTAGTTATTTTTGAAATACATCCTTTCTCCCTTTTTTTTTTTTTTTTTTTCATATTTTCCCATGTGTCCATTGCAAGTGTCCCATTTTTTTTTTTTTTTTTTTTTTATGTTCATTGTAATTTGTACATTCATTCATTATGTATTATTTTCCTTTTCATTTTTATCTTTTTGTTTTATTTATTTTCTTTTCCCTGTTCATCCAGATTCCTCTGCATGATTTTCTTAGTATTAGATCATGGACTGCGCATGTCTGCACTCTCCCGCTCACGGATCTTCTTTTTGGGAGTTCCTCCTCCTTTCTAGGGACCGCCCGGCACATTTGGCCCCGCCCTCCTTTGGGAGGTGTCGGGGCTAGGAGGTTCCCCCCTTTGGGGTTGGGTCCTTCCTTTCCGGTGGTCGTACACCGGATACTGTGTCGGCGTGGCATTCTTTCCCCTGGTTTGCCCCGTTCCAAGATGGCCGCCGGACTATTTCCGGCTCCTGTGATGAGGTCACTTCCGGCCTGTCGGGCCGGATGTGTACCTCCGCCATGATGGGGACTCCATCGGAGACCAGCTAGTCCCGTTATCGGCAACACATGACCGCCTTGGCTCGGGGCGGTCTGGGGGATGTCTGCTACGGGGGGGCAGGTGGGGTTTCTCTCCACCAGTGGGCGATGGCTGTAGGCGTTTACCTTGGTGGCGGCATGGTGGGATTGGTACATGGGAGCGAGAGGTGGGTCTTTCTTTCCCTTATATACCTGACTTCTCGGCTCAGGTGCTCATTCCCTACTTTCTGTGGGGAGGTACGTTTGTCGAGTTCCAAAAGCAGGTATGTTTTATTCTTGGTCTTTTGTTCTATTCATTCATGCACATCTTGGCAATTCTTAACACACACTATACATTTTTTCCTTGTTGTCTCACCTCCTCTTTGCATCTACTTCTCCTTTCACTCTATCTCCTCCCCTCCCTTTTTTTTTTTTTTTTTTTTTTTTTATTTTAGTTTGGAGATCGTTGTTTCTTGCTCTTGAGGAGTGATTTTTCCTCCTCTTGCTTTTTAATATATTTTTTTGTTTGGCCTCTCTACATAGTCATCCCCTTGTCCTTTTTTGTGCTCGGGGGACTATTGACTGACAACTGAAGCAGGTACTTGGACTTACAAGTCCTTTACATTTATATATATATATATTTTTTTTCCTTTTCCAATCTATATATATATATATATATATATATATACATATATATATTTCTTTGGACTATTTTTGAAAAATAAATTTGGATTCTTTTGAATATATTTTTTTCTCCTTCTGTATAGTCTAATATACATTTTTTTTTTCCTTTCTTCTTATTCAATTTTCTTTTTCGTTTTTCCTCTTCTTTTTCTTTTTCTTTTTCACTCTATCTCTTTTTCTTCCCCTTTCCCCTCCTACCTGCCACCCCGCCATGTCTCCATCAGGTTCGGCTTCGGCCCTTCATTGCTCCTGCCCCTTGTGGTCCCCTGACTTGGATCGGGCTCTTTCCTTTCTTGGGGGTCCCTGAGGGGAGACCTGCAGAATATGCTACATGTGCAGACCTTCTAAGTGCAATTACCAATACTGAATGTAAGTGTACAATACATAATGGCCTTTCTACATAATTTTGATATTTAATATGTCAGTTAATGTGAATCTCTTCTCTACATTGTATGTTTAGATATATGTTCTGAGGAACTCTGGACCACCTTTCCCCCTGAGGAAGACTACTTAGTCGAAACGCGTAGGGGTCTTTGGGTCCAAGTTTCAGTTCCCCAGCACATGTGCATGGCACAAATTGAAGTTGGATCTGCTCTTTTGTTCTTTTGTCTTTAACAGGCATCTGGAGATATGTATATATGCCGTATACAATTTTGTAAATTTTATATGTGATTTATATGTGTTAATAAAGGATATATCTTTTTATTCTATCTACATCTTCTGCTTTACTTTAATATTTGACTATATGTCTGTACTGTTTACATAAGAGCATCAGAAACATCCCATTCCCCCGCTTTTTCCGTGCAGGAGGCCCACCTTTGGGTTCCATCCTACAGGATATTCCTTGTGAAACAATTTCGGGATGGATGCACCCCCACTACTTATACCTTTTTACTGAGCTTTTCTTCCTTGGATGATTTTTTATTTTTAGGCCCTGCAGGATCTTCAGATTGCTTGCATTTATTATATTTTTTCCTGGATATGTGCAAGCAATTTGGCATTCCACTAGCCCATGAAAAAACTGAATGGCCATCTACGTGCGTTCAGTTTCTGGGCATTACAATCGATTCTGATTTAATGGAATTCAGGCTACCAATGGAGAAAGTGGTTAAGCTAGAGCATTGCCTTTTAGTGATGATTTGCAAAAAGAAAGTTTGCTTGAAAGAGGTTCAGTCTCTTTTGGGTTTACTCGCTTTTGCGTCTAGGGTTATACCCCTTGGCAAGTTATTTGCAAGAAAGCTCTATTCCGCAATTGCTGGTCTTAAAACTCCCACAGCTCATGTTAGATTGTCAGCTGACACCAAAGAAGATATGCTGGTATGGATTCAGTTCCTGATACATTTTAATGGTAAGTCTATATGGCAAATGGATTTTATTCTGGATAAGGATTTTTTATTATTCACCGACTCAGCAGGCTCTGTGGGCTTTGCCGCAATATAGGGCAATCACTGGTGTGCTGATTCATGGTGCCATAGGTGGGTGTCATTAGGTTACACCAGGAATAGCGTGCTCCTGGAGCTTTTTCCCATCATTGTAGCTTTGGAGATTTGGGGTCATCAATTTCAGAACAGGCGTTTGATGGTGAGGACGGATAATAAAGGTGTGTTATTCGCTATAAGTTGTCTCTCCTCTAAGTCCCCGCCGGTGCTGAAGTTATTAAGATATCTGGTTTCTAAATGCTTGTTTTTACACATTTGGATTAAAGCTACTTTTATAGCGGGCAAGGATAACACATTGGCGGATTCATTGTCTCGCCGACAGATGGATCGTTTTTTCCAGCTGTTACCTACCGCGGATCCAACGAGTCATCATTACCCGGCCCGCCTTTGGGATATTGTTTAAATTTGGTCTCAGACAATATAGCTAATTCTTTGGCCCCGGCGACCATGGCAGGATATCGGTCAGCATGGTCCATGTGGTTATCTTACTTAAATGACATTGGGGAATGCCAAGACGTTTTTTCTGAACACTTATTATTAATTTTTCTAAACAAGCTTTTTGAACAACGTTACTCATGGTCCCACCTTAATAAAATTCTGGCTGGGATATCTTTCTTTGTTAAGCTGCGTAATTTTCCCTCCTGTTCGTCCTTTTTTTCAATAAGGCAGGCTATGAAGGGTTACCGTAAAAATACCTGGCAGAGGGATTCCAGGCAACCTATTACACCAGAAATTTTAGAGCAATTATGTGAAGCTGCTGCAAAGGTATGTTTCTCTTCTTATGAGTCTGCTCTTTTTCAAGCTGCTTTCTCCCTCATGTTTTTTGGTGCCCTAGGGGTTTCAGAGTTAACCACGGATGTGAAGTATGGGAAAACCGGTCTGCTGATGTCTGATGTTTTATTTTATGACACCTCCATGAGTATTCCGCTATGATTTTCAAAAACTGATCAGTTGGGGGTGGGTAAATGGATTCACCTAAATGTTTACAGGGATTCATGTATATGCCCCATTTTTCTGATGAAACGTTTTTTGTCTGTACGGTGCCATAGTCCTGGCCCAATTTTTGTTCACCAATCTGGGAAACCTTTGACAAAGTTCCAGTTTATAGCTGTGTTAAATAAGTGTTTAAGTTTCTTGAAGCTTGATCATTTGAAGTTGTCATCTCATTCCTTCAGGATTGGGGCAGCAACAGAGGCTGCAAGACTAGGAGTTAATGCTGAAAGGCTGAAAAATATTGGTAGATGGCGTTCTAATGCCTACCTGTCATATGTCCGCCCTAATTTTGTGTTTTAATGCTTTCAGGACGCAGGGTCTCAGTGTGGATTGTGGGCCACTCGTTCATCCACTGGGCCCGGGCGAGAGCTAAGAGAAGAGTGTATACAGAGAACATCGGCTTGGATCCTCGTCTTTTTCAGGTTCTTTGGTTCAGCAAGAGGGGCATGAAATGGTCCGAATTAATATTTGAGGTCTGTAGGTTAATGCAGCTCCTTTCCCCTCCAGATGTTCTCATCGTCCATCTGGGGGGAAATGATGTGGGCAAGGTAAGGACACTTGATTTGATTTTTAGGATTAGGGACGACTTTGCTTTTTTACAATCTTTTGCCCCTCACACAGCCTTTGTTTTTTCGGAAATCGTTACGAGGCTGTTATGGTTCAAGCACCCACATTTAAAGCCTTTAGAGAAAGTTAGAAGGAGAATTAATAGAGCTCTGGAAAAAATGTTGGGCGGTATGGGAATCACATCATTCAGGCACTTGGAGCTGGAAGGTGGGATTCCCGGACTTTATAGAAAGGATGACACGCATTTATCAGATCTGGGACTAGACATTCTGAATGCTGATTTAGGCACTTGTGCTGAGAGGGCCGCGCTGTGGGGTGGTGACAGGCGGGTTTGATGCCGCCTGTCTATTGGATATTTTTTATTGAATATTTTATTATTATAAACCTGGATAGTAGTGTCGGGTTTATTATTTATGAGTTGAAAGTTTGATGAATTTTAATGTTATTTAAATAAATAATAAACGGCCGCGGCCTTTCTTAATCCAACATTTGGTGTGGGTGTCATCCTTTTTATATAAGATAAGTTTTAGTTTAAAGTAAGAAAGTCCTGTCTACTGTCCCATAGAAAGAAAAGGGGGTTCATGACCCCCTTTTCTATATGGGACAGTGACAGGCAGCTAGCTATGACAGGAATTAGTTTGGCGGGCTTTGTAGAAGATATTGAGTTACTAGGGGGATAAATAAAATTCCAGTCAGTGATTGGTTGAAATGAGCCCCTATCATAATCAGTTTTACAGGTAGCTGGGAAGATTGTGCAAGATACCTGTTTTTTCCAGTCAGCTTCCCGCCTTCTGTGCCTCATCTCAGCCCTATTTAAGGGGGCTCACGAGCAGCGGGACCCTCAGACCACCTCAGAAGCCTGGAGCGAGCGGTTCCCCTCCTCCCCCTCCCCTGTTTTTTTGTTTTGTCGCGGCCAGTTTTATTATTTTGGGTCACCTTTGTAAGCTGCAAAGGGGGACGATAATTTTAAGTATATGATTGAGTTGTTATGGATATTTTTTATTGAATATTTTATTATTATAAACCTGGATTGTAGTGTCGGTTTCTTATTTATGAGTTGAAAGTTTGATGAATTTTAATGTTATTTAAATAAATAATAAACGGCCGCGGCCTTTCTTAATCCAACATTTGGTGTGGGTGTCATCCTTTTTATATAAGATAAGTTTTAGTTTAAAGTGAGAAAGTCCTGTCTACTGTCCCAAAGCTGTTTGTTGTGTGCAAAATGAATCTGAATAGGAATGACTTTTTCATTATTAATCAGCTGATGCACTTGCAGTCTTCTAATGGGGAATGTTGCAGAGTCTGCATCCCTTTAGAAGTGATTAACTTCTTGGGAGTATCATACCAAAAATAATTTTTTATTGTCAAGGATGCCTAAAATCCAACTTGTATCTTAATGGCAGACTTCTGGGAAATCAAATCGAGTCAGTCACACAAGCAGGAAATGAACACATGCTAATACACCGGTTAACTTTTTTTTGTGATAGAAAGCCTGATGATAATGAAGAGAAACAGTAGAGGCTCTTCACTGGAGGATTCACTGCCTGAAGAAGGAGCATGGATGCTCCGAATGCACACCTGACAGCCTTTCCTACCCCCGCCCACTGACATCCCAGCTGAAGAAGACGTGACTCTCGGATTCACTCGGAGCCCTGAAAACCACCAGAATGGAAGAGCATCCACCAATGCCCAAATCAACCAGAATCGAGATCATATAGAGAGGCCTACTCATTTTTCTTCTTGTGAGTTGCCTTTTTTTAAATTGCATTAAATTATGAACTTTACTAATCATACTACACTCAGATGAGAGCTGCTGTGTCTCCCTGCTTTCTTGAGTGCTGTATTCTGGCAGTTGGAAGGGAATTACCAACTCGGTCCCAGAACAAAATCAAGTCGGGTTGAGCACTGCTCAGCCATTTGCAGGGAGCTTTGTATTCTGTGAATGAAAAAAGGTGGAGAGGTAAGCAGATGATGTTATGCTCCTCATCTCAGCAAATTAGAGGAAGCAATGTATTCATTCATAAAATACAAAGCTCCCTGTGAATGGCTTAGCAGGTCTCATCCTGACTCGATTTTGCTTTCGAAAGCTGCCAGGAACTTCCCGTTCTGCTGCTGAAACACAGGAATGTATACTGTATGTAGCAGAGGCTTCATACAGTTTTTACAGTGCTCACTGTTGCAGCATCTGTTTGTGAAGTAAATAGTTTGTTTGGACCAGCTTGGTCGAAACAAACTATTTAAAGTTTACTAAAATATGGAGCTGAGCTGTAAGTTTATTGTCATACCTGTGAGTCATTTAGGCCTCCAGAAAGCCTGCTAACTCCCCATGTCCTTCCTTGTTGCTAGGAAGCAAAAACCATTCATTTTTGTACCTGTAATGCTGGGTGTGAGCTGTTTTCACATCCTAGCAACAGGGAAGAAGGTGGTGGGAGCTAAATAGGAAATTTATAGCCAGGCTTCCAGGGGACCGAAGGGCCTACAGCTATGAAAATAAAATAATGGACATTTTTTACAAAGCTGAACAGTTTTTTTGAAATATCCACTGGGGCCCTTTGCCTGCATAGGATATTTTCTGGTAGACTTAGCTTTTTAGTCTTTAAAATATAAAACACATACAATTTACAATTAAATTGCAGAATTTCAGTGCCAACTTTATTAAACACATTTTCCAAAATTCAAGGTTCATAAGAGTATACATCTTAATATATTTTACAAAGATGGCTTAACCTCTTCAAATGAAAGTATCATTTGCAATCCTTTGACTAGATGTTTACACATTTTAATAACATTGTATACTTATATTTTTGGATGCTCAACACATTTTAATAGAATGTAATTTATTTTTTTAAATGCAGTGATCTAAATATTCCCATCCAGAGGATAGCTGACTCCAAATACTTGCAAAGGATTATCTCTTTACTTCTTTAATTTACAACTTTTCCTGGAAGATGAGAGCCAATGTTTGTTTTTTCTGATAGTTTTTCCAAATGCTGTGAAATGAGCTGCCATATTCTTTAATATTTACTTAAAGCATCATTTCTCAGCACACTATTCACAGACATACAAACCAAATAATATGGCCGACACGGTGATTCCCTTATGTCACTCGCAGTCTGACTTCTGAGAGAGTGTCTGGCTTTACATTCACCCTGGAAGTTTAACTTGACAAGTACACTACACTAGCATTTACCATCAATATCAGAGGAATTGGTTTTGTGGATTCTATTTCCAGTAGACCCCAGGACCAGAAGAAAAACAGAATACTAACACCTTCCCCTTTAGACATAACCTATTTCAAACATGTATCGCTGCAAGCTTGCCAACTTAAGTATTAAATAAAATGCTTATTTTGTACAGGATTCTCAGACATATGAGTCACTAGCAAGGAGCCTACCCCTGTAAGATGTACTAAGGGCTGAGTAGAATAGCTCATAGGGAAAAATAAATCATTTAAAAAGATATTGGTGGTAAAAGAAGCCCTGCATTACATGACATTTAAATTTCCAAGTTGTTAGGAAAAGACTACAATAAAGGATCTGGAAGGCTGCTGTTAAGGAGGATGTCATCGTTACTAGTCATCGTTACCCTATAAAAGGAAGCGAAAATGGAATTACATGTAAGAAAATAAATATATTACAGGAAAAAAAAGTC
Organism: Pelophylax lessonae; assembly: GCF_965119305.1. NCBI lineage: Eukaryota > Metazoa > Chordata > Amphibia > Anura > Ranidae > Pelophylax > Pelophylax lessonae. Next base: position 183,067,643 of record NC_138773.1, on the reverse strand, counting down.
AGACGTAGTCTCAGTTTTATTACTAAATATCCAACCCATTTAACCACTTAAGCCCCGGAGGATTTGGCTGCTAAAGGACCAGGGTTTTTTTTGCGATTTTTTACTGCGTGACTTTAACGGACAATTGCGCGGTCGTGCGACGCTGTACCTAAACGAATTTGACGTCCTTTTTTTCCCACAAACAGAGCTTTCTTTTGGTGGTATTTGATCACCTGTGCGATTTTTTGATCACGCGCTATAAACAAAAAAAGAGCGTAAATTTTGCAAAAATAACAATATTTTTCACATTTTTTTATATGAAATTCCCCCCAAAAAAAAGTAAAAATCAAAATTTTTTAACATTTTTCGGCCAATTTGTATAGTAACCACCGCTTTTTTCAGAGTACAGTAAAGTTAATACGTACATCTAATATGGCTAATATTATTATATTATTATACAGGATTTATATAGCACTAACAGTTTGCGCAGCGCTTAACAAAATGAAGGCAGACATTACAGTTACAATACAATTTGGAACAAAAGGAATCAGAGGGCCCTGCTCATTAGAGCTTACAATCTAATATAATTCTCTTTGTTAGCTGCGTATAAGCTATATGAGGGTTTTACATATTTCTTCATCAACATTACAGATCTTCCAATCTGTTCATGTTTGACTCAAAGGCAGATTTGGCAAGCACATCTGAAAATCCACAAATTGCAAACCTTAATGCAAACCCTATTGAAGTCAATGGGAGGAGAATCATGAAAAACAAATATCTCCATTTTCACGGCCAATAGACGTAGGATTGTCAAATAAAAGACACAAGGATCTGGAAACTGCCCTCGGGCAGATGTACCAAAGCAAAAAAAAAAAAAAAGACATAAAAGACTGTTCAGAGGGGGGCAGAACTTTTAAAAATACTTGAAGGGAAATATTGGGAAATATTGAAAATACACAATTCCTATGAATAACATGCTTGGGGTGCCTTAAACTTTATGTGAAGTGACACACATGTAAGATGCACACAAGAAAAATAACATTTAAAAAAAATAAAAATAATACTGTTTAAATTGCGGGCCACTAAGTCCCCGTTCACACTAAGGCGACCTGTGAGGCGTAGGTCGCCTCCCATAGGGAAGCTGCGGACCCGTTCTAATAGGAGCGACACAAGTCGCTCCGACTTAGAAAAAGGGTCCGGAGCTTCTTTGGGGCGACCAGGAGGCGACCGCCATAGACTTCAATGTCGCGGTGCGAAGTAGCGTCGCTTGTATGTGAACGGGGCCTTCATGACATTTCCTTGCTGTTTTGTTCTGTTTGTAAACAAAGTAGTCAGAGATTCCCTTCATTTATACCATATCCTTAATCTAGATGAGAGTCTCGTATTTATTGCAAGGCCGACCCCACAAAAAATATGGCCAAGGCCATATTTGATGTGTGACATCACCTGGCATTTGCTCCCTCTTTGTTTATTTGCACTGTCATTTTTTTAAATGAATATATAACCAAGGGTACTATGTACACCTCGCTCATTTACATTGGGGAACAGATATCTGCAGCCTCCTTATTTTAAAGGGGCTTCCGAAGTCCAGAAGTCTCCCAGCAAACCCCCACATCCACCAGGCCAGGTGGATGTGCATTCCCTGTCCTCGTCAGCATTGGAAAAGGGGCTTTTCCAATTCCTCTCCAGCAAAGTACACTCCTGATGTTGAGTGCATGTGGTCTAGTATGGTTCAGAAAAGGGGAGTACAGGCTCACTGACCCCCCCCCCCCCCACACACACACACACACACACATACACGTTTTCATAGCCAGCCAGGTTGTATGCTGGGATAAGGATCTGATGTGGATTTTAGTGGGGATATGTTTTTTAATTGTTTATCTGTGTGTATTATAGACGAAAACAGAGAGTAAAAGTCCTAAAAAATTAAAACAAATGTAGCCACCACATCTAATGGTTGGTAAGCTAATTGTTGGACTCCCCTCCTAATTGGCTGAGACAGCAGCTTGGTGCGATTGGCCCCGGCTACTGTCAATCAAAATCAGGCCAATCAGGAGAGAGTGGGGCAGGGCCGGGGGCAGGGCCGGGTCGCTGCTCCATGTCTGAATGGACACAGGAGGGAAGGGCCAGGAGACAGAGGCGTAACTAGAACCTTCAGGGCCCTGATGCAAGAAACCATGAAGGGCCCCCCAGACCCCTGGCCGGGGCCCTTACCTTCAAGCCCAGGGCTCTTCCCACTAATCCTGGGGCTCTTTACACTTGTTGCATGGCCTTTTATTACGGTCCCGCAGCAGAATTCTTTCACAAGTTCTGCAGTGGGCCCCCTTCCTGCAATCTTGTGGGCCCCCTTCCTGCAATCTTGGGGCCTCCCCACAGTGGTGCAATGCCAGGGTCCGGTCGCAAGTGTGACCTTTGCGATCCTGGAAGTTCACCCACTGGTTTGCTACCGGGCCCCCTGGAGCATGGGGCCCGGTAGCGATTGCAACCCCTGCAACCCCTGTAGTTACGCCCCTGCCAGGAGAACCGAATAGGGATTCAAGAAGAGGAGGATCAGAGCTGCTCTATGCAAAACCAACTGCATAGAGCAGGTAAATATAACATGTTTTTTATTAAAGAAAAAAAAATGAGACTTTACAATCACTTTAAATAGTTCAGTTATAAGCAAATAAAGTTGAGATGGATTACCAAACATCTCCAAATTTGTGTCTCCAAGAAATCTACCCATCATGCTGTGCAAATCTGATGCAAAATCTATGCATGGCATATTGGCTTACTCATCCATAAAATGATCACTAAACCCTACAAAAAAATGTAATATAGTTTTCTTTTTTCAAGATGAATGTATGTTTAACAAGTACAGAAAGTACATTTAGATCAAGCTAAAAATGCAGTGTCCTTGTCATTCCTACCACAACCACAACCATTCACCAAGGTGAATTCCGCAGGTATAAGATTTGCAGTCCAAAAAAATGTATGTGCACATTCGGCCAGGAAATTTTTATTAAACCATAATGCACAACATGGCCTCAAATTATAGCCAGCAGGCTTAGGTAGACCAAAAAGGGAAAGCATAGAAAAAAGTGACAAACTGCATTGGTAATATGAGGAATATGTTTATTTTGAAATTGTACTTTCTGAGTGCTTGCTTTTTGGGAAACTGCATTAATGTATTTTTGTAGTTGCTGTTGCTCTTATTATTAGGGGCTGTTCTGCCATTAATTTTTTTTTTTTTTGGGCTAAATAGTAGGTCGCCCTGGCGGGAAACTATGAAGGGGCCTTTACTAGTACCAATGGCAGACACATGAAATTAAAACATCTTTATTTACAAAATGTTAAAAGAACATAGCATTAAAATTATATATATTATATTGTTCCATATACAGTTGCTTCTGCCACATAACAAAGAATTTGTAGAGATGTATACATATACTTCTAGATTGTAAGCTCTAACAAGCAGGGCCATCTAATTGCTCCTGTATTGAATTGTATTGTAACTGTATTGTCTTCCCTCATATTGTAAAGCACTGCGCAAACTGTTGGCGCTATATAAATCCTGTATAATAATAATTTACTATATCTTCACAACAAACGCATAGAAGTCAACACATTTTGCAAAACTGCTTCTTCAGGACCCTTCAAATGCTTCATAGAAGAGCAATCTGCCTAAAGAGACATACAGTGTATGACATACCAAATCTTTACATAATTCATAAATCATAGGTGTTGGTACACTCACATGCCCTTAAAGAAACATGCCAAACTGCCCAGCCACTTCACAGTAAATCCCTGATATACCAGGAGAATACTAAGTTGCATGACTGAAAATGTAGATATAATATATCTTATATAGTGCCTACTACTAGGACATAATAGCCCTAAAGGTTCTTTAGTATCTTCGAGGGTGAATAATTTAAGTGCTTGGAAAAGCAGGCTGCTACTCCTCGTGTCTTATTATCTGTGTTAGCTAAGTAAAAAAGAGGGAAGCTCTGATGGATGAAGGAAGGGTTGTAGGAGTCAGGGAAGTGGGTTTCTTGTAGAAGACGTATATCTATATTTAGTGTATGATATATTTGGAATCATTTCCATCATTTTACCAGTGAATTAAGCCCTTGAGCGTTATGAGAGATGATCTTTAGGTGTGTGTTGTGAGGCTGAGCGTAAGACTTGGATCAGAATTTTGAGCAACTCAAGGTAGTAATACATCTCACCCTGGGAAGATCGGTATTCACACCTGGGGAGTAGTCTGCAAAAGTGCCCATGTCCCGATCCTGAGAGTCGTGGATGATGAGTTCCCAGGAGAACATTGAGAGGGGAGGAGGAGAGGTAAGGGAAGAGGAAGAAAAGACCAGGAAGAAAAGAAGGAGGGGGGGAAAGCAATTAACAAACACAAGAGGAAAAAAAAACAAAATCCCAAAACCCCACGCCAGTTAGGAATGGTCCAGCCACTTTCCAACACAAGACCTGATGTTATTGAAATCCCCAGACTCGGGAGACATCAACCTATCCCCGAGGAGAAAACGTTTACCCCTCAGAGACGGGTGCATTGCAACCGCTCCGGTCTTCCCGCCTTAGAAAATACCAAATATCCTCTAATGAGTAGAGCCCTGTCCCTCATGGGAGAGAGAGAAATAAAATCAGAGCAATCTTCCCCCAGCCGCCCACAGCCCCTGGCCGGGAACCCCTTAAATGGCAGAGGTTCCCTCAGTCTGCCGTGGTCTGACACCTGAAGGGATTCTTCAATATCAAGTCAGTTGTAGTATAATTCACCTGTGTTAGTTCCCCAAGATCACCCAAGACACTGAGAAGGTTCCGAGAGCCCCTGAAGGGCAAAATCAAGTTGGACCTTGTAGCCATTGTGAGTGGGAGGCGGAAAATGGAGCATCCCCATACACAAAATTGAACATTAGATATTGAAACAGTGAAACATTAAAACACTGCCAAACAACATAGCTAAACCATGCCCCCCCTCTCCACCCCACAGAAGAGCCCCCTGGGGGACCAAGGGAGAAACTTGAAATGCAAGGAATATTAAGTTAAACTTGTTGAAATAACTCTCCAAGGTCAATTCCGGTGAGTGATACACAGGACCTCACAGCCCTCAGAAGGATCGACCAGTTTATGGAGGGAAGGAATCCTTCAATCTCCCGGACAGCTGCTTCTGCCAGGCAGGGGTGAGAGGGCTGGGTGGGGAGGGCCCCTTAGCTGATGAAGTGCCTTTGTTGGTAGATGATGGTAAGATAGCTTGGGCGATTAGACCCAGATGCAGGAGTAAATGTTCGCCCTCTTGGAAGAAAAGCTGTGGCGAAATAGGAAGGAACATCTACATGTAATGTCCCTTTGAGCCAGAACTTGAAGAAGAGGTTTCAGTGAGCGGCGTTTCTGAACAGTATATTGAGAGAGATCTGCGAAGACCTGTATCTGATGGCCTTGAATGGAGAGCTTGGTCTGAGTTTTGTGAAAGCTTCATCACCTCTTCCTTTACAGAGTAGAAGTGGGGTTTAACAATGATGTCTCTTGGTAGACCATCTTTGCATAAAGGTTGCAGAGCTCTGTGAGTCCTGTCTAGTTCAAGGTGATGTCCCGGAATATCTGGAATTAACCACTTGCCTACTGGGCACCTAAACCCCCTTCCTGCCAAGGCCAATTCTCAGCTTTCAGCGCTGTCACACTTTGAATGACCATTGCGCGGTCATGCAACACTGTACCCAAATAAAATTGTTATCATTTATTTCAAACAAATAGAGCTTTCTTTTAGTGGTATTTAATCACTACTGGGGTTTTTATTTTTTGCTGAACAAACAAAAAAATATTGAAACTTTTGAAAAAAAAAAACAGTTTTTATAGTTTGTTATAAAATTTTGCAAACCGGTAATGTTTCTCCTTCATTGATGTGCGCTAATGAGGCGGCACTGATGGGCCCTGATAGGCACTGATAGATGACACTGATGGCCACTGATGGGCACTGATAAGGCAGCACAGATAAGGTGGCACTGATAGGTGGCACTGATGGGTGGCACCAATAAGCACTGATGGGTGGCACTGAAAGGCACTGGTAGGTGGCACTGATAGGTGGCACTCATGGGCACTGATGGGCACTTATAGGTGACACTGATGGGTGGCACTGATGGGCAATGATAGGCACTGGTAGGTGACACTGATAGGCAGCACTGATGATGGGGCACTGAAGGGCGCTGGTAGGTGGCACTGATAGGTGGCACTCATGGGCACTGATGGGCACTTATAGGTGGCACTGATGGCCACTGATGGGTGGCACTGATGGGCAATGATAGGCACTGGTAGGAGACACTGATAGGCAGCACTGATTATGGGGCACTGATTAGCCCTGATAGGTGGCACTGATAGGTGGCACTGGTGGGCACTGACAGGTGGCACTGACCTGCACTGGTAAGTGGTGCTGGTGGGTGCTGGTAGGTGGCACTGGGACACAGATGATCCTCTCCTCTTCGGCACCAATGTCCCTCTGACAGCAGCCAGCGATCTGCTTTTTTTTTTCAGTGTGAGGAGAAAAAAAAGCTGATCTCCGGCTGCTGTTTACATCACGTGATCAGCTTGTCTGACAGCTGATCATGTGGTAAGGGGCCTCAGATCTGTGATCAGCCAAGTCTCATGGACTTGGCTCATCACAGAGCAAGCCATGCGGAAGCCAAGGAGCGCACAGGCAGCTCATGCACAGGAGGACATATAGGTACTCCCTCCCGGCAATTAAGGTCTATGCTGTAGCCATCTTTCGGCTATAGCGCGAATGGGAAGTGGTTAAGTCCTTAATAAAGAAAGGTACTGCAGGGATCACTTCTTTCACAGATTCTGGGAGGCCTCCAATTCTGAAATTGTACCTCCTGGATCTGTTTTTCAGGTCATCTATTTTGGACAATGCAGTCTCCAATTGATCCTGGAGGTCCTGTATTCTGCAGGTACTTTGGTTAATCCTAGCAACTAATTGATCGGCCTTCTTTTCTCTGGCCTCAATCCTCATGCCCAGGTATTATATAAGATATAATATAGGTAGTACAAAGCCAATGCAGGTGGTAGGCACTATTGTTGGAGGGACTTACACATTTATATAATTTTACACTCCAAACAAAGGCCAAGTGAGGTTCTTTGAATCTATGATAAAAGCTCTCAGATCCCATCTCAGGGGCACAGTGGTTATGAGGGGTGATTTTAAAATAGCGTTTGACCACTCTTTGAATAAATTAATGGACTGGACCCCCGAAAAAACAAATGTCTCCCCCTAGACAAAGTCTTAATATAGTTCCGCTCCTAAATTCACTGGGCTTGATAGATATATAGAGGGAGATGAACCCCCATACCAGAGACTACACACACTATTCCGCACCTCATCAAACCTTTGCCAGGATTGACCACATCTTCTTAAAATCGGCCTCAGTACCTCTAGCTCTTTCTTCCAAAATCCGTGACCACTCTCAGACCACTCTATGCTAACGTTGTCCCTTAGGCACTCCTTGGGAACAGATGGTCTATTCAGATGGGAACTCAATGAATCACTTCTGAGTGACCCTGTGCAATGCTTAATTCAGGAAACAACTCTGAAGGAATATTTCTTAGATAATGACAATGATACAGTCTCTCTGGCTACACTTTGGGCAGTTCATAAACCGGTGTTGAGAGGGAAAATGATCCAAATTTTCTCTCAGCTAAAACAGGAGCAGAAGATGGAAATCCAGAAACTAAATGGAGAATTTAATTGTGTAAAAAGCCACAAAGCAAACCCTAACCCCGACACATTAGTCCAGTTAGATGACGCTCAAGTGAAACTCAATCTGGCCTTAACCACGGAAGCAGAAAAACTTCTAAGTTGGATAGGTGCTAGATTCTATTCCCAAAAAAGATAGAGTTGGCTCTAAATTAGTAACTAAACTTTTTTTTTTTTTAGCAAAAAATACCCCTAGAATAGTCAGGGCTAGTGCATTTAAATAACAATATCGTGTAAACTGTTCCCTGTTTAGTGTAAATGCAGCATGAATTACTTACCTTGTGAAATTCTTGTACAGCACGGCCATCTGCGGTGTGGGCATCTGAAGCTGCAGTGTTCCTATTCCTGGATTTTGCGGTTGTAAGCGAGTCCCAGAATGCTATACCCTCGTCACTTCCGGGGCAGGCGCATCATCCCACAACTGGTTCCACGTCATTGCGCATGCCCAGAAGCTTTTCTCCATCCATCAGCAGAGAATGAAGCGCCTGCACCGGAAGTGATGAGGGACACCGGTGCATTGACTCCTGGGATTGATGAAACTCATCTCCCAGGAGTCAATGCAAAGCAGGAAATGACGTTGGCAGCTGCGGCCTCATAACGAGGAAGTGCAGTTATTTATCACTAAAAATAAGGTAAACGAATCGAAAAAATATATATATATATCCAATTCATTATTAGCATGTGATAAGGTTATGTATGATGGAAAGTTTAAAATTAGGGTGGAACTCCGCTTTAATCTGAAACCTCACTTTCTATCTTTCCCCAAAATACAAACCCCATCAGGAGATCTGACCCGAAATCCTCTCTGGATCACAGAAACTTCCCAAGATTTCTATTAAAAATTATATAATTCCCATGTTGCCCCCATTCCTCACAAATGAGAGGCATTGTTACGTGAATTTCCCATCCCCAAAATCTCCTGAAAATACAAGCATCTACTTGACAAAACTTTTACGTCAGAGGGGATCCTCCCGACCATTAAAACACTTAAATCGGGTTCAGCCCCCGGGCTGGACGGATTTTCAGTCCTATATTATAAAGAATTTGGCCCTTCTCTATCTTCCTACATGGATTGCTTTTTCAATTCACTCCGGGATGGAGCCCTTCTTGGTTCTGACTTGAAATCAGCTTATATCTTCGTCATCCCCAAACCAGGTAAAGATGGGAGCGAACTCTAATTATCGACCAATTTCCCTTATTATTAATGATCTCAAAATTATGACAAGAATTCTTGCTTCAAGACTGTCTAGCTTTATTTCTCAATATATTTATAAGGACCAGGTGGGTTTCATCCCGGGCAGGCAAGGTCCAGACCAGATTAGAAGAGACATAAACATCATATCCTTGCTTCACTCCCGCTTGAACCTTTTAACATTTAACATAGGACCAGACTGGGTTGCCCCCTCTCTCCTCTAATATTTGCAATTGCAATTGAAACTTATCAATTGCCATAGCCATTAGATCCCAGATATCAAAGGAGTTCACTGCAGACCTCAGGTACAAAAATGCACATTGTTTGCAGATGAGTTACTGCTCTTTCTCACTCCTCCACTCATCTTGACGCCTAATGTTTTTAAGCTGCTTCATGATTTCAGTGCTTTCTAAGGCCTAAGTGAACGTTTCCAAATCTGTAGCCTTAAATGTTTCAGCTCCTGCTAAATTAGTAGACCAGCTTCAGCATCACTTTCCTTTATCCTGGGCCTTGGGCTCTATTCCTTATCTGGGAATCCAGCTTTCCAATAATATAGATAACCTATATTCTGTAAATTACCCACCCATGTTCTGGGAACTTGAGGATGATTTGAAAAATTGGTCCAAATGTGGTCTATCCTGGCTGGGTAGGATAAATTATATTAAGATGACTTTACTCCTTAAAATATTGTACCTATTCCTTTCCCTCCCCATACCCATAAATAAAATGTTTATACTCAAATTCCAGTCAAAAATGAACAGGGTGGGTTGGGACTTCTCAACCTTTGGTGGTATTTACAGGCGGCTCAAATGGCACAGCTTTTCATAGTATAGTCCACGGGTCCCAAGCTCGATTGGGTTTCTTTGGAGAGGCAGGCAGTCCCTCAGCATACCATTGACTTTCTTCTCTGGTGTCCGCCTAAACAGAGACCCAGGATCTTAGCCCCTACCCTCTCCCACTCCATATCATTGTGTACCAGCCTTTACAAACTCCCCTCTTTAATTTCCACATTGAAGACACTTTCTCATATATTTCATAATCCGTCCTTCCCCCCTGGCAAGAACATTCAGGCCTTCTGCTGGTGACTGAACAAAGGGATTTCCGGAAAACTTTTTCAGCTCCATAGGTCCTCTTTCTCGGGGGTATTGTATAAGAAAAACTTTAAATGCCTTCTTCTGAAAAATTCTGAATTTCCCAAATTACAGACTTTTTACACACTATCTGGGATAACAAACCTGAACTCCCCAGACTAATGTTATATGAACAATGGTGCTCCAAGATTATGGATCAGAGGGGTGGCATCTCTATCATTTACTCATCCCTAGCAGGTAAGGGGGACACGCCTTCCTATGCCTGATCCTGGGAATCAGACTGGGACTTTCAATGGGAAACGGACAAGTTGTTTCAGTGCTTCCGAAGGATATACACACACAGGTTTCATGAATATTTCACAAATAGAGGCAAATGTTAAAATGATTACTAGTTGGTACTATGTCCCAACTAAACTTACCAAGATTTATCCTAATGCCTCCCCATTGTGTTTCAGGCGATGCAACCTTCTGGGTTCCATGTTTCATATCTGGTGGTCATGTCCCTGCATTAGAACTTTCTTGAAAAAAATGTTTCACCTCAAAAGGAGAGTCACTGGAGTCTATGTCCCCCAGGACCCCACAGTTGCCCTCCTGTACCAAAGAATAGATAAAATTCCGAAACACACTCAGTCCCTGATTCTTTTTATGCTGCTGGGAGCCAAGATTACGATTGCGAGAGCCCGGAAAAAAGCCCTCGGTCTCAATCTTGGCATCAAAATGAAACATTTCTTGGATCATGTCTCAGGAACAATTGGTTGCTAAGCTTCAGAATAAAACAGAGAAGTTTGAGGCCATTTGGGAGCCCTGGGCAATATATATTAAGGTCCCCCTTTATCCTGGTAAGACATCTGCCTAAAAGAAGTCCCACGGTTGAACCTTGACCTACCTTGTTGCACCTCTCTCTTTCTCCTCTCCCAACTCCCCTTCTCCCTCGCTGTTTCCATGTACTTTACTTACTTTCCTCCTTTATCCTTCTTTTCCTTAACTAGCTTAGTGCCCAGAGACTGTGCACTACTGACAGATCACAGGGTTTCTTTTCTCTGTGCCTAATGCCTCCTGTAGAGGAATTGCAGACCATCTCCTCTACACTGAGTTCAATCCCTTTAGGCCCTGAGGGGTTTACTTCAGAGGCCTTAATGGAGGCAGCTGATGGGTCGTCTCTCTGGTTCTCATGTCACGGGAGAGGTCACTGCGCCCACAGTTTGATCCCATTGGGGTGGGCTGGATGTTCTCTGTCGGGTCTGTGGGATGTGGATCGAGGACCTGCTAAGCGAACTAAACTAATGGTGTTGGATCCTTGACTTTAACGAATACATATAGAGGTTAGGGTACGGATCGGACACTTGTAATTGTTTCAAGTTGTCTCTCTTATTTTTCTGTGTTCAGTTGTTATTTACAGTATGTATCAGATCTTTGAACTAGTGATTCAACAACTGTCACTACTTGTGCCTTGCAGGCCTACATATTACTTGATTCTTGACGTTGCTTCATTTTTTTAATAATCAAAAAACATATTGAAAGTAAAACAAAAAAACAAAAATATTACCATATTGGTGATGCGCAAAGTGCTGTACCATCCTCTTATAGACGACACAGCCTACCAAAAGGCTATATGAGCTACCATCAAAAATGGATGTAAATAAAACAATATTATAAAAATATATTATATTATTATAAATAAAACGTATGCACAATTTTTGGAGAAGAATATATGATCACATTTACTATATTAGAAAAATTATTTTTTTATACACCGATTAATAGGCACGTAGCTTTGAAACATAAATATGCTACAATGATCTCTTTCACTGCCAGGACCTATGAGGATCTGCGGGGAACAGATTTTGATAAGAAAATCCTACCTAGAAAAACCAAGTTTATCTATTGCTTAAATGCTACTGAACCTCGGGGCCTCAATGAGGCACTTAAGTACAAGCTGTTTCTCTCAAATACATTTTAAAAAATCCCCTTCAGATATCTGGCATTGTCTTTAAATTGTCCTCTCTCCTCAGCTAGAACAATCTACAAATGACACATGATCACATCTATTGCTACCCAATGATGATGATCACATCCTTAAGTTGTATGCATAGCTCTGTCCTATTATCATTACTGTATCACTATTATTATTTTTTGTTGTTTTTTTCTCATGCATGATTTGTCTTTATTTTTAACAGAGTTTTTTCCCTATGTCACCAGTACGGTATTTGTACATTGATATCATATCCCCTCTTAAACCTCCCCTTTCCACAGCAAATAAGTGCAATGCTTGTAGTCTTTCCCCATAGCTGAAGTCCTCCAGTCCCTTTATTAGCTTTGTTGTCCTTCTCTGGACTCTCTCCAATTCCAACACATCCTTCCTGAAAACCGTTGCCAAGGATTGGATGGCATACTCAAAATGCCACCAGACTAGTGTCTTGTAGAGTGGGAGAATGATCGTTTAATCTCTGGAGTGAATCCCCTTTTTAATACATGCCAGTATTCTGTTGGCTTTGCTTGCAGCAGCTTGGTATTGCATGCAATTGCTGAGCTTGTCATCTACTAGGACCCCCAGGTCCTTTTCCATCCTGGATTCCCACAGAGGTTCACCCCCTAGTGAGTAACTTGGGTTTGTATTTTTGGCACCCAAATGCATTAATTTACATTTTTCAACATTAAACCTCATTTGCCATGTAGTTGCCCACCCCATTATTTTGTTCAGGTCTTCTTGTAAGGTTTCCACATCCTGTGTAGAAGTTATTGCTCTGCTTAGCTTAGTATCACCCGCAAATACTGAGATTTGCCTATTTATTCCATCCTCTTTCAGGATCTGACGAAGGGCTCAGCCCGAAACATGTTATCTCCATTCTTGTGGATTTTATCTTCCCCCCATCGCTAGGAAGTGATCGCTGTTGTGTGGCGTGCTACGTCCTGTACGGTGAGGCTGCCGTCACTATTGGTATTGTTGCCCAGAACGGACTTTCGGGCGCCAATCGTCATCCGCCGATGATGTCATCTGTCAGGACATCCAAAGCGAGGAGATGCCGTTGTGCTGTGGACTTGCGGCCGGTTTAGTTCACAGGGGTTGTGCTTCTCCCCCCCCTCTTCCTTACCCTCAGGCTCCGTTATCCCTCTTCTGCAGCTGCCCCTGAGGCTCCTTCACTATCAGAGAAGCTGGAGAGACGTTTACATCTATCCCCTTGGCTTCCACAACAGGTACTGCCTCACTGCTTGGATGCACCCTGCTCAACAACCAATTTTAATAAATGTGACATTTATCCATTGTGATCATTGATTTTTTATCTGTGACCTCAGGGCCCACCTGTCATTAGTTTGGGGAGCGCTTACAAATCCATTTATTTGTTGTGTCGTACCACATATTTCTGGCCTGACAGTTATTGAGGGCTTGCTCAAAGAGGGACACCAAGACCAATGGGCGTATGTCAAATTTATTTTGACACTACTTTAGCACATACTCACAAATAATGTTTTCTCATATGATGGCTCCCACTACCTCCAGGTGCAGGGGGTTGCGATGGGGACCTCTTGTGTCCCATCATATGCCAAAATATACCTGCATATGATTTTCTCAGAGGAGAGGTTTTGGACGGGTACTGAGCTTGAACTAGCTGAATTCATGGCTACATTTGAAATCAATAACTTCAATTTAAAGTTCACCATGCACCATGATACTCATTCAATTCCATTCTTGGACATCAGAATTTTCAAACATTCTGATGGCTCCATTGGAACTACCCTGTACCGCAAACCTTATGCTGGAAATACATTACTCCATGCTAATAGTGCCCACCCAAAGCCCCTTGTTAGGAGCATACCTTACAGCCAGTATTTACTTTTTATATTAATTTGTTCTAATGATGCTCATTTTAAGCTAGAAGCAGACGCTCTTTGAGAGAGACTTCTGGCTAGAGGATATTCTCAAACCCTTTTACGTTCAATATGCTATAAGACTATTTAGAGAGGATCTCCTGTTTGAAGGACAAAAACACAGTCAGAATCTGTTCGACTATTTACTACATATGATTGTCAACACCCCGTTCTCCACTAAATCCTCCAAAGACCTTTGTATTTACTCAAAAAATATACCACTTTAGGTAAATATCTTCAAGATTCACCTGAGATTACGTTCAAAAAAGTTAAATCCATCAAAGAAAGGGTTATATCTAGTCATTTTGTCTCCTCTCCTCCTCCAGCATCCAACCCTAGGGGCACTTGACAATGTGGTTAATATGACTTCTGTGAGTGGATTAACAAGCACTATGTTGATTGTAAAACCCCAGGGATTAAACCCCAGGGATTGTCTATATCATGCTCTGTGAATGTGGGGCCTATTATATAGGCAAAACTATACGCCAATTTTGGTGAAGAGTCAAAGATCATGTTATGCTATGCTATGGTCATGCTGGAAACAATTTATTGTCTACACCTATTGGGAGACATATAGCCCTTGAACATTGGCATGATAGTAGCTTTATGAAGTTTGCAGCCCTTGAGCATATTCCAGAAAATCCTAGAGGAGGTAACTGAGAAAAAATTATTCTTCAATGAAAAGCAAGATGGATTTCTTTTATGCTTAAAGGTACACGTCTGCCTGGCCTTAATGTGGCATTTAGTTTTAAGCCCTTTTTATGAGGGGCACATTTTTGCTGTGACTTTATCTTTAACCAAATCTATTGCATTTGACTAATTCCCAAATACTGTGCTCAGTCTGTCTGAAATTAAACATACATGTTATATATATCCAACATAACTAATATGTGGTTCTATTATCTATGCATTTTGAGTGATGATTTGTATTTTACATGGTTTGTTAACTTTTTTGTAGTATGTGGTGTAATCTATATTTCTTGGTATCTTATACTTCTGTCCATTTGCTTGGTGTGGCTGTGTGGGCAGACATACGCTTCCCTGGCCTATCCTTCCCATGGGCGGTGTTCAGCGGTGTCTTGATTCGGCCTCTGTGACCTCGTCCTTGGCACAGAACAGTTGCAATAAATGCTCCCAAGTGTGTGCGCCAATGCATATGCATGGCTTTAGGAGCACGTCACATGGTGACGTCATCTGTGCGAGCCTCATCGCGGGCTTGCTGACGTGCAGTGGGAGCACATAACCTGGCACCTCCCAGTGTTCACTGAGCAGATTCCTACAGCGATGGGCAGACCTTTGAGAGGATGTGACATGGTAAGTGATTCCTTTGGGGCATAGTATTGCAAGTGTTATACAAATGGTTGATGGAGACCAGTTTACTTTTTTTTTTTTATGTTTGGTGAAGTTTTGGGAGACTGTATGACGTTGTCCATTGATTGATGAACAGCCTGATGTTTTTTTTTTTATCTACATTGGACCATGGATTTCAGAACTCCATTCCATACACCTGCCCTTTTGAGCTCTTTGATTATATGATTGTGAGTATCACCCTTCTAACAGGCATTTTCTAACGAGTTTTTTGAGAGTCCCTCATATTTATATACATATATATATTTTTGGCTTAAGACATCCTTAAGACAAACGCACAGTAGAATGGGCCAAAACACGCCCCGACAACTCGGATACAGCCGAGTTGTGTAAACTTAGGGAAGGACTCTCCGCATATCTACAAACCTCTTACGATTATTATATTAAAAGGATCCACCTTAATTGGTACGCATATGGCAAGAAGCCCAGTGCCCTAGAGGCAAAACAAGTCAAATGTAAAGCTTCCTTAGCCAAAATCTCATATATGAAGACATCTCAAGGCCATAGAGTCAGTAACCCTTGAGACATTGCTTGCTGCTTTAGGGAATTCTACTCTAAGCTATATAACCTAAGCTCCTCTTGCACAGATCCTACCCCTGACCCAGGCTAGATAACGCACATCTTAGACTTACTCGGATTGCCTTCACTCACTTCTGAACAATAAGCAGACCTTAATAATAAGCCATTTTCAGAGGAAGCAATCTAAAGAGCAATTCTTATGCTCCCTTTTCATAAAGTCCCCAAACCCCAATTTGTAATGAATATTACAAATCATTCCCTTATGTCCTTGCCCCAGACTTATGCAATTCCTTTAATTGTTTTGCAGCTATGGGAGAAATTACAAAAGAATCCTTAAAAGCTTTAATAGTCGCCATCCTTAAAAGTGGCAAGAAGACCCTGTTAACAATAGACCTATCTCACTACTAAAAACAGATCTTAAAATATTGGCAAAAGTTCTAGTTTCTTGCCTTTCCCAATACATTCCCACTTTGGTGCATCCCACTCAGGTAGGTTTTTTCTTTTGCAGGCATGCATCTGATGGCACCAAAAGGTTTATCGACCAGCACCATATCTCTGGATGCAGAGAAGGAGTTTGACAGAGTACATTGATTATACCTCAAGGTGGTGCTACAGAAATTCATACCAACAGCATTATATCCTCAGCTATCTTGGGTCTCTACTCCTCCCCTTTAGCCAGAGTGTGGACCTCAAAGCATGATATCAACATCCTTTGCCATTACCAACGGCATGAGACAGGGATGCCCAATATCGCCCTTATTTTTTGCTCTTGTTATGGAAACCGGAAGCAATAAGGGTTCATTCTATAATCTCGGGCCTGTGAGTGGGTAGTGTCACACATAAAATTGGGCTATATGTCATAATTGCTATTACAAACCCTACCCAATCTCTACCAGCACTGCAGGATATACTAAATCTATTTAGTCAGATGTCCTTAAATAAAGTTAACTGTTCTAAATTCTGTATGCTAGATATTTGTCTGGACCATAAAACATAAAATCTCCAGCTTGCCCCCTTTTCTATGGGCACCAGCCTCCTCTCTGACCTTCCTAGGTATACAGCTAGTTACCCCGTCCTCAAATTTGATCTGTTTGAATTTTGAACTTTTGGCTAAGAAATTTCAGGACTTATCTTAGTCTTCGTGCTCTTACCAAAATGTACCTTATGCCATACATCATTCATATATTTCATACCATCTCAGACAAATTCTTATCCGATCTAGCTTGCCACACTCCAACGGATCCTCAACTAGTTCATATGGGAGGGGAAACACCCCAGAGTAAGACACTCTATCCTCTGCACATTAACAGCCACATCGGGGATGGAGCCCCAGACATTAAGAGTTATTTTAAAGCCACCCTGCTAGACCAGGCCAGACACTGATGGATGCCAACACGCTACTATTCTTGGCTGCAAATAGAGGTGTCAGCAACTAGTTGCTATACTAAACAACTCCTAACTGCTCTGTGGCTCCAAATTCGTCCACCGCACTCATTCTGCACAACCATTTGAGTCTGGAGATCTTCACTACAATATGCAAATGGTTTCTTGAAATGCACTTTATCATCTCTGCCTCTTTCTGCTTTGAACTTATAATCGAACTTATAAGCGATGATCTAGCTCTTGCTTGCTTGATTTAGGCTGGAATCAAAGCCATTGGGGACATGTTTGAAAATTCCACCCTTTCCACATTCCAAACACTGCATATCAAATAAAATATCTGCCACCAGGACTTCTATAAATATTTATGTATTTATCACATCCTGCTATCCATGAAATGGTTCAACTCAAACCTCTCCTCAGACGTTATTCGCATACACCAGCACCCTCCACACTCTTGCAAGGAGATCTCCAGTATCTACAAACTCTTAACACTGCCTCAGTCGACGCAGAAACTACGTACTATGGAACACTAGGAATATACTTTAAACTTCTCAGTAGACCTGACCCACTGGCCCAGGGTCTCCCCCCCACCCCAAAGCACCTTGTCCCCATGTTGATGAGGACAAGGGCCTCTTCCCGACAATCCTGAGCTGTGTTCAATGAATTATATGTTGCGCTGCCAGGCCGCAGTATGCCTAGGCGCAAAATATGTATACGTGCCACATCCCAATGAGTTAGGAATTTGGAAAAGATTCAATAAAGTCCAACATTCTTTTCTTTTCCAAAATCCTGGGCTGTGGTTGATGGGGTCTGCAGGTTATCGGAATCTGGAAGTCCCCCTTAACAAGATCTCGCCCCCCTTATGTGAATGGGTATTGAGTACATTGTATCCCTACCTATTCACTAAAAAAAGTTTCAAAAAGTAAGAACCACAGCAAAGCAAAGTTTTTGACGTGACGTCAGAAGAGGGCGGTGCCTCTGGGTGACGTAGCCAGGCAGCTATGCCCCTTGCCTATATAAGAACTGTCAAAGCGCATATCGGGCAGACGTGGAATGCCTCCCAAAAGGCAGAAGCGGTTTTTATTTTTTTCTATTTTTCGGGTCCAGTGGGCCTCGTGATTGACGATTTACATAGAGGGACACAATTTTTTTATTTTTTTATACCACTTGCCAAAAACTGTTTTCTGTGGTTCTTACTTTTTGAGACTTTTTTGGTGATTGTACCCGATACCCATTCACATGGGGGGGGGGGCGGGATCTGGGGGCCCCTTTGTTAAAGGGGGTTTCCAGATTCCGATAAGCCAACCCCCCCCCCCGCAGACCTCGACAACCACAGCCCAGGGTCATTGAGAAGAGGCCCATGTCCATATCAACATGGGGACAAGCTGCTTTCTTAGTTTTTTTAAATTGTGGCGGGGAGTTCACCTTAAAATCTATACCAAACCCAAAGGGCCTGGTATAGATTTTCGGGGGGATCCCGCGCCAATTTATTTTCTTCATTCTGTCATGTGGTTCCCCCTTAAAATCCATACCAGACCCTAAGGGTCCCCCAACCAGTTTTTACCCCAATTTTTTTAATTTACATTTTTTTTCTATGGGGATGTTCAGGCAAAAAAAAGGAGGGAACCACTTCTGACGCAGAGGAGGAATGCGGCAATGCAGAATGGAGGAACAACAATTATGCCCTAAATATTTTTAGTGTTGCTGCAGGAAAAAAAAAAGGGAAACTGACACAGAAAGAGGAAGATGCAGAAGGGTGGGCAGCGATTATGCCCTAAATATTATTACTGCTGCTGCACCACAAAAAAAATAAATAAATAAAAAATAAAATAAGAAAACCACTGCTGACGCAGAAGGGGGGACAGCAATTATGCCCTAAATAATATTATTGATGCTGTGTCACAAAAAAAGAAAAAAAAAGAAAACCACTGCAGACACAGAAGGAATAGCACTGTGATGCAGAAGTGGGGACAGCAATTATACCCTAAATATTATTGCTGCTGTTACACCACAGAAAAAAAAAAACAAAGAAAATCACTGCTGACGCAGAAGGAATAGCACCTGCGATGCAGAAGGAGGGACAGCAGTTATGCCCTAAATATTATTAGTGCTGCTGGGCCACAAAATATAAAATAAAATAAGAAAACCACTGCTGACGCAGAAGGGGGGAGCAACAATTATGCCCTAAACATTATAAGTGCTGCTGCACCACAAAAATGTTTTTTTTTTTTAAAACCCACTGTTGATGCAGAAGGAATAGCACCTGTGACGCAGAAGGGGGGACAGCAATTATGCCCTAAATATTATTAGTGCTGCTGCGCCACAGAAAAAAATAAATAAAATCATTGCTGACACAGAATGAATAGCAACTGCAACACAGAAGGGGGAGTACTAATAACACAGCAACAGAAACTGATGCTGCTGCAAAGAAAAAAAATATATATATCAATAAAAAAAAATGGGATCAGTGGGGTGACACAGAAGTGTTGTATACACCAACACTTCAAGTGGCACCACTATACTGTGTTATTCACAAGAATCACAACACTACACTACACTAACTACACTAAACTGACTGAACACACAATCCGCTAACTACCTGCCTAATCTCTATTGTCACACATTATACATGGCTGCTGTGTAAACAGCCTTATATTGTGTGGGGCATGAACTTAGCCCCTGAGCCATGATCGCCCAAAGGCACTCTGCCTTTGGCCAATCATGGCTCTGACAGGACATTGTGCTGTGATTGGCCAAAGCACACAGGTCAGGTGCATGCTTTGGCCAATAATCAGCAGCCAATGCACTGTAAGATCGCAGTGCATTATGGGGCATTCGTCAGAAGACAAACTTCCCACCGAGCACCCTGTTTTTTCGTGTGTTCAGTGAGCCCATCCCTAGATGTCAATACTTTCTTAGCCTTAACAACTGGAATATATTCTGACATTACACCGCAGCTGGCCCACATGATATGGTATTGTATAATGCAAAAATTGAACCATAAATGCTCCTTGAACAAAATTTATTTTTTATTTTTTGGTTTCTCAATTCCTTTTTTTTTTTTTTTTTTTAGTTTTCAGATATATGACAATTTTTTGATGACATTTGGCACTGTTGCTGGAGACCTTGATGTTTGATGATTTATTGTTGGATCTGTGCCTCCATGTGTTCCTTCCTTCCTGTGATGGAGTTCTATTATTGGATGATGATTCCAGTTGTAGATTACTTATTGGTATATGTTTGAAAGCAAATACTCAAGGGTTGCAGCATTTGCTGGTATAACTAAACCCTCGTATCTATTGAAACATGTCACATTTGTTATTTTTAAAAGTCTTGTGTCTATAATATATATGTGTTTATATTTTTACATTTTCCTCACATGTACTCCTGAAGAACTTTTGAAATGTATCGAGTTTGCATGTCGAGTTACTCTATATATAACAAAAAGTGCAGCGCTATCAAATATGGATTATGAAGAAGATATCGAGGAGAGCAGTCCACAGGTGAAAATTATGGTGAAGCATGCACAAGATATAAACATTCAGTGCTCTTCAATGTGCTGGTAATCCTCCACCCAGTCTCATTAGCCTCTCACCTCACACTTAGCCCCTGTGTCACCAGACGGGCTAGTAAGACAAACTTTCTCCAAGGATATCACAAATATAGATCAAATCAGTATTCCTCTTCATCAGAAGATAAGGCTCACAGGTAACAGATCACAGGTCCATAAAGCGGGTCACAGGTCCATAGGAAAACAAAGGTCCGGACATAGTGCATTACCGCAATAAATTACTTTATTGAACATAGCATAAAATCATAAAAATTACCTTGTAAAGCACTATACAAGTGCATGTGATGAGCAGATTGTATTACACACAGCGGTCTTGACCGCAATGGATGGCGGGTGACGTCACCGGCCCCTCCCCCTTCGCACGCGTTACGTCCCACTGCACGGGACTTCCTCAGCTATTGGTAAGGGAGAAGGACAGGGCTACTTATAGTCACTCATAGCCATCAGACCCGGAAGTGCAACCAAGAGAACACCTCAGACAGGAAGTGAACACCTCACACAGGAAGTGAACCCCTCACACAGGAAGTGAACCCTTCACACAGGAAGTGAACCCTTCACACAGGAAGGGATACTCTGTTGCCCCGGGGACAGCCAAATAAACAATAAAGACGCCAGGACTCTAAATGCAAGCTACAAAGCAGATATACAGGAATCAACTGGCGGTGATCACCTTCTATGAGCACATATAAACATATTAAAATAATGGCTAATTGCATATACATAACTGATCAGACCTGCTGAATCAGATATAATATTTTAAAATTTTAAAAGCGAATTACTTTTATAAAATAGGATTTCATGGGCTGATCTCAACTGAATAGTTTTAGAAACACAACCCAGAATCTGCGGGAAAAAAGGGGCCAGGACCTCAAAACCAGCCATCCATATAACACAAATAATACACCACATACAAATCGGTAATAATGAAAAAAATAATAAATAAAATAGGATTAATATATATAAAAATAAAACAAAAACAAAAATGCAAATACAGATACTAACGGTCAGAAATAAAACAGTTTAGATCGAACTCCACGTTAAGACCTCTGGGGGCAGACACCTTAGTTTCGTGAATCCAAAAAGATTCACGTCGGCTTAACTGACGTATAAAATTCCCTCCTCGCCAGTGAGGTTTAACGTGTTCGATGCCCCAAAATTTAAGACTACGTGGATCACGGTTGTTGACATTCCGAAAATGTCTTGACACACTGTGTGTTTTTAAACCCTTTTTGATATTACTCACGTGTTCTCGGAGCCTAACTTGTAGTTGTCTGGAAGTCCGCCCTATATACTGCTTGCCACAGCCGCATTCTAACATGTATACGACTCCTACACTAGCACATGTTATGAGACCTCGGATGGTATATGATTTATTAGTGGCAGTCGCAGTAAAATCTTTGCGTTTTTTGCAATTGGTTTTAGAGTGCCTGCATGCCACACATCTACCACATGCATAAAATCCTGATAAAAACTGAAAAGATCTGTTTTCAACAGGAATCGGAGGATCCACCACACCAGGGGCTATACGGTCCCTTAAGGTGGGTGCCTTCCTATAAACAAATTTGGGTATCTCAGGGAGGGTAGGACCCAGTACTCTGTCTTGCTTTAAAATGGACCAGTTCTTTTTGACTATTTTTTCTAACTTCTTATGTTGTATATTATAATCAAATATGAGTCTGTATTGATTAATTTCAGGAAGATGGTCAGCACTGGGTTTAGGAGCCACCAGTGTATTTCTATCAAGCTCCTTTACTCTGACTACCTCATTGGCCAATATGTCCCTATCATAACCTTTTTGCGCAAAGCGTTCTACTAGTACCTCTGCTTGTGACAAATAGTCACCTTCAGTGGTACAGTTACGCCGTAATCTGACAAACTGGCCTTTTGGAATATTGCAGAGCCATGAATGATGATGGCAACTGTCGAGCGGAATATACGCGTTTCGATCAGTTGCTTTGAAATGGTTCTGCATCTTAAAATGGTCATTCTCAATAGAGATCTCTAAATCCAAGAAGACAATTTTCTCACTACTCATATTCCAGGTCAGAGAGATGTTTTTATTGTTGGCATTCATTTTGTTCATGAAGGAATTAAGGCCACTGGTATCTCCATCCCAAATAAGTATCAGGTCATCGATATACCTGTGGTAGCACAATAATTCAGGGGGGCGGCCACGGAACACCACCTCCGACTCCCAGTGGGCCATAAATAAGTTGGCCACACTGGGAGCGAAACGGGCTCCCATGGCAACCCCCCTCGTCTGAAGATAATACTGTCTATTGTACCAGAAATAATTTCTGGATAGACAGAAAGTAAGACTTCTACACAAGAACCTTTTATTCTTCCTGGGTAAATCAGAAGTTTCTAATGCCCAATTCACCGCTGCTAAAGCCTCTTTGTGACTGATGATAGTATACAGCGAACTTACGTCCGCTGTAACCATTATCGTTGATTGGGTACAAGATAAGGATTCCAAGATTTGAATTACATGTTTTGTATCCTTAAGATAGGCCTCTGTTTTTATTACCAAGGGCTGCAGGAAAACATCAATGTATTGCCCAAGCCTCGCCGTGACCGAGTCAATCCCATTTACAATGGGACGACCTGGAGGTCGTTCTGCGTTTTTGTGGATCTTGGGAAGACAATAGATAATAGGTGTCCTGCAAAAAAGTGGGTCTAGATACTGAGACTCCTTCTTGGTCAACACACCCCTTGCTCTCCCACCTTCCACTAGGTCGTGAAGTTCATTCTTAAATGAGAAAAGCGGATCTTTACTTAACAAGGAATATGTGTCTCGGTCCGATAGCAATTTGCCCATCTCCTCACAGTAATATTCTTTACTGAGAATAACCAGGCCACCCCCTTTATCGGCAGGCCTGATAACAATGTTTTTGTTGTTCTCAAGGGATCGAATGCCCTTCTTGATATATTGGGGGTCATTAACCTTTTTCACATTCAATCCTTCAAGGTCCTTACATACCATATTCCTAAACACCTCAATGTGTTGGTTATCAGAAATGGCAGGGTTAAATGTGGATCTATTCCTAAGGTTGGAATCCACCACCACTGGTGCCGCGGTGTTCCTAACGATAGGCTTGGACAAAAAATATCGTTTAATATTCAGAGTCCTCACAAATCTATTGATGCTTATATATGCCTGGAATTTATTGAGATTTCTGACTGGGGCAAACTTAAGACCCCTATCAAGGGTCCTAAGTTCGTCATCATTGAGAGGTATTCCACTGAGGTTATAAATACCAGATCCTATTGGGATTTTGGCCTTTTGTAGCCTCCGCCCCCCTCGGTTTCCTCTCTGTCTTTTCTTTTGCGGAATGAGTCGTTGGCTCTCCCCTGTTGAACGCTCGGGGGGTCCCTCTTCCACCTTTCTACTTGAGGTCGGAATAGGGGTGGCCCCTCTGCATATCTCATGGGAGACCCTAAAAAATCATTCTGAAAGTTGCCAGTATTCCCTATGTGTTGTAAGGGTTCAAAAGCGTTTGGAGTGGAGTAGTTCGGATGGTCATAACCTCTACCCGAATAACTCCCTCTTGGATTGTGTTGAGGTCTAGGGTGATAATAGGGGGAGTGATGCCCATTATTCCGAAAGGGCACAGAGCCGCCATTCCCACCATTACCACTTGCTGGATGTTGATGATGCCAACCACCCCTCCCTCTCTTTTTCCCACCTCTTTTTCCTCCACCCCGAGGTCGGCCATTACCTCTCTGGGGAGTGGAAAACCTTACTTCCTGAGTAGCTGGTAAATACTGAGGTCTAACCCTTTCCAAAGGGGTTAAAGGGGCTGGGTCCAAGGATGGGCCAGCCTCATTAGTTTGAGGCATGGTCACTAGATTCTTTTGCCAATTAAAGATGTCATTATTGGCAAAATCACCTAGGTCCCTGGCATATTTTTTCTTCTTTTTATTCTGGCTGTCATTATCCCATTTAATCACTCGATTTTTTTAGAATAGTCATAAGATTGGTGAACTCATCTTTATCTTTGTGTGGATCTAGGAGAGTTTGAATCTCCTTGATTTGACTCTCTATATCTTTCATCCTCTTTTGCTTGCGCTCCAGCAAAAACTCCTGTAAGTCAAGACCTTTTCTGATGAAAAATTCACCCCACCCTTGCAGGGACTCATCGTCTAGGAGGCCATCACAGGGGGGTATATCCCATCTGAGACGTCTAGGTACAAGTTTTGCTGAAAGATAGTGCTTAAAGGAAGTAATATCCCACCATAACTTAACCTTTTTCTCAAAAAGGTGGCCTAATTTTTTTAAATAAGGATGCCAGATCACTAGGATCATTCAGTGTAATATTGTTAGTGGAGGAAAAAATGTTTCCTATATTAACCTCCCTTTTTTCCAGATACTCAAAAATATCCATAACCAGATGCTGCTAAATTAATGGTAAATTGAGAAACAGGCAAATAATAATAGATAAAAATTCAGCGCAACTGTATAAAATAATATAATAGAAAGCTGCTATGCACTAAAGGATCAATAAACCAAAAGTCCCAATAACAAATATATAACAAAAAGTGCAGCGCTATCAAATATGGATTATGAAGAAGATATCGAGGAGAGCAGTCCACAGGTGAAAATTATGGTGAAGCATGCACAAGATATAAACATTCAGTGCTCTTCAATGTGCTGGTAATCCTCCACCCAGTCTCATTAGCCTCTCACCTCACACTTAGCCCCTGTGTCACCAGACGGGCTAGTAAGACAAACTTTCTCCAAGGATATCACAAATATAGATCAAATCAGTATTCCTCTTCATCAGAAGATAAGGCTCACAGGTAACAGATCACAGGTCCATAAAGCGGGTCACAGGTCCATAGGAAAACAAAGGTCCGGACATAGTGCATTACCGCAATAAATTACTTTATTGAACATAGCATAAAATCATAAAAATTACCTTGTAAAGCACTATACAAGTGCATGTGATGAGCAGATTGTGTGTGAAGGGTTCACTTCCTGTGTGAAGGGTTCACTTCCTGTGTGAAGGGTTCACTTCCTGTGTGAGGGGTTCACTTCCTGTGTGAGGTGTTCACTTCCTGTCTGAGGTGTTCTCTTGGTTGCACTTCCGGGTCTGATGGCTATGAGTGACTATAAGTAGCCCTGTCCTTCTCCCTTACCAATAGCTGAGGAAGTCCCGTGCAGTGGGACGTAACGCGTGCGAAGGGGGAGGGGCCGGTGACGTCACCCGCCATCCATTGCGGTCGAGACCGCTGTGTGTAATACAATCTGCTCATCACATGCACTTGTATAGTGCTTTACAAGGTAATTTTTATGATTTTATGCTATGTTCAATAAAGTAATTTATTGCGGTAATGCACTATGTCCGGACCTTTGTTTTCCTATGGACCTGTGACCCGCTTTATGGACCTGTGATCTGTTACCTGTGAGCCTTATCTTCTGATGAAGAGGAATACTGATTTGATCTATATTTGTGATATCCTTGGAGAAAGTTTGTCTTACTAGCCCGTCTGGTGACACAGGGGCTAAGTGTGAGGTGAGAGGCTAATGAGACTGGGTGGAGGATTACCAGCACATTGAAGAGCACTGAATGTTTATATCTTGTGCATGCTTCACCATAATTTTCACCTGTGGACTGCTCTCCTCGATATCTTCTTCATAATCCATATTTGATAGCGCTGCACTTTTTGTTATATATTTGTTATTGGGACTTTTGGTTTATTGATCCTTTAGTGCATAGCAGCTTTCTATTATATTATTTTATACAGTTGCGCTGAATTTTTATCTATTATTATGAGTTACTCTATATATTTTCATCCAATATGAACAATGAATAATCATATTTTATAGTAATTTTTATTTTTGTAAATTTTTAATCTATATTGTAATACATTTTTTGTGGTTTAGTATCAGTGTTGTATATGTTTCCATGTGTCTACACACCATCCACGACTACGTTTGATCTCTTATACAAAAGTCATCAGTTTGAAGTTAACCATAAATTATGGCCCTATAATTATTTCTCTCACTATGGCATGTGTGACAATACAAAATATGTGTAGCACATTAAACATTTTCATACATAGGTACACCCTCAGTGTGTGTGTCTGTGTTTGTAGGTACATAAACATGAGAGCAGGGGGATTTTTACAACTTTTTTTTAAAACTTGGGTGTTACTTTATTTTTTAACTTTTTTTCACATAACCTTTTTGCTGTGTGGGGTTCTTTTTACTGATACTGTCTTCCCTGCCCTCTACTGA
The DNA here is from genome assembly GCF_965119305.1 of Pelophylax lessonae. NCBI lineage: Eukaryota > Metazoa > Chordata > Amphibia > Anura > Ranidae > Pelophylax > Pelophylax lessonae. The sequence continues at coordinate 183,040,697 of NC_138773.1, read as the reverse complement.
AGGTTAAGGGAGCATATATCTCTCTGAATTTGCTTCTTCCCTAGCCACAGCAGCTGGGGAGAGTGACACCTTAAACTGGAAGTGACAAAAACATCTGGTGGCTACACAGCTGCCGGATAGAGTTTTGCGAACGGTACGGGCCAAGCAAGAGTTCGGTTAGAACATCACCCATTTGGCAATCCCCCTAATTTGCAGGGCATTCAGCAGGTGTTCACTCCGCCAAATGCCCTTTAATGTACCACACACTGCACGGTGCATTCTAAGCCCTGATTGGGCAAAGTTTTGCCTAAACAAGGCACAGTGAATAGCTGGTTGTTAAGAAGTGGGGCTAGGAAGCTGGCATCCTTAACAACCGATGATTCACCAGGCCCTTCTGGTTTGGTATGGATGTTAAGGGGAACCCCACGCCAAAATGTAAAAAAAAAAATGTTGTGCCCCCCCCCTAAATTACATACCAGACCCTTATCCAAGCATGCAGTCCAGCAGGCCAGGAAAGGGGGGGGGGGAGTGAGCGGCCCCCTTCCATAACTATACCAGGCCACATGCCCTTAACATAGGGGGGGTGTTTTTGAAACCCCCCATGTTGAGGGCATGTGGCCTTGTATGGTTCAGAAGGGGGGGGGCGCTCGCTCGCCCCCCCCCCTTTCCTGGGCTGCTGGACTGCATGCTCTGATAAGGGTCTGGTATGGATTTTGAGGGGGAACCCAACTTTTTTTTTTTTTTTTTAAATTTTTGGCAAATCCATACCAAACCAGAATTTATGAGATGCTCCTGTATGTTCATGAGAGATATAGAGTAAAAAAGTTTATAATCCATTGGTTTGTAAGCAGGTAGATAGATACAGTATATGTATTACACAGTTTTATAAGGGATTAACCTTATGACTTGCAATATAGTGTCTATGAACTGACTTATATTATATAAATATTTTGAGCAAGAGAAATAGTAGACTTTTACAAGCAGTTAATTCCTGTGAGTGGGGTCTCGTCCTGTGTTTATCTTTCTCAAAACTAAGACTATGGTGAGCCACTGGATTTCCAGGCTGTTAATTGTTTGAAGCAAGAGGGACCGTGAGCTGCTAGCTCTGAGAGATGATAAAACTCACTTTAATATAAATGGAATATGGTGCAGCGCTCAAACAACGCTCTAAAGGATCTCAAATATAATGCAAAGTTTTATTAATGACATTTGTATAAATATTTAATGGTGCAAAATTAAATCAAAGTGCAATGGTGAAAAAAATAGTCCTTATAATGAATGAATAAAGTGCTTGAAGTGCAAAGTATATCAAATAAAAACATAATAAATTCATGAAATCAAGTGTCCAACACAAAAGTAGTTTCCAATGTAAATGTTGCTGAAAGTGCTCCTTAGTGCAAAGATGCTGCCACACGTGTATCCACAAGTGCACTGAATCCACCACCACTATGCACTCACCAGAGCAGGTAAGGAAAGTCAGCCTGATACAATTATATAATCACATGAGATTTCCTTTCTGATCCTCGTCAGAAGTATAATCAGTAGAGATTAGACACGTGCCAGCAGTTCCTCCTAGATGGCAGTCGCTCCGAGAACTAAATGTGGCTGCATGACGTCAGTGTGTCAGGCTCCTCCCAGTGCATTTCCTGCACATGCACATCTTCAGGGGAGGTTTGGCCCACAGGTAACAGAATGCAGTGGACTTCTCCCTAGACAAGGATTTCTTTTTCTTGTCCATCTGGTCAAGGTTTTGTCGGTTCCTCAAGATAACCCAGTCTCAATTAAATAAAAGATCCTCCTGCATTTCATATGTGAATAGCTAACAGAAACTCCATTGTCCAGAGAACTTGTTCTGTAAGCAAGCTTGTTTACAGACTGAATTGGTTCAGTTTCTGCCTTTTGTAATATTAAACTTAAGCTGACACTGTCCCTTGACCTGTTTCAAATCTACTTAAACGTTAATAGGTCCATGTCTCTATCTTCGTTAGAAAACTCCTATAGTCCCAAAATTAAAATAAATAAAATATATATATTTTTTTCTTATAACAATTCTGACAGTTCCTTTTTTGGTATGCTTTTGAAAAACTGTACCAAAGATGCAGCACAGGACTTTTCAAATCACAGCTCACCTGTGGTGTGAACAGTTACATAGGATTTAATGGGGAATCATTTTTATTTTGTTGCCCAGAAAACATATGACAAAAGTGCACCAGTGTGAAAGTGGCCTTATTTTATTTTCTTGAGAGATGTTTTTTTTTATTTATTTATCTATTTTTTACCTGCAGATGTTTTATTCATCTGCAGGTAATGAATAAAACAGGGAAAAAGTACAAAGAATGTTACTCTATGAGCTTTTTCTTTTTCCACGGTTTTATATTTCAGGCACACATTACAATCGAGCCATAAATGCTTTTTAGATTGTGCCACCATTATTTTTTTATTTTTTATTTTAAATAAGCAGCAATTCATTCTTGTTACAATGATGGAATAAATTAATGTAGTGTTCTAAATAGATTAACCGGAGGTCACAACACAACCTTTAAATGCTCTCTGGAATCTTCCATGACAACGCCTTCACTTTTGCTTTGCATTGTCTTTTGTACTGTGTCTGTTACAGTCACATATTTGGTGGTTCTCATTTATGATATTGGGGATACAAAAGATACTCTGTTACTCATAAAACGTTGTGTGTCTACATGGCTGTCTTAATAAAAAGACATCATTGTCCTATATAAAAGGGAAAATTCCATATTACATATGCCATGCAGTTCAGAGGAATGGTATTAGTGCCACTGTTTGAATATATTATACAAGTTTAACTCTGACAGCTAATAATAATTTTAAAGAGGAGCTCTGGACTATATTAGAACTATGGCACCCTGCGTTGCTGATTTCAGTGCCATTAAGGCTTTTTTTTTTTATTTTTTTTTTTTATTTTAGCAGATTACCTTTTAAGGGCCAAAAATATGTCCATTTCTGCTGTACCTAGCTGCGGAGAGGTACGTTATTTCCTGCCACCTGTTGGCTCTTGGGATATTAGTGTCATAAATCCCAGGAGTCAATGGGCATCCTTGATTGACAGGTTGCCATAAAAATGGGGTGGGAACTTTCCCTATGTGTGGAGGGGTCAATGTTAGATTGAATAGTGTGCAATTTTACCCTTTAATAAAGCAATTCCAGGCTGAAAGCCCTCAGTAAGTTACAATTGCTATTCAGTAAAAAATAGCAACTGTGTTAAAATTGAAGAGTAAGCACACTTAATGCTATACAGAATTAGAAGCAGGGCAGTAGAAATGCACTTCTTAAAGCCTGTGCTGTGTAATGATTGTAAGCTCTAATGAGCAGAGCCCTCTGATTCCTCCTGTATTGAATTGTATTGTATCTTTACTGTTTGCCCTAACGTTGTTAAGCACTGTGCAAACTGTTAGAGCTGCTGTATATAAATCCTGTATAATAATAATAATAATAATAATAATAATAATGATAACGTTATAAGGCTACATTACTGATCATGCTCCTTATTTTTGGCATTTTAAAGGAGTTTTAAAGTCAAGAAGGTTTCCATGTGTTAAGATAAAAATCCTTCTTTGTGTAGCAGCCCCCCGGCACCCCTAGTATTTACCTGAGCCCCTCTCTGTCCAGCAATGTCCACAAGTCCCTCGGCCATCCCGGGACTCTCCCTCCTGATTGGCTGAGATACAGCCATGGCGCAAGCTACTTGCTGTGGGGGGCACTCGATAGGAGAGAGGGGCCAGGAGCAGCAAAGAGGGACCCAAAAAGATGAGGATCCGGGCTGCTCTATGCAAAAATAACTGCACAGAGGAGGAAAGTATAACATGTTTGTTATATTTTATTTTATTTTATTTTTTTAAAACCAGTCTTTACAATCACTTTAAAGAGCATTTTTATGTGTGAGAGCCAGTAAGGTGGGTGTTCCAGCATGACCACCAGATGTGTTACAGGACCACCCAATTGCAGACGGGAGACAGGGGGTAGTGGGATAGATTAGTTCTCTACAGCAATAATGATTGGAGAAATGAACTACTCTGTAGTAGGTAAGCTATACACCTAAAATGTTTAATTTTCAATTTTGAATGTGCCTTTAGCCAACAAAAATCTATTCAAGTTTCCGATTTCTTTTTATTATTTCCAGTTTCTTTTTATTTAGTACAATATTCCACTCAAGTAAAACCTAGTATGTAACAGAATACATCAAGAAGAAAAATAAATAGAAAGGATTCACATTCCGGTAAGCTGTTAAAAATACAAGAGTATTGCATATAGTTATCTTATTTTATTCCACTCTAGAACCTGTACTTGCATCTTTCTAACAACACAACAAAAGGGAACTGCTGCTGAAAGTGTACCTGTGCTTTGCCCCCCGCCCCCCACCTTATACTCACCTTCTTTTCACCTCGCCACAGCTTCATTTGCTTGTTGGAGTTGGCCTAAGGCCTAGCATTTCCAGGTATGGGGAAAAATGTGATTCTCTTCTCCACCTATGATGTACTTCATTCTGTGTGAAAAATAAATCTGTATCATGTTAGACAGGCACATACTAAAAAATACACAGCATACTTACACATTCTGACACACTTACCTCTCCTTGTCCACCTCTTTTAGCATGTGACAGGTCAGGGCTGTGATCAACACTTTGTCTGTTGCCATCTTTCCCGCCACTTCTTCTGGGTCCTGTGGTGCCACTCTTCTTCCATTGGATGGCCACTGATGATGTACCCTTTGAACATGTGCACAGGAGTTATATCATCCCTGGCACTATGCTCTGCATACAGAGAATTAGTCATTTAATCACCTAAAGTCCAGGCTTATTTCTGACATTTGTTACTTACAAATTAAAATCAGCATTGTTTGCTAGAAAATTACTTAGAACTCCCCCAAACATTATATAAATATATATATATATATATATATATATATATATATATATATATATATATATATATATATATATATATATATATTTTAGCAGAGACTCTGGAGAATTAGATGGAGGTCATTGCAATATTTTATGTCACATGGTATTTGTGCAGCGGTCTTAAAAACACAATTTTTTTGGAAGAAATACACTTCACAGAATTTTAAAAAACTTAAGAGTAAAGTTTGCCCAATTTTTTTATGTAATAAGAAAGATGATGTTACGCTGAGTAAATAGATACCTAACATGTTACACTTTAAAATTGCACGCACTCGTGGAATGGCGACAAACTACGGTACTTAAAAGTCTCCATAGGCAACGCTTTAAAAATGAATTACGGTTATCTGTTTAGAGCTATAGAGGAGGTCTTTTACTAGAATTATTGGTCTCGCTCTAATGATCGCAGTGATAGCTTACATGTGTGATTTGGACACTGTTTACATTTGCGGGCGTGACTTACTTATGTGGTTTTTTTTTTGGCGCATGAGCTGGGGCACTTTAAAAACTTGTTTTTCTTATTTATTTATTTTTACATTGTCTCTTTAGAAAAAACATTTCTAATCACTTTTATTGCTGTCACAAGGAATGTAAACATCCCTTGTGACAGTAATAGGCAGTGACAGGTACTCTTTATCGGGGGATCTGGGGTCTAAAAGACCCCAAACCCCTCCCCTGCACTTCAAAGTATTCAAAATTCCAAGATCAGCAGTTTTGAATACTTAGTTTTTTTGTTTTGAAAACGGCGCCGTTGGCTGCCCAGTAAACCAAAAGTGACGTTGTGACATAGCTCTTAGGTTTTTACATCGGAGACCCATTCAAACCCAAATCTGGCTTTGTCCGAGACTTCGGCCAGCCAGCGAATGTGCCAGCTGGTTGCTCTGGTCTCCATTTGGGACCGGAGACCTGGACGGAGCGGCAAAAGGAGACGGGGGTGTCCCCTCCCGCTGCTTGTGATAACGGTCAAGTGGCTGCTTAGCCGCATCGGTTGTTATCACATGAAAGCCGACTGTCTGCTCTAAAAAACATACTGGGGTGAAGCCTTTAGCTGTAGGCATCACTCCGGTACAACGTACATGTACGTGATTTTGAGGGAAGCGGTTAAAGTCCCCATCTTCTCAAGCATGTAGATTGTGTGTGAAACCTTAACTATTAACAAACATTTAAACCCGATATTAAAAAATTTAATAAATTACAGTTTAACAGTTTTTATGTTTCCTTTTAGACCTATCAGATTTTTCCACAATGTGAAGTCAGCTTAGTCAGTGTAAAGAATATTTTAAGATAACGGCTTAAACATTATCTAAACCTAAAACCAGCAATGTGTTGCAGTGCAGCTTATCAATTTTTACATATGATGTGTGCATTGGATGCATTTCTTTCCTAAAGCTACAGTAAGTACAATTTCTGCAAGTACAGAAAAATACATGTTGACCTTGCCAGAAATGCAGCACTCTTGTCATGTCATATGCACTGAAATGATATACACTATATTGTCTTGTATTGGGATGCCTACCTTTACACGCACATGAACTTTTATATCATCCCAGTCTCAGTCCGTAGGGTTTAATATTGAGTTGGCCCACCCTTTGCAGCTATAACAGCTTCAACTCTTCTGGGAAGACTGTCTACAAGGTTTAGTACTGTGTCTATGGGAATGTTTGACCATTCTTCCAGAAGCGCATTTGTGAGGTCAGGCACTGATGTTGGACAAGAAGGCCTGGCCTCTCAGTCTCTGCTATAATTCATCCCAAAGGTTATCTATCTGGTTGAGATCAGGACTCTGTGGAGGCCAGTCAAGTTCCTCTCTCCCAAACTCGCTCATCCATGTCTTTACGGACTTTGCTTTACAAAGTTGGGAGCATGGAATTGTCCAAAATGCGTACACTCAGCAAGGACATTAAAAACTTGTGACTAGAGATGTACACAAGCAGCACAGGCCACAGCCATCAAATCAAGGTAAAAAGTAGCAGAATATGCATTCGGGTAGGGGAAATTTATAATTTTTTTGTTTTTATACACATTCTTTTTTTTTTTTTTTTTATTTGTGTTCCTTTTTTTTGTAACATTGCAATAAAAACGCCTTTTGTTTATTTGCAAATAACTTCACCATGCTTTTAGCCAGAAACATGCAGTACTTTGAGTACATTTATAAAAAAAGGAATTGCAGAATAAAATGTGCACTTTTGATGGGTTATAAGCTACCTTAGTTCCAAAGTGGAAGAACACATTTTGCTTGTCAAAAAGTAAATAAAAAGCTGACTCAGTTTTACCATGCTTATTATGACTAAATGGTCCCTCCTGTTTTACCCGATACCATCATAAACCTACCACCAAACCCCGCTGACCAAACTATTTTTCAGACAGCTTTGTGAACCCAGTATATGTTTTTTGCTCTAATTTGTTTTAACACAAAGCAAACTCTTGCAAAATTATATTTTTTCATTCATTTTTACTAAAAGTACAAATTGCTATTATGACTTTAAAAAGATTACATAATGTTATAGATTTTGTATGTTTTCAATTTTCTCAGATTTTCCATATTTAGCAACACAATAACATAACAAATACAATAAAAATTGCAACAAGATAAATTACATAGCAACTGCCATCTGAGCATTTCTTTTAATAATTTGCCAATCTCTGGTGTTGATTAACTAGAAGAATAAAGAGCGTTCAGTTAGCTTAGTGAATAATGTGAAGCTGTGCTCTCTTTGAACACTCAATTGCAAAAGAAATAAAAAAAATTCTTGCACATGACTGAGAGATTAACCACATATGTACCGCAGTATATTTTTAAATAGCAAAGAGGTGAATGCTTATTTCTTTATTTCTGTAGTGCCCTTTATAAACAATGCTGTAGAAATCACCCCATGGTTACCACCTGTTATTGACTGTAAAACAAGCCATCATCTGATGGTTTGGTTCACAGACAAGGTGCACAGAGTTGTTTTGAGTGGCTCTGTGTCATGTGCTCACTGTAATGACCAATCATTAAAATGATAGTAGTAAGTAAACAATGTAGTGTTTACATTGCATAGCCCATCCCTTCCTCTTAAAATAGAGGAAGGAGGAACCAATGAATGAAGGAGGAGGTATTTCATTGCGTAAAGCAGCACTGGAATTAGAACATGGTCAATTTTATCAATTGGCAGAATAGGATCTAAACTGTAGGTTTCAGTACTTCAAGACTTCTTCAGTATGCTGAATTATTACTGGGCAGTTTTTGTAGACTAGTGAGTTTTCCCATTTCAACCATCAGAGATGTTGCTTTCACAGCTTTTCTTTAAAACACCTTGTAGTTTCCAGGTCTAATGCCATTATGATATGATATGTTATGGTGTGCTGCTATGCTACTATGCTGCTCTACATGCATAACTCACTGGGTACATTGTTTCTATAGGGTTTTTTTTTTTTGCCAATGAGAAAGGAGGATGTTAAGGAGAAATCTGAGATGCAGACAGCCACATTCTGCAAGTGACTAAAAAAGTCACAATGTTTACAGCCAGTAGCCCTGTCAATCCCTTTAGTTTTAATGTCAGTGGTGGCAGCAGAATCGTGGAGAGATAAGTAAATCAGGAAAAAGATGTCTGGCGTTGTCTTATCACCACAAGCACTTGTATTGTAGGTTCAAGTAGGGTGAAGCATAGTGGATTTTCCCCATTTACCCATCATGCTCGTCTCCTTTAACTTAATTGCCTAAAGAATGTACATGGCCCCCCCCCCCTTCTGACCTGCTCCATGTTGAAATGGGGCAGAGTGATGGGCTTAGTGCTTGATGAAATGCTGATAATAACAGACTTCGATCACAGTTGTTGGAGGGACCATTGCTGTAAGTCTCAAGATTGGGCAGCACAGTGGCTAAGTGGTTAGCACTTCAACCTAGCAGCACTAGGGTAATCAGTTCAAATCCCAACCACATCACTACCTGCTTGGAGTTTGCATATTCTCCCTGTGCTTGTGTGGGTTTCCTCCCACACTCCAAAGACATGCTGGTAGGTTAATTGGCCCCTGTCTAAACTGGCCCTGGTATGTTTACATATGAATGTGAGTTAGGGACCTTAGATTGTAAGCTCCATGAAGGCAGGGACTGATGTGATTGCACAATAAAGATATGTGTAATATTGACGGTGCTTTATAAGTACTTGCAATAAATAAAAAATACATAGATTTGGGAGTACACCTTGCCTTGAGGTAGCGTGCTTAAGGAACTCGATTGCATGCTTGAATAGATTGCATTTATTGAGTTTGAACTTCAACTCATACTGGTTCAGATGGGGTAACACAGTATCTAAGTGTGCAGGACTGTCCTTGAATGTGGTAGAAAACACCACTATATTTTCTAGATAGATCAGAATACTATCCAGGTTTATGTCCCCAAGACAGTGTTTCATTGTCCTCTGGAATGTAGCTGGCATGTTGTTCAGCCCGAAGGGCATCCTTTTAAACCAGCACAACCCCATGGGAGAGATAGTCTATAGCCAATCCATTTAGGCAACAGGGATTTACAAATATTTTCTAACATGATTGAGTGTAGAGAAAAATTTGGCCTGTCTTGGGGCAGCAAAGGATTCCTCAATCCATTGAAGAAGATAGCTGTCCCTCTTGATAACAGCATTTAGATGCATGTAGTCCACACAGAAGCAAAGGGTGCTGTCCTTCATCCTCACTGAGATGACTGGAGCTACCCATGGGCTCTTACTTTCTTTGATCACCCCTTGTTTCATTGTCTGTCATAACATCTGCTTAACTTCTTTGTAGAGTTGTGGACATATTCTATGATATCTCTCCTGGAAGGGCTCTCTCCTGTGGGTATCTTGTACTGTTGGTATCTTGTCATTGTCTTCCTGTGAGAACACCTCTGAGCACTTATCCAATGAACATCTTACCGCTTTTAACTCAGTGGGTGTCAGATCCATGGTGGTTACTTGCAGGAGTGGTAGTATTTGCTCTCCTAATCAGTATCTAGCCTTCCAGAGACACTTAATGATATTAGCCTCCTGCCCAACTGCCACAAAAACAGTTCTGACAGTGGAGGGCTGCTCACATGGCTGCAGCTTACTTGCCTCTGCCTTATCATGTGTGGCCTTTCTGAGCTACTGAGAGACAGAGGAACTTTTCCGTCCATGTCTAGGAACCTAGGGAGTTATGGGAAATAAAGTTAAAGGGGCCTGTGCCTGTACCTGAGCATAGTCAGTAAAAGGGCTACACTAGAAATCAATTACCTTTAAAGGAAAAGTCCACCTTTAAGTGACATGACATGCTTAACCACTTAAGCCCTGGAAGATTTTACCCCCTTCCTGACCAGGGTTTTTTTTTGCGATTTTTTACTGCGTGACTTTAACGGACAATTGCGCGGTCGTGCAACGCTGTACCTAAACAAATTTCACGTCCTTTTTTTCCCACAAACAGAGCTTTCTTTTGGTGGTATTTGATCACCTCTGCGATTTTTTGATCATGCGCTATAAACAAAAAAGAGCGTAAGTTTTGCAAATGAATGAAAAAGCAAATTTAAACCCGCGCTACACAGTGTGTTAAATTATTATTAGTAAAAAAGTGAATGTGTGCAGCTGCTGCAAACACTAAGAAATTCTTAGAGAAGATAATTAAAAACGAATTTATGCAGCACTAGCATCTATAATAATTGGGTGAAAGAAAATGTGTACCATACAATTATAGCTCAAATAAATGCATAAAGTGCTATAGTGCTAAAATCAGAATAAATCCAAACATACAGTATACTAAAATGTCAAGTGCATATAAGTCCTTGTGCAATGGTAAAAATATTAAAGTGCAATGAATGATATTATCCAAATAAACAATAAATAGTAAGTGCATAAAAAGTCCTTAAATTGTGATCCAAATAAGGTGCCAAAGTGCCAGGAAATCAAGGTGCTTGTGAAGTGATAGGTGCCCCTCTCGGTTCCCCACTCACCGGATTAAAAATGAAAAAAGACTTTGAAGACGCTGTGATTGACGGCGAAACGCGTTGACGCACTTCCGGTTGCGGACGAGACGGAACGTCATTTCCGGTCAGGAACTTCCTGTATGTGGAACGCACGCTAAGAGCGGCGCCACACGACTATACAGATTATATGCCTAATATCTTTTTACAGTTTGTAAGTATCCAATTGACTTTTGGAAAATAAAATAGTCATTACATACTTCACCATGTACGGCCCTCTTTTTGTTTAATGGTGGAAGCGGAGGCAGACCCATTTAATATCGGAGGTCACATTGGAGAGGTTCTATACAGATCCTGGGCTACTGTGCAATAACGATAAAGGTCTTTTTTCATTTTTAATCCGGTGAGTGGGGAACCGAGAGGGGCACCTATCACTTCACAAGCACCTTGATTTCCTGGCACTTTGGCACCTTATTTGGATCACAATTTAAGGACTTTTTATGCACTTACTATTTATTGTTTATTTGGATAATATCATTCATTGCACTTTAATATTTTTACCATTGCTCAAGGACTTGTATGCACTTGACATTTTAGTATACTGTATGTTTGGATTTATTCTGATTTTAGCACTATAGCACTTTATGCATTTATTTGAGCTATAATTGTATGGTACACATTTTTTTCACCCAATTATTATAGATGCTAGCGCTGCATAAATTTGTTTTTAAGTAATTTTTGCAAAAATAACAATATTTTTCACTTTTTTTTATATGAAATTTCCCCCCAAAAAATGTAAAAATCTAAATTTTTTAACATTTTCGGCCAAATTGTTTTATGCTACATATGTTTGGTAAAAAAAATTGCAAAAAGCATATTTTGATTGGTTTGCGCAAAAGTTATCGCGTTTACTAACAAAGGGAAAGATTTTTGTAATTTTTGGTGTTTTTTTTTTTAACGAGTAATGGCGGCGATCTGCGATTTTTTTTGCGGTACTGCGACATTGCGGCGGACAGATCGGACCCTTGACTGACATTTTTGACACTTTTGGGGGTACCAGTGACATTACTGCAGTAATCAGTGCTATACATATGCACTGTTACTGTAAAAATGACACTGGCAGGGAAGGGGTTAACTGTATTGGACAGGGAGGGGTTAAGTGTGTCCTAGGGGCGTGATTCTAACTGTAGTGGGACAGGTCTACTAGTGTAAAAACAGGGATACACGGTTCTACATAGTAGAACCGTCTGATCTCCATTTTTACACAGGGGAGAATGACAGGCGGCTTGTTTACATAAGCCGTTCTGCCTTTCTCCCGCTGTACCGACGATCGCAGTGTAACCGGCGGACATCGGGTCCGCCGGTCACACGCCCGCACTCCTCCCTGAACGAGCCAATGCGGGCGCGCGCCTCAGCGGGCGCGCACTCGCCCGCTATTGGCTCAAATCCCAGTGACAGGCGAGCGACGTAGACCTACGTCACTCTTCCTGGCCGGGGCTGACTGCCGCAGTAAATATACTGTGCGCAGTCGGCAACCGGTTAAAGACCTTGTCCTTTGTCATATATTGTCTTTTATGTACAGACTAGGGGTGAGCTCAAGGTTCAGTCTGAACACAGGTTTGGACTGAACTTTGCTTGTTAGTGTGTTTATCTGATCACTGAACTTTTAGTCAATTTGGTAGGAGTTGAACGTTATATATAGGAGTGTTATTTATACCACTATTATTTATGACAGCTTCCTATCTGTCAATGGTTGCTAAGGAAGCAGAAGGTGCTGGCATCCTCCATATCCTTAGCAAACAGTGTTATCACCCTTACTCATTCATATGGGGGGAGGATGGTATTTGAGTCCCCCCCTTATTTTTCAAAGGGGTTTCTAGATTCCAATAAGTCTCATGCTCACAGACCCCCAGAACCACTGAACTGGGGTTGTTGAGGAAAAGGCCCTATTCCTAATTTCCGGAACTGCCGCAGGTGTGGAGCAGAGGTCTTGGAACCTCTGTCCAGTTGTCAGTGCTTCAATTGGGGAAGTGTCTTGTAACTCCACAGATGCTGCTGGCACAAAACCCCATGTCCCTGTCAGTGGTGTAGGAGAAAGGCCGGCTGCCTCTTCTTTCAGGGAGATTGAAGTAAACACAGCCGACCGTCCTTCTCCCTCGGATGATCACAGAGGTTATGTGATCCTGCTATATAGGATTGCATGTCTCTCTGATCATCTCACAAGCCCAACCCCCCCCCCCCCACAGTTAGAAACACACCCCTAGGGTCACATTTAACCCCTTGATCACCAACAGTATTAACCCTTTCCCTGCCAGTGTCATTATTACAGTAATAGTGCATATTTTTAGCACTGATTACTGTAGTAATGTCACTGGTACCCTCAAAAGTGCCCAAAATGTCAGTTAGGGGTTTAATCTGTCTGCCGCAATGTCGCAGTCTTGCAAAAAATGGCAGATCGCCGCCATTACTAGTAAAAATTTAAAAAAAACAATAAAAATGACATAAATCTTTCCCGTAGTTAAAAAACGCAATAACTTTTGCGCAAACCAATCAAAACCGTTTGGGTACAGCATTGCATGACTGCGAAATTGTCTGTTAAAATAACGCAATGCCAAATTGCAAAATAGGGTCTGGTCATTAAGGGGGCAAATCATTCCGGGGCTGAAGTGGTTAACATACAGTATATACCAGACCCTCATCTAGGATAAGAGTCTGATGTAGACAGTTAAAATGGAATCCCTGGATGCTTTTAGAGGCTGGAAAAAAAGTAATTGGTCCTGTACCATGTGATCACTGTATTCTATCACAATGATCACATATGTAAACAAAAAGTGAAAGTAAACATTGGTTCTCTCTCCTCACACTGAAATGGGCTGCGAGAGGAGACAGAACCATTAGCAAGGTACAGTGAATAATCTACTGCCTGTCACAGTTGTCACACGCACACACGCACCAGTGCAAGCCAGCTCACAGTGTCCCTGATCACTAGTCCCCAGTGCAGTGTGAATAAACAGTGCAGCCAGCCAGTCACCTGTCACACCTTCCCTAGTGTCACCAGTGCTGCCAGAACATTGTTTCCTATCACTAGCTAGAGCACCAGTGTCCTAATCACCACCATATCAGTGTCACTGCTATACCAACATCTTAATCACGCCTTCACCAGCAACCTGATCACTGCCACACCAGCTTCCTGCTCACCTCCACACCAGTGCCCTGATCACCATCACACCATAATCCTGATTACCAAAACGCCAGCATCCTGATCACTGCCACACCAGATTCCTGATCACTGCCACACTAGTGGATCACCACCACACCAGTGTTCTGATCACTGCCATTCCAGCATCCTGATCACCCCCATTCTGATCACTGCCATACCTGTGTCCTGATCACTATGAAAACAGTGTCATGAATAACACTACATTAGTGTCAATATAGCCAGTGTCTGTGACTTCAGTGACACCAGGCCAGTACATGCCAGCACCAATGTCCTGATCGCCTCCATATTAGTGCCAGTGTCAATAGAGCCAATGCCCCTAATTTTAATTTTCTTTCCACATTTTCCAAAAATGTTTGTAAAAATATGCCATTTTTATATAACTCACAATGCCTCTTAGAAAATACCCTGGGGTATTTCCATTCTAAAATGTGTTGATTTTGTGGGTGATTCCACTATCCTGCTGGGTGTTTTCATTATCCTGGTGCTCCAGCACCACTAAAAATGTGATAGGCAGTCATGAAATAAGAAGTGTAATTTATGTCGCACTCTGGTTTTTGGACCTCTCTATGTGGTTAGACTGTGAAAAAGTCTCACGCATGTGGAACCCCAGAATGTGCTTTAGGGTGTAACTGTAAGTATGCCTATGCTGCGCATGAGATTGAGAACTTGTTATGACAACAAAACACATTTTATTTACTTTCATAAATTTCCAAAGACTTTTGGCAAAAAATAACAACTTCGAAAAACTCACCATGCCTCTTACTAAATAACTCAGGCTGTCTACTTTCACGCACACTAAATAATTTTGTTTGTTTTTTTTTTCCAACAATTTTTTTCAACGAAGAAATGTAGCAGAGTACATTTTCACTTGAATTTACAAAGAAAGATTAGTATTTGCAAAATTTTATAACAGAAATTTATTTTATCAAAATTTTCTGTCTTTTAACCTAGTGGTAAAATTATAGCACCAAAAGAAAGCTCTATCTGTCTCAAAAATTATAAAAAAATATATTTTAGGGAAAGTGTTGCATGTCTGAGTAATTGTTATTCAAAGTGTGACAGTGCTGAAATCTGAAAAATGGCCTGGTCTAGAAGTGGGTGAAACAGTCCAGACTTAAAGTGGTTAAATGCATTTTGCATTTTTTTCCTTAAATTTACAGCATCATTAAAACACTGCTCCCTGCCAAATTGAACATTTTAAAACTTTATTTTGCTTTTGGTACATATTCCCCAGGGCAGTGCCAAGCCCCTCTTGCCATTAGTTTGACAATCCCTATCCCTTAGCCTAAGCCATTGCTGTTTTCCTTTTAGAATTCAGCTCCCTTAACTTCAGTGGGGTTCAAATTTGGCACCAGATTTAGTCATGTTTTGTGAACCTGCCTTGAATGGAACCCAGGTATGTTTGGCTTTTCCCTCGGTATTGGATGTACCTAGGTAGCTGGATATTGGTGGTATAAGCTGTAAGGACATATATTAATGTAGCACTGCCCCCATGGGAGCTGCTTAAATTGGATTCCCCTGGGTTACCCATAGCAACGGACAATTGAACTTTTGCTCAGTCAATAAACAGTTGGGGGGATTTGTTTTTTTTGTTTTTTATTTTGGAACTGGGATGGTAGAAGGGATGAGTGGGATACTCCAACTAGGACATCTATCTGTGGTGTGTGCGGCAAGGCCGCTGCTTCACTTTGCCACTGAGGTGAAGGTTTTAAATGATGAACAATACTTTAAGTTTCTCTTCAGGGTCTATCTTGGCACCCCGTTTCTGACCCACTGTGTGTGCTGGCCTTTGTCCACTGATTCTCCCTGGAATGGTCCCCTGGCAAGCTCCCTGGTACTCATGGATATTGTTTTCCACAGGACTCTCTGCCACTGCTTCACTGTCAGATTTCTAAAGGACCCTGCAGCTCAGCCCCACATGTCCGGTCCACTAGGCCGACTGCCTGTGACCACTTCCTTTCTGACAGGAAGAGAGACAGCCATCACCCTCCTCCAGGGACTCTGACGCCCTGTCACATGTGCTCTTGGCTTTTATAAACTTATTAGGGTAAAAAAATCGGCCTTCAAGAAATATAAATTGGAGGGACGTTATTGGCTTTCCATCTGTACAAGGTATTAAATAAAAAATGTAAATACAAAATCAAAATGGCTAAAATCAACTTAGAGAGACAAAAAGCGGAGGATAGTAAAAAGAACCCTAAGAAATTCTTAGCAAAAAACAAGGTCAGAACATGTTGCACAAATAGTTAACGATGATAATTAACGATGATGGGAGGATGGTTACAGAGGACACGGAAAAGGCAACTGTGCTTAAGGCCCCTTTCACACGGGCCTTCCGTATGTCTGTATATCACCCCATCCGTTTGCGGGTGAAATACGGACATAATGCATGTCAATGGGATTGCGCATGTCAGCGGATGACCATCTGCTGACATCGGATTTGCATCCTTTCAGTTCTGTTCCGTTTTTTGGAACGGAACAGAACCCTATTTTTCTTCCGTTTAAAAAAACCGAAAGGACGCAAAATCGGATGTCAGCGGTGTCATCCGCTGACATCCGCAATCACATAGGCATACATTATGTCCGTATATCATCCGCAAACGGATGGGATGATATGCGGACATATGGACCGGATGACACATGTCATCCATGTCCGTAAAAAAAAAAAAGTGCCGCAGCGGACTAAATAAACTGAGTGGCCGTGTGAAAGGGGCCTAATGCTTTTTTCTCCTCAGTCTTTACACAAGAAAAGGAGGGGTACACTGACCACGACTGTATGGTTAGCAGTACTTCACATGACTTGCCGCTATGGCTAACAGAGAGTGAAATCAGGGAAAGGCTGGATAAAATTAACACAAGTAAATCACCAGGCCCGGATGGTGTACATTTGAGAGTAATTAAAGAACTCAGTAAGGTTATTTCTAGACCACTGTTCTTGATCTTTGCTGACGGTAGTATGACAGGAAATGTACCAGGTGACTGGAGAAAAGCTAACGTGATGCTGTTATTCAAAAAGGGGCAGAGGCATATGCTGGGAAATGATAGGCCGGTCAGCCTGACGTCAATAGTATGTAAACTTCTGGAGGGGATGATAAGGGACTATATCCAAGAGTTTGTTAAAGTCAATAATATCATCAGCAGTAATCAGCACAGGTTTACAAAGGGGCGTTTGTGTCAAACCAATCTGTTAACATTCTTTGAGGAGGTTAGTTGTGAGCTAGACAGTGGGAGACCTGTGGATGTTGTTTACCTGGATTTTGCTAAGGCGTTTGATACAGTTCCCCACAAATGCTTCATTTATAAATTAAGGGCGACAGGCATCGACCACAAGGTTTGCTCTTGGATACGGAACTGGTTAAAGGGGCGTGTTCAAAGGGTGGTAATAAACAACGCATACTCGGACTGGTCTGGGGTGGTAAGTGGGGTCCCCCAAGGCTCAGTCCTTGTTCAATTTATTCATAAATGGCATTGAGGACGGGGTCAGTAGCTCAATCTCAGTTTTTCAGATGACACAAAATTGAGCTGGGCAATAACTTCACATCGTGAGGTAGAAATCTTACAGAACGACCTGGACAAAATAACGGAGTGGGCAACTACATGGCAAATGAGGTTTAATGTGGATAAGTGCAAGGTATTGCACTTAAAGACCAATAATATAAAAGCAAAATACACTCAAGGGGGGGAACCTATGGGGGTATCAGAAATGAAGAAAGATCTGGGGGTCTTAGTAGAAGATAGACTTAGCAATAGCATGCAATGTCAAGCTGCAGCTGCCAAAGCCGGCAGAATATTGGCATGCATGAGGAAAGGGGATGTATTCCAGAGATAAAACTATAATCCTACCACTTTATAAAGCACTGGTCCAACCACATCTGGAGTAATCTGTCCAGTTCTGGTCGCCAGTCCTCAGAAGGGATGTATTGGAGCTAGAGAGAGTACAGAGAAGGGCAACAAAATGTATTAGGGGATTAGAGAACCTTAATTACGAAGAGCTTTTAGAAGCGCTTGATTTATTCTCCCTGGAGAAGAGATGTTTGAGAGGGGACATGATAGGGATTTACAAATACCTGAACACGAGTGGTGTCCTGACCGGAAGCCGCAACGGACGTCCTTTTGGTGAGCTCCGGCATCTCGATTCGGAAATCCGCCTCCATCGGCGAGATTTTACCTTCTACACCAGAACCAACCGGATATTTCGGCTGCCCACCTGCCCCCAAGTCGATTGGTGCCAGTATTGTGGCACATCTTGCCGTTCTGACACCCGCCAACACCGCGGCCTACCAGCGAGGCCGGAGCCGCGGCCTCTAGTAACTTCCGGAAGCCGGCGAGCGCAGACGAGGACGGGTGAGTCCGCCACAGCCACAAGCTACTCCTCCGCCTGGATCCCTCATCCGGATCTAACATCCAGGGACCTCCCTATATCGGTCTCCTTTGCCCCGGCGGCCGGACACCACCTGATGACATTTGCGGCCGACTTGCAGTACCGCCGCCTCCATACTCCCGGCGGACCTCCAGCCGACACATCAATCACAAGGTAGGCACTCCTGGGCCACGGTGACTGTATCCTACTGCCCTACCTCCACCTTACGCTTCCCTTTACTGCCCACCGCCCGCAGGGTGAAGACAGATATCCCTGTGGCATACCTCTCCTCCACTCCTGGCCGCCATCTTTGCATAGCTAGATACCGGGACTTGAGCCACCTGCGGCCCACTTAATCTCCCCCTGTGATTGCGGTCCATAGGCGGCAGGCCCAACATAATCAGTGCCAGAAGGGGTAACAGTTGTGCCAACACCATCATCACTTACCGCAGTGGTGAGCACTCACCGTCTCCCTGCAAGGACTGTCTGCCTCACTGTCATCTGTGCTGTACTGCCTGCAGACTATTGCACCCTGTCTGCCTCACTGTCTTCTGTGCGGTACTGCCTGCAGACTATTGCACCTTGTCTGCCTTACTGTCATCTGTGCTGTACTGCCTGCAGACTATTGCACCCTGTCTGCCTTAGGGTCATCTGTGCGGTACTGCCTGCAGACTATTGCACCCTGTCTGCCTCACTGTCATCTGTGCAGTACTGCTTGTAGACTATTGCACCCTATCTGCCTCACTGTCATTTGTGCGGTACTGCCTGCAGTCTATTGCACCCTGTCTGCCTCACTGTCATCTGTGAGATACTGCCTGCAGATTATTGCACCCTGTCTGCCTCACTCATTTCAATACCCTGGACATACGCAGTTATATGCCTTTCACTGTATTGATTATATATTCAACAATTAATGCAGTAATGCTCGGCGCTGATATGATCGTGTGCTAGGTGCGCAGCTTTTTCGGAGGGGAGAGAGAACGGCTGGAACCCCTGGGGCCAATTTAGCTTATACTTGCTCACAATTTTCAACACCCCCGGGGGAACACCTGGTCAGCCAAGAAAAAAAATCGGGGGGGGCACGCCAAAGCACTCCCTGACGACCTATCTGCTCCGCACAAAGGAAATCACCAAGATGTCTCAGGATGGCGCCCAAGCCCCTCCATTGCCTCAGGCAGAACCAGCACAACCACCTTCACCTCCCAGCCCTCAACAAGTGCCCCGTGAGAGCACATGTGTTGTCACAAAGGCGGATTTAGATGCAGGTTTTGCTGCTATCTATGAAAAATTTGCAGACCAGTTTCAAACTGAAATCCACAAGGCCACTAATACGTTAACCCAGGAGATAGCTGCTTTGGGAGGCCGCACAGATTTATTAGAGACCAAGCACGACAAACTTTCTATCGCCCATAATGACCTTAGGAAGGACTTTGAGCTGCTTTCTGATAACTATAGCTTGTTACACACACAAGTGGAGGACTTGGACAACAGAAATCGCAGGAACAACCTGCGCCTCAGAGGCATTCCTGAAACGGTTACAGATCTGATCCCTGCAGTTTCCAAGCTCTTCAAAGACCTGCTGCCTGACAAACAGGAATCGGATTTCACCTGTCACAGGGCCCTGCGCCCCAAACCTCCTCCTGATAAGCCTCCAAGAGACATCATTTTATGCCTCAAAGACTTCCTAATCAAGGAGGATATTTTGCGAGCTTCCAGAAACACTCCCAACATCTTATTGGAGGGCACTCGCATACAGATCTATCCTGACATTTCGCAGGCCACACTTGAAAGGCGGCGCAAGATGAAAGAGGTCACCTCTGTACTACAAGCAGCCCGAATCCGATACAGATGGGGTTTTCCCTTTAAGCTGACAGTCTCTCACAATGGCACAGTTTACGTGGTGTATAACCTGGCTGAAGGAAAAGAACTTCTAGTCAAACTGGGCCTACTGGAAGCTGCCCCTGAAGTTCCCTCTCAGAACACTCCTAGGCCGTCGCCATCTTGGTCCACCCCAGCAACCAGAAGAGATCAGCGAAGGTGGCGGAATCCTTTTAGAGATGGCGGTTTCTGAGGTTGTCCACTATAGAGCTAGGCATTCCTGGTGATACACTAAATCTCACTTAAGTATTTCCTTGGATTTCTTGAACGCTGGTGTGCCCTTGCCCTAGTGTGGTCGCTCCCCTACCATGCGGCGGCTGTGCTGGGGTGACTGTGCCCACTGGTGTGTCTGCAAAGACATTCTGATGATTTAAACGTTCTTGACATTATTACTTGAATTTGCATGTCTACCTTTCTCTCTCCTCTCCCGTGTGTTAGTCCCCCTATGTGCCGTTTTGCGGATGCCCGTGCGCCCGAGGCGGGGATGGTCCCCCGGGACTCTCCGCGTCTTCGGTGCCCGGATTTACGCACACGGTTTTTGGATGGTTATGTCCAATGGGTAATGTTTTTTTGGATGGGTCTTATTTTTCTGCCCATCTCCAAAAAGTTTTCTCAGGTTAAAAATTTTTGGATGATCTTCTTTTTTTTGATCAGTTGTTGTTTCAAAAAATGTTCGTTTGTTAACAGAAAGTCATTTTCTCAGGTCTTTATATACAACATGCAAGTATTTTGGTTGATCTATACTTTTCTAGCCCCTAATTGGGAGCGAGGTTCACACTATACCGAGTCGGTGATTCAACCCCCAATCAGTCTGGGGCCCCCTCCTTGGGTTCCCCAGAGGTTTTATCTGTTTGGTTATTTACACTCGGCTCTGGTCATTTTTCCTTTTTCTCAAAAGTTTACCCTACAGGAATTTCAAAATAAACGTAGTCCTTTTAACCGGTTGCCGACTGTGCACAGTATATTTACTGCGGCAGTCAGCCCCGGCCAGGCAGAGTGACGTAGATCTACGTCACTCGCTTGTCACTGCTATTAGAGCCAATAGCGGGCGAGCGCGCGCCTGCTGAGGCGCGCGCCCGCCTCGGCTCGTTCAGGGAGGAGTGCGGGCGTGTGACCGGCGGACCCGATGTCCGCCGGTCACACTACGATCGCCGGTACAGCGGGAGAAAGACAGAGCGGCTTGTGTAAACAAGCCGCCTGTCATTCTCCCTGTGTAAAAATGCAGATCAGATGGTTCTACTATGTAGAACCGTTGATCTTTCTTTTTACACCAATAGCATTGTCCCACTACAGTTAGAATCATGCCCCTAGGACACACTTAACCCCTCCCTGTCCAATACAGTTAACCCCTTCCCTGCCAGTGTCATTTTTGCAGTAACAGTGCATATATATAGCACTGATTACTGCAGTAATGTCACTGGTACCCCCAAAAGTGTAAAAAATGTCAGTCAAGGGTCCGATCTGTCCGCCGCAATGTCGCAGTACCGCAAAAAAAATCGCAGATCGCCGCCATTACTCGTTAAAAAAAAACACCAAAAATGACAAAAATCTTTCCCTTTGTTAGTAAACGCAATAACTTTTGCGCAAACCAATCAAAATAGGCTTTTTGCGATTTTTTTTTACCAAACATAGGTAGCATAAAACAATTTGGCCGAAAATGTTAAAAAATTTAGATTTTTACATTATTTTTTGGGGGAATTTTATATAAAAAAAAGTGAAAAATATTGTTATTTTTGCAAAAATTACTCTCTTTTTTTGTTTATAGCGCATGATCAAAAAATCGCACAGGTGATCAAATACCACCAAAAGAAAGCTCTGTTTGTGGGAAAAAAAGGCGTGAAATTCGTTTAGGTACAGTGTCGCACGACCGCGCAATTGTCTGTTAAAGTCACGCAGTAAAAAATCGCAAAAAAAACCCTGGTCAGGAAGGGGGTAAAATCTTCCGGGGCTTAAGTGGTTAATATAAATCATGGGGATTAAAATTTTGTCACAAGGGTTCAATTCCCCAATAAAAGAAATAAGGCCTTCAAACATTATAAAGGGTTAGGAGCGGACATAATTTTATTACAGGAGACGCACTTTGCAACAGACAGACACCCTAAATTCTTCGATAAATCTTTCAAGCAGTTTAAATGTTCATCTTTCCATAATAAAACCAGAGGGGTTGCCATCTTTATACATAATAGTATAATATTTGATATATCATCCACGTACTGTGACCCAGAGAGCAGATTCTTGATTATCAAGGGGAGTATTGCAGGCAAAGCCATTACCATAGCTTCTGTATATGCACCTAATGATATGCATACCACATTTTTTAGACAATTTTTTTAAGTTCTTGACAGGTTTGAATCCCCACACATGGTTGTTGGAGGGGACTTCAATCTAGCTGCCCATCCTTCATTGGACAGAAGTAACATTACGGCCTCATCCAAGGCTTTCCCTAAAAGCCTGAAACGTGCCTTAAGTGGTAAACAATTGATAGACACCTGGCGTGCCCACAATGTTGGAGCAAAGGGTTACACCTTCTATTCTCATCCCCATGATAGCTCGGCCAGGCTCGATTATATTTTTTGTACCCCGGTTTGGCTGGCTAATTCCTTAGCTGCAGGTATACATGTCTGCCCTGGGTTCGAACAGAACCAGATTGTGCTGTTCGAATCGGGGGGAGTGGGTCTGGGTGGCACGACATTTAACTGGAGACTGAATGACTCCTTACTGAATGATCCGGCGTTGGTTGCCCAGATCTCCTCTTCTCTGATCGATTATTTCCAGATTAATGAGGATGGGATTTCACCCACTCCTGTGGTGTGGACGGCTCATAAGGCAGTCATCAGGGGAAATTTGATTGCCCTGGCCTCAGCCAGGAACAAAGCTAGATTGTCATTAAATCCCTCACGAAAGAATTAGATCAATTATATTATAAACACAATCTCTCCCCCCTCCTCCACACTTATGGATCTGATCCATATTAAAAGAAAAGCATTGGATGACATCCTTTCTAGTGATACTGAAAAGGCCCTTAGGTGGTCCAAAGCCAAATTTACACTCCACAGCAACTCCACATCTACAATGTTTGCAAAGAAATTAGCTCAAACAACAAGACCCACTCATGTATACAAGCTCAGGGGGCCAGACGGGAGGATGGTTTCACACCCCAAGGAAGTCTTGGAAATCTTCAAAAACTTTTACAAAAACCTCCTCTCTGTGCCCTCTACGCTACCTGTAAATGAATTTCACCCATGGATAGATAACCTATCTGTCCCGTCTTTGTCAAGTACACAAAAGGATACTTTAGAGGCACCTTGTACAGTAGACGAGGTTCTAGATATGATTAAAGCTCTCAAAACCTCCACCGCCCCCGGCCCAGATGGCTTTTCCTCTTCCTATTATAAAACCTTTGCCACAATCCTTGCCCCCAGACTCACTAAATTATTCAACCACGTCCTTCAGGGAGGAAGCTTTCCAGAAGAAAGGCTCCTGGCTAACATGTCCCTCATTCCAAAACCGGATAAAGATCATTCCCTCCCTCAAAATTATAGACCCATCTTGGTCATGAATAATGACCTTAAACTATTCGGCAGACTGCTAGCTAACCGACTATCCAATGTAATTCATAAATTGATCCATCCTGACCAGACCGGGTTTATTCCAGGTATACAGCTTTCAGACAACATTAGGCTAGTCGCTAATATTATTAATGATGCCAATCTCAGCAAATCCCCTACATGCCTGGTGAGTCTTGATATTCACAAGGCATTTGATAGCGTCAGCTGGCCTTATCTAGAACACCTTCTTCCTAAGTATGGACTAGGAGAAGGGTTCATTCATGAATTTAAAGCTCTATATCAGTCCCCACAAACAAGAGTTCGCCTTCCCGGGTGTAACTCTGAATTCTTTCCCTTACATAGAGGTACGAGACAGGGTTGCCCACTTTCCCCCCTCCTGTTCGCTCTAGCAATCAAACCCTTGGCTACAGCCATTAGAAAGAATGGCCTTATCATGGGGCATTACAAGGGGGGGAACGAATACAAATTAAGTATGTATGCCGATGATGTCTTATTATTTTTATCCAAACCTCACATTTCACTCCCTCACTTGCTGATCGAACTGGAGAGATTTCGATCCATGTCGGGCTTAGGGGTAAACCTCTCCAAATGCTCTATTATGCTGATTAATCTGCCTAATTGGATGCAAACCTCCATCAGAGAGAGTTTCTCTTTCACCTGGTGTTTGAGATCTTTTCGCTACTTAGGGGTCCAGATTACTCCTCATTATGAATCACTATTTATATCCAACTTCCCTCCAGTATTTAAAAAATTAAGTTTGTTATTGAAGACGTGGTCTTCGTACCACATCTCGTTTCTGGTCAGAGTTACAGCCATTAAGATGATTATCTTACCTAAGGTCTTGTTCTTCTTTAGGGCCCTCCCCGTTAATGTCCCTAAGTCTCATATCAGTTGTTTTCAGCGGGAGATTTCTAAATACATTTGGAACGGTAAGAGATCCAGATATAACGGTCATATACTTTATGCCCCCCAATCTCAGGGTGGCCTGGGCATTCCAGATTTATGGTCCTATTATCTCTCAGCCAAACTCATTCAAATTGCTCAATGGAATGCAGACCCCGAGAGTATTCCCTGGCTTTCGTTCGAACAGGCCACAGTTTTTCTGAACTTTCTCTCTGCGGGCCTCTGGAATGGTGCACAGCCCTCTAGTTATAAAGCATTTGCGAACAAAATAGTTGTTCATTTATACAGGCTGTGGCTAAAACTGAAAACTCCCCTGGGTCTGTTGTCGCGAGTCTCTCCGCTAACATCCTTTTTGGGACACTTTGACTCCGGTTTGCTCCCTCTAAGCAGAGATGACTTATCCCCTTGGATAACCAGAGGCCTGGTGAACCTCAAAAAGCTCTCAATAGGCAATATTTTTTGTACATTTGAACAACTGGTAGATTTATATGGTCTTCCCAGCTCTGAAAGGGACCACTATACCCTCGTGAGGGCATTTTTTCAATCACAGGACCTCCTCACACTAAACCCTCCATTTACTATTTTTGAAAACATCTGCTCTGCCTCATCTAGGGATCGAGGGCTTATATCTAGTCTTTACTCTCATATTGTCACTAGTACCCTCCCAGATAAACATAAGTATATGACTAGATGGGAACAAGACCTGGGCTGTAGTTTCTCCGTTCCAGAATGGCAACACATGATTTCAAACATGCGTAAATGCTCACATTATAGTGCATGCAGGGAGACACCCTTAAAAGTAGTTACAAGATGGTATTTGACTCCCTCCATGGTTCACTCCTTCTACGATTCAGTCTCTCCCCTCTGTTTCAGGGGCTGTCCAGAAGAAAGTAATTTACTACATATTTTTTGGAGTTGCAAATGTTTGCGACCCATATGGGATCATGCACAGAGACTGGTGACCAGATTGGCTGGGACAGTGGTTTCTCTCTCTCCTAAGATATGCTTGCTTTTTGTAAAAGTCCCTGGTGTCCCGAAGTCTACATCCAATCTGATTCACACTTTGATGTGTTCCATTCAATGGATGATAGCTTGTAATTGGAAATCAGATACTCTATTATGGTCTCAGGTGCTCTCCACGATGGAATGCATCAAACTGACAGGAAAAATCTTTCATTCCCTTCACAGCTCCATGAGGACATTCCATGCTAAATGGGACTCTTGGGACAATTGTGTTGGGCCAGTAAGTACTTCTTAATCTATATGATATGTCTAACTTGACAGTTCTGACACCTCATGTGTATTTGACTACTTGATATTCTGCTGTACTATGACCAATGTTTGTTGCACACTTGCTATGTTTTCAGAGTATTTTTCTATGCAATATATTTTTTTATATATATGCAATGTTACATTGCTGACCTGTGTAAATGTTATTTTTTTTGTACTGACTTTCTAATAAAATCTTTTGTATACAAATACCTGAACACTTATCTGGGCATAGAAAAAAAACTATTCAGTCACAGGGAATGCATGAGGACACGAGGCCGTACAATGCGTTTAGAGGAGAAGAGATTTAACCTCAGGCTACGCAGGGGGTTCTTTACTGTAAGGGCTACAAGATCTCTGCCACAAATTGTAGTAACTGTGGGGAGTATGAATACTTTTAAAAGACTCTTGGACGTACATCTTAAGGATCAAAACATTCAGGGGTATGGGAAATGATTCACACCTTCACAAGTTTAACTGGATGGACTGTTGCCTTTATTCAACCTCAACTACTATGTAACTATGTAAACTACTATGTAAACTCAACTACTATGTAACTATGTAACTAAGTAACCTATCCCAGGATGCACCATTCTCTGTGCCAACTCACTGGGACAGATACAAAGCCTGTGTGTCATTGGCTAGGTTTCCTCCACTGTCCAACAGGCTCCCCTGTTGGATACAGTGGGCACACTCCCTCAGACCAAGTGAATCACACATGGACACATGTAACAGGCAAAACTATCGATCAGGCTCCCCTGATAAGCAGATGGAGCAAAACAATGCTTTTAACTAGCACCTACCTAGGAGGGTTCTACAATAATAACCATAGTTCTGTAAAAGACATGCTCATAAAGACTGCAGGGGCAATTCAAGATGAAACCTAATTGCCCTGCCAAATTGTTTAGGTTTGCGGAGGGAAGCTGGAGCATCCACAGGAAGTTACCCACACTAACATCGGCGATCATACAAACTCCACGCACAGAGTGTCCTTGATGAGGATAAAACACATTGCATTAAATCAGGGGTGTAAATAAGGGGGGGTCAACCCCCCCCCCCCCTGAGCCTCTGTCAATGGTGCAGCAGCTAGGCTACTTGAGCTGCAGGACTGGGACGGGAGCTGCGCCGTCACACTTTTCTGATTATAATAAATGTCAGTCCCGCTGTCCCAGTCTGTTGGTTTATTGTGCGGGCAGGCCAGGACTTGAGATACTGATGAGTGATGTCATAAGGGAGGGACTGAGGCAGCTTAAGCTACCCATTGGCTTAGGAGGCAGCAGAGGGCGGTGCAGCCTGTAACCTACAGGCTGCACCACCTCCCACTGCCTCCTCAGCCAATAGGTAAAGTGTGCTGTCCATCACAATAATTTTAAGTTCATCCCTCGGGCTTCCTGAAGACGCGCGCATGCACGAAATGCATTGAAGCCATGAGGTAGATGTCATTTCTCGGTTTGTTCCTTGAGGGGTTCCTGGGCAGTGGAATGCATGCGGGCTTAGGCTGCCGCTAGTGTCGGGGCATCTACACTGGACCAGAGACTATGCATGCTGGTGAATTATAATAGATGTAAATGTGAGTGCATATGCAAGCTTTTTTTACATTTTGTTGCTACAATCAATAAATGGTATCACACTATATATTCCCTGTTGGGGTTCTTTTTTTATGGTATAAAAGTCACACTGGGCCCTACTAGGAGAGGAGGGGGAACAGCTGTGGGGGTGGTTGCTGATACATCCATATACATGAAGGCTGGTTGTTTTAGTTGATCTAGTGAATGCATATATTACAGCATGTGGTGGAGCACGTTGTGTTGATGATTTGGAGGAGGCTCCTGTTCAACATTATGTGGCACTTTCTCTGGTAATTGGACTTACACAATATAAATTTATAGAATTCACCCAAGCTTAGCCCAAGGATCTGCACTATATGGACATTCGATCGCTTTGTATATGATTGCATTTATGACCATTGGCGTAGGGTTTTTGCTTTTATTCAAGTAATTTATCACATCAGGCAAGCGCCCCTCTGTACTTATTTCATTATAATTGGTAAAGTGTGCTGTCCTTCACTACAATTTAAAGTTCAACCCAAGGGCTTCCTTTAAGTACAGATGCCTGGATGGAGCAGTGACTCTGATGCGGGGAGAAGCCTGCAGATAAGCCCCCGACCTAAACTGCAAGCAGGTGAGGGAGAATAGAACAAGAAAGCAGCATTCTTCTCTATGACACAACTTTATGCACTGTACTGTGTGTAGATGATGACTACAGCCAGAGAATTCCACAGGTCTGAAGTGCAACATAGTTAGTTCAGTCCAGTGCATGTAGCTGTGTGAGAGAGATTTAGATTTCATCTCTATGCTGTGAATAGCCGAGGAGGAGATCTTGCTGTCTTTGCTTAGCCTTTGTATGTACAGTGCAGGGATGGGAGCTATGCTGAGTGCCCTGCCAGCAGTGACCCCTGTCCTCTTTCCTGCCAGTGGCGACACAATGTCCTCTTTCCTGCCAGCAGTGACCCCTGTATTCTGCCTTGTCAGCGGTGACCCCTGTCCTCCCTCCTGTTAGCGGTGACCCCTGTGCTCTCTCCTTCCAGCAGTGACCTCTGTGCTCTCCCCTTCCAGCGGTGACCCCTGTGCTCTCTCTTTCCAGCAGTGACCCCTGTGCTCTCTTTCCAGCAGTGAACCCTGTGCTCTGCCCTTCAAGCAGTGACCCCTGTGCTCTGCCCTTCAAGCAGTGACCCTTGTGCTCTGCCCTTTAAGCAGTGACCCCTGTGCTCTGTCCTTCAAGCAGTGACCCCTGTGCTCTGCCCTTCAAGCAGTGACCCTTGTGCTCTGCCCTTCAAGCAGTGACCCCTGTGCTCTGCCCTTCAAGCAGTGACCCCTGTGCTCTGCCCTTTAAGCAGTGACCCCTGTGCTCTGTCCTTCAAGCAGTGACCCCTGTGCTCTGCCCTTAAAGCAGTGACCCCTGGGCTCTGTCTTCAAGCAGTGCCCCCTGTCCTCTCTTCTTCCAGCAGTAACCCCTGTCCTCTTTCTTTCCAGTGGTGACCTCTGTCCTCTCTCTTTCCAGCGGTGACCCCTTTCTTCTCTCTTTCCAGCAGTGACCCCTGTCCTCTTTGTTTCCAGTGGTGACCCCTGTCTTCTCTCTTTCCAGCAGGGACCCCTGTCCTCTTTCTTTCCAGTGGTGACCCCTGTCCTCTCTCTTTCCAGCAGTGACCCCTGTCCTCTTTCTTTCCAGTGGTGACCCCTGTCCTCTCTCTTTCCAGCAGTGACCCCTGCCCTCTCTCTTTCCAGTGGTGACCCCTGTCCTCTCTCCTGCCAGTGATGACCCTGCCCCTTAGGCCCCTCCCACTGCTAATAGTTTGACTATGCCTTCTTTGCTATCCCTCATTGTCAAGTTCTAAAGTTGGAAGGTATGATACTGTGTTCCAGCAGCAGGATGGAAACTTCTCATCATACAAAATTGAGTCAGGTTGAGCGCTCAGCCATTCACAGGACACCTTGTATTTTATCAAGGAATACAAAGCTTCCTTTGATTGAATAAGGTGAGTGGAAAATGTCACAATCTCCACCTCAGCTAGTTTATTCATTGATAAACTACAAGGTGTCCTCGGACCTTATTTGGTTCTGAGATCAGGGTTGGAAGTCCCCATCCTGCTGCTGGAACACAGCGCTTTATCCTGTATGTAGCTGAATCTACATACAGTTTACCCGGCTCTGACAGAAAGCACATCTATTAGTTAAGAAATTAGTTCATTTGTGCCACACCCACAAATTGTTACAGCGTGGCAGGCGTGCTAATTATTGTCCTCGGGTTACCCAAGCCTAAACCGCTCCCCCAGGAAAAAATATTATCTACAGCCCTGCATAAAATATTACATTTTCAAAAAGTATGTACTATTTACAGTGGGTGTTCATAAGGGTGCCCATGAATTATACTTCATGAGGTCAAATCTAAACACTTTCAAATTGTATCCAATCAGACAGGCCCCTGTACTACATAGTTAAAGGTAAATCTAAAGGACATTCAATAGGAAAATTGCATAATGTATGGCCAGCCTTAGAAGTGCAAATACTTAAAGCGGAGTTCCGGGCACAAAAACGATATTTTTTTTTTTGTGCCCCTCCGCTAAGTATGCCTCACCTGAAAAGGAACTGGATAATTATTTTTTTTTTTGTTTACTTACCTTGCAATTGAAGATCGAAGATACTCACCTCAGAGTACTTCCTCCCTCGGAGCCGCGGCTCACCCCGTCACTTCCTGCCTCGCTATGATTCCTGGGAGCTGAACGTCACAGCTCCCAGGAATCAATCATTTCCGGGCGACGCCGCATTCCCCTGCTAAACAGCTTCTGGGCATGGAAGTGACGAGAGGGGCCGGTGCGGCGCATTCTGGGACAAGAAGACGCGGAAAAAGACACCGAAGAGGACCGCGCCGGCTTCAGCTGCCCACAAGAGAGATGGAAATGCTGTGGAAGAAATTTTATAAGTAAGTATTTCTTCTAAAAGGTAAGTGCGAACCGGGACAGATCAGAGGCTAGCCATTGTGGAATGTGCTAGCCCTGACTGTCCCGGGGGTATGTTTATTGAAAAATGACATCTGTGCCCGGAACTCCGCTTTAACCATTTTGGTTCACTGTTTTTGCCACAATATTACTTAGCTTAAATTGTGATGTGTTGAAGGGTGGGGTTAAAGATGCCAGATTTTCTATGTTGAAAGGCTTCTGAGATGTAAATCTTGGGCATGCTCACACTGTAACCTCTTGCCAACCGCCAGCAGTACATATACTGCGACAGGTCTTGTCTTGTAAAACGATGTAACTGTGCATCGCTTTGCGGGACCGCGAGTGAGGGAGTGCGCATTTACCACAGGGGGAGTTGATCTGCGGGTCCGATGGCCGCGATTGCCGCCGGGCCAGTGGCGTAGTGTGGGTTGTCAGCGCCCGGGGCAAGGTAAGTAATTTGCGCCCCCTACACAAATCTACTAGACCACTACACTGACACCTACACTGACCTAGCTGATCACTAAACAGACCTACCTTATTCCTACACTGACCTACCTGATTACTATACTGACACCTACACAGACCTACCTGACCACTACACAGACACCTACACTGACCTTGATCTTATTCCTGCACTAACCAACCTGATCACTACACTGACCTACCAAATTTCTATACTGACCCCTACACTGACCTACCTGACCACTACACAAACCTACCTGACAATTACACTGACCACTACAGAGACCTACCTGATTCCTACACTAAGGATGGCTGAGCAGGCTCCTAAATGGCAACATGACACTGCGCCCCCCCCCAGATTTTGCGCCCGGTGCGGCTGGCCCCCCCAGCACCCCCCACGCTACGCCACTGCACCCGCGAGCACTCCCCGTGGAGACTGAATGACTGTCTGCCGTTGTAAACAGGGCAGACCGCTGTTCTGTCTGCAGTGAACACAGGGCTCCTGTGTTCCTCCTATTTAGGAACACAGATTTCTGTGTTCATTCCATAAGTACATCCCCCATACCGTTGGAAAGCATCCCCTAGGGACACATTTAACCCTTTGATCGCTCCTGGTGTTAACCCCTTCCCTGCTAGTGTCATTAGTACAGTAACAGTGCATATTTTTAGCACTGATTGCTGTAGTAATGTCACTAGTCCCCCCAAAAGTGTAAAAAATGTCAGTTAAGGCCCGTAAACACGATAAGAAGATCTGAAGGGAAATTTCGTCCAACGACCGATCTGCCGATTTTCGGATTGTTAGTATAGTGTTTTCGACAGCCGACTTTTCGGCCGAAAAAATCCTGATGTGCAGGCTATAAAATTTTTATCGCAACGTCCGATTTTCGTCTCATTAGTACAGTTTTCGATGGAAAAAAATCTTGAGAGAAAGACTAGGCATGCTCAGAGGTGAAAGAACAAATACAAAACAATCCAACACATGACATCCCTTCTGAAGTAGAATTCTGTCGTACGGGAAAATTCGTATGAAAATAACCTCTTCACTTTCCACATCAGATTGGCATGCCACAAAAAACAGACGACAGATCGTTTGATAATCTGATCGAGTGTACGGGGGTTTAGGTGTCCAATTAGTTTGCGGCAATGTCGCAGACCTGCTAAAAATCACTGCCATTACTGGTAAAAAATAAATAAATAAATAAAAATTACATAAATCTTTCCCCTAGTCTGTAGACGTGATAACTTTTGCACAAACCAAACTCTTATTGGAATTTTTTTTACTAAAAATAAGTAGCAGAAAACATATTGGCCTAAAATGATGAAAAAATTTGATTTTTAAATTTTTTTTTATTGGGAATGTTATATATAGCAGAAAGTGAAAAATATACAGTATATATATTTTTTTCAGAATTGTCACTCTTTTAATGTTTATAACTAGGGTTGAGCGGACACCTAGATGTCCGTGTTCGACGGGTTCGGCCGAACTTTAAAAAAAAGTCCGGGTCCGTGTCCCGGACTTTTACCGAACTTTTCCCGGACACCGAACCCCATTGAAGTCAATGGGGACCCGAACTTTAAGGCACTAAAATGGCTCTAAAACACCAATGGAAAGGGCTAGAGTGCTGCAAATGGCAGCAAAACGTAGTTAAGAGCATGGCAAGTGCTCTGCAAACAAATGTGGATAGGGAAATAACTTAAAACAACAAAAAAAAAACAGAAAAATAAAACAATGTTCTTCATCTCTGAAGGACGAGGCCCATATGGAGTAGGAGGGAGGTTGAGGTGGTGGTGGATGTGGCGGTGTCATAGGCGTGCGCACAGGGTGTGCCTGGTGTACCTGGGCACACCCTAATCACCTAGGGCACATAGCATTATCGCTCTGTTTGCCAGTGAGGAGATGGGAAAGATCTCCCTCGCACCTGCTCTGCTCTATTTCTCTTTGCCAGCAGGGAGAGTAATGTATCGGGGCCATGTACATGTAGGCAAACACATGCATGTGTATTTCAACTTTGGGGTGCACACCCTAATGCAATAGGCTGCGCACACCTATGGGCAGTGTAGGTGGAAGCGGCGGTGGAGGAGGACCAGGGCCGGATTAAGAGCATCATGGTCTTGGTGCTGAGGATTTTGAAGGGCCTTAAGGGCCGTGCCTTGGCATGCACCCAGAGGAGGAAGGGTGCAGCCATGCATGCCTAATTCAACATGGGATGCTGTCTCTGAAGCCCATAAACACATCCATGCATCGGCAACTGTCCCTCCTTGTCCGGCCTTCGCGCTGTGTGGGGAGGTTCTGAGGGTGCTGCCTGGGGAAGCGAGCATAGAAGCCAGACTTCTGTGTTTACAAGTGACAGAAGAGCGGTCACAGTGAATATGGCCAACCCGGGGCCTATATAAAAGGTAGGGGCCTGCATGGAGCTGCAGCTCCAATAGCCCCTACGTTAATCTGGCCCTGAGGAGGAGGACGAGGTAGCCAACACTGCTTCTTTTCACAAATTTTAAATGAGGGTACACCCCAAAAGAGTGAGAAAGAGCAAAAATGGAACAATGGCTGGGTAAGGTCGGTATCCATTGCTATTCTGCACAAGGTACGGAAAAGTCCCGTGGGATCCATGCCTGGTTCATTTTAATGAACGTGAGCTTGTCCACATTGTCTCTGGACAGGCGGCTGCGCTTGTCTGTTATAACACCCCCAGCCGTGCTAAATACCCGTTCAGATAATACACTGGCTGCAGGGCACGCCAGCACCTCCAAGGCGTAAAGGGCAAGCTCAGGCCATGTGCCCAATTTGGAGACCCAGAAGTTGAAGGGGGCAGACCCCTCATTCACTACATGTAGGCGTGTGCACACATACTGCTCCAACATGTTGGTAAAATGCTGCCTCCTGCTAAGACGTTCCATCTGAGCTGCTGGTGCTGCTGTTTGTTGTGGCGTGCTGACAAAGCTTTTCCACATTTCGGCCATGCTAACCCTGCCTTCTGAGGTGCTGGCGGTGCCCTGGTTGAGTTGGCGACCTCCTCCTCCTACTCCTCTGCCTTGTGCTTCCACTGTGGCCCCGCTGTCAGATGGGAATGCCAGCAGCATCGCGTCTACCAGCGTGCGCTTGTACTCGCGCATCTTGCGATCGCGCTCCAGTGAGTGAATTAAGGACGGTACGTTGTCCTTGTAACGGGGATCCAGCAGCGTGGCCACCCAGTAATCAGCACAGGTTAGAATGTGGGCAACTCGGCGGTCGTTGTGGAGACACTGCAGCATGTAATCGCTCATGTGTGCCAGGCTGCCCAGAGGCGACGAAAGGCTGTCCTCTGTGGGAGGTGTATCGTCCGTGTCCTCTGTATCCCCCCAGCCACGCACCAGTGATGGCCATGAGCTGGCCTGGGTGCCACCCTGCTGTGAACATGGTTCCATCTCCTCCTCCAGCTCCTCCTCCTCCTCATCCTCCTCATCCTCCAGAACTGTGCCCCTGCTGGACAATTGTGTCCCTGGCGTTTGTGTGTGCAGGAACCCACCCTCGGAGCCCCTTGCGAATGACTGCCCTGAAAGCCTTGGAAATGTTACCTCTTCATCCTCCTCCTCCTCCTCATCCTGTGCCACATCCTCTTCCATCATCGCCCGAATTGTTTTTTCAAGGAGGCATAGAAGTGGGATAGTTAAGCTGAGAACGGCGTCATTGCCACTGGCCATGTTGGTGGAGTACTCAAAACAGCGCAACAAGGCACACAGGTCTCGCATGGAGGCCCAGTTATTGGTGGTGAAGTGGTGCTGTTCCGCAGAGCGACTCACGCGTGCGTGCTGCAGCTGAAACTCCACTATGGCCTGCTGCTGCTCGCACAGTCTTTCCAGCATGTGCAAGGTGGAGTTCCACCTTGTGGGCACGTCACATATGAGGCGGTGAGCGGGAAGGCCGAAGTTACGCTGCAGCGCTGCCAGGCGAGCAGCAGCAGGGTGAGAACGCCGAAAGTGCGCACAAACGGCCCGCACTTTCTGCAGCAGCTCTGACATATCGGGGTAGTTTTTAAGGAACCTCTGCACCACCAAATTCAGCACATGCACCAGGCAAGGGATGTGCGTCAAACCGGCTAGGCCCAGAGCTGCTATGAGATTTCTCCCGTTATCGCACACCACCAGGCCGGGCTTGAGGCTCGCTGGCAGCAACCACTCATTTGTCTGCTGTTCCATGCTCCTCCACAACTCCTGCGCGGTGTGTGGTTTGTCCCCCAAACAGGCAAGTTGTAAAACTGCCTGCTGTCGTTTACCCCTGGCCGTGCTGAAGTTGGTGGTGAAGGTGTTACGCTGTCCGGATGAGGAGGCGGTAGAGGATGAGGAAGCGGAGTAGGAGGAGTTAGGAACAGGAGGCAAACTGAAGCGCCCTGCAATCCTCGGTGGTGGAAGGACATGCGCCAAATTGCTATCCGCCTCAGGCCCATCCGCCACTGCATTTACCCAGTGTGCCGTTAGGGAGATATAACGCCCCTGACCGTGCTTACTGGTCCACGTATCGGTAGTTAGGTGGACCTTGGCACAGATGGCGTTGCGCAGTGCACACCTGATTTTTTCCCCCACTTGGTTGTGCAGGGAAGGATTGGCTTGCCTGGAAAAGTAGTGGCGGCTGGGCACGACGTACTGTGGGACAGCCACCGACATAAGGTTTTTAAAACTGTGCGTCTCCACCAGACGGAATGACAGCATTTCAAAGGCCAATAATTTTGAAATGCTGGCATTCAGGGCCAGGGATCGCGGGTGGGTAGGGGGGTACTTCCTCTTCCTCTCAAGTGTTTGGGAGATGGAAAGCTGAACGCTTCCACGGGACATTGTGGAGATGGTTGTTGGTGACCCAGGTGGTGGTGTTGCTGACAGATCGTCTGTTTGCGGGGTGGCAGGTGCCGGTATCACTACAGATGTGGCTGGAGCGGCCGAGACTGCAGCAGAAGAGGAAGCAGGATGAGCCAGAGACGTTTCTTGGTTTTGAAGGTGTGTACTCCACTGCAGCTCGTGCTTTGCACTTAGATGCCTGATCATGCAGGTTGTGCTCAGGTTGAGAAGGTTTATGCCTCGCTTCAAGCTCTGATTGCACAGGGTGCAAACCACTCGTGTCCTGTCATCAGCACATTTTCTAAAGAACTTCCACGCTAGAGAACTCCTTTGAGCTGACTTTGGTGCGCTGGTTCCCTTGCTGCGTTGGGCAGTAGCGGGCGTAGTGTCTAGGGCACGGCCGCTCCGCTTCTGCACCCTGCTCCTTCTTCTGCTGTGCTGGTGGCTCTGTGCGACCACCGCCTCTTCCTCCAAACTACTCAGGTCACCTGCATGACGTTCATTCCATGTGGGGTCGAGGACCTCATCGTCCTCCACATCATCTTCCACCCAGTCTTCACCCCTGCCCTCCTTGTCGGTCTCCACAATGCTGAACGCCGCAGCAGTTGGCACCTGCGTTTCGTCATCATCTGAGACGTGCTGCGATGATCCTTGCATGTACTCATCTTGAGAAATAAGTGGTTGGGCATCGCTGCACTCAATCTCTTCCACTTCTGGGGCAGGGCTAGGTGGATGGCCCTGGGAAACCCTGCTGACAGAGTCATCAAAAAGAAGAAGAGACTGCTGTATGGCTTGGGGCTCAGACTGCTTGCCTGATTTGCAAGGGGGTGAGGTGAAAGACGGTTGGACATCGGCTGCAGGTGCCAACTGTGACCTTTCTGCAGTAGACTGGGTGGGAGACAATGTGAAGGAACTGGAGGCACTGTCAGCAGCAAACCAATCTACTATCGCCTCCACTTGTTCTGGCCTCATCACTTCTAGGGGCGTATGATGCCCTACCAAATACTGATGCAGGTTCTGTCGCCTACTCACACTTGAGGAAGGTGTTTCACTTGTGCGTGTAGCTGGCACAGATCGACCACGTCCTCTCCTTGCAACAGGAGCTCTAGCAGCAGCACCACCACGACCCAGGCCACGGCCCCTATTTGACGCTCTCCTCATATTTCTGAAATTTAAGATCTTGCCCTAGAAAGGTCTTTATTGAATAGCGGAACAAAAGAACAACAGTATCGCACGGGTGTATCTCACAGTCAAATATGCAAACTATGCCACAATTTAATGTTTTTTACACCAAAAGGGTGTGTATTGAATAGCGGAATAGGATAAAAAACTGTGTATCTCACACGTACAAACACAGACTAGGCCCGATTAAATTTTTTCCTACCCTAAAGGGAGGATGAGGAAGAGGAGTATGGAACAGGCAGCACCCTCAAATCTTCAGAAGTATGAGATGAACCCCAAAAACTTGGAAAGGTGGATCTCACACGTACCGACACAGACTATTCCGCAATTTAATTGAGCCCCAAAGGTTTTTATTGAATAGCGGAATAGGAAATATGATCAAAAAAAAGTGTATGATTTTCACACGTACAGAAGCACACTAGGCCCCAATTACTATTGTTTGTACACCTAAAAGGATGGATGAGGAAGAGGAGGAGGAGGAGTATAGAACAGGCAGCACCCTCAAAGCTTCAGAAGTATGAGATGAACCCCAAAAACTTGGAAAGGTGGATCTCACACGTACCGACACAGACTATTCCGCAATTTAATTGAGCCTCAAAGGTTTTTATTGAATAACGGAATAGGAAATATGATCAAAAAAAAGTGTATGTTTTTCACACGTACAGAAACACACTAGGCCCCAATTACTATTGTTTGTACACCTAAAAGGATGGATGAGGAGGAGGAGTATAGAACAGGCAGCACCCTCAAAGCTTCAGAAGTATGAGATTGTGTTCACTGTACCCCACAAAGATTGTGTTCACTGTACCCCACAAAGATTGTGTTCACTGTACCCCACAAAGGTTTTGTTCACTGCACCCCACAAAGATTGTGTTCACTGTACCCCACAAAGGTTTTGTTCACTGCACCCCACAAAGATTGTGTTCACTGTACCCCACAAAGATTGTGTTCACTGCACCCCAAAAGGATTGTCTTCTCTGCACCCCACAAAGATTGTGTTCACTGTACCCCACAAAGGTTTTGTTCACTGTACCCCACAAAGATTGTGTTCACTGCACTCCAAAAGGATTGTCTTCACTGCACCCCACAAAGATTGTGTTCACTGTACCCCACAAAGGTTTTGTTCACTGCACCCCACAAAGATTGTGTTCACTGTACCCCACAAAGGTTTTGTTCACTGCACCCCACAAAGATTGTGTTCACTGTACCCCCCCAAAGATTTTGTTCACTGCACCCCACAAGGATTGTCTTCACTGCACCCCACAAGGATTGTCTTCACTGCACCCCACAAAGATTGTGTTCACTGTACCCCACAAAGATTTTGTTCACTGCACCCCACAAAGATTGTGTTCACTGTACCCCACAAAGATTTTGTTCACTGCACTCCAAAAGGATTGTCTTCACTGCACCCCACAAAGATTGTGTTCACTGTACCCCACAAAGGTTTTGTTCACTGCACCCCACAAAGATTGTGTTCACTGTACCCCACAAAGGTTTTGTTCACTGCACCCCACAAAGATTGTGTTCACTGTACCCCACAAAGATTGTGTTCACTGTACCCCACAAAGGTTTTGTTCACTGCACCCCACAAAGATTGTGTTCACTGTACCCCACAAAGGTTGTGTTCACTGCACCCCACAAAGGTTTTGTTCACTGCACCCCACAAAGATTGTGTTCACTGCACCCCACAAAGATTGTGTTCACTGTACCCCACAAAGGTTTTGTTCACTGCAC
Organism: Pelophylax lessonae; assembly: GCF_965119305.1. NCBI lineage: Eukaryota > Metazoa > Chordata > Amphibia > Anura > Ranidae > Pelophylax > Pelophylax lessonae. The sequence continues at coordinate 183,001,999 of NC_138773.1, read as the reverse complement.
CCCACAAAGATTGTGTTCACTGTACCCCACAAAGATTGTGTTCACTGTACCCCACAAAGGTTTTGTTCACTGCACCCCACAAAGATTGTGTTCACTGCACCCCACAAAGGTTGTGTTCACTGCACCCCACAAAGGTTTTGTTCACTGCACCCCACAAAGATTGTGTTCACTGCACCCCACAAAGATTGTGTTCACTGTACCCCACAAAGGTTTTGTTCACTGCACCCCACAAAGATTGTGTTCACTGTACCCCACAAAGATTGTGTTCACTGCACTCCAAAAGGATTGTCTTCACTGCACCCCACAAAGATTGTGTTCACTGTACCCCACAAAGGTTTTGTTCACTGCACCCCACAAAGATTGTGTTCACTGTACCCCACAAAGGTTTTGTTCACTGCACCCCACAAAGATTGTGTTCACTGTACCCCCCAAAGATTTTGTTCACTGCACCCCACAAGGATTGTCTTCACTGCACCCCACAAGGATTGTCTTCACTGCACCCCACAAAGATTGTGTTCACTGTACCCCACAAAGATTTTGTTCACTGCACCCCACAAAGATTGTGTTCACTGTACCCCACAAAGATTTTGTTCACTGCACTCCAAAAGGATTGTCTTCACTGCACCCCACAAAGATTGTGTTCACTGTACCCCACAAAGGTTTTGTTCACTGCACCCCACAAAGATTGTGTTCACTGTACCCCACAAAGGTTTTGTTCACTGCACCCCACAAAGATTGTGTTCACTGCACCCCACAAAGATTGTGTTCACTGTACCCCAGAAAGGTTTTGTTCACTGCACCCCACAAAGATTGTGTTCACTGTACCCCACAAAGATTGTGTTCACTGCACTCCAAAAGGATTGTCTTCACTGCACCCCACAAAGATTGTGTTCACTGTACCCCACAAAGGTTTTGTTCACTGCACCCCACAAAGATTGTGTTCACTGTACCCCACAAAGGTTTTGTTCACTGCACCCCACAAAGATTGTGTTCACTGTACCCCCCAAAGATTTTGTTCACTGCACCCCACAAGGATTGTCTTCACTGCACCCCACAAGGATTGTCTTCACTGCACCCCACAAAGATTGTGTTCACTGCACCCCACAAAGGTTTTGTTCACTGCACCCCACAAAGATTGTGTTCACTGTACCCCCCCAAAGATTTGTTCACTGCACCCCACAAGGATTGTCTTCTCTGCACCCCACAAAGATTGTGTTCACTGTACCCCCCAAAGATTTTGTTCACTGCACCCCACAAGGATTGTCTTCACTGCACCCCACAAGGATTGTCTTCACTGCACCCCACAAAGATTGTGTTCACTGTACCCCCACAAAGGTTTTGTTCACTGCACCCCACAAAGATTTTGTTCACTGCACTCCAAAAGGATTGTGTTCACTGCACCCCAAAAAGATTGTGTTCACTGCAGCCCACACACAGAAAAATGGATGTGGATCACTGACACCTGCCTATCTCCTATCCCACACCACACAGCAATATCGATTGTAGTTTGTAGAACACACTTTCCCTAAAATTCAGCAGACTCTGTCCCTAACAGGATTGAGAAGAGATCGTAGATCAGGAGAACTAAGTGCAGACCCCACCCCACACAGCAATATCGATTGTAGTTTGTAGAACACACTGACCCTATAATTCAGCAGACTCTATCCCTAAAATGCCTACAACTCGCCCTGCCTAAACACTCCGACCTGTCCCTCAATTCTATCCGGACACAAATGGTTTTTTCCTGCCTATCTTTCCCTAATCAGCAGCCAGCACGTTGATGTGTGCTCTGTCCCTGATCTAAGCAGCATAATGACGCCGCTGCGGCTGCCTCGAACTTATAAAGACTTGGTCACATGCTTCAGACGGCCAATCACAGCTACTGAGACATTTGCAGGCATGGCTGGGATGGCTTAAGGCACACCAGTTAAATGATTGTTGTTTGGCTGTTGAAAGCCCGCCATGAAAAGAGCGCCAAAGCATGCAAAACCCGGAAATAAAACGACCGAACACGGATTTTTACCCGAATATACAGTAAAGTGTCCGTGTTCGTGTTCGGGTAACAAAAATCCAATTATTCGGTACGAACACGAATAATACAGTCCGTGTTCGCTCAACACTATTTATAACGCAAAAAAATAAAAATTTGCAGAGGTGATCAAATAGCACCAAAAGAAAGCTCTATTTGTGCGAGAGAAAAAAAAATTGCGTTGCACGACTGCACAATTGTCAGTTAACCTCCCTGGCGGTATGATTCTTTCGGATTTTAGGTGCTGAAAGCGATACAATTATTTTGCATGTAATTCTTAAGAACGAGCAGCCCAAACCAACTATTTACATATGATTTTTTTTTTTACTGTGCGTTCTTCTTTATAACAATATACATACTGTATATATACACATATATATACACACACACACATATATATATATATATATATATATATATATATATATATATATACACACACACACACACACGTATACATATATCATATATATATATATATATATATATATATATATATATATATATATATGTGTATACATATATTATTTATATATATATATATATTTATATATATGTGTGAGTGTGTATGTATATATATATATATATATATATATATATATATATACATGTGTATATCTACAGAAAAAGTACAGTAAAACTGCAGGAAAGGGCACTGGTGGGCAAACTAATGTGAATTTTTTTTTATTTTGTAATGTATAAGTGTGTTTGGTGTGTTTTACTGTTTGAATTTGCCGCCGGTTCCACCCCCCTGCGAGCGTCACGTCGCAGGAGACAGAAGTCGGGGCACAGAGCATCGGGAGGAAGATCCAGCCGCTGCACACTGCCGGGATACATCGCTGGATCCCAGGGACAAGGTGAGTACCCTCTCTTACAGGATCCAGCGATCTCCCTGGCGGTGAAATTTAATGCCGAGCCACACTCGGGAATACCGCTAGGGAGGTTAAAGTAACGCAGTGCCGAATTGCAAAAAATGGCCTGGTCATTAGGGGGGAAACCTTCTGGTCCAGAAGTGGTTAACCATTGCTCAGACAGCTGTAGACCCACATGCAGACCAACAATTCCTTAGGACTGGAGTTACTGACAAGCTGTAGACCCAGACACATCGCATTACTCATCTGTACACACATAAGGAAACATGACTGTGCGGATGTGTACATGCAAAGATGTATGTTTCCTTATGTGTGTTAGCTGACTGGATAACTCTAAGCGTTTTATATGCACAGCAGTCTGACTCATCTCATATATGAGTGCAAGGAGCCTATATCCATCTATTTCACAGCTGTCTGAGTGACTTTAGCTGAAGCATGCGTGGTAATGGAGTTGATTTACTAAAGCATTAGGCTGTTGACCTAGTAAAGTGAATGATGGGCAGGTTTCTGAGCTTGGGACGTAGATGTTGCTCCTCATGTAGCACGTATCCAATCTATGCTTAACCACCTCAATACCGGACACTTTGAGGCTCCATACACGCTAGTTTTTAAAAAACGCTTCTAGCAGCAGCTTCTGAGCATTTTTTTCTGCTTCAAGTAACTAATAGTGTTATCCTATGTGCCCATGCACACTATTTTAGTCTAGAGGCATTTTTTAAGCGTCAGCTTTTAAGAACAGAAAAAAAAAACACTTTTGGGAGCAATTTGCATTTTTGGGAGAGATTTGCCAGCAGAAAAAAAAAAGCTGTCAGCTTCTAGAAGCACCTAAACTCTGCTAACCTCTACTAAGAACTGGTTTACAGCATTTTTTGTTTTTTTCTTAGTGGATCTCCCGCCGACATCCTTAACAACCAGTGTATAGCTGGTTGTTAAGGAACGGGTGGGCAAGCTGGCTGCCGAATCCTCGACAACGGACGACTTGTTAGCTCTAGGTGTATTTCCTCGCTGACAGCTGAATGTAAACAAAACAACTGTGGGCAGTAAAAATTTTGAAAAAAAACAATGCGGGGGTCCACCCCCAATCCATACCAGGCCCTTTGGGTCTGGCATGGAAATTAATGGGAACCCTCCTTCTTTAGGAGCCTGGAAAGCATTGCACTAGCGATCAGCAGATCACTGTTGTTATGAAGGACTCCTGCAGACTGTCAGTGTAAGCTGTCTTCCCGTACATCCTAAAAACGGGCGGAACATGTAACATTTTCCCGAAGGTGAGCGTACCCTTCAAATGTTTAATTTTAATTGACCACTTTTAGAAAGGCTATGTTACTGGAAGACAGGTCTCCTACTTATATGAAGCACTATAAAAGTGAAAGGAATAAAACAGCTTATGTATTTTGTCCTGTGAAGAGCTTTTTTTTAATGCTCATATTTCTGTAATTTTAATCAAAATCATTTTTGGCGTGTTATCTGCATGTTTACTTACTGTATTCTTTTCCAGATTTTCTTTAAGCAAAACCAGAAACAGTTTGAACATGTTGGTGCTTCAGTAACACAAACTAAACAAAAAGAAATATGCAGGCTGTTTAACCATGCCACTGCTCTTCAACCGCTTACTTAACTCCATGATGAACTCATCTAAAGGTTATGCCTGACATCCTGCACACACAAATACAGTATGTTCATTATTTCCACATATTTCAAGGTGCAGTTTATTGATCCTGTGGTTACAAATATAGCAGCTTGCCTTGCAGAGGTAAAACATTGGACTCCATAAAAAGTCTTGTTTAGAGTATGTTATAAAATAGTGAAAACACCCTTTCCATAATTTATATGCAAGCAATTACTGTAGTTCCTCACAGACCTTTTGTTCATTGTTTTATTGAAAGTTCCTGTCTGTCACAAGTAGGTTTTTCTGCATATGAGCTTTTAATTATACTGTAGATTATCGCTATATACCGTATGTCCCGGTGGTGAGCACTATCTGTTTTTGCCAGGTAAATAACCAGCAGTATTACCAGTGGCAGTATAGTGGTGGAATGATAAGTCCAGTGTACAGTCATGTTGGAATAGGAAGGGCCATCCCCAAACTTTTCCCACAAAGTTGGGAGCATGAAATCGTCCAAAATGTCTTGGTTTGCTGATGCCTTAAGAGTTCCCTTCACTGGAACTAAGGGGCCAAGCCCAATCCCTGAGAAACAACCACACACCATATTTCCCCTCCACCAAAGGATTTGGACCAGTGCACAAAGCAAGGACCATAAAGACAGGAATGAGCGAGTCTGGGCTAGAGGAACTTGACTGGCCTGCACAGAGTCCTGACCTCAACCCAATAGAACACCTTTGGGATGAATTGGAGCAGAGACTGCGAGCCAGGCCTTCTTGTCCACATTAGTGTCTAACCTCATAAATGCACTTCTAGAAGAATGGTCAAATATTCCCATAGACACACTCCTAAACCTTGTGGACAGCCTTCCCAGAAGAGTTGAAGCTGGTAATGGTAAAGGGTGGGCCAACTCAATATTGAGCCCTCTGGACCAAAACTGGGATGCCATTAAAGCTCATGCGTGTGTAAAGACAGGCATCTCAATAATTTTGGTAATATAGTGTATGTTATGGTGCCAATCCTGGAACAATGGCCACACTAGTCCTTACAGATATCCTAGGCAAACAACAAATTGAGCCGGTAAAAGAAGCTTATTTCAGCTTCTAAAGGGTGTATTTAAATGGCAGATTAGTGTTGCCCTCCCTGCAGAGCTGCTTGCAGATGTGTTTGCATCCACTTTGGAACTGAAAAGATGCAGCCCATAAAAGTGGACTCACATGCAGCACCAGGATGGATACAATCACTGCATGTGAATCCACTTTTATGGGCTGCATGCATGCAGTTCCAAAGTGAATGCAAACAAACCTTCCAGAGGCTCTGCATGGAGGATGGCACTAATCTGCCATCCGAATGAGCACTAAATTATCACCCTACACACATATATCTTTAATGGCTGTTATCAAGAAGTATGTCTTTAATGTTTAAATAAATATACCATTCCATTAGATGCCAAAGACTGAACACAAATCAGATCTTGTTTAAATAAATATTGATATATTCTGTTAGATGCCAAAAACTGGACACAAATCAGAAGGCCCCAAAGTCATTCCATTGTCTCACCTGTTAATGGCTGCATTGTAAATTCAGGCAGTGACTTGCCAAAAAATGCTGTCTCCATTTGCGTTTATGAATGGTAATATGAGGGGTTTAGCATTTTACAGGCAATTTGTCTGGCCGTAATAATGCACTTAATCCAAAACCAGTAGAGACTATCTACCATTTACAGAAAGAAATAAAAGCCACCTAGTGCTCCAGTCCCCGAACACTGACTATAATACCTTTATAGACATCTCAGGCAAACAGCAATACAGCCTTATTTGTTGTTACTATGCATGTACATACATACTGTAGGTTGATGTATTGATATATACAATAGATAGATTGATTTTACTTTTAGCTGTATTTTCAATTGAAGATTTAGAGTATCCAAATTTGTTAGGGCAACCAATACTAAAGATGACAAGACTTCTTCCACTAGGAAACAAGACATCAGTGTAAAATAAATGCTCTAGATTTGAATGTTGTGCATTTTCCACTGTAAATTTTTATAATTGTGAATGCCTCTGTTTTTTCCTCGTCACGTCACTTATGTATACTTCTCAAAATCAGCCCTGTTTTTACTTAATGTCATTTTTACATGGCACCTTCCCCTCCTATATAGAGAACCAGCTGGCTTGGAAAGGCTCTTTTATATGCAAAAAAAAGCAAGCCAATCATTTACAATTCAATTCTGTGAAAGTGTCGTTCATCTCTGACTTTCTCAGAAAAAATGTCACTGTGTTCTGTTAAAGCATTGTTTGAATGAGTCATTGCTGATATCTGACTGCGACTATAAGAGTAGCTTTTTCCTAGCCTGGGGAAGAACCTTAATGCTGCTTACTTAAACCAAAATCTTAAAAAGCTTGCTAATTTTATTTTATTGGTGAAAATGTTCTTTTTTTTTTTTTATCTAAATAAGTGCTGTGTCAAGTTTTTGTTTTTTTTTTTCTTTTTTTTTATAGTGTGCTTACTATTATTAACTAGTGTATTTAATTTTTTGGGTAAATTTACATGAACTGAAAAAATGGTATGATGATTGCCCAGCAGAGGGCAACATAGATGTAAAGGTATCACACGTCAGTTCCACTCGCCCAAAGCAATACAGAAAGGACAGACAGTCAGACAGTCAGACAGATAGATAGATAGATTCATGTAAGAAAAGTGCACCCCATGGAATTTTTTTTACTTTTTTAACATATTTGAACAGGTATTATTATATTTTGTAAAGCGACTATATAATACATCTTCATTCAGACAATGCCTGCAGATAAAGATGATACACTTGAAGAACACATACAATTGACATGGCGTATTTAATCGTATCATCTAAACAAAGGAGAATGCACTTTTGTCATGTGAAAAAGTTTATACACCCCTACATTTACCACCAATTAAAATCCGTGAAATTAGAATCTTGTGTTCCAGATTAGGTGCCAAAGATTAAGATATCTAAGGAGCATGCAGGTCTTATTAAGGGCCCATTCACTCTGTGTGCAGTTACCTACATTTTCCACATGAAAAATTGCAGGTAACTGTAATGAAACATGCAAAACAATAGTCTTCTGTGTGTTATGTTCAGACCAGAACACTGTTTCATTGCATTCCAGAGCAGTGCCATATATTTTTTGCTTGTTTATTATGTATTCAGTCTGACCAGACTTCTGAGGTTGAGCACCCCCCCCCCCCACACACACCTGTACTCTATCAGTGTCCACTATCAAGTAGATATAGGAGGAGTCCCTTGTAGTGCATTAGCACATCTCTCCCAGCAAGGAGTGTTGTCTCCAAGGGTTAGAGAGGCTGGATTCATCCCTTTTTTATGGATAGTGTAGGACCCACTGACAATGGGGTACTTTGACGTAGTGGTGGGCTTGAGCACGATATGGCCATATGGTGGGACCAAATCCCCATTTTTATTTATGGATTGTCTCCATATTTGATAGTCATTTCTTTTGCATGTGTGGGCTATTCTTTTTTAATATACATGTCGCTTGGTTCATAGCTGCACCGGCTTTAGATATACATGTTCAGGGTTTGCTCCACCAATTTTTTGCTTGTTTATTATGTATTCAGTCTGACCAGACTTCTGAGGTTGAGCACCCCACCCCCCACACACACCTGTACTCTATCAGTGTCCACTATCAAGTAGATATAGGAGGAGTCCCTTGTAGTGCATTAGCACATCTCTCCCAGCAAGGAGTGTTGTCTCCAAGGGTTAGAGAGGCTGGATTCACCCCTTTTTTATGGATAGTGTAGGACCCACTGACAATGGGGTACTTTGACGTAGTGGTGGGCTTGAGCACGATATGGCCATATGGTGGGACCAAATCCCCATTTTTATTTATGGATTGTCTCCATATTTGATAGTCATTTCTTTTGCATGTGTGCGCTATTCTTTTTTAATATATATGCAACATGTTGGCATATTATCGCACCGTTCCGCATAGTCCTGCATATTACTACACAGAAGTGCAACACCCTGTGCTGTTGTGTGGTGACATGAATGAAGTGTCACTTTGTACACTTCAAATAAAGTTAAGTTAAAAAAATTAAAGGGAAGCTGTTGGCTGCAATACAATGTGTATCACACTGCCCCCTGCTGTTTCGCTCTGCAGCTCAAAACGCTATGGTGGCAGAAGCAGTTTGGGCTACAGGGCAACGTGAAGTTTCACAGGCTCCTAAACTTAAAATATCTAGAGGCTTTGCCATTGATGCGCATGTTGTCACCTTACAAAGATCAAAAGAGCTCTCTAAGGCCCCTCAAAAAGAAGATTGTGGATGCCTACAAGTCTCTCAAGAGTTTTAAAAAGATTGCCAAATTATTTAAAAATCAAACTGTAGTAAATGCAGTTAATCCCCTTTGATATTTGTTGCCTTGCAAATGTCCAGTATAATAATAAGAAATTTGCCAATTCAAAATTAAAGTAACAGTGTCATTGATTTACTAAAACTGGAGAGTGCAAAATATTGTGCATCTGTTCATGGTAGCCAATCAGCTTCTAACTTTAGCTTATTAAATTAAGCTTTGACAATAAAACTTAGAAGCTGGTTGGTTTCTCTGCAGAGCTGCACCATCGAATTTGTTTGTAATTCGGAAAAGGAACATTTTTTTTAAGTGTAGCCCCAGCCAAAAGAATAATGTTTAATGTCCATTGTGACAGATTGCATTATTAGTCATTACTACTGAACTCAACCTCGTAACTGATACTGACCATTTCCTCCACCCCCACGACCCCCCCCCCCCACTTGTGACTTCTCCCTCCCCTCTCTGTTTTTTTTATGTCTTTATACCTCACAGAGGAATTCACGTCAATCGACTGATTAGTGGATTCAGGGGACGAGTCGGAGGCAGTAGCAGCCAGAGTTGCATTCAAAGGGTCAAGCTCAGTATCTGAAAAACGTACCTTTTTTTCAGTAAAATGTATTTGTGGATGGTTAGGTAGAAAAGGTTTCCTCCATAAATAAACACAGTCACTCTCATAGTCCAGACGATCTCTGGCCATCTTATCTTTTTTTCCTGCGATAACATCCTTTTCCAGCTTATCCAATCTTTTATTTAAGCCAAGCTCTGAAAAGTTGCTGTGATCCTGTAAAGTTGTCAGATCCTTCTGCATAGTGGATATCTCGTTCTAAAGCTTTTCCAATTCCTTGGTCCTGGAACTAATGATGATCTGTATCAATCAAAGAACTTTATCTCCCAGTCTTTATAAGAGTAAAAAACACACTCCTCATTGGTTACAGTTCAAAGGATCCTTTCGGTGCGGGGTAAATGAGTGTTCATGTTGTCTTCACATCAGAAGAGGTGATACGATCCATTCTACCACCACCAATAAGGACTTTAAAATTCATTCATTTATCAATTGTGACACCAGGTATCTAGTTTACATTATCACATGTGAGCTATGTTCCATTCAGTTTGTGGGCCGAACGACCCGCAGATTGAGGGATCGGCTCCATGATCATCTTTGTGATATTGAAAAGAATCACTCTACTCTATAGCAAAACATTGGAATGAGTGCCATATAAAAGATGTAACCATTTTATACATACAGGGAGTGGAAAGAGTAATTTTTATCAAAAAGAGGGGGTGATAAATTTAGAATACTTTGTAAAAAAAAAATAGTTTTTTTTGGATCTTCATTTTAAAGGCTAGGAAGCCCTCGGGTCTGAATTTTGACCGGCGGGTCTGAGTGTCTCCCACTTTTATGATTAGGGGATGCATCCTATTTTGTACATTAGGATATAATATTTATTTAGTAGCCTATATATGGGTTCACATATGCTTTTTTGTTGTGTAGATCTTGCTCTTTAGTGGCATGTTTGCCATAGGTTTGGCTAGGTTTATATATGTTATATGCATAATCGTGTCAGCGGGCTCTGTAACGAACAGAGGAGGCCGGCAGGTGGTGCTGTGGAGCAGAGCAGAGCAGAGCAGAGCAGAGCGCGCAGGATCAGTGTCTGTGTGCAAGTGAGAGGAGCGGGGTGTGACAGACCGGGTGTGTGAGTCCCCCCCACCCCCCTCAGAGGAGCGGCAGCGTCCGGGCGAGAACCCACCCCCCAGAAAGGAAACGGGCGGTGAGCGGAACGGTAACCCCCCCTCTCCATTGTTGCGGCGTCCGGTGCTAAGAGGCCCCCCCCACCGAGGTAAGAGCGGGCGGCGGTAACCCCCCCCCCCCTTGTAAGAGCGGGCGGCGAGCGGTGCGGTAACCCCCCCCCCCCCCTTGTTGAGGGCGGTGTACAGTAAACTGTCCCTTGCGGCGAGCGGTGCGGGAACCCCCCCCCCTCAGAGAGGAGCAGAGGAGACTAGCTGGCCGGGAAGTGACCGAGGGAAGCGGGGTGCTGAGAGGAGACTGACCGACTGAGGGAGGAATCACAGCCAGGAACTGCTAGTGACAGGCTTAAAGGGACACACACTAGGTAAGTAAGACTGGTGACTGAGATTGAACAGTGACTGTGGGTGTAGTGTAGTACCTGAGTGTCTGGGAGTACCTGTTGCTACCTGAGTGTTCTGGGAGTGGTGCGACTGGCCGGGCTGTGCGTCTGACCGGGCTGTGCGACTGTTGTGCGTCTGACCGGGCTGTGCGACTGTTGTGCGTCTGACCGGGCTGTGCGACTGTTGTGCGTCTGACCGGGCTGTGCGACTGTTGTGCGTCTGACCGGGCTGTGCGACTGAGTGTTGTGCATCTGACCAGGCTGTGCGACTGAGTCTGACCGGGCTGTGCGACTCAGTGTTGTGCATCTGACCAGGCTGTGCGACTGAGTGTTGTGCGTCTGACCAGGCTGTGCGACTGTTGTGCGTCTGACCGGGCTGTGCGACTGTTGTGCGTCTGACCGGGCTGTGCGACTGTTGTGCGTCTGACCGGGCTGTGCGACTGAGTGTTGTGCATCTGACCAGGCTGTGCGACTGAGTCTGACCGGGCTGTGCGACTGAGTGTTGTGCATCTGACCAGGCTGTGCGACTGAGTGTTGTGCGTCTGACCAGGCTGTGCGACTGAGTGTTGTGCGTCTGACCGGGCTGTGCGACTCAGTGTTGTGCGTCTGACCGGGCTGTGCAACTCAGTGTTGTGCGTCTGACCGGGCTGTGCAGCTCGGTGTTGTGCGTCTGACCGGGCTGTGCGACTCAGTGTTGTGCGTCTGACCGGGCTGTGCGACTCAGTGTTGTGTGTCTGACCGGGCTGTGCGACTGAGAGTGTTGTGCGTCTGACAGGGCTGTGCGACTGAGAGTGTTGTGCGTCTGACCGGGCTGTGCGACTGAGAGTGTTGTGCGTCTGACCGGGCTGTGCGACTGAGAGTGTTGTGCGTCTGACCGGGCTGTGCGACTCAGTGTTGTGCGTCTGACCGGGCTGTTGCGACTCAGTGTTGTGCGTTCGGGCTGTGCGAGTTAGCGTTGTGCGTCTGACCGGGCTGTGTGACCCAGTGTTGTGCGTCTGACCGGGCTGCGTGACTGTGAGTGTTGTGCGTCTGACCGGGCTGTGCGACTGAGAGTGTTGTGCGTCTGACCAGGCTGTGCGACTGAGAGTGTTGTGCGTCTGACCGGGCTGTGCGACTGAGAGTGTTGTGCGTCTGACCGGGCTGTGCGACTCAGTGTTGTGCGTCTGACCAGGCTGTGCGACTTAGTGTTGTGCGTCTGACCGGGCTGTGCGACCCAGTGTTGTGCGTCTGACCGGACTGTGCGACTGAGAGTGTTGTGCGTCTGACCGGGCTGTGCGACTCAGTGTTGTGCGTCTGACCGGGCTGTGCGACTCAGTGTTGTGCGTCTGACCAGGCTGTGCGACTCGGTGTTGTGCGTCTGACCGGGCTGTGCGACTCAGTGTGGTGCGTCTGACCGGGCTGTGCGTCTGACCGGGTGGTGCGACTGGGAGTGTTGTGCGACTGACTGGGCTGTGAGATTGTGAGTGTTGTGCAACTGAGCGTCAAGTGAGTGAAGCGGAATACCACAGGGTGAGAAGGTAGCGTTAGGAAGCCAGAAAATAGCCACATAGGATAGACTTAAATCGCTGAATCCCCATTAGATTAGATAGTAGGTACAATGCCCGGCGGGTGTGGAGATGCGACTCGGTGTACATCTTGTGATATGTATGCGTTCCTCGGTCATGCGATCGAGGGCGAATACAAATGCGCAAAATGTGAGCACGTTGCTTCCCTGGAAGCTCAGGTCCTGAATCTAGGGAAGCAGCTGGCAACACTGAGACGAATGTCCATACCGGAGGAGAGCCAGGATTGTACCAGTCAGGTGCAGGCAGGGGTCTGCACAGAGGTGGGCGGAGTATCGGAGGTACAGGCATCAGAGCAGAGTAGAGGGGTGACAGTTAGGAGGGGTAGAAGGGAACAAGGCAAGGAGGCTGATCCTGGGCTGGAGCACCCCAACAGATTCGCCCCGTTGAGTGATGTTGGGGAAACCAGTCAGGGACCAGCATTGCTGGAGCAGAGTGACGCCCCTAGCTGCCAGGGGAAGAACTCCTCCAGTGAGGCCGGGAGAAAGGGAAAGGAAAGACAGGTGCTGGTGGTAGGGGACTCAATTATTAGAAGGGCAGACAGTGTAATCTGTGACATAGACCGTGTGTGCCGAACAGTCTGTTGTTTGCCGGGCGCTCGGGTTCGGCACATCGCGGATCGGGTGGACAGATTACTGGGTGGGGCTGGGGAAGACCCAGCTGTCATGGTACACGTGGGTACCAATGACATAGGCAGAGGAAGACGGAGAGTCCTAAACGATTTCAGGGACTTAGGCGCTAAGTTGAGGACTAGGACCTCCAAGGTAGTATTTTCCGAAATACTACCTGTACCTCGAGCCACACCAGAGAGGCAGCGGGAGATTAGGGAAGTTAACGAGTGGCTGAGGAGCTGGTGTAGTAAGGAGGGTTTCGGGTTCCTGGAGAACTGGGCCGACTTCTCAGTCGGTCACCGGCTCTTTGGTAGGGACGGATTGCACCTAAATGGGGTGGGTGCAGCCGTACTGGGTGAGAGGATGGCCAAAAAGTTAGAGGGGCTTTTATACTAGGGAATGGGGGGGAGGGTACAGATGTAGAATTAGCCAGTGGAAAGCAAGATTCAGAGGGCAGAAATGGGGGCATTAGCGGTAGGGTGTTCGGAGCTCCTAAACCCAGGGTGGGTACGGGGAAAAATCAAGAGAGCAGCCTAAAAACATCAAATGAGGATAAATGTAACCAATCTAAATTACGAGGCTTGTATACCAATGCCAGAAGCCTGGCCAACAAGATGGGAGAGCTGGAGCTGCTGATGTTTGAGGAGGACTTAGATTTTGTGGGGATAACTGAGACTTGGTTCGACAGCTCTCATGATTGGATGGCGACCATTCAGGGGTATTCCCTTTATCGCAGGGATAGAGAGGGTAAAAAAGGGGGAGGGGTATGTCTGTATATTAAGAACAGTATACAGGTAAATATGAGGGATGATATTAATGGAGCTATGGACGAGGCAGAATCCCTATGGGTAGAGCTTCAAAGGGAAGGCACGGTGGGGAAGGTAATATTGGGCGTATGCTATAGGCCCCCCAACCAGAGTGAGGAGGGGGAGGCGGACCTCATGTTACAGATAGGATTGGCAGCAAGGATGGGAAATGTCATTATAATGGGGGACTTTAATTATCCGGATATAGACTGGGCAGAAGGAACCGCGCACTCAGCCAAGGCTAGGCAGTTCCTAAATATTTTGCAGGACAATTTCATGGGTCAGATGGTGAATGCACCGACAAGAAACAATGCGGTACTTGACCTACTGATTACCAACAATGCAGACCTGCTCACGGATATAGAAATACGGGAAAACTTAGGGAGCAGTGACCATAGGTCAATTGGTTTCAGTATTAATCACAGTAATAGGAAACACAAGGGTAATATTAAGACGCTGAATTTCAAAAGAGCCAATTTCCCTAAACTGCGCTCACTGCTAGAAAATATAAAATGGGATAGAACCCTGGGAACAAAGAACACGGAGGAAAAATGGGAGTGCTTCAAGAGCATACTTAACAAGGGGGTGGGCCAGTGCATTCCACTGGGAAATAAACTTAAAAGAACAAAACTAAACCCTGGGTGGCTAAACTCCAACATAAAAATGTATATTAGAGCTAAAGAAAAGGCCTTCAAAAAATACAAGGCTGAGGGGTCAGTGGCAGCATTTAAGCATTATAAAGAGTGTAATAAGAAATGTAAAGATGAAATCAGGGCGGCTAAAATAGAACACGAGAGACATATAGCGGAGGAGAGTAAAAAGAACCCCAAGAAGTTCTTTAAGTATATAAACAGTAAGAAAGCGAGGCCAGAACACATTGGCCCCATAAAAGATGATAAAGGAAAAATGGCCACTGAGGACAGAGAAAAGGCGGAAGTGTTAAATAATTTCTTTTCTTCAGTCTTCACAAAGGAATCGGGGGTCTACACGAACCCAGCTTGTAAGGCCGAACTAAATAATACACCTCAGGAAGTGCCGCCATGGCTAACAGAAGATAGACTTAGAGCTAAACTAGAGAAGCTTAACATAAATAAATCCCCGGGACCGGATGGCTTGCACCCGAGGGTTCTTAAAGAGCTCAGCCAGGTGATTGCCAGACCATTATTCTTGATCTTTAAGGATAGTTTACAGACGGGTATGGTGCCAGCTGATTGGAAAAAAGCCAACGTGGTACCAATATTTAAAAAGGGGCCGAGATATATCCCGGGTAACTATAGGCCGATCAGCCTAACATCTGTAGTCTGCAAAATATTGGAGGGGATGTTAAGGGACCACATACAAGACTTTAGTAATGAAAACTGTATTATTAGTATTAATCAGCACGGATTCATGAAAAATCGTTTGTGCCAAACCAATCTATTAACCTTCTATGATGAAGTGAGCTGCCACCTAGATAAAGGTAAGCCTGTGGATGTGGTGTATCTGGACTTTGCAAAGGCCTTCGACACCGTTCCCCACAAACGCTTACTGTACAAACTAAGGAAGATAGGTATGGACCATAAGGTGAGTACCTGGATAGAGAACTGGCTCCAGGGGAGAGTACAGAGGGTGGTGATTAATGGGGAGTACTCGGATTGGGCGGGTGTGGAAAGTGGGGTCCCCCAGGGTTCTGTCCTGGGACCAATCCTGTTTAATTTATTCATAAATGATATAGAGGAGGGGATATCTAGTACAATCTCAGTATTTGCGGACGATACTAAATTAGGCATGCCAATATCTTCTATGCAGGATGTGGAAACCTTGCAAGCGGACCTGAACAAAATAACGGAGTGGGCAACTACATGGCAGATGAGATTTAATGTTGAAAAATGTAAAGTAATGCACTTGGGGGCCAGAAACCAGAAAGCAAGCTACTCGCTAGGGGGGGAACCTCTGGGTGAGTCTAGGATGGAAAAGGACTTAGGGGTACTGGTAGACAACAGGCTTGGCAGTGGCATGCAATGCCAGGCCGCAGCAAGCAAAGCCAACAGAATACTGGGATGTATAAAAAAGGGGATTCACTCCAGAAATAAAGAGATTATTCTCCCGCTCTACAAGACTCTGGTCCGGCCACATCTGGAGTATGCTGTCCAGTTCTGGGCACCGGTCCTCAGGAAGGATGTGCTGGAACTGGAGAAAGTCCAGAGAAGGGCAACAAAAATAATTAGGGGGATGGAGGACATCAGCTATGAAGAAAGACTACAAGCCCTGAACTTATTCTCTCTGGAGAAGAGACGATTGAGGGGGGGATATGATATCAATGTACAAATACTGTACTGGCGACCCGAGCATAAGGAACAAACTATTCAGAGAAAGGAGATACAATAAGACTCGTGGCCACTCACTAAAACTAGAGGAAAGGCGGTTTAACCTTAGAGTGCGTAAGGGGTTCTTCACTGTAAGAGCGGTAAGGATGTGGAATTCTCTTCCACAAGCAGTCGTATCAGCAGGGAGCATTGATAGTTTCAAAAAACTGTTAGATGGACACCTTAAAGACCACAACATACAGGGGTATACAATGTACGGCTAAAAGCAAACACACACACACATCATAGGTTGAACTGGATGGACTGATGTCTTTTTTCAACCTCACTAACTATGTAACTATGTAACTATGATCAATGTGCACATTTGCACAGTCTTACCATAAATACTTGGGTACGTTTAGATGTGCATAATGTGACATATACAATGAATATAGTTTAAAGCAATATGTATATGTACCTATGCATCTAGTACCGAAGTCTTTGTCATGCTGTAAGGTTCACATTTTAGTTCTTATCAGGTTTTCTAAACTGTTTAGGGCTTTTTTTGCTAGGATGTTTTTATCTATGGTAAGATGGATGATCGGTCTCTATGTCGGGATGATTAATCACCTGTGTATGTTTTATTGGCCACACACGGATGTGTTTAATTGTTAGCATGATTGCATTCAGCCATCTGCTTATTTTTTGTATGTATGTATATATATATATATATACCTGTGTGTGACCAACATTCCAGCTGCGACTAAGCACTAAGATAGGTGTGAAACGCATTAGCTGATCTGTTTTTTACTTCCATGTGCTGTATGGATTGTCGCTTTAACATATTTGGAACCATTAAAGGTGATTCAAGCAGTGTGCGGCCGTCCAGACTTCCTTTTCTTACATGTTTCTGATGCATGCAGGGCCAGCACCTGTTTTATGTCCAGACACAGCTGAGAAATAGAAGAGTAGTTTTCCTTGAGTGGTACACCACTTATCATGCTCCTCATACTGTAGTAAGTTACCCAATATTTTTTTTGTTTAAAATCACACTTGCATATATAGTAAAATATGTGCATTTGAAATAAAATGATGGCAAATAGCTTGCATTTCTGGTACACTTCTGGTACACTTCTGGTATGCAATTACATCAATGTGAGGCTTTGCCATATGAGTTTCGTCATCAAAGGACGTCTTGAGTGATGTGTTGAGTGATCACTGAAATGGAAGTTCAGGCAGTATCCTGAGTAGTCCTCAGTTGTTCTTGAGTTGACTTGCCAATAAACAGTTGAGATTTTCCTCTAAATGCAATGTAGACATTGTGCTGTAAGCTACAATTAAAAAAATGTGCCACTTAATAGTTAGTATCATAGGAAGCTAAACAGGCTTGTACAGTTTAACTGAATTTTTTTATGATTTAGTTTGTGTCAGATAACTTTTTTGTTGCTAATTTTATATTTTAATAAAACAATTCTACACCTAATAAGGGTTAAGTCCAAAAATGGTTTATTTTATTATAATTATTATTAGCTTGTTTCATTAAATTAGTTTAAAAAAAAAAACCTCAGGTGAGTACTAGGTCGATCCTAGCCTGAGGCAACCACACCAGCATAATACATCTGTCAGCAGTGTAAACTAAACTTGGGTAGGTTTATTAGAGTGAAAGGTGTTACATGGGATTTTTATTTTCTCTCATAATCTTCTAGTTCCATCTGCCTTTGATGCCTACATCAGTTTGGAAATGTACAACACATGGCTTGCCAATGAACACCCTTGCATGGTAATCTATGAACAATAGAGGGGGAACTGGCCCACCATCATTTTTTTTTTTTGGTTCCCCGACCCCTACCCCACCACATTCCTCTTCTCTTTTCTTCTCCTTTAATCCTTCACTGTTCTTTGCTCTCAAAACCATTTATGAGTATACTACTTGACTTTTACATTGGTAAAGTGCCTACTTTGAAGGCAATGAGAAAGCAGTTTAGGATCCATATATTCATCTGCCTTCCTCCTTCTCTATATCATCGGATTCAGGTTCCCATAACACAACTCAAACACCACTTAAACCCTTCCAATTTGTCTTTTTATTTAGGATACGATATGCCCCTTCTCAATTTCACTAAGATTATTAGAGCTCTAAGTTAATAATTTACATTGTACTAGTTCTGAAAACCTGTAGATAATCCATCTAACCAAAGGTACCCCCCGTTGAAAAATGCAATATCTAACAGAAACCATGGTAATATTATGGAAGGAACATGGGGAAATGTCCAATTTTCAATACCGTTTATTAGGTTACTATGTTCTCTGTACATTGACTTCTCCACCCACTGTATTACCTTTCTCTGTAGGGATACAAACCCCATTTGATGTCTTCTTAAGTGTACTGTTAAGATTATATGGTTAACGCCTATGTGTAAACTTGAATTCTCAATAAAATTCTTTGGAAAAAAAAAGAAATCATTTTTATTGAAAGAAAAGGGTAATACATTACAAAGTATTGAACCCATTGCACATAAGATGGTCCAGTAATCATACAATGTAAACAACCAGTACAAGAGGGATGCTAAATAGCATTACTGTAGTTTCCCATAATGATGTAGGTATGTAACCCCAATACAGGGGTTGAGCTTGTCACCCCAAGTGGGTGCAATCTGTGATCGGGCTCTGTTTAACATAGCTAAGAGGCTCCAATAAAGCCCATTCAGAGAACAAACACACAGAGAATAGTTAAGTAAACCAAGGTACTATACTATACTATACTACTAGAAATAACGAATAAAATGATTGTTGCCGGTATTAACCTGAGAATTACCTTATATATGTGATGAGGCCTGGGAGCTAGTTCTCCATTTGTCCCATTTTTTGTGATATACAGAAGCATTTTTGCTTTTGTATGCTATCAACTTTTCAAAGTGGCTCTGCAAGTTTACTTTGCGATTACCATCTCTAAGCTGGGTACACTTGCTGATTTCCATTCCTTAGTAATTGAGTTACGAGCTGCATATAGGATATGCATTAATATTGTTCTAATGGATGGATGATATTTTTCTGCACCTATACTTAACAGCTCTAAAGCTGGTGTGAAGGTGGTATAAATGCCTGATATCCATGTTTAAGAGAGGCAACCTTTTTCCAAAACTCCCTAATAGGGTTACAACTACATAAAATATGCAGTAGGTTGCCTGAGTGTTGGCAATTTCTCCAACATAGTTGTGGGGTATCTGGATAAAATTTCTACAATTTCACTGGAGTGATACACCACCTATGTAATAACTTCTGTGCAGTGTCCCAATGATCTATGCATGCTGATAATCTGCTATTTGCCCTAATAGCTTGTTGCCATTGTGCTAGCAAAATTGATTGTGATATTATGTCATCCTAAGATCTAGTTAGATCAATAAAAATTCAGTACATACATAAATGTATACTTACCCACCCTAAGACTGGTTTATTATGTACTAACACCTAAGATATGCACAAAAAAAGCTTCTTGATGTAAAATACAGGAGGATCATCATCATAATCAGCCAACCAGCTACCATAGTGGCTGTCCTATTACACCATTACACCTTGTTGGAAAGAGTAATGTGTTTATCTACCAAAGTTTCTTCAATGGAAATAAGTAAATATTTGCTTTTTTGTTTATGCAAATAGTGTTTGCTCAACTATCTATCCCTTTGTTACATAACAGAGAAAGAAATCACACAAAATGTAATATTTTGACAATATTGTTCAGGTGTAAAGATAATTGGACTAAATTTGATCTCACTATCATGGCTGTTTAACGTGTTCATAATAATTAGTCAATTTTGTGTTACCCAGTTTTTGAGTGACCATACACAAACCAACTGTGACCCGATTTTAGCTTTACCTTCATGAACAGGGAAAGATCAGGGCTCATAGGGTTCCCTCATCCTTATCCACTGCCAAGGCAAAGATGGCAAAAGTAGCCCCCACCCAACAGAGGCAGAGGAACCTCTGCTGTACAGTGGTGGTGGTAGATGCTAAGATAATGACACTGTTTATCTGCTCTAGTGTTACATGCTTTTGGTCCTTGAGAAAACAATTTGAATACAAAGGGGGATTGTAATGTGGTTATTAAACCTGTGCAAAGTAGTCATAAAATAAGCATGGGGAAAACTATCTGAGTTTTCATTAAGATTATGGTAAAACATGAGTTAATCCATCTAGTTACTACAGTAGCTTTCAGCTATTTTACAATGTATCCATTTTTTTCAAAGGCACATTAAGTGCCGGTTCACACTGAAGTGGCATGACTTCGGGGGGGCGACCTGTGAAGTCGCGTGCACTGCGACTTCGGCGCGACTTGCACGGACTTCATATAATGAATGTCTATGCAAGTCGCTCCAGGTCGCCCCGAAGTAGTACAGGAACCTTTTTCTAAGTCGGAGCGACTTGTGTCGCTCCTATTAGAACGGTTCCTGTAGCACACAATGGACCGCGACGGACCGCGACTTGTCAGTCTGACAAGTCGCGGTAGTGTGAATGGACACTAATCATGTTACTGGTACAAAGCATAATTTTTAACAAGCAGCTAAAATAAATAAATAAACGCATGCCAGATAATGGACAGTGAATAAAATAAGAGCAGCAACAAAGAAAAAAAAATAGCTAAGGGAAGAAGGGGAGAATGGAATTAATATTAATTAGTGCTTTTCAATTTTTTTTTCAATATACACATTTATAAATGAAGGCTGCAACTATAAATAGCTTTAATAATCCACTGCTGCCTGCAAACCCACCAACCCTTTTGTGTATTTTTGGAAAACCAGCTCTTCACTGCAACAACATGGCTACTTTACTTGTGTACGCTTAGTATGGACTTCCCCCCTTCTGAGTTGTCAGAGAGACTTGGCTGACAACGGTTGATGCTGCTTTTTCAGCTGCTCTGTCATATGGGAGATTTCAACATGGTTATGTTCCTAATATGTGTACACTACACATGGGCTCCAAAGGGGAAAGGGCACACTGTTCACTCACTGCACACACTGGGGACTCAATATGGTAAATGTTCCTCTTCCAGATGGTTTTGTTCAAGTGAGACATACAAAGCTGCAGTATTTGTTTAGGAAAAACTTTTGTCCACCATCAGATTTGCTTTCTTCTCATGATGTTATTTTCCCTGCTGGGGGGTTAACAAAGCTTGTGGCTGTAGCACTACCTCATGTTAATGTGCTGTAAGAATGAACGTCGGGGTCATGCAGATGTAGCCGGGACCAGACTACCATATTCTGAAAGTGCAGACTTATCTTTGTTCCTTTGGATTGTCTCTATGCCCCTCTAGTGTTGGATCTAAGATTATATTGTGATATTGCAGAGACTGAGAGAACAGCATTGTGGGAACTGTAGTCCTTTGTAAAGTGGTGACTATGCTGGATCATTTAGGAACTACCTTCCAATAAAGCTTGGGGGACAATGAAGCATTTTGGAAGAGACTATAAAAGTATTGGCTAAACAGAATTGAGGCATTTTACTCCTGGGACCCGTTGCGTGCACACCGGCCTGCCATGCAGAGAGAGAGTGAGACAGTGGATTGCGACCTACTGCACATTGCCCGACCCACTTGCAGACTCAGCCCCGGTGGAATGGATGTCTGTCGCAGCACTGCAGATATCCTGGCAGTATCGCTGATAGAGTGGAGTCGGAAGAAACCCCTGAGACAGCAGGGCACAGCCATCTTCAGGTCACAGAGTGTGGAAGATTGCATCGTCTGTTCCCTAGGGCCCTCGGAGATGGAAATCAGGATTTGGTGAGAAGGCACCTGCTCAAAGCTCAGATAGCAATTATTACAGTTCCTTGTTACACTGAACACAGACACTGAAGCAGATATTATATCCCTTAGGATTACAATTGGTCACCCTGCATTCCTTTATATATATATTAAACCACATTGGAAACTGCTTTATATGAACTCCAACTGCCGGTGAAGAATAGAACAAGGCCTTGCAAAGGGGGGACATTATTGTATGAGTCCTCTTAAAGGGGACACGTTCTGGTTTCTAAACTATCATATCTCTCATTAGAATACCGATGGTATAGGCCAATTCAGGGTTCCCCTTTAGGTTGACTGTTGGTTAACCATACAAGTGAGAGATTTACATGCATTATATAGAAGATTGTGTCTAGTGATATTATTTGATGTGATAACATTCTGTTTCATTATTGTCTTTTAATGTCAGTCTTGCTGATCTTTGGTAGTTTATTCAGGGTTTAGCTGACTGACATAATTCCACACATTTATTCATTGAGTAAAAGTTAAAACTCATTTATACTGTGTCAGTGTATATTTTAAAGGTGTATAGGTTATGTCTGAACTTAGAGTGTCAGGAGGGCTGGACGGTTCACAGGGTCAAAGCAGTGCAAAAGAACTTACACTAAACAGCAACCTTCAAGGGGGGTAGTGCTACACAGACATGGCATTTATTTTCCTCTAAAATTTAAACTGTGCTGTCCAGTCTTGAAGAGAAGTTGGCCTTGGGGCAATAGGTAATTAGAGGGGCACATGGTAAGCAAACACTTTGTATGTATATGCTGGGGACACAGGCAGGGTACACAGACAGCCAGTTCTCTAATAGTGTATTGATGCCAGAGTTATACCTTACAGGGTATGGAATGCAACACTTGGTTACTCACTACTGTGACATGCTTTGATAGGTCCTCTTTGAGTAGGCTTGATATTGCCTGATATTTCACACAGGCTCACTGCATTTAGAAAACAACTCCAACTTTCTTATTTTTTTGAAGCTTCCCTCTACATATACACAAGGTGCTGCAGCACTTTATTATAAGTGCCTCTGCATTTGCAATTATTCCTTAGTCCCACAAAAACCTGTTGATCATGCCAGTAAAGTCCAATGCAGCTCCCTGTGATGGGGTGGCAATGATGCTGCACCGCACCAGAATTCAGAGCAACATTGTCAATGTTGGGTAAGCTGAGCATGCTCAAACTATAGTGGTATAGGAAGATTGTGGGGAGGGTGTCCGTCAGCATTGTCACTGATGATTCACAAGCTTATAGCCTGTCATTCACTACTTGGCCATATCTCTACCTGCCCACTGCTTTCTAGAATCAGAACACTGCCTCTGTTACTGAAAACCGCCCACCTTGAGATGCAGAGTGTAAAGCTGGCCATAGACTGAAAAAAAATGTGTCTAGTTCAACAGCAACAAGCTGGAAATCGATCAGTGTGTGGGAATCTCTGCCCGACCGAAGTTAATCAATTGATTGACTTTGGTCAAAGGGACAAGCTGGATACATTTTGTCTCACAGCTAATTATGGGCACTTGCATGTAATCTCTCATCCAGTAATCAGATGTTAGTGATTGGCCTTGGACCCAGAATGCCTGTGTCCAGGGATAATCACTGGCATGGGATTCCAGCATGAGAGATTACATGAGAGTGGCCACGATTAGCTGTGAGTGGTGGCTCCCCCTAATTGCTTTCAATCAGGCTGCCTTCTCATATCTAATGCCAGTAGGGGTATATTCACAAGTGTGAATGCACTCTTAGATGTACTTTAAAGTTTATAAAATTACTAGAGAAGCAAGACAGTTTTTTTTTGTGATTTTTCAGAAATTTTGCTCAAAATTAAAGGTTTGACTTATATAAAATTAGCTTTTAAAAAAAGTTTCCCTTTAAAGCATAGGTGTCCAACCTGGAGCCCTCCAGCTGTTGCAGAACTACAGGACTCATGAGGCATTGCAAGAAAAGTCTCACGAGGCATTGCAAGGTTGGCAGTTACAAGCATGACTCCCAAAGGCAGAAGCATGATGGGACTTGTAGCTTCCGCAACAGCTGAAGGGCCACAGGTTGGACACCCATGCTTTAAAGCTAGAAGTGTGCAGTGCTTCTGTCTGTGATTTGCAGGCACTGTCTGACATGTTGTTTATTAACTTTATGGACAGTAATCTGCAAACATAAAAAGAGCAGACTATGAAAATTAATCATATGATTAAGCTGAAAGAAATCACCGACCGCTCCCAGAATGCACACTTTTGCTTTTGGCTCAAATGTTTGGCAAAGTAAAAGTGAGAAGAAATAAATTGCATGACTTTTAAACCGAATTCAGGCTCCATCAGACACTCCAAAACATAATGAAATATGTGCTTCTAAATTTTCTCTTTTAAAGCATCAGATTGTGTAGCGGAATGCACCAGATAAGAAACAAGCATCGGGCTCCACTTGGGAACCTGACACTTTGTTGGTAACAGAAATTCATCCTGTAGGAAAAGAGCTTGGACTCAAGGCTTCTCTTCCACGTGACAAAAACAGCAAAATAAGCTTCAGGCCCATCACCTTTCTGACCACTTGAACCTTTACACAGTTGATCCACTTTACACAGTTGGATCACCTGAACTTACAACCACTCAATGATCACAGAGCTTTGATGTGCCATCTAGCCAAATATGTGCTCAGGGACCTGCAGATCATAGATGCTCCTTTGCTGGAACCTGAATACTGTTCTCAGCACTAATACAACAGTCTGAGCTGCAGATAACCACTTCATTCAGAGTGATAATAAAGAAGGCAAACAGTGAAACTGCAGTATTGACGCTCTTGTCATAATCATTTGCACATCATGCCAAACTTACCTGGATGTTTACCCTCCTACAGTGTTGACAGACCAGATCTGTTTCTGGATGTCCAATATTGACACTGTTGCTGCCACCAACGTCTCCATATCTTCTTACAGGTTTTGCTTAATCCTCTTTGGCCAATGAGTGGCTGCTGATAAAATACCTTCTGCACTGGTGTTACATTATCCATAGTCCTGGCCCTCTTCTCAGCCAGGAGGGTACATTGAACTGTGTAGGCAGTGTACACTAGTTTAAAAAATGCAAGGACAAAAAAGAAAAGTGGTTTTTTTTTTCTGCTAGTAAGTTTCCTAGCAATTTCTAAAGTGCTACTTTAAAACTCCCTTATTGCTGTCTGCAATAAACGCGTAACTGCACCTTTGGTTAAATACAATTCAGCATATTAGAGGATTATCCATTAAAATTTTGTACTAACATGGAAGTTGTTAGAGTTGAATGTATGGGTTGGATATGGGTGTGGGGGGTGTACCTCAATTTAGCTAGTTTGTATTGATACATTTGTCCTTTTTAACGGTTTTACAAAATATGTTATAGTGTAAGCCTTTTTTCTAAGGTTGTTTTTTGTATTTAATAAAGTTTCACGTGAGTAAAATTGAGTGTTGATTCTAATCATTTTTTTGGTTAATAATTATCTAACACATCTTATATGAAATATACAGGGCTTTTAAGATATACACGCTGACAAATTTATAAAAATCAAATCAAATCAATTTTTATTCAATGGATTCAAAAAACATTACTAAAAAGAGATTTTAATAGGATTGTGTAAGTAAACTCATTACTGCTAAAACGTAAAACAACCAGGCAACCTCTAATAAATTCACCCTTACTGAATCATGCAATCCATACATTTGCAAAAGCACTTAAAGTATGCAATCAATATTGTCCACATATACTATAGATGTATCGCATTACTGCCAATGATAAGTAGAGGGCTAAATTATTGCTTGACACATTTCACACAAGGCTTCATCAGGCACAAGGCTTCAGAAGGATTCAGAGAAATTCTGATAATGTGTGCAGGGGGTAATTACTGCAATCCTCAAACTGGATATTAATCAATCCTATATACCCTCCAAATGGGGATGGGGGGGGGAGCAATGCTCAAAAGAGGGTAGAACATGCAAAAAAGCTGTTTCATATTTAAGGGTGGTGACTAGGCTAAGCGCTTTAGGGGACAAGTGATTCCTGAATAGGAGTAGCATTGTGAAGATATATTATACAGATATCTATTCTTAGACTAGAAATCCTATTCAATGCAATTAGTTATACACAGTATCTGCAGAGACTGCTTATTCATGTAACCAAAATCTACACATAATGGTGCCTAGAGATCTGAGCCAGCATGGTGGAAACCCAACCTATGGGTCTGCTACGTAAGTCAACTATCCATGGTCACCCCTGTCCGTCCTGACCTGATCAATCATACTCAAATGTAAGTAAGTATTCTCATTCTTTTACGAATTTAGCTACTCACGTACCTTTAAATCTGGTGCAAATCTATTAAGGCCTTTTTATAATGAGGGGATCTAAAACTGGACTGGTACTTTAGATGTACATTACCAGTCCCATATAATGAGGCAATACTATACAACTATTTTACTGTATATTTTTTACTTTTTATACATATTCTAGTGTAAGTCTATCTTTTGATAAAGTAACAGATAGCTACGGTATATCCATTAACATGGCAACCAGCTTACTGGGCAGTGCATTCTACAGTATATCCTGTAGAATAAATATTGGTAAATTAGACTCAATCAATATAGAGGGCAAAAATCAATATATTTATTCAAAGAGCTGTAACCTATTTGCAACAAATCAGATTTCCCAAGAACATTGTTTCTTTTCTCCATTTTTACCAACAAAAGCATATCTATGGTCAAAATTTAAAATCATAGATATATTTTCAAATTGTTTTTCATTATTTCTAGCCTACTCCTATTATTTGAATGATCTTGAAGTTTGTAAACTTACTTTGTGAATACTCTTTCATATTTACTTCCTGGAAATCTGTGACACCTATTCAGTATGCCCTGTGGGTAGGCACTGATGTGCCACACATTTCACAGAGCCTGCCTTCTGAACTACACAAGTGCTGAGAGAAGGAGTTTCAGTAGGCAGAGTTAGTACAGGAATCACTGTTTACAGGCAGAAAGTTACCATGGGACATGTAGTCCTTATGAATTGAAAGTAAACCTTAGAGGGGAAGCTGAAAAACATGCAGTAAATCCAGGACGTTGTGAAAAAAGATGGCCAACAGACAGGCAGAGCTCACAACACGAAAGGAGAGTTTTCAAGTAAGCTTATATTAAATTGTCAAAAATAACTATTATTTGTATAAAATTAAAGTGTATGGTGTGACCGTAAATCTCTTTTAATGAGTGGGCACAATTTTGTTAGTAAATAAATAAAGAGCAGTGCGCTGCTCACTAAGCCACGGATTACAAGTCCTGCTCACACAGCTATGCCTGCGGATTGCATTACTGACATAGGAACAAACAGAACAGGGTGTGTTCAAAAAGATAAAAAATTAAATTCTATTAGATCTGTGTAGTATCTATGTTGCTTTTAGTAATCATTTATTGATTCTGGTGGTAAATTAAGCATGTACATCGTATACAGTAAGGGTATGTATTAGGATCTAAGGTAATACAAATTTATATAGCTGAAAAGGGCTGAGTGACTAGTTCAGAAACACGGCACTGCTGTCTCCATTATTCACTGTAAAATCGAAATATAGCCAACACAGCTGACTTTCTGAAAGTTTGCAATGGAAAAAAAACAAATTAATTGCAGATTAAAATGTGAGTTATTTTAGCAAATTCCCTTGGCATACCCAGTAAATTGTGTTTCAGTACATGATAAAAAATGTTAAAACAGCTTGGAGCAATACGTTGCCAAGAGGATCTTTAAAAAAAAAAAAGAATTAGAAAGATATGTAGTGCAATGTTTTATGTAAAATGTTCGGCAACCCAGCAAAACAAATATTTGCTCCTAAAATTTTAACTACCCTGTTTTATAGAAAATTTCAGGTGGCTGTAAAGATCTTCAAAGAAGCATATATTCATTGTAGTCACTGAGCTAGAATATTGTATTCTTCTAGGGAAGTGAAGCTTACTAATTTTCAACTAAAGCCCAACTCCATTTTTCTCCTTCTGAATCCCAAAGCACCTTATTATATTACATATGCCTATTTTCTTGCACTTTATGGCTAGTTCTCTTCTTCCTTCACAGTGATGACGGGTGGAGGTGGTGGGGGAGTGTGGGGAGTCTTTGTTTATAGACAGCACACCACTCATGTAATGATGAGTAAGCACTGCATTGTGCAGGAGTACTGTGAGCATAATGATGCACCCATGTGTCCATGATGACCTGGACTCATAGGAAGTGGCTGAGGGAAAACCTTATTTTCCACTTATCATGAACTTGTTAGACTTGGTAAGGTCCCTGGGGCTGGATGGTCATGAGAGTTGATTTAGGATCAATAAATGGCTCTTGCTCACAGCACTCCACAGAAACTGCTCTACTAAAACTCAATGACAATATACCAACTGCTAAAAACAATGGCCCATACTCCATACTCTTATTTCTAGACCTCTCTGCAGCTTTTGATACTGTTGACCACTCACTCCTTCTCAATAAACTCCACTGCCTTGTTCTCCAAGATTGTGCACTGTCCTTGTTTTCCTCCTACCCAGGGCCGTCTTTAATATAGATTGGACCTTGGGCAAACATTTTCTTGGGCCCCCCTGCAATCACAGTATCCCTTATCACATCACTGCGCCCTGTTACATTACAGCCATTTTCACATCGCAGTGCCCATTTACACATCATGGTGCTCCTTATTATACACTTATCACACTGCTACTTTAGGATCCGTTAGCATCTAGGCATTGTGGGTGGAATTGCCTCGATTCTGCCTGCGATCCCGAATCTCCGCAAATCATGGGATGCCGTTGTGATCCCCATCACTTTTAAGTGCACCCCGATTGTGGCGGAATTATGCCACGATTGTCACCCGATGAATCACTGTACAATCGCGCAAACAGAATCATAGTATGCCTAGTGCCAAAAATAACTTCTTTTGGGCGACAGGCGTACCACAATTCTGTTTGCATGATTTTACTGTGATTCGTCGGATGACAATCCTGGCAAAATTGCGCCACAATCGGGGTGCACTTAAAAGTGATGGGGATCACAAGGGCATCCCATGATTTGCGGATTGCAGGCAGAATGGCGGTGATTACGCCTGTGATTCGGAATGCCTAGCTGTGAAAGGGGCCTTATGGCCGGAATACACGATAAGAAAATCAGCCGAAAATTTCCGTTCAGCGAAGGATCGGCCGATATTCTACTCGTTAATGCCCAGCCTTCACTGACCGATATCGATGTGATACGATACGATTGATACGATTGTGAACGAAAAATCCCGTTTGAAAAAAACGAGAAATTCTGTCGTCTCGTTTGCGAACGAACGATATTCTATATGTTGGTGTTAAAGTCGTTCATTTAAAATCTGTAGAACATCATCACGCATGCACTGTTTCGATGGTCGGCGGTCAAACGGTCGGGCGATATTCGGCCTGTGTATGTTGGCAACGTTTTTGACCACAGAACACTTTTTCATAAGTCGGTGGTCGAATGATCCGGCGATATTCGGCCCGTGTATTCCAGCCATTACAGATTGCAGTGCCCCTTATCACAAAGCCCCTTTATACATTGCAGTGCCCCTTATTACAAAGCCCCTTTATACTGTACATTACAGTGCCCCTTATCAAAGTGCACCAAACTGATAGAAATTGTTATTCAAAGTGTGACAGCGCTGAAAATTGGCCTGGGCAGGAGGAGGGTAAAAGTGCCTGATACTGATGTGGTTATAACAGAATAGACCCTAGTGGTCTCTTCTGTTATAAATGTCCCCCCTGCCTGTCAGCGATAATCTGATATGAGGATTTGAGTCAAGCATGCGCAGCTCACATAACATTTAGAGAATGCTATGTGTGTTACGGCTATGTCCCCCCCGTGCACATGTGAAGGAGTGACGTCACTGCAGCCTGTCCATTCAAGCGGTCAAAGGTTGAGAACCCAGAAAGAAGACTGGGAGAAGAGAGATGTGCCAAGGACCAAGGGGTGGAATGAAAGTGATTCAGTTTGCAGGTACGTTTGTCATAATGTGCAGTATACAGTGCATACTAGCACATTATGAAAAACTGGCAGGGGGATCAGAGTTTTTATTTTGTAAAATGACTTCACTACTGCTTTAGGCCTGGTTCACATGTATGCAGATTGGCAGCCCATATTTGCAAAGGCACAGCAGCCTATTCATTTAAATGGGCTGTCATACCTGCGTTTCCTTCAGAAAAAAGGTTCATGCATCATTCATTTATAAAATGTAGTGGCCATGAAATCGCTGCTTTTGCGCTATGCGACTTACCTGTGGTTCCTGCATACGCAAATGCACTGTTTTTTAATGTGTAGCTCGCTCATCTAAAAATGCAGCATGTTTGCTGGTGCAGGAACTGTAGGGAAATCGCATGGTCCAAATGCAGCGATTTCAAGGCCACTGCATTTTTAAAATGATGCATGCATCTTTTTTCTGCAGGAAACGCAGGCATGGAAGCCCATTCAAATGAAGGGGCTTCTGTGCCTGTGCAAACCCGCATACATGTGAACCAGGCCTAAAATAAGCCTATCAAGCAGTGAAATAGCACTGTGTGTGTGGAAGATATCAGCAACATGCTGTGTGCTCTCTAATCAATACAGCCACAGCCAGGTTAGGTCACTGTGTGTGGGGGGGAGGGGGGGCAGAGGACACAACTGTGTGTGTTTGTGGGGGGGGGGGGGCAGAGGATACAACTGTGTGTGTGGTGGGGCAGAGGACACAACTGTGTGTGTGTGGGGGGGGGGCAGAGGACACAACTGTGTGTGTGTGGGGGGGGCGGGGGCAGAGGACACAACTGTGTGTGTGTGTGGGGGGGGGCAGAGGACACAACTGTGTGTGTGTGTGGGGGGGGACAGAGGAGACAACTGTGTGTGTGTGTGGGGGGGGGGGGGTCAGAGGACACAACGGTGTGTTTGTATGGGGGGGCAGAGGACACAACTGTGTGTGTGTGTTAGGGGAGCAGGGGAGAGCAGAGGACACAACTGTGTGTGTGTGTGTGGGGGGGGGGGGCAGAGGACACAACTGTGTGTGTGTGTGTGTCTGAGTGGGGAGGTGGGGGAGAACAGAGGACACAACATAATATGGGGAGCAAGGGGAGTAGAAAGACCTACCTGATCCTTGGCAGCCGAGCTCTGATCACCATCCGTGGGCTGCAGGGCCCACACCTGTGCTGTTGGCTGCCACAGCACTCTGACATCGGCTCCACTACATGATCCTACCTCGAGGCCTCCGATCTCAGGCAGCGTGCATGGCAAGGGGCGGGGTCAGAGCTTCAGTGGAGCTCACGGCCCCATCTGCTCCTCCTTGCTTGAGGATTTTTTTTATCACAGCACGCTGATGCCGAGTGTGGATGGATTGTCCCTTGCAGCGCCGATGGGGCTCCTGATTTGTGGGCAGGACAGGCTTTAGGGGCAGCTGCTTTGGGCCCCAAAACAGTGACAGGGCCCTGGACAGCTGCCCTATTTGCCCTAACTTTGCTCCACAACTTCGTTAAAGACGGCCCTGCTCCTACCTATCACAGCTCTCCTTTAGTGTTACCTTAAACTTTGTCCCCTCCTTTTCACTTCCTCTTTCTGTAGGAGTCCCCCAAGGTTATGCTCTTGGACTCCTTCTCTTCTCTAACTACACCTCCTCCCTTGGTCACTTAATAACCTCCCACGGCATCCAATACCACCTCTATGCTGATGACACCCAAATCTATCTGTCTACTCCTCACCTCACCCCTTCAGTCTCCTTTCGCATCACTAACATATTAACTGACATTTCAACATGGATGTTGCACCGTTCTAAAACCAAGCTGATAATATTCCCTCCTGCCTGTGCCCCCCTATGACTTTTACATCAAGATCAATAATGCAAGTCCCTCCCCTCATGCTAGGGTACTAGAAGAAATCCTAGACTCTGATCTGTCCTTTTAGACCCTGCCTGTCACACCTTGGCTGGTTTAATTTAATTTAATTAATTTAATCTGGTGTCCTGTTGTGTTCTTGGTCGTTTCCCTGCTGCCTGGTCCATGGGAGGATTCCTATTCTGAGCAAGCTTCTCTTTCAGCTACCTTTTGGTATTTAAAGCTTGCTCCACCCAGTGGCCAGCTGTTGTCAGTTACCTAATCCCACTACCCATAAATACCCTCTTCCACTTCCTACTGGTGCCTTAGTATAGGTTTTGCTTCCTGTTGTCTGCTGTGTATGTTCTGTTCTCATTGCTGACCTTGGCTTACCTTGACCTCTCTTTGGATCACCCCCTTGGACTGTATTGGCTCTAGCTATCAGCCTTGGCTCGTGTTGACCTCTCTTCGGATCACCCCTTTGGACTTACCGACTCTGGCTATCGAACTTGGCTTGCTCTAGACAACTCTTCTAGACTTCGCTCCCTTGGAGTCTGGCACCCGACCTACTCCTAACCGTGAGTCATTTTCTTATTCGTTGTTCCCTTAGTTTGCTGGTTGCACTTCATATTGGGGTCCCGATATTTCGGCTACAGGACCCTGTCCGCTCCTCCACCTGATACCGGGATAACAAGACTACTGGTAAGGAAACCGGATGTAAGATCCTGGTACCTGCGGTACCCTTCCAGCCTATTATTTGTACATTACGTTCCACCATATAGATAGGTGGAACGCATCTAGTACCTGTCCCTTTAAATTCCATGACCTCATCAGTGAGTGCCGCTCTGAGCGGCTATTTCAACCGCCGGCATTCACTCACATGTGTTCGTGCAAACCGCTTGCTACAGCATTACCTAACGCTGCCGAATCCTCCAGCTATTCCCTAATACCTGGATTGACCGAAGACTTGCTACAACATCTTGTATCTCGCTACAAGATCATTACCTCACCGCCGGAACCCTCTCCTTACAAACCTACCAGTGATAAGTACCCCACAGGGGAATACCTTCCTAATCTACTTTCACTACTACTCTGCTTACTAAAGACTATTGCTACTCTAAGAACTATACTGTTACATCTAACATCTGCACCGCTACTTAGATTGCAAGCTCTTGAGCCTATTACCATCTTGTCACTGCACTAGCCTAGCATCTCCTGTACACTTCATCTGCTATTCACTACCACCTGTTACCTGTACATGATTGCTATCCTAAGTGCTTACTATCACCATCTGTTACCTCTTACCATTGCTATCACTATCCACGCCTGTCCCCTCAGTATCACCTCTATACTTTCACATATAAACATATCACTCCAGGAACATCTTTAATGAGTGTCTGTGTTTGTGTATGTGCTTGCTGAGACAGGCTGATGCACAATGATGAGTCTTGAGAGTTGGATATGGTAGTTCAACACATCTCTACATGACTACTGAGTGTAACTTCCGCAGCTGCAAACCCACACCACACAAATAAATGCCGGAGCGTTACACCGGAGGAGCGGTCGGGGTCTCTGGCAGGCCTAACACTGCCCTCTTCAGTCTATTATGAATACTACTGCCAGACTCATCTACCTGATCAACCGCTCAGTGTCTGCTACCCCACACTGCCAATCCCAATTAAAAATACTAACAACAACATACAAAGCCATTCACAACTTTGCTCAAAGCTACATCACCAATCTTGTCTCCAAATATCACTCAAACCGTCTTCTCCACTCCTGCTCTCAAGCTCCTTTGTCTCCTCTTCCTATGCTTGTCTCGAGGACTTCTCCTGAGCCTCTCCCATCCACTGGAACTATCTACCTCACTCTGTCTGGCTATCTCTGGCTGCCTGTAGGCAACCCCTAAAAACGCATCTCTTCAGGGAAGCCTATCATGCCTCCAACTAAGTAAACTTTTCTCACTTCCATCAGCTTATCCCCCAGTTATAACTTTTTGTAGCACTTGCCCACTGTGATGGTACTAACAGTCACTATGAGTAAAAGACAGATACTTAATGGTTTGAATTGCTTCAAGTGGGACAGTAATATTTGTCAGCAACATCTCTCCTGAACTATGAAGATTTAATCCCACTTTACACTATGACACTTAGATGTGCATTCCATGTATGTCAAGGAAAGAGACACACCGACTGTCCTTGGCAGTCTTGTCCTATTGTCTGTTTTGAGATTAAATTGTGTTAAAGCCTACCTGTCCCATTGTTAAATGTTAATGACCTCACATTGTTCTGTCCACATGGCCAGCTAATTAGTTCAGGTTAATTCTGTTTCTGTATACAATTTGACCTGACCTGTGTGTAGTAATTGGATGGGGGGGGGGGCATGTGCTCATGTGTGTATAAAGACTGTTTCTTGTTCAATAAAGAGTTCTATTTTACCCTCAATCTAGAGTCCTGTCTCTCATTGGGGGAACCTGCTACAAGGGATTGCTATGCTCTTTATACTCCCTTGGATAATCACTAAGCTCTTGTAAGAGCTTGTTCCTGTTTTTGCCGCACCCTCTAGGAAAGAGAGGTTCACCCACTGAAACCTGGAGCCATGTCGTAGGTCCAGGGTGGGTAGGAGACGGCGAGACCCCAACCAAGCTGCGGCGGTTTGTGGGGTCTGAGGTGTTATGGAGTCTGGTGGAGTACTTGGAGCCCTCGGGAAGCACAAGGAGCATCCATCTACAGAGGCACCCGTTCGGGGTGCAGGTTGATCCGTTACACCCACCCTATTAGAATGTAAGCTCTTATTAGCAGGGTCCTCTTTACCATATTGTATTTTATTGTATTGTAACTGTACTGTGTCCCTTTATATTATAAAGCACTGGGCAAACTGCAGGAGCTATATAAACCCTGTATAATAACAATCATAATAATAACTGTCACAAGTAATTCTCACCTATTAGTTGTAGAGTCCCCAAAAGTGTGAGTGTTTCTATTCCATCAGCCTGCATACACACCATAAATCTCTTGTGAATAAAGAAGTTGTACAGGGAAATGTCATTGTAGGCAGCTATTACAGGTTTAAAATGCTGTGAGGTGAGGTCCATTAAAGTTTCTCTTGTCTGAAATATAAGGGCTGCTATTGCTGACCTCTATCAATAAAAATTACAAGTAGTTGCCTGGCTGTTATATAGAGCTTTTGTCATTTCTAAGCCACTGATCCACGAAAGGTTCACTTTAATCAACAGCACTGACCAGAAATGGAAAGAGAAAAAATTGCTAGTGCTCAAAAACCCATCCTGGTCCTGGTTGGTTAGTGGGAGTCTGGAGAGGAGTCAATGGAAATTGTGATGCTTATAAAAAGGAGTACAGGAAAATGTGAAAGATGAGGGTGGTTTTTAGATCCAGAGGGGGTTACTCATCCCTGAGATCAGTAAAAATTAGGCTGATATAGAGCATAACAATGTGCAAACTGGATGAAAGGAGCCCACAGAAGTTTTTCTGCCTCTTGTAATACAGTGGCGGCTGGTGTGTTGGGGGCGCAGGCCCGCCCCCTATCCATGCGTCCAGTCCCCTAATCTGCATGCGGGGCGCCGAATGCATGGAGTTCAATGGGGCTTTTTTTAAATTCTGAGTCACCTGATTAGAGCCAGAGGCTCTAATAGGCTTCAGAAAAGGGAGGACCCGGGGCACAGAGCATTGCGCCCCGAGCCCACCCATTGTGTGACAATAGCAAATGAAAATTCGCTATTGTCACTAGGATCCTCCTCCTGGTCAATCAGGAAGCGGGTCCGACACCCGCTTCTTGATTGGCTAAAAGGCAAAAACCATGCCATTGGCCGAGGAGGAGGCGGGAGGACTCGAGGAGACGCCAGGGGACTGAGGAGAAGCAGCCGCTGCATCAGGTAAGTGATGGTCTGGGGGGGCACGCTATGCTGGTCACTCTGCATTGAAAAGGGGCACGATGATCTCTCTACATTGAATGGGGCACACTGATCTCTCTGCATTGAAAGGGGGCACGCTAATCTCTCTGCATTGAAAGGGGCACACTGATCTCTCTGCATTGAAAGGGGGCACACTGATCTCTCTGCATTGAATGGGGGCACACTGATCTCTATGCATTGAATGGGGGCACACTGACCTCTCTGCATTGAATGGGGGCACACTGATCTTTCTGCATTGAATGGGGGCACAGTGATCTCTCTGCATTGAAAGGGGCACACTGATCTCTCTGCATTGAAAGGGGGCACGCTGGTCATTCTGCATTGAAAGGGGGCACACTGATCTCTCTGCATTTAATGGGGGCACACTGATCTGTCTGCATTAAAAGGGGGCACGCTGGTCATTCTGCATTGAAAGGGGGCTTGCTGGTCATTATGCATTGAATGGGGGCAAGCTAGTCATTCTGCATTGAACGGGGGCACACTCACTGGTCATTCTGCATCGAAAGGGGGCATGCTGGTCATTCTGCATTGAAAGGGGGCACGCTGGTCATTCTGCATTGAATGGGGGCACACTGGTCATTCTGCATTGAATGGGGACATGCTGGTCACTCTGCATTGAAAGGGGCCACGCTGGTCTCTCTGCATTGAAGGGGGCACACTATACCCTGATTACTGAAGGCCCCTTTCACACTTTTGTGACCTCAAAGTCACGCAATTTTTACAGCGTTTTTTGCTGCAAAGCAATGCCTATTACATTTTTCTGTTTGCGCCCCCCCCAAAAAAAAAAATTTTGAGCACCAGCCACTGTTGTAATATTTTCTCATAACATAGATTTTTACCTGTAAAAGGCTGTCAGGTATGCTATAACATTAACCCAATACTAATATTTTTATGTTTTGTGTGTCTAAAGGAACAAAAATATTATATATTATAGATTTGTATGACTTAGATTTGGTGGCTGAATTATTTTTCTCTTTATTTTCACCTATTGATCCTGCCTGACAATAGTTCCTTCTCTGTATATGTGTGACAACCCTTGCTCATTGTACTGTGTCTACATTGGAGCAGGGACTGGAAGTGTGTTAGGTCTTTAGAACTTGCCTTATTGAACAACATCTATATTAAAATGCATTCATTGATATATTGAAAAGATCAAAAGGGACAAATAAAATCATGTATTTTATTAACAGGATATGATATCCCCTAGAGGAAGCCACGTGACCCCGTGGCGTTACGTGTAGGGGAGGGGCAAATCTGTCATTCCGCTGAAGCACGAATTGTGAGCAAAACATGGTAATACTGTCTGACTGTCTTATAACTGCACTGTGAGGACTTAATGCTTTTTACAGTTTGTAAAGTGTCAGGAAAATGTCAGTGTTTTGTTTTCTTTTCCCAAAAAGTTTGTCAGTGTTTTTATTGTTAGTGTTTAATAAACCGGTTGTTTTAAAAGATAAAGCACTATGTCCAGTTTTCTCTCTTTATGATTTGGGCATATGGAGATAAGTGTAATAGAAGGAGGATTCTAAACTCAAGATTGCCACCAAAGGAATGAAACCACATAAAACAGATCCCCAGAGAGGGACAAAATCGGGGTCTTATCCCCCAAGTTAGGGGCACATCGGGTGAGGGGATTATCACTAATGTATGTGGATGATTGGAGCACATAGTGGTGAACACTAATTAAGGAAGCAGTTGTTTGAATATGTGAACGCAAGCCTGTTTTTTTATGAAATATTGAGCATATGCAAGCAAATTGATACCAAAGGACACTTTATGGACTGATGCATTGTTTGTTTTGTTATTGTTATACATGGTTTGATATGATATGCTGATTCTGAAAATTGCTATGCAAACAGATTTAAAGGAATACTAGCACATTAGCATTTAGGAGCTCGGCACCACTTTTGAATATAAATTTGCACATTGATACACATTGATAGCAATCAATAGTACAACATAGCAGTGCACAAGTACACCCATTTTTACATAGTTAAATAGTAGATGAGGTTGAATAAAGACTATAGTCCATCCAGTTCAACCTGTGTAGGTGTGTGTGTGGATGCAATCATCTCACATACCCCTGAATGTAATGATCCTTGAGATGTACGTCCAAGAGTCTTTTAAAAGTAGCCATACTCCCTGCAGTTACTACCATTTGTGGTAGAGAATTCCATAATCTTGTAGCTCTTATTGTAAAAAAACCCCTGTGCTGGCTAAGGATAAATCTCTTCTCCTCTAATTGCATTGTATGGCCACGTGTCCTCATGCATTTGTTACGACTGAACAGTTTTTTTTCTATGCTAAGATCACAGTTGAGGTACTTGTATATCGCTATCATGTCCCCTCTCAGGCGTCTCCTTTCCAGGGAGAATAAATCAAGCGCTTGTAAGCGCTCTTCATAATTAAGGTCCTCCAATGCCCTTATCAGTTTAGTTGCTCTCCTCTGGACTCTCTCCAGCTCCAACACATCCCTTCTGAGGACTGGTGACCAGAACTAGACAGAATACTCCAGATGCTGTCGGACCAGTGTTTTATAAAGTGGTAGGATTATAGATTTATCTCTGGAATACATCCCCTCCTTTATGCAAGCTAATATTCTGCTGGCTTTGGCAGCTGCAGCTTGACATTGCATACTATTACTAAGTCTATCTTCTACCAAGACTCCCAGATCTTTCTCCATTTTTGATTCCCCCAGAGGTTCCCACCCCATATTGGGCGTTTATGTTTTTAGTCTCCAAGTCCAATACCTTACACTTCTTCACATTAAACTTAATTTGCCATGTATATGCCCACTCTGTTATTTTGTTAAGGTCATTCTGTAAGATTTCTGCCTCACGATGAGAGGTTATTGCCCTGCTTAATTATGTGTCATCTGCACAAACTGATATTGAGTTACTGATCCTGTCCTCAATGCTATTTATGAATATATTTCTTTTTTTAGGGTTTGCATACATTTTAAAAAAATGCATGTATATTAAAAAAGAATAGCGCACACATGCAAAAGAAATGACTATCAAATATGGAGACAATCCATAAATAAAAATGGGGATTTAGTCCCACCATATGGCCATATCGTGCTCAAGCCCACCACTGCGTCAAAGTACCCCATTATCAGTGGGTCCTACACTATCCATAAAAAAGGATGAATCCAGCCTTTCTAACCCTTGGAGACAACACTCCTTGCTGGGAAAGATGTGCTAATGCACTACAAGGGACTCCTCCTATATCTACTTGATAGTGGACACTGATAGAGTACAGGTGTGTGTGGGGGGTGGGGTGCTCAACCACAGAAGTCTGGCCAGACCGAATACATAATAAACAAGCAAAAAATTGGGGGAGCAAACCCTGAACATGTATATCTAAAGCCTAAGGACCAAGCAACATGTATATTAAAAAAGATACCATATGGCCATATGGTGGGACCAAAATCCCCATTTTTATTTATGGATTGTCTCCATATTTGTTAGTCATTTCTTTTGCATGTGTGCGCTATTCTTTTTTAATATACATGTCGCTTGGTTCATAGCTGCACCGGCTTTAGATATACATGTTCAGGGTTTGCTCCCCCAATCTTTTGCTTGTTTATTATGTATTCAGTCTGACCAGACTTCTGAGGTTGAGCACCCCACCCCCCACACACACCTGTACTCTATCAGTGTCCACTATCAAGTAGATATAGGAGGAGTCCCTTGTAGTGCATTAGCACATCTCTCCCAGCAAGGAGTGTTGTCTCCAAGGGTTAGAGAGGCTGGATTCACCCCTTTTTTATGGATAGTGTAGGACCCACTGACAATGGGGTACTTTGACGTAGTGGTGGGCTTGAGCACGATATGGCCATATGGTGGGACCAAATCCCCATTTTTATTCATGGATTGTCTCCATATTTGATAGTCATTTCTTTTGCATGTGTGGGCTATTCTTTTTGCATATATTTAAAAAATGCATACCTTGATGATTAGGTGCAGAGTGTATTCAATGATGTTTAGGTGCAGAAGCAACAGAGTGCTCATCTGATGCTGTCAGCTGTCAGCTCTAATTGATAAGGGAATGAGACATGTTGATCATATACAAGCACTGAAGCTCTTTTACATGTGTTTTAACTAAATGTTTCAAGCTGACACAGCAGAGACTATTTTTTTTTTTTTTAACCACCACTTCCTCTGTAACTCTAGAAAAAATAATAAATGTACAAATTAAATTGATTTGTTTTGTACAAGAGATTTTAAAACTAATTTTTTATATTTCATACAGATCTGCTTATTACTATGACTGATGCATAGCAGATACACTATACATAATTATTACTGCTTTTCATTAGATATTTAACTTACTTTCTGTGGTTTTTGTCACCAAAGTCTAACTTTTAAAATGTTTATGAGGATGGGCTTGTTAAAATGAATTGAAATATGATTTTACAGTTGGCTCCATTTCATTTTTCACTACAAGAAAGGGAAAAAGCTTTTGGCTTCCTACTTTCCTGAAATGACTCATCTTGTAGGACATTTAGACTTAAGGGTTCCAAAGCACCACACATTGTAGCCAAAAATATTTCAGAAACATATACAGCACAGCACAGCTGTTTGAAGGATAATGTTGTGCAGTATTATGTTCTTACAGGCTTATTGTAGGGTTGGGTTGTAGACATAGATCAGGAACCATAGGCAAATGCCATCTATAGCAATCACTAAATTATGGGATTTCCCCCTGACTTGAGTGCCAGATTTTAATATATACAGTAAGTAAATGTAGTACTATACTAGGGCTGCTGAATTTAATTGGTTCTTTCCAAAACAGTAAAAAGGCTGCCAGTCACCCAAGCTACATTCCATACTTCAATAAACAGTCTATGGCATGGGTGCTCAACCAGTGGCCCTCCAGCTGTTGCAGAACTACAAGTCCTGTCATGCCTCTGCCTTTGGGAGTCATGTTTGTAAATGTCGGCCTTGCCTCATGGGACTTGTAGTTCCACAACAGCTAGAGGGCCACAGGTTGAATACCCATACTCTAGGGCTTGCCTTTTTTGTAGTTTATTGCTGGTAAAACAGGAGAGGGGTTGAAGCATGGGATATTCCAAAAAAGCTCAGCAGTAGCAAGTAATCAGAGGACAGTCTTCTTTCTAACAGCAGCAGTAATGGTAAATAGTGAAAACTCCAAAGCTTCACAGCTGTAGACCATGGGGCAAGAATTTTGGCATCTGGTTACCCTGTGTCAGTGCGCAATATCCCGTACCTGATGCAGCAACCAGCACTCAGGGATTGACTTAAAGTCAATACTCACAAGTCTCCAAGACAACTGCCTCCTTCCAGCTTCCCCCGGACACAATCCTGTGAGTGAGATGGTGCCTCTCACAACTGGATCCTGTTTTATGCTGTGGTTCTGCAGTCAGCTCTGAGCAAAGTCCATTAGAGCTTTTGATCTTAGTAGCTCTTAAGCCTCCTTGAACAGTGAGTCCATAGGCTGGTTGGCAGCAGCCCCTGCACCTCTGGAACCCTCTTGGGGAGAAGGAACCCTGCTCTCCGAAGTCTCAAACTATTTATCCACATTCTGGCCCCCTTGTGGAAACTTCATCTCCAGGGATTGGCTAGAATCCGATACATGTTCAGGCTGGGCATTTTTTCTCTAAGTTCTGGGAGCCTCTTCTCATGGTAACATCAAGGAGGAACACCTATCAAGTTTGAGAACCGATCACAACTAGCTCAGCTATTGAACTCTGGACTCTGATAACACTCAGGACATTGAATGCAAGTATTCTTACTTCTCAATTCTACCTTATTTTTCTAATTGCTGAATTGTGTCTCTATTTCTTTGAAACACCTTTTTCTGTAAATATTTTATTTGCACCAATTTTAACCTTTTTATTATTAAACTTTATTTTGAAAAGTGTTAACCTTGTCCCTAAACTCTTAAATGCAAGCTAACAATGAACCTGTCTCTTGAAGAGTGCTACTGTATAGAATAAATCCTCTGAACATTTCTGTCTGTGGTGACAGTGTGTGTTACAGATGATTATTCTAAAGTCATATTTGGTATTTCTAAAATTAAGAGCTTCCTCCGGCTCTGGAAATAAATAAATAAATAAAGGAGGTGGTGGCAGTGAAAGGGTTAATTGCTTAATTAGCCTGGTGACAATCGCTCTCAGCCTGCTGGCATCTAGTTTGTGGTCACACAAGCTGGAAAATCTTTGTGCAGGGTGCAGCTGAGAGTGGTATTGCTACGTAAATGACGGCAGGGTGTGAGA
Organism: Pelophylax lessonae; assembly: GCF_965119305.1. Lineage (NCBI taxonomy): Eukaryota > Metazoa > Chordata > Amphibia > Anura > Ranidae > Pelophylax > Pelophylax lessonae. Next base: position 182,959,980 of record NC_138773.1, on the reverse strand, counting down.
TTGGATGGTCCTTTGTCACGAGTTAGTGAGAAGGGCAGGGTTCTGATACCCGCCACCATCACATATTGGCACTAATACGGCTACAATTACCGGGAGCCTCTTCCAAAGGCAGGAGGAAGCAATCAAATTCTAGCCTGTGAGATCCTGAACAGGTCAGATAAAACAATCACTTTGATTAAAAAAGAGCCAAAAGCTAAATTTGCCTAGTGCCTATAATAGGAGGGTGTAACTTAACCTTACCCAAAGGGAAGTCAATCAAAACTGAGCAAAACCATAACTCAGAAGAAGAAGGTTTAGAGACAAACAAGGTCGTAAGGAAGCAGTACAGAGAGGGTCAGGGGGTCAGACTAGTTAGGGTCTGATCAAAAAAGTAAATTAGGTCAGGTATAGGAACTAAATAAATAAAAGAACAAGTAGAAAACTTAGAGATGAAGCAAAGGTTAGGTGAAAGCAAGAAGCTCTCAAGGTCAAGGCTAGGAAAAACTTAGTAATAATTATAGTCACTAAAAAAAAAAAAAAAACTTTAAGGCTGGAGTTATATGGTAGATTTTTAGTAACATACTTATGTTACTAAATTTGCAAGTAGTTAAAGCGGAGTTCCACCCCCCTTAAAAAAAAAAAAAAAAAGTCAGCAGCTACAAATATTGTAGCTGCTGACTTTTAAATAGTAGAACTTACCTGTCCAGGGAGCCCACGATGTCGGCACCTGAAGCCGATTTGCTTATCGGCTCTCGGGTTCCGCCGCAGCCATCCAGGGTAAGGGAACCCGGCAGTGAAGCCTTTCAGCTTCACCGCTGGTTCCTTACTGCGCACGTGCGAAGCGCGCTGTGCTTTATTATTGGCCCAGCAATGTAAAAGCAATTCCCTCCCACCTGGGTGGTAGCATAGCCTGGGGATGCACCATTCCAGCCTGGAGACACTCGCAGCTGAACTGGAGGCGTGTGTGACATGATGGGGAGGAGCTGAGACCAGGGGGAGGAGCCAGTATGGAGGGATCTCACTGGCACAGTGAAAGGTACGGTAAAGTGTTTAGATAGTTCTCATTATACAGCCCAGTGACTGTACATTATGGATCCCACAGGAAAGATGAAAAAATGAGGACATAATGAGGACAGAGAACGGGATATAGACAAATGGGGGTAGTCAAAGAAGAGTACATGGGGACAGAGCAAAGGAAATGGGGAGGAAAAAGAAGACATGGTGATTGGTGAGATGTGGACAGAGCAAGGAAGATGGGAACAGGGCAGGGAGATCGAGAAGTTAGAGCAGGAAATATAGGGACAGCCCAGTCTGGGTTGCTAAACCCAGATGAATAGTTTGTAAAAAAAAAAAGGGCACTTTTTTCCTGTCCATGAAGCTAGGTTCACATATATGCGGGGTGGGAAATGCAGCGAATCCTGTGCATTTCCCTCACCACTTTGAAATCACACGGCATTCACGCAAACTGCATGGGGTGTAAATTTTACTTTAATGACATCCCAAAATGATCTACAAAGGGCAGTGCGATTGACAGAGTTGAATTGCATAGATGTGAACACTCATGTGATCTGATTCTGGTGCAGGAAAAAAAGGGTCCTTCACCTTTGTGCAGATTTGGTGCCATACAAACGAATGGCTATGTTACCCCAACCTAAATGTCTGTAGACAGGAGAAGAACACTCGTACATTTTCCAGCTTTGCCCCAGCTCTGCACATGTGTAGTTCTAGAGCTTGGCAATTGTTAGACAGCTGAGCGTGGCCTGACTCAGGTAACATGGAAGGTATGGGAGTGTGCACGTGACATCAATCGCTTGGCGCCTGTTTCTAGTAGTTTGAAGAAGACAGGCAGGAGAAGGAGGAAGGACCAAAAGCCTGCCTGAGCCAGAGTAAGCTGGCAGTGCCCTACAGGCTGCATGCCTGGAATGGACAACGATTTGGGAGGGAAGTGCAACTAGGAACCCTAAGGTAAAGAGGGAGTGAGGAGGACACTTATTTAAGGGGGAACTCTGCTAACTCTTGTGTAAAGAGGAACTCTAAAGTAAGGGGGGGTTCTGTCATCAGAGCCCTGTTACATCAGAGTTGCCAATGCTCCCCTCTAAATCAGGTTGTCCAGGGCCCCCTTTTATCAGAGTTCCCCCTTACAGTTTAAAGGGGAACTCTGCAGATTCTGTTAAAAGAACTCATTCAAACAGGCATTGAGTCTCGTTCTCCACACAGAGCTGCTGTCTGCTGTGTGTCCATCTTGGAGCTGCATGCAGGCAGCCCATAAACGTAGATGCAAACGCAGTAGCTGCTTTAGATTCATATATCCACTCCTACCCACATGACAAATTTTGACATGCAACTTTGTCCATGCAGCCACTGCCTCTGCATCCACTTCTATATACTGCCTGCATGCAGCTCCAAGGTGGATGTATACACAACAGACAGCAGCTCAATATGGAGGATTGGTCTGAATGAGCCTTAAGGGGAAATTCTGGGACTATGATGTGATTCCTGGCCCCTGAACTCTATACATTATGTTGTACATTACATAGTCCTGAGACACAAGTTGTCCATTGTCTCAACAGTTACTGGTTTTAATGAAGTTCTTCCTCGTGGTCCGCTTTGATAGACAAAATTATATTCTTTTTGTGTGTATAAAAGCATATGTAATGGAAACATTTAAAAATATTTATTTATGTGTGTGAGGCTGTTAGTTGTGGTACAGTAATTAGGATTATTTTGTGGTACAATGACTGTGTTATATGTGTTCAGTATACAAAGCGACTAGGAAGAATCTGTTCATACATACTGGCTACACATTGTGGAGGGGGGGTGGGGGGTGGGGGGTGGCCGGAGGATGGTGGCGCACCAAAATGCACCTTTACCAAATCCCTTATCAAGTGTTCAGCATTGGCTAAAAAGAATCCCATCCAAACTTATGTGGTAGTTTTGCAAAAATTGAGATACAAGTTAAGCTGTTGCCCATGGCACAAGGTCCAAGCCTAGGTTCACAGCTTCATAGTTCTGCATGCTGCGTTTGCAGGGGCATAGCAGCCCATGGTGTGAATGGGCTACTTCAACTGGATTTCATGCAGAGAAAAGGTCCCCTGAACCTTTTTTAAGACGCAAACGCACAGAAACCACATGTGCTTTGTCACCATGCATTCCATGCCTGGGAAACCACATCACATTGGGAGTGCCATTAAGAGTTAGTGACACCCCCATGTGTTTTCTTAAAGCAGCACATTTCTTGTGCAGTTGCATGTGGATATGGGAACAAGTGCAATTTACACGCACTCCCACACCACACAGATGTGAACCTAGCAAAATGATTAGTTTACATTATCGTGATATAAAATAATGGATATGGGGGCCTTTAGGTTTTTTTTTTTTTTGGGGGGGGGGGCAGCATTATATTTTTGGACCCAGGCAGCACAATGTCTTGGGCCAGCCCTGAAATACAATAATGTGGTATAAAATACCTTGTTTCAAGTTTTATAATCAAATTGTCATGGTACCATGGTGTCTGGGATTGGTATTAGTTACTTTTTCACACATTTTCACATACCTAGTTATGCTCTTAGAAAATCAACAACTGCCTTGACACATTTCATGACACCATAGGGATAGGTGTTTAGGGTGACTGATTTGACCATGTTGGATATACTTCAGAGCTATCTTCCTGCCATTCTTTGAACTTGAGAAGCCACATAGACAAGTGAAACACTTTCATCATTAACCACTTACCGCATACTAACGTATATTTACGTCGGTAAACTTTGCGGTAGTATACCGGGATGATGCCTCTAGCTAGAGACACCATCCCGGTACCGTGGTTTAGTGTCAACGGTCGACTTTCCGTCGGTAACGACCGATGCGGCTCGGGAGCCGCTCGATCGTTATCTGGATAAACGGGAGGGGACGTTCCCCCCCTCTCCCGCTGCCTTCCGTGATTTTGCTCGGGGCTCCCGTCCCACCGGGAGCCCCGAGCACCCAGCCGGCACGTCCGCCGGCTGGATGGAGTCCCGATGAATGCCGGAAACGGCTTTGATCGGGTCTCCGATGACGTAACACGGAGGCGGCGTCCATGACGTCACTTCCAGGTTACTGTGCTGCAAAAGGCGGCAAATTTAAAAGACGGCTGTATGCAAAAACGCCATTTTCTGCGTTTTGCATACTATTGTCTTTATTTAACCTCACCTACTATGCATACATGGAAGTGTAGTGGAGGGGTCTAGGGTCTTTTAGACCCTCGATCCTTCCATAAAGCGTACCTGTCACTGCATATTGCTGTCACAAGGGATGTTTACATTGCTTGTGACAGCAATAAAAGTGATCAGATTTTTTTTTAAAAAAACCTATAATAACGTTAAAAAAAAAAAAACGTATATGGAAGTCGAGCCGCGAATGAAATCACTGTTCAAACCACACATGTGAGGTATCGCCGCAATCGCCAGAGCGTGGGCAATAATTTAAAAAAAAAGAGCTACACTCTAACACTAAACTGGTAACGGTTAAATAAATTTAAAGCGTCGCCTATTGAGATCTCTATTGACCGTAGTTTGTCGCCATCCCACGGGGGGGGGGGGGGCACAATTTTAAACCATAACATGTTGGGTATCTATTTACTCGGCATGACATCATCTTTCACAATATACAAAAAAATGGGCTAACTTTACTGTTTAGTATTTTTTAAATGCAGTGAAATGTGATTTTTCAAAATTTTTAAAAAAAAATGGCGTTTTAAAGACCGCTGCACAAATACCGCGTGACAAAAAATATTGCAATGACCGACATTTTATTCTCCAGAGTCTTTGCTAAAAAAATATATATAATGTTTGGGGGTTCTAAGTAGTTTTCTAAGAAAAAATACTGATTTTAACTTGTAAACAAAAAGTGTCCGAAATAGGGCTGGGGCTTAAATGGTTAAAGAACAAGTGCAGATGAGTGTGACTCACAAATCCTAGATACAGTATATTATGACTTGGATAAATAAAAACCGTCACAGTAATACATGCATAGATAAAAAAAAAAGAGGACAAGAAGGATTTAAAGGATTAAAGGATTATTTAACTTTTAGGGCCATTTACATCATTCCATGTGCCTTCTAGTGTTATTCTAAATGACCCCCCTTCATATTTTGCCAATGGGCACACTTTGCAATGCACTGGATATGCATTACACTGCCAAAAATTCTACTGCACTGCAAAATGCATGTTAACAAATGGTGAGAGTGGGCACTTTGTGAAATTGGTCTTTATGGACTCCCTCTCCATAGTGAATTATTCATTAATGAATATCATTCTTCAGCCCCACTCTTGAGTCACTGTGCAGGCTTGTCTGGTACTGAAAAGCTTTTTTTTTACCTTTTATACCACCTGAGCGGTGGTTGTGGGGGTCTGTGGGCAGGGGTTTATCAGAATATGGAAGCCCCCTTTAACAGGGAGGCCCCAAGATCCTGTTCCCCTCCTCTATGTAAATGAGTACGGGGTACATTGTACTCCTACTCATTCACCAAAAAAGCATCAAAAAGAAATAAAAACACACAGTTGTTGACAACTTATTTATTAAAAATAAAAAAAAAACTTAAAACTGTCACACGATAGAGCAGGTAGATGCTGGGGAGCCTTCCTTAAGGGTGGAGCTTTTTTTTATTTTTTTTTAGGGCCCGGTGGTGCAGCAGGCGCCCTTGTTAAAGGGGGCTTCCAGATTCTGATGAGCTCCCCTCCTGCAGACCCCCCACAACCACCATGGGGTTATGGGGAAGAGGCCCTTGTCCCCATCAACAAAGCAACCCCCAGTGTTGAGGGCATGTGGCCTGGTATGGTTCAGTAGAGGGAGGTGCTCGCTCACCCCCCCCCTTTCCTGGCCTGCCAGGCTGCATGCTCAGATAAGGGTCTGGTGTGGATTTTGGGGGGGAGGATTCATACCAGACCCAAAGGGCCTTATGCGGATTGGGGGGAACCCCCACTCCATTTTCTTTTAAATTTTTGCGTGTGGTTCTCCTTAAAATCCATACCAGACCCAAAGACGCAGCAACCAAAAAACAAAATGTGTACACAGCACTGTATACAACACTGAATGTAATGTAATGCTGTTAAACACTGCACTACACTATAATCACACTACACCGACTCTACACTATACTCCTACTATAATCACACTACATTGACTCTCTACACTCGTCACACTAACTAGCTATCACTGAGCCCTGGTCAACCTGTCTCCAACAACACACTGCAAAAGGTGCCGGTGTGGGGTGGGACTTTGAGCACTTCATCATGATTTTGTCCAATCAGGGCTCTGACAGTGCTCTTGTGCCCTGACTGAGCAAAGCTTTGCACCAGACCAGGGGTCAGGTACATTGCTACAGCCAACCAAGGCCCTAGAATGCACTGTGCTGCACGCAGTGCATTGTGGGATGCTCGGCGGGGGAACATCCCACTGAGTGCCCCACAAATTCAGGTGTTTCCCAACTCCACCCCTGCTAAGCTTCTATTGCTGTCTGTATCCCTACTGGTTAATTGTAACTTTTCTGCTTGCCATGGTGACCATTTTCACTAAGACAGAAAGTGATAGAAAATCCAGACTTTTACAGTTGTTATCAGGTGAAGGGACTTTCCTTTATTTATTAGATACTTCTTCTTACTTTCTGTTGTGTTTCTGGGTGTCTGGAGCCTGTGCTCTTTGTGTACAGACATGTCCTCCAGCAATATTAACTTGCTGGAGCAAAGTGTGAGTTTGGTTACTCACGTGATTGTGCCTAGGTACTAGATTATATCAGTGAAACAAAATATAAATAAATAATTGAAATAAATAGATATCACAAAAAATTGAGCAACTAGTCTAAAACAACGGTGAGTTGTGAAAATTGTGAAAAAATGGAGGACAGCGCTCAATGGTGTTCTGTGTGTAAATCAAATTCTAATCAATCACTCCTATTGAATAAATATATGTAAACCACAAATCATAAAACACAAATGGACCAATAGGTTCCCCAAAAGTGCTTAAACCTTAAAGTGATTGTGCGTATAATATTATTTAAATCATATTATATGTACAGTCCTTGTACTTCAAAGTGCAAGTGCAAAAACATGCAGCAAACAAATCCGAGTGATTGTTCTTAAAGTGCTTCGTGTTCAGCAAAAATGCATTTCTTTATGATGACGTCATACGCTTGATGACGAAATGCGTCGGGTCCCGTGCTACGCCCCACCTCACTTCCGGTTTCTGGAACGCAGCCGGAATGCAAACCGTAGCGGCGCTGCTCCATAGAATCAGCTGTTCCTCCGATACTGAATTGTAATTGACTACTACTTTATTAAATTTCGAGTCTATACATACTATTCCATGAGCCTCCTTGCTTTTTTCATGACCTACTGAGACCACCGTACTCCCGAACGGGGTACAGATTGGAATCCCTATCCAGCCCTCTTCCAAACCAGTAGAAGGAAATCCCGGATATATTTCAGCGGGGAGACGCAAGTTTGATAGAGATACCGGGAATTACAAAAGACACCATTTACCTACGCTAGACCCCAAGGGGTCGTTTGGTAAGTGGGCTGAGCACTCGGTGAAGGATTCCTTTTCTCTTTTGCATGAAGAAATGCATTTTTGCTGAACACGATGCACTTTAAGAACAATCACTCGGATTTGTTTGCTGCACGTTTTTGCACTTGCACTTTGAAGTACAAGGACTGTACATATAATATGATTTAAATAATATTATAAGCACAATCACTTTAAGGTTTAAGCACTTTAGGGGAACCTATTGGTCCATTTAATTGTGTTTTGTGATTTGTGGTTTACATATATATATATATATATATATATATATATATATATATATATATATATATATATATATATATATTTATTTATTTATTTAATAGGAGTGATTGAATAGAATTTGATTTACACATAGAACACCATTGAGCGCTGTCCTCAATTTTTTCACAATATTAACTTGCTGGTGGGCAGTTTGGGGACTGTGAAAATTCAGATAAATCACCTGTTTTCATCACTTTTCTGACATCTGTGTAAACAAGGCCTTATGGGGTTGGGACAAGCCATATTATGTTGGATGTGGTGCTTATGAGAGTTGGTTTGCTTTTTTGGTTTGCTTCGCCTGAGAATCCAGAGAGTGCTGAGTTGAGCTGAGGGGATCCGGTGTGCCGAGAACCAGCGGAGAGCGAGAGGGGTCCAGTCCCAGGAAAGCCTACACAGGTCGTGAGTACTGAGGATTGCCCCTGGGGGTCTGCCTGAAGTGTTAGAGGAGACCACTCCGGAAGAGGTTCTGGGATCCAGTGTCAGTTAGCTGTAAAAGGGGTACCTAGGTTGAGGACCCTAAAGTGACAGAGGGGGGTACATAGTCAGTGGACCCTGAAGAGCTAAAAGTGTAAAGGGGGCGCCTGCAGTTTGGGCCCTGAATTGTACAGAGTACCAGTTGAGAGTTGCAGCCATACAGGAATTCACAACAAGTTACCTCAAGCCAGCGCAAGGCTGGAGGGAGTAGTCAGTGACTTTGCAGTGCAGCAGTGTCAGCAATTCAATACTCCACAGTCCTGAGTCTTCTGGACTTAAAGTCGAGGATTCAGCACTTCTTTCAAGTTAGTGTGTTCTAAGCATTAGGGAGCATTGGCTAGCATCGGCTGGCATCAAGGCAGCGTTAACAGACATTTTTCTGGATAAAGTCCCAAGTTGTACTTAGTTGAGCCTAAAGGAGTATCCCACTCAATCCCTTCTCCCTTCCCCTTAAATACAATAAAACAACAAAACAAAGATGCCGGAGTTGTCAATGTCTCAGTTCACACACCCAGGGTCGCAGCTGACATGGGCTGGAGAGGTAACCGGTAACGATGGCAAACCCACATCATGCTCAATGCCTGGAAAAACCTCCTACACAACTACTGCAGACAGCAGCGTAGTCAGGTCACAGGCAGAGTCGGCAACGGATGCAGGATTAACAGGTGCAGCAGGCAGAGGCAGAATCCAAGGTGAAGCCAGGGGTCAGGACAAGTAACAGACAGAATGGTAGGAAGCAAGCCGGGTCAAGATCGGAGGTCAAATGCAGGAATCAGGAATGCAGGAACTATACAGAACGCTGTAGGCCAAACAGCAATTAGCCAGTGCTGAAGTCCTGTTTAAATAGGCCATTTGGCGCCAGATGTGCAGCCGCGAGTTCGCACATGCACATTTGTGTGCGCCTGGAAACAACATTAGTGCTATGACGAAGCCTTTCCTGACACACATGAAACTCTCCATTTAAAAGATTTATTAAAATGCCCCCTTTTAATATTACACTTACAAGACAAACAATAAAAATCAGCGAATTTCACTCTGTGTCAGAAAAGCTCACCACTCGGCCAGGTTGAGCCGAGCAGTGGCTCTGTGACATTACAGGCTGGGCTCCTCCCTCCTATATGCGTGTCGCCATGTAATTGGCTTCTTCAGTAGGATGGGAAAGTCCTCTAACCCAAGCCCTTATATCAATGTGTGTTACCATGGAAAACTTTTAACACACATATAGGAGGGAGGAGCCCATCATCACAGACTGTGGAACATTTTGCATTTCATTTGGAAATCAAGGTCCCAGAGTTTGGAAGAAGAGTGAAGAGACACATAATCCTAGTTGCATTAGGTCCTTTGTGAAGTTTCCACAGTCAGTGAAGATTTGGGGAGCCATGTCATCTGCTGGTGTTGGTCCACTGTGTTTTATAAAGTCCAAAGCGAGCGCAGCACTCTACCAGGAAATTCTAGTGCATTTAATGCTTCCCTCTGCTGACCAGCTTTATGGAGATGCTGATTTCATTTTGCAGCAGGACTTGGCACCTACCCACACTGCCAAAAGTACCAATACCTGGTTTACTGATCATGGTATCACTGTGCTTGATTGGGCAGCAAACTTGCCTGACCTAAACCTCATATAAAATCTGTGGGGTATTGTCAAGAGGAAGATGAGAGACACCAGACCCAGCAAAGCAGATGAGCTGAAGGCCGCTATCAAAGCAACCTGGCCTTCCATAACACCTCAGCAGTGCCACAGGCTGATCACTTCCATGCCACGCCACATTGATGCAGTAATTCAAGAAAAAGGAGCCCCGACTAAGTATTGAGTGCATGCTATAATGTACATGGACATACTTTTCAGTAAGCCAACATTTCTGTATTTAAAATCCTTTTTTTTATTGGACTTATGTAATATTCTCATTTTCTGAGATACTGAATTTTGTGTTTTAATTAGCTGTAAGCCATAATCATCAAAATGAAAAGAATAAAATGCTTGAAATATATCACTCCGTGTGTAATGCATTTAGAAAAAATATTTGAGTTTCACTTTTTAAATTGAATTACTGAAATAAATGAACTTTTTGATCTTCTACTTTTATGAGATGCATATGTATATTCAATATATAACTCAGGGCAGAAAAAAAAAAAACAAAGAACAACATAGCCTAACAAGTAGCAGCCAATCATAATTAACTACATGAAAGCTAATTTTTGTCTTTAGCTCTTTTTCTGTTTTTGTAAATCCTTCTGTTTGTGTTACAGTATTGGTAAATCCTAACTAAATGACATTTCGTTTTATAAAGCATTGGGTATCATAAACATTTCTCATGTGTTTTCATAAAATACTATCCTACAAGAGTTGGGAAGTTGGAGTAGAGTTGGAAAAAGTCCTTCAGCAGTTACATCGCATCACTGGAGGTCTTCGTTTTAAGGAAAGTTCCAAATATTGTGCTAGTATGAGATGCATACAAGCACATTATGGCTTTGCTTTCAGGTTTAAAAAGAAAAAAACTGTGATTTACAACTGCTTTAATGCATAGTAAAAAATATTTTTAACAACTGTTTAAATTACAGTTACAAGTAAAAGATCAAATACAGCTCTAGTAATTAGATTTAGCCCTACATTAAAACCATCAGTGTAAGTAAAGGATTAACTTCTTGATGTTCCTTGCATATTGTCTGCATGGGACCTGTATGGTCTGTAGATTAATATAAGGACCAGGCGTTTGTTTATTACTATTAGTCTAACCTTTTTAGCTAGGCTATTAGTAGGAGAAGCAAAAAGTAAAAGCCAGTAAGAGGAAACAAATCAATACAGTTTACAGTGTTCTCAAAGCTGAACGTGTACGCTTCCTTGGGTGGTCATAAAGCAAAAGTAAACAACACTAAACTGTTGCATATTACTGATTTGGTGGCATTTCTGTTTCTGAAAACAGTCTGTGAAAAGATAAACATGAACTAAATTCCAACATAAAAGATAAAAAAAAAAAGAAAGAATGTCCTTTTTAAAAAAGGAGAGGACACGTTTTACTAATCATGTACATTGATTTTGTTTAAATTTGCCATAATTAAATAAAATTCACTTTGACATAAAAGTCATTACATTATTTTTTGGGGTTCTAACCGAAGAGCTATTTATATGTGTTTGTGTGTATATAAATATACAGTACATACTGTATCTAGAGTGTAGAGGTGGGGAACCGTATATGCTTGAAGTGATATTGTCCAGGTGCAATCCAGATAAAAAGTATGTAAAATATGAATCAGGAAGCAGGTGTACTTATAACAGGCAGAATTTTCCAAGATAGTATACTAAATGTCAAGTTTTAGCAGGGAAAAACCCTCCTTTCTTAAGACATCTTGAGAAATGTGGGATGAGCCTTGTTGAAATGTTGAAATTTATTAGAATACATCAGAAAATGTCTCCTGTTGTAAGTCCCATTGAGTGTACCTGCTGACTGCTTCATATATGCATTATGTATATTACATAGATCAGCAGATTAGGGATCTACCCTCCTGAGGAGTCCAAGAGGTTGCAAAGGAGCAGCCAGAAGTGTGCATGTCTGCATGGTGCAGTCTTTGATAAAACAGATTGTGTGTGAGGATGCTGCTGGATTGCAAGAAGTGATGCTGGGGCATCCGGGGGTCTGGGAGTAGCTTTACTGCTGGGCGCTCTGATTGCTGAGACCTCTGTGGATACTGAAGCATTGTGACTGGGACACTGTGAGAAGAAGGGCACTGTGAGTACTGTAGCCTTGTGACTGGGGCAATGTGAGTCCCTGAGGCATTGTTACTGGGGTATTGAGGGTACTGAGAATACAGAGGGCTACTTGATCAGTGAGTGGGATCAGCAGGAGAGGACATCGGGGCCTTGTGATCAGTGAGCAGGAGTAGAAGCAGAGGGCACAGAGAACATGAGATTAGTAAGTGGGAGGAGAAGTTGCCGAGGACTGTACAATCAGTAAAAAGGAGTAAGAGGAGAGAATGCTGAGGGCAGCCTGAGCAGGAAGCGAGAAGAGAGGGCAATAGTGGATTGAGTGATCAGAGAACAGAATCAGAAAGTGGGGATGCTGGGGCTAATTGTTCAGTGAGCAAGATCAGGAGGAGATGATGCTGGGGGCTGAGAGAGAAAGAGCAGGAATAGAGGACACCAAGGGCAGAGTGCTCAGTGAGCAGAAGGAAAGGATGTCGAAGAACTGTGTGGCAAATAAGCTGGAGCAGAAGGAAAGGACACCAGAGTCTGCATGATTAGTGAACCAGAGTGAGGAAGTTGGGGGCTGTGTGACCAGCGGGCTGGAAGAAAGGACTCCAGAGGCCGTGTAACCAGTGAGCTGGAGCAGGAGGTGAGGATGCCATGTGGTCAGTGAGTATGAGTAGGAAGAGAAAACAAAGAGAGTAGATGGGAGCAACTTCCTATGATTATGTCCAATCGGACGAAACGCGTCAGTTACGTCTATATTGCCATCTTCATATATCTTGTGTGCTGTTTTACAGATGCTTGAAAGTGTATTCCTTTCTTTTAATTAAATGTTTTAAAGCGGGTTTACACTATGTCCGTGTTGTCCTTGCATATGCACATCTTTATGGGAAACCCTGGCATCCTCTGAGACTCCTCAGCCACCCTTTTTGAGCATCTGATGATCCAGTGACGGTTGGAGATATCTGTTATCATAACCAGCTTTATATGACCCATTTACTATATGGTAATTCGGGTTCATACCCTCCGGTGAGCGCATTCATTTTTACTTTGTTGGTGTGGGGATTTTTTCACTATCTACCATCACATCTACAAATGTGGATGCTTTTCACCTGGGACTCCCCTTCTATAATTTTGGATTTATATATTTCCATTATTGTTTATATGGATTTGTACACTTATTTCACCAAGTCTGTATATGTTAATTAGCGTTGCACTAATTTTTTTACTTTTTACATTTGGACAACTTATGTCAGTTGGAATGCTGGCAGCTCACTAATTTATTAGTTAGCGCAGTTTGGATACACATTTGTTACTTAGTGCTCATCAGTGCCTTACAGTGCAATGACAGTGCTCATCAGTGAGTGCTTATCAGTTACATCAGTGCACATCAGTGCCCTACAGTTAACACCAGTGCCATCAGTGAGTGCTTAACAGTACTCATTAGCACCCTACTGTGCCATCAGCGCCCTAAAGTGCCATCAGTGAGTGCTCATCAATGCCACTAAAGTGCTCATCAGTACCACTACAGTGCCCTATTAGTGTCATCAGTGCCCAATAGGGCACATTAGTGCCCATCAGTGAGGGCTCATCAGTGCCACCCTACCAGTGGATCCTCATCAGCTCCCGTCAGTGCCGTAAAAAGGTGTAAAAAATGCATAAAAATGTGTTTTCATTTTCTTTCCACATTTTCTAAAAACTTGTGGAAAAAAAATGAGATGTTCAAAAGACTCATAGAATATACATTGGGGTGTTTGCTTTCCAAAATGGGGGCATTTTGTGGGCGTTTCTATTGTCCTGGCGCTCCAGGACCTTCAAAAGTGTAATAGATAGTCAAGAAATTAGATAATAATTGTCCCCAGAACACCTGACAATGCTCCTTCATGTTGGGCCTCTCTATGTGTCCAAGCTGTGAAAAAAAGTCTTACACGTGGTATCGTCGTACTCAGGAACAATAGCAAAATGTGTTTTGTTATGTAGTTGCACATATGCATATGCCATGTGAGAGAAGTAACATGTTAATATGATATAATATATATTTAATTTTTTTATTTTTTTTTAAATCTCCATTTTGCAAAGAATTGTGGAAAAAAAATTACAACTTGAAAAGTCTCTGTCCCTCTTACTAAATACCTTGAAATGTCTACTTTCCAAAAATAGGTCTTTTGGGGGGTATTTGTACTGTGCTGGCTTGTTTGAGTCTCAAGAAATGAGATAGACCATCAGTACATCATGTGTGATCAATTCTCAATGATTGGCACCTTAGCTTTTAGACTCTATAATTTTTACAAAAACCAAAAAATATACCCTGATTTTGGTTATTTTTTACCAAAGATGTGTAGCAAGATAACTTCTGACCAAAATGTATGAAGAAAAAATACAAATTTGCCAAATTTTAAAACTAAGAAAAATTCATTTTTTTAACAACATTTTAAGTCTTTTTTTTTTTTTATTTATAGCACAAAAAAAAAAAAAAACAGTGGTGATTAAATACTGCTACAAAAAAAGCTCTATTTGTCTAAAAGAAAGTACAAAAATGTCATATGGAAACAGTGTTACATAACTGAGTAATTGTCATTCAAAGTAGGAGAGCACCGAAAGCTGAAAAGTGGCCTGGTCAGGAAAGGGGTATAAGTAACCAGTGGACAAGTGGTTAAATAACTTGCCTGGGGGGTGCCTTATACCTGTCTGTAGTGATGGACGAACATCGGATGGGGCGGTTTGCGAACGTTATAAGTGAACTTTCTCAAATATTCGCAAACCGCAAGTTCGCGGCGGGCCCCATTGACTTTAATGGCAGGTGAACTTTAAAACCCTTCAGGTCATATTTGCAGCCACAAAATACTTACTAGCTGTGCACAAATAGTCCCACAACATGGACACTGTCATAACAGAGGTAGTGCTATTGGAAAAGTTTCCCTAAATTTTATTTATTTATTTTTTTCAGCAAAAAACATTTTTTTTTTCCTAAATCAGCCAGAGCTGACAGCAGCCGGTAAATACATGTCAAATACATATAGGGTCCATTCACACATCTGTAAAATGGGTCCGCACCCGTTCCACAATTTGGCGGAACGTTTACAGACCCATTGATTTTCAATTCCAGTCTGAAAATTAGGCATTCACAGGTAAGTTTTGGCCAGTACAGGCCCCAAAAATTAGCCAACAGGCGTTCACCTGACAGCAAAGAATGTTGTCTTCTGTGGCTGGAGGTACATTAGGCATTAACAGGATACATAAATAAGTGTCGCCCATTCCAGGCCCCAAAAATTAGCCCACCTGCGTTTACCTGACAGCTAAGAACATTGTATTCTGTGGCTGAAGGTACATTAGGCATTCACAGGATAAATAAGTAAGTGTCGCCCATTCCAGGCCCCAAACATTAGCTCACATGCGTTTACCTGACAGCTAAGAACATTGTATTCTGTGGCTGAAGGTACATTAGGCATTCACAGGATAAATAAGTAAGTGTCGCCCATTCCAGGCCCCAAAAATTAGCTCACATGCGTTTACCTGACAGCAAAGAATATAACATTCTGTGGCTAAAGGTTCATTAGGCATTCACAGGATACAGAAGTAAGTGTCGCCCGGCCATTCCAGGCCCCAAAAATTAGCCTACATGCGTTAACTAAGGATGATCGAACTTTTGAAAAGTTCGGTTCAACCAGAACACCCGAATTTTCCAAAAGTTCGGTTCGGATTTCAGAACCCCATTGAAATCAATGGGACCCGAACTTCTGTAATCAAAAAACACCATTTTGAAGCCCTAAAACCCAATAAATGCCCCTAAAAAGTGCCTAGGGTTCTGGGTCATGCCCCATTAACTATTAATCACACAAAAAAAGTTCTTAAAAATTGTCATTTTTGATAAAAAAGCCAATTATTGAAAAAATTAAAAAAAAAAAAAAAAGAGAGAGATTTTTTGATAGTAGCAGAAATATATTACTGTAAATGATTTCATTAGCGCAAGCATATATTTCTGCTACTATCACACCTATATATGTCTAGGTGTGTATATAAATATATGGATGTGTGTATATACACCACTATACACAAGTTCAGATGTTTTGCCTGCCTCAAAAGAACCCCCAAAAATGCCAAAAAAAAACGCTAGCGTCAAAAAAAAAAAATGCCCAGGTGTGTTTTTGCTGGCATTTTTTGGGGGTTTTTGGAGGCAGGCAAAACATCAAAACCACAATCTTTTTTTTTTCTGGTTCTGGACATGTTACAGAGCTGAAACTTCACATGTACACTTTTTAGACCCCCCCGATCTGAAATCCAAAGTAAAAATTAAAAAATCTCTTTTTTTTTTTTTTTTTTTTTCAATAATTGGCTATTTTTATCAAAAATGACAATTTTTAAGAACTTTTTTTTGTGTGATTTTGTGTCTGGGGGGTCTAAAAGGTGTACCTGTGAAGTTTCAGCTCTGTAGCATGTCCAGAACCAGAAAAAAAAGGATTGTTTGTATTAGAAAACTTTCTGACAGGGGGTTGGCTCCGCTCCTGTAACACCTTGCCGGTTTAATAGCAGGCATTTTTTTGGGATCTTTGCAGTCAGGAAAAACATCTGAACTTGTGTATAGTGGTACTGTGCACAAGTTCAGATGTTTTGCCTGCCTCCAAAACCCCCCAAAAAATGCCAGCAAAAACACACCTGGGCATTTTTTTTTTTGACGCAAGCGTTTTTTTGGCATTTTTTTGGGTTCTTTTGAGGCAGGCAAAACATCTGAACATGTGTATAGGGGGTATATATAGACATATATGTCTGAATATATACCCCTAGACATATATAGGTGTGATAGTAGCAGAAATATATTACTGTAAATGATTTCATTAGTGCAAGCATTTATTTCTGCTACTATCAAACCTATATATGTCTAGGGGTATATATTCAGACATATATGTCTATATATACCCCCTATACACATGTTCAGATGTTTTACCTGCCTCCAAATCCCCCCAAAAAATGCCAGCAAAAACACACCTGGGCATTTTTTTTTTTTGACGCTAGCGTTTTTTTGGCATTTTTTTGGGTTCTTTTGAGGCAGGCAAAACATCTGAACATGTGTATAGGGGGTATATATAGACATATATGTCTGAATATATACCCCTAGACATATATAGGTGTGATAGTAGCAGAAATATATTACTGTAAATGATTTCATTAGCGCAAACATTTATTTCTGCTACTATCACACCTATATATGTCTAGGGGTATATATTCAGACATATATGTCTATATATAACCCCTATACACATGTTCAGATGTTTTGCCTGCCTCCAAAACCCCCCAAAAAATGCCAGCAAAAACACACCTGGGCTTTTTTTTTTTTGACGCTAGCGTTTTTTTGGCATTTTTTGGGTTCTTTTGAGGCAGGCAAAACATCTGAACATGTGTATAGGGGGTATATATACACATATATGTCTGAATATATACCCCTAGACATATATAGGTGTGATAGTAGCAGAAATATATTACTGTAAATGATTTCATTAGCGCAAGCATTTATTTCTGCTACTATCACACCTATATATGTCTAGGGGTATATATTCAGACATATATGTCTATATATACCCCCTATACACATGTTCAGATGTCATGTCTGACATCAAACATGTCCTCAAAAAAGCACTGGCAGTGGCAGCCCCTGCAGCATAAAAAATGCTTGGCTGGTGAGAAGCCATATGGGTGTGCCGAAGCTATTCAGAAAAATTATCTTTTCTCTATAGCGGTCACCCTGCTATGGAAGGGTTTTGTCACCCTGCCATAGCAGTCACTGCCAGTTAACCCTACACTACACTACGGTCCCCTTACACTTAACACTTTCCCTACAGAAACTCAATTTTTGAAGCTAACTTAAGTGTAAAGGAGCACTCTAACTACACTAGATATCCCTTTCCTCACACTAAACATAGCTAAATGACACTTTTAAAGTAAAATTAACAGAACTGCTTCCACTCTCTTCCATGTCCAGTATAACAATGCTAGGAATATGGCGGGGGCGATCTTATATACTGGGGGGGCATATTCACTAATGATTGGTCTAGGGACCCCCTAGTCACTCCAATCACATTCCTAGCATTCTCCTGCCCCCTCAATTGGCTTTTGCTAATGGTTCTGGTCCAATCACGGGCTTTTAAAGCCCATTTCCTGAAGCATTGCATTTTGGGCGGTTCTGGTTGACGAATTCCGAACTTTTTGGGCAAAAAGTTCTAAATTCAGCCAAACCTCGAACACCCAATGTTCGGGTCGAACCGATGGTGGACCCGAACCGTTCGATCATCCCTAGCGTTAACCTGACAGCAAAGAATGTTGTATTCTGTGGCTGGAGGTACATTAGGCATTGACAGGATAAATAATTGTCGGTCGTGAAAGGCCCCAAAAATTAGGCATTTAATGGACATAAAATGCCTTTTATGCTGCTGTATTTACCGAAGACAAGGACCATGAATTGTTGTGGGTGGATGGCGGTCTGGCGGATATCTGTGGCCTGTCATGAGGAATTTTTATCAAACATGGTCTACTGGTCACATGTGTTGAATTCCTCTGAGATCCATGCCTCATTCGTTTTTATAAATGTGAGGTAGTGAACACTGTCATGAACTAGGCGAGTGCGCTTATCGGTCACGATCCTCCCTGCTGTGCTGAACGTCCTTTCAGAAAGGAGGCAAGCCAACAGTTCCATTGCAAATTGTGCAAGCTCTGGCCAGAGGTCAAGTCTGCCCAATAGTCCAGGGGTTTATCACTCCTCAGAGCATCCACATCGGCCGTTAATCTGATGTAGTCGGGCACCTGTCGGTCTAGGCATTCCCTGATGCTGGATCCGGAGTACAGCTGTCGATGGATCGGCTGAAAGAATGATCTCATATCTGAAGTGACCAACACATCTTCAAAACGCACTCTTCTTGCAGGCGCTGTTGGATTGGTACCCGCAACTGTTTCTCCGTGAGTAGAAATTCCTCTGCCAGCGCACGCAAAAGCAAAATGCAGCATTTCTCGAAGCAAGGCCGGGAAGTGCTGCATTCTGACCGCCCTCTGTGATGGTGGAAACATTTCCGTCATTTTTTGTTTGTACCGGGGGTCTAAGTACGTTGCCACCCAGTACTGGTCCTTGCCCTTTTGCACTAAACTGAAAGTGGTGTAGTGGCCTGGCTCCTCCTCTTCATCCAGGATAATGTCGTCCTCGTTCTCCCCCATCCACGGACAACACCAGGGATCCCAGAAAGGTTTAAAGCATGCTCTTCTTGCTCCTCCTCATCCACCCCGACACCATCCTCCTCTGACTCCTCTTCAGACTCCTGTTGTTGACTTGTCTCCCCTGGGAATTCATCCAACATTGTGACTTCCTCATCTTCCTGCTCCTGCTCCTCGACGGCTTGATCAATGACAAGACGCAATGCATGCTCCAGAAAGAAGGCATAAGGTACGATGTCACTGATGGCGCCCTGGCCGCGACTGACAAGTTTGGTGATCTCATCAAATGGCCGCAGAAGTCTGCATGCGTCATGCATGAGCAGCCAATGGTACGGTGAAAAAAAAACAAGCTCCCCAGAACCTGTCCTGCCGCAGAGTTCGTACAGGTAGTCGTTAACTGCATGTTTCTGCTGGAGCAGCCTATCAAGCATATACAAGGTTGAGTTCCATTGCGTCGGGCAGTCGCAAATAAGATGCCTGACGGGCAGGTTGTGTCACCGCTGAATGTCAGCAAGGCGAGCCATGGCTGTGTAAGATCTTCTGAAATGGCCCGAGATTTTCCTGGCCTGCCGCAAGACGTCCTGGACCCCAGGGTATTTGGCAATGAATCGCTGCATGACCAAGTTCAGGACGTGTGTAATTTTGCCCTGTTTCAGCGCGCTCAGCAGATTGGCACCATTGTCGCACACCACTTTACCAACTGTAAAAATTGAGTGGTGTCAGCCACTGATCTGCCTGTGAATACAAAGCTGAAAGGAGTGCAGGACCAGTGTGGCTCTTGGCTTCCAGGCACAACAGACGCAGCACAGCATGGCAACGTCTCACCTGGCATGAGGAATAGGTTCTGGGGATCTTGGGTGGCGCAGCGGAAGAGACAGTAGCAGTGGAAAAGGAAGAGTCAGCCGAGGAGGAGAGGGAGTATGGAGTAGGAGGAGAAGAAGAGGCAGGCCTGCATGCAATCCGTGGCGGTAAAACCAAATCTACACGGTGCCACGGGTTACATGCTTGACAGCCATCAGAAGGTTCACCCAGTGGGCAGTAAAAGTTAAATACCTTCCCTGCCCGTGTTTGCAAGACCACGTTTCTGAGGTCAGATGTATCTTGGCACCGACACTGTTTCCAGAGATACATTCACTTGCAGCTGAACATGGCCATATAGCTCTGGAATGCCCTTCTGCGAGAAATATTTCCTTCCTGGGACCTTCCATCGTGGTGTTCCAATGGCCACAAATTTCCGAAAGGCCTCCGAGTCCACCAGTTGATATGGCAGTAGTTGGCGGGCTATCAGTTCCGACAAGCCAGCAGTCAACCGTTGGGCAAGAGGGTTATCCGGCGTCATCATTTTTTTTACGCTCCAACATTTGGGCCACAGAAGCCTGCCTTTCTCCAAAACAACGTGAAGACGGCATGATGGAAGGTGGAGTGGAGGACAATTGTGAGGAGAGAGAGAGGAGAAGGAGAAGAGGCTGGACGGTGAGAGCCTGGAGTGTGGCTTTGTGGGTTCTGACGGCGTTGCTCCCACTGGGCTCGGTGA
Source organism: Pelophylax lessonae (assembly GCF_965119305.1). Taxonomy (NCBI): domain Eukaryota; kingdom Metazoa; phylum Chordata; class Amphibia; order Anura; family Ranidae; genus Pelophylax; species Pelophylax lessonae. Next base: position 182,939,302 of record NC_138773.1, on the reverse strand, counting down.
TGGGAGTCCAGGTGCCTTCTTAAGGCGGTCGTCCCTAGGTGAGTGTTGGGCTTACCGCGACTTATGCGTTGACTGCAAAGGCTGCAGATGGCAACACTATTGTCAGCAGCGGACACATTAAAAAAAGCCCACACTGCAGAGCCATGTGCTGGCATCCTGGGAGCCACAGATGTGACTGTACATGGTTGATGGCTCGCTCCTGATACATTAGCAGTCTGCTGCTTTGTCCCTCCTGTGTAATGTAAGTTCTGCCTGCTTCTCCTCGCTATCTGCTGGTCCATATCTCCCTCTGAACTCCCCTCCTCTTCCTCTCTTGTAGGCGCCCACGTGACGTCCATAGACACGTCATCATCTACGTCACCTTCCCCACCACTAACATTCGAGATCTCAGAGTAGGACCAACCCCCTTTGGCTGATCTGGGTACTGTCGTAAGACTGCTGGGTGGTGGCTGTTGCTACCTCCTCTTCCTCATCCGATGCCAAGAATGGCTGCGCATCACAAATGTCTTGTGATGGATCGGAAAATTAATTTCAGTGACACAAGCGGAGGTTATATGGTGGTGGTGGTGTTTGTGTCTTTGGGGGTGCACACAGCAGAGGGTGAAGAGGGTGCAGATAGAGAGGATGAGGAGGGTGCAGAAGAGGAAGGCTGAATGAGCCACTCAACCAAGTCTGGTGCATCCTTTGATGTAATTGAACGCACCATCTGAAACTTCACACTTTGGCTCCGGCCTACTGCTCCTGCCCTAGCCCTACTACCCCTGCCTTCCTCTTCCTCTTCCTCTGCCTGTCATGTGTTTAAATTACCCTGTGACAAAAGTCTCTAGAGAAGCGCGGTTTTGGGGGGGGCACTGGTCTATAACACCAGTTCTACAAAAAATTGGCAGTAACTGTTGCCACTGTCTGTAGCCACAGTTAACGCAGCAAAAGAGGCAATATTTTTGCACGACACAAAATACACTGTTATAAAAGTATACTGTTAGATAACACCCCACTTTAATCTGTGGTATTGGGGAGCCACTGGTCTATCACACCAGTTCTACAAAAAATTGGCCAGTAAGTTTGGCACTGTGTGTAGCAGAGTTAACACAGCAAAAGAGGCAATATTTTTGCAGAACACAAATACACTGTTATAAAATTATACTGTTATATAACACCCCACTTCAATCAGTGGTATTGGGGGGGCACTGGTCTATCACACCAGTTCTACAAAAAATTGGCCAGTAACTGTTGTCACTGTGTGTAGCACAGTTAATGCAGCAAAAGAGGCAACATTTTTGCAGTACCCAAATACACTGTTATAAAAGTATATTGTTAGATAACACCCTGCTTCCATCTGTCATTTAGGGGGGGCACTGGTCTATCACACCAGTTATAATACTTTTTTTAAAATTGCTTTTGTCACTCTTTGTAGTTGTAGTATCGCTGCAGAAATGCTCACCACACCAGTCACAATGCTGCACAGTGCACAATACAAATCCACTATAATATGCTTTCTATATTAGAAAGTATATTATAAGTGTATTACACCCCTATATAGTGCACTGCACACCAAAGAATAGCACACCTATACCAAATACCATTTCTTGAAAGGACTTCTGTGGACCTATAACAGAGTGATCTGTGTCACTGACAATCTGTCCCTGCTCCCCACAGCAAACCTCTCCTTACACTGACAAAAGAGACAATATAGATAGTACGCCTATACCAAATACCAGTCCTTGAAAGGACTTTTGTGGTCCTATAACAGAGCGATCTGTGTCACTGATAATCTGTCCCTGCTCCCCACAGCAAACCTCTCGCTACACTGACAAAAGAGACAATATAGGTATAGTACACCTATACCAAATACCAGTCCTTAAAAGGACTTTTGTGGACCTATAACAGAGCCATCTGTGTCACTGACAATCTGTCCTTGCTGCACACAGCAAACCTCTCCCTACACTGACAAAAAGCAGAATGTAAAATGGCAGCCAGTTCAGGTCTATTTATAAGGTAGGGGGTATGTCCATGTGCTGAAATGTCTCAATTGGCTGTCCCGTTCCACCTGAATGATGTGCCATGGGTCAAAGTTCTCCCCAATGTAAACGAATATGGCTGCCACGAACAACGCCATATGTTCGCAATATCGGCGGACTGCGAACGAGCAAAGTGCGCCGCGAACTGACCGCTGGGTGAACCGCAAGGCCATCTCTACCTGTCTGTAAAGTGGCACATCTGTAGGATGTACACAACCTAGTACAGCAACATTTGTAAAACAGCCTCTTGCCAGCCTATTTTTCTTTGTAGAAAAGACAACCTGGAACCTCCCAAAATATTATGTATTTTGAAGGACCATGTTTTAACAAAAAAAGAAATCCCAGCAGGTAAATGGCATTTGCCAGCAATTTAAAGTGACCTTCAGATCTGGTAGGGGTTTAAAGGTAGAACCCATGCAAAAATCTATACCAGATCCTTCAGATCTGGTATGGATTTTAAAGGTGAATTCCATGCAAAAAACAAAACTAAATGTGTAAGGTCTCCCCTGCCTTCATTCATAGAAGCTGTACTATAGCTTTCATCTATGTAAAGTAATCTGTTAATAGAAGAGACCTTTCATTCATCCACCTGTCCTAAATTCATTGAAAGCTTTTTATGAATGGAAGCTACAATACAGCTTATATGAAAGGGGAAGGGTGGCAGAAAGGGCGGAAATAGTCATCACTCTTGATGAATATCTGTCACTGGTCCAGTGGCTGTATCCCCTGCAGCACTGGAAGATTAAGACTGCATGGAATGGGGGCAGAGGACAGAGGATTTCAACTATAACAACTACCGGCAGGGACACTATGGATTAAATATAAGTGCAATCCCTTGTGCTGATTTTTTAAAAAAATGACCTAAGCTTACATTTATTTTTTCGATTATCTAAATCTAAAGTATAAAGGCAAACCTTTTTTTTTTTTTTTTGATGCTTGAGTAGTCAGAACCCCTTTTAGATTGTATTGCATTCTAAACCCTACTAAGCAGATTTACTCATTGTACTTGTTTTGATGACACTTGTTGCTGGAACTGAAATGGTAAAAATCAATTACTTTTACCATTTGTTACACTATCCAAAATGAAAAAAAAATGGCTTTAAGTATTCACTAACGTTTTAGGAGACATCGGCCTTATTAAGGGTTACTTTGTCACAGTTTCCTGCAAGATTCTTCATAGAAATATATATAATAATATATATCAAAGAATCACACATTTTTGGATCCTAGACAAAAACCAGCTGTCTTGGCCAAACCAAGAAGATTTCTTGAGGGGACTTAGACACAACAGTAAAGAATAATGTATATTATAAACTTAATTATAACTTTAAGGCATACTCAGCAACTGATATGTAAGAAAGGAAATTGGAGAATAATATTTTATTAATAATAAAGAATTCTTCTGTCCTGCTCATAGGGATGTTATGAATGTGAAAAAGTGAGCATTCACAAAGACAGAATTCTTGCATCTCCATGAGATAAGTACTATAGTCCCCCTTTCTTCAATGTGTGAATTTGGACTGGACAGGCCTGCTTGCTTTAATATGGCCAGGCTAAAGTTTTGAATACTTTAATAACACCAAGTTCATAGATTTCTGCACATCTTCATTCCTTTCTTTCCTTTTTTTTTTTTTTCCAAAATATCTTTATTGAGATTCCTTTTTAATTTTCATACTTTTTCCTTCATCGTGCACTGACACGGGGCCTCCACAATCCTATGCACTTCCATTTTCCTGCTATTAGACAACTCATCTCCTTACAATGTTATTGCCTATTCACTGATTCACTCACAGCAGTTCTACCTTCCAAGGCAATATTGATCATCTGATTACTTCATCATAGCATTTTTGTGCTCATTATCAATGGATCTCAAGATCACCCACTCAATTTAAATCTTACTCATTAATTCCCCCCCCCCTTTTTTTCCCTTTAAGTCCTTTTTTGACAAGATCAGCAGTTCTTACATAGTATGATAGGCTTTGGCCGCCCTCAATGCATTCCTCACACCACTCTGCTGAAGTACCTACCTTTGTACTGATTCATGTTTTCCTCTTGGGGAATCGTACTGCAGGTGCCCCTCTCTCCTACCTATAGGATGTCCAGAATATGACTTCTTGCAAGCCAGCCCTTACTTGGACCCTGCCTTGGAGGCTATAGAGACAGCCCGGATAACAATCTGGATCATCTTCCATCCACTAGCGGTAAATATGTCCATATGGACGGCTGCACATGGTGATATGTTGTAACCTTAAGACCTTTATGTATTTTATAGATATTACAATCCCCTTGAAGAAGACCACAATTGTATTGGGTCAAAACACTTCGGAGTACAAGTTTTGGGCAGGACTATTGAACTAATTGTGTATACCTGCCCCACCCTATATCGTTATGGTGATGGATTATGTTTTAAACCTTATAACCAGAGCTCATATTTTTAAATCCTGGAATAACCTTTTTAACAAATTGTTTATTAAAACAACATTTTTTTTACAATTTATTTGATTGCATAGCGTACTTGCTGCTAAAAAAAAACCTGGGGGAACCAGCCCAAATTCTCTGTTGTTCATTTGGGGTGTGCAGCCTCTCCTTTTTAAATGTGTTTTGTTATACTTACAAATTCTTGCAAAGGTAGCTGTTGGGGAACTCTTGCACAAAGTAAGTGAATTAGAAAACAAGGAGAGAAAGATGGCAGGAGCATTGGTCAATTGTTTTTTGCCACTTCCTCATAGTCATTGTCAACTGGCTCACATGATAGACAGTCAATTGGCAGTATTTTTTTCTCAGCTGTGCATATGCACTCTTAGTATAGCCTCTGCAGTAAAAAAGTGAGAAACCACTTGGGATTTATCTAAAGTGCATTCTACTTTTTTGGCATGGTCCAAGAATCTGTATAAGTACAGCATTTTCTATACATCTTCCACCTCCATTGTATTCAGATAGGAGAGTGTCTGCACAAACAGGGAAGGTGACAGGTTCATACCTATATTTATGAGGTTATATCACATGCTTATGTGATTGCATGTAGGTACTGACTATAGTTTATAGGTATGTGAAAAGCAAGAACTCCTTTTTATTTTTTATTATATTTTAGTTATGCTTTATAAAGTTGCCCCACCTTTTCTGTCAATAGTTATAGCCGTAGAGAGTCACTAAAGAGTTGTTCCCTTTTTACGATCCCAGAAGTTTTAGCATCAGCCCAGGCTAAGGTACAATTTCAGAGGGTATACAAATACCTGAACTGGAGGGAGCCAGGCTCTCACTTGGCATATCTAAACTCAAAATCAAAAATGTAATAAATTGTAGCTTATCAGTCATTAGATCTGTCAGCATTTGTTTTATTTTTCAAGGGTTTTCTCTTTTATTTTCACTTGGTAATTCTGTGAATAGGATATATATTTATAGTAACAGTGCTAAATGATTCAACAAATAAAAAAAGATTTATTGATTACATTTTCTGTAGCCCTGGTCCGTGGCATTTCTGCCCACTGCCACACTGACCAGGCTGTTAGTGAAGCTGTCAGGGTTCCTTCAACACAAGCATTTCTCCCTCAAATTCCAGTGAGGAGGAAAGAGTGAGGACACAAGACACTGTTAAGGTTGTTTGCAGCCCCATAGAGCTCAAAGAGAGCCTCCCCACACCCCCATAGTGCAGAGGACACTGTGATTGGTTGCTGTGCAGCCTGGAAGCTCAGAGGACTGCTGGGAACTGCCTGTGACTATGGGGAATGTAGTCCCCAGAGGCAATATTTCTATTGAACCATGGACTAGAAGGACCACAAGCCCCAGAAGGACAGGTAACTGGGAGGAGGGAAAGGAGTGTCTTGGCTAAGGAGAGATGTATGGAATACAAAGAAAGCTTAATAGATGAGTGGGCTTGGCAGGATGCCAGGAAACCAGACCACAAAAAGATGCAAGTAAAATAAAGCAATTTATTTATGTTACAATAATAATCGCACAGAAAGAGAGAGGAACAAAATCAAGAACAGCCGGGGTCAAGTTCGGAAGCGGGTAATCATCTAAGCCGGGATCGAGTCCAGGAACAGGTAGTCATCCAAGCTGAGATAGAGTCCAGAAGAGGGTAGTCTGCTGAAGCCGGGTCATCGTCTGATGCGGGGTCGTCTGCTGATGCAGAATCCAGAGCCAGGAAGGTCATCAGCCAAGCTAAGTCATGCACAGAGAAACCACAGAGACCAGAGGACTGCAAGCAGTGATGCATCTTGGAGCACAAATGCAAGGGCAAGGTCTGAAAGCCATCAGGTGATATACATAGTCAGGTGTGCAACATCATCACTGAGCAACGCCCAGGCTGCAGACAAAGATGATGCAAACAGAGTTTATAAGAGACAGCAGTCTCCACATGTCCAAGATGGCTGCCAAAAGGAAGGCAAGGTAAGACCTTGACAGGGCTGTTGTGTCAGATATTATATATAGGGTGTGTGGCGCGCTTTTAGAAGTGGAGATGGTGATTAAAATAAATGTGCTTAGGATAAATAAATAAATAGTATGTTCTGTGGTGAGGTAGGTGTGTTGGTTAGTTCTGCAATGCCTATTAGAACATTCAACTCAATTAAGAACTTTCCAAAATTAAAATAATTTTCCACAATGGTGCCAAGTGTTATCAATTATAAAGTGCTGAGTGCTTATAATCTTCAATCACTGAATAACTTAATCAATTATTGTGTGTAAAACTTCAATCAATGAGTGAATTCCAATACATAAATCAATAAATAAATACCATCAGTGCATAAAAAATTATTTCCAAACTTCAGTATATATCCATATGTAAAATAAATAAATTAATTTAATCTTAAATTAATAAAGTGCAGTCTTCAGTGAATGTCCATATATACTTTTCACCGCAAAAAAATCTGTGCTAGTATATTCAGCTGTGTAATTTCCTTATAAAAACAAGGGTGCATCCATGCAAATAATCAGGGTGCAGTGACTCGTTCCTCCACCAGGTGTCACCTATGGGTGTCCTAACTTCTCACCTCAATAGCTTGAAACAATCGCCTGAATATATATTAGCCCTCGGTTGGGTACTTTCTGGCCCGGATGTCCTGTCTATTGATTCCTTCTGATGATATCTGAGGGATCTTATCTTGATGTTTCTATGGTCCTTAGTGATCCCAATCTGCTAGCGTGACATCGGGCTCATTAGACAAAGAGAGCCATCATGGTGTAGTATGTCAAAATCACTTTTATTAATAAAACAAAGTATCGCACTTACATTTCATTGTAAGGGTACAAGCGTGAAGGAAAAAACTCGGCGGCGTTGGGAGACACTTCGCTCCGGTCCGTAACGTCACTTCCGGTTAACTGGCGGCTCCTCCTATGCGTTACGTCACATCACGTGACTTCCTCATGTCAGATAGCTGTCTACTGGAGGGTTTACCGCAGTGTTGGAAATACAGTGAGACAGTAAGTTCTGCTGACATCCCCAGGTTAGTGGGAAATTGTCATTGCTGAGTCCCATGTTGCTAATGACATCACCAAGTTGGTGAGAGGCCATCATTATGAAGCTCTGGGTCACAGCTAATGTCATTGGGTCCAGACAGAGAGTGAAAGGAGGTGAATTCTCAGATGTCTTGGTGGTAAGAAGCCACTAGCCACAAATGTTTGCCCACTGCTTAAAGTGACAGGGACACATATTTTTCAGATACTGTTTGGGTACTTACAACCAGTATGGTGGGATCTACTCAAGCCCGAATGCTCCAAAAGAAAAAAGCAATGAATCTTTGAAATTAAAACATATAGCCCTTTGGGACTAATATATATATATATATATATATATATATATATATATATATATATATATATATATAATATGTGTGATTTACTAATAATAGTTAAAGGGACAATATTTTAAACAAGTAGTTTATTTTGTTATCAAACATTTCAAACTATTTTGTAACATTTGTATCCATTCTTTTAATACAGGTGTACAATTATTTGGTTTTAACTATACAGTAAAACCTTGGATTGTGAGCATAATTCATTCTGGAAACATGCTTGTAATTCAAAGCACTCTTTTATCAAAGCAAATTTCCCCATAAGAAATAATGGAAACTCATATGATTTGTTTCACAACCTTTTATTCATAAATCCTTCAGTTTATAGTCTATATACAAAGATTATAGCAATGTGTTGTGTAACCATAAAATGTCTATTCACAAATGGCGGCCTCCACATGGGGATTAGAAACAATATCCAGCAGAAGCTACAGTGTATAAAGGAGAAGAGAGACGCCTCTAAGTGTAGCAATATGGTTACATTTAATGAAGGTTCAACATTTAGCAACTCACATGGTTGATGATTAAAAGATGCACATCTAAGAATGCAGGCATCCAGGTAAAGCTGTGCATCCTCCAGTGCAGTTCTGTTCACCGGTTCAGGTGTGATTCAGGTGCGAATTTATTACCTAAAATAGCACCTGAAACAGACTGAAAAACACACAGCACTCTTTTTTAAAACCGAACTGTGGCCGCCCTGCACATATGTGAACCGGTTGCCTTAAGAAGGCTGCCAGTTCACATATTATGTGAATTAGATGCGGTTCAAAACGCATCTGATTTTCATATATTTGATCGGAGCCTTAGGCCCCTTTCACACACTCCGTCCGTTGGACAAAGTCCATTTTTCTCAGCGGGGGATAGATCCGCCAATCCCCCGCTGAGCAGGAGGATTACAGCCGTGTCTCCGCGCTGTGTGCGGAAACACAGCTGTCAGTTCCCCATGCATCTCTATGGATCATTCGATCCAATCCGATCCGCTGGACGGATGGAAAATAGGGTTTCCATCCATCCAGATTTGACGGATCGGATGTCAGCGGACATGTCTCCGATGACATCCGATGCCCCATAGGAATGCATGGGTGGACCGTTCAGATCCATCAAAAAAACAGACAGGCGGATCTGAACGGTCCGCCTGTGTGAAAGGGGCCTTAGGGTTTAGGACAGAGACATTGGGGTTGATTTACCAAAACTGGAGATTGCAAAATCTGGTGCAGCTGTGCATGATAGCCAAACAGCTTCTAACTTCAGCTTGTTCAATTAGGCTTTGACAAAAAAACGAAACTGGAAGCTGATTGATTTCTGTGCAGAGCTGCACCAGATCTTGCACTCTCCAGTTTAGTAAATCAACCCTATTCGGTTCCCCAATTGTTTTTTATTGTGCTGTGTGTAAAAATGCCTTTTTAGACTGGGTGTGGCTTTGCTGCAAGGGTTGTTGGCATCCTGAGTCAGGGAACCCAAACATCGGAGGTTCCTTTGGGTATAGTCGCTACAATTAATTATATGGAAAGGAATCCTGGACATTTTTCAATGGATAGGAATTGTCTCTTGGCAGAAAAATCAGGTAAAGGGTGATGAAAGAAATCAAATGAGGTGCTATGCTCATCAACATGAAGAATAATTACCTTTCCCAGTGAAACTTGATACAAAGTAGGTACAGAAATTAGCAGCCTCAAGTAACCTTTAAACACTGTAATGAATGAAACTGTGTAACGTTATGCACGAGTGACGGCTAGACTCTCAGTTAGATTCTTGCTCTGGATTCCTTATATAGGATTCTTCTGTGAGCAGCAAATCCACAAAAAGATACTAGCTAGTAGTCTCATAGCCAGTGAGGTTACAAAGCCATGCTTGGGCATGCATGATGGAATGATAAGATTCTCTAGCTATTACATTTGTTTGTTTTTTAGGGATCAGGGGAAAGGATGAAATTTATTTGGATTCTTTTTTTTTCACCAATTCTATTGTCCAACATAGGCAGCTAGAAAAAAATTGTAAAAAAAAAAGCATTAGGAAATTCTGCTCAAAGCTCAGGTTTTGACCACTTTTCTTTAAAAAAAAAAAACCCTAACATTATACAATGATTAGCCTTAACTTTTTGACCACTGACAGTTACGTTAATAACATCTTGATACAATGTCATCTGAAAGTCAATGATATATAATAGGAAGTAAGTGATGCACTGAAAGCAGAAAAAATAGGAATCGTTGTGCATGTGGTTGCGTAGCCGCAGACCTGTCAGGATGCCCATACTGATCCGTGTCCACAGCCAAAAGTGCCCACAATGGGAATGTGTACAATACTGATCAGTGTACATAGGAGAGCTCCCCCTTTAAGACCCAAACTGATCTACAAAAAACTCCACCCCCCCCCCCCCCAAGAGAGGAAACCCACCTTCTTTCAGCTTAAGGGGTTTCTTTATTGTTGGAGAGGTCAGGATGTCAGGATTGTAGGTTTACTGGACTTGGTTCCAGACAAATAACTCATACTAGGTACTAGGAAAGGAAATTTATATAGGATAAAAATATTTATTTCTTGTGATTTGACTCACAACACCTACATGTTGGAGTGCTTGTGTGGTCTCCAGTATTTAAAAAAAAAATAATAAACTAAAGGTCGTCTCCTGACTACATCCTTGATGACAAAAAAAATTTGGCTTTCCAAACTGGTCCGCCTGTATGTTTTTCGTGGGACCTGATCGGATGCTCCATGCAGCCCTATGGAGCAGCGGATGTCAGCAGAGACATCTCTGCTGACACCCGCTGCTATCCGATCTGATCTTAGCTGTGAAATCTGGACAGATGGAAACCCTATTTTCCATCCGTCTAGAGGATCAGATCAGATAAGAAAGGATGAAAACAGACAGGCGGTCCATTTTCATCTGATCTCCTGTAGAGGACAGCGGGGCTCTGACAGCTCCGTCTCTGCAAAGTGATACAAATTGATAGATTGTTCAGGTGGGTTCTCCTTTTCCATAGTTCTAGCAAATATAATGGAAATTGTACAGAGATTGCATAGTGTATGGCCATATTTATACAATTACATAGGAGGAAGTCGATGGAGACACTTCTTCACATAACATGAACTCACATTCCTGCACACTCTTTTTTGTTTGGGGGTTCCCTTTGGAGCATTTCTGCTTGTCACGCATAGGGCAGTCTATTCACTGAAATGGGCTACCCTGTGCTCAACAAGTGCCCCAAAAAAGCTCCGGAACATTTTTTAGAACAAAGCATGGTGCATTTATTACCATACTTTTTGGTGCGTTTGCAGCGTGCTTCTGAAATGCAAGGCAAAGCATGCATTTTTTGTGCAGTTTGCCATGTGAATGTGAATGATGTGAGTAAAGCCTTGTTCTTGTGTAAACCCACCAATTTCACTTTCAGGGCCCATTCACACCTAGTGTAGTGGGAGCACACATGTCTTTTGCTTGTTTTTGCCATGATACCCATTGGGCAGCCAGTTGATTCCAATGGACTGCACTACACGTGATCAAATAGCTCATGGGGCATTTTGGCGTGGTGCAAGTTGCACATTTTCTACTATGCATTTTTCTGCGTTTGTCACCCTTTTTTTTCATGTGCCAAAATTGTACAATCTCTGTACAATCTCCTTTAGATTAACCAAAACGATGGAATAGGAGGAGTCACCATCTATCCAATCACTCTCTATCCAATCAGGCAGGCCCTTGCACTACATCAGGGGTGTTCAACCTGTGGCCCTTGGATGGCATGCGGCCCCAGAGAGTTTAGTATGTGTATATATCATACATAAAAGTTGTGGCAGCCAGGCAAATTTATGCATTGAAGGATTCCGGGGATGCTGTGCAAACATAGTTGATTGGTTAAAGGTGTGTTTTATTGAGGTCAGCGCAGGATGCGTTTGCTAATGAGGTCAGCTGATAAACTTCTTTCTGTGTCTTACTGGTTTCTCCATCCCAAATCTATACCAGGGAGTCTCTGACGCTTTCTAAGAAATAAAGCAAGGGCTAAGGTAAGGCCTTCTTCTAAAAATCAAAGAAAGCTTTTATTTTTCTGCATATACATTAATGGTATATTGGTACCTAGAGGAGCTGGAATTTAGAAAAAAAAGTGAACTTTAATCTTTTAAGCACTGCCTTTGTGAGTATAATGTTTTATTCTCTTAAATAAATATGGTACATGTTTTTTTATGCTATCAGCTTCACCTCTCCATATTTTCTCTGGATGTGATATGTGGAGTGCCTAAGAGACCAGGAAACCTCTGTGTATTAGGAAATAATACATCAGGGTTTTTTGACCCATTTTTATACAAGAGGTCAGACAAATCTGGTGAGTGATTTGATTCACATGCGGCTGTTTAGATTGTGGAACATTGGCATTGAGAAGTAGATTTTGCATACTATTCCCCAAACAGTGGATTTATAGTATGAAAAAAAGAGTTATATGAATTTGCACTTTTTACATTTATATCAGCATTTTATGTATTTATTTTGTTGTTCATATAGACAAGTGTGTTATATGATGATTTATATGAAATTTCATGGTTTGTTTTCTTGCAAAACAAAAGGACAGAAAAAGATGGGGCTTTGCGGGCCAGTGGGAGTAGAAGGATCAGACAAGGAACCGTTTGTAAAACCAAAATTACATTTTATTTGTATAAAGAACAATAAAACTAAGCATGGACTACCATGCATATGTGATAACAGAGGACTGACATGACATACAATAATAAAATCAAACAATTAACGTCACTACTAATAGAGAAACATATCCCCAGAAGGGGTTGTACCCAAAATCTGTATAGGGTGGAAATTGGGTCTCAAGCTGGATTCGGTCACGGTAGGTCCCCAGCAAGCCGACGCGTTTCGCTCAAGGCTTCCTCAGGGCCTGAGAGACCATAACAGACCGATGTTTTCTATGAACAACATAAAAGCATAATCAAATGAATGCCAGTCAGTCATAAATTTCATGATATATCATACATAATGACATTATATTTCAATTATTTCATAGGTATATTTGGTTTTAGTTTTTGTACTGACCCTTCTTGATAGTGACTTGTGCTAGGCGACAAAGCTGTAGCGATACTAATGCTGCTTGGAGCTATATTGCTTCCATATTTATCATAACAGACATCAAGAATATATTTCTTGCATAGGATCCAATGTATTACGTCCCAGATTGTGTTGCCAGGGGCAGGGCTGTAAACCAAAATGCCAATAGATATATATATGTGTCTACCATATAATTTCAATTTTAGTATGTTTATGATCTCATAACCAACCTTTTTTGGCTATCCCCCCTATATGAACTTTTTGGGGTGGGTCCCAACTCGCAAGGTGAAGGTCCTCTCCTTGATATATCCGCCCTTATATATATATATTCGCTCCTAGATATAATAGATCTATGGATATGAGAGCATGGGTTATTCTTTATCAGTGGAAGAGGGAAGAGGGCTAATGAGGATAGCTATTGGTTGAATAGAGACAATTAGATGGATAGACTAATGATTTGATGGTAGTATCAAAAATATATAATAGTAAAGCCAAAGTGTTCACACCCACCTAGTATTGTGTTACATGGCTGGAATAGGACAGGCAGCACCTTTCTTTCTGTAGTTCAAAGATATGGTGTATATTTCCCCAGTTTAAGGGTCCTTGGTGGCGACACAACTGACCTAGAAGGAGGACCGGGATTGTGCATATAGAGAGTTGTTAATATTTAAGGCCACAGTGCCATATAACGTGGTTAGTGGGGGAAGGTTATTATACTAGAAAAGAAGCTACATAGACGCATACATACCTTTCCTCAGTCTAAGGTAGACTCCAGGCAGGAAAGGGAGACATGCATAAATTTCAGTTATATGGACAATATAGTCCTGGGCTGTATAAGCCCTGAAAGAGATAATTCAAGGAGTTAATGTCAGATCTTCAAGCCCTCCAGTCTATATTGCAGAGAATGCAGTCCTAAGAGCACCTATCCTTACTTCCATTACAGGGTTAGCATTACTTACCTCTATGTCTGGTTCACTAGCAGCCTGCCTATTTGCCTCCACGTTGTTAATCCTATATATAGGGGGAAAACGCCCTCATTGATACGTATTGGCGCTTAATTTGGGGCAGTTCATGTGGAACTGCTTACTACATAATTACGGTCGGCAGCGGCGCTGCCTGACCGTGTCACTTCCGGTCGCTCCGGAAGTGAGGACATACTCTCCTCTGCTTAGGACTAGGTCGGCGATGGCGCCGCCTATCTACATCACTTCCGGTCGCGCCGGAAGTGAGGCCGTTACCTTAAAGGAAGTGTTGACCAACTATGGACCCGCCCGGATGCCAGAATCCAGCATCCGATTGGATGAAATTCATATTACGGGCTGCGTTATTTGTTGCTCAAGCTCCATCTAGTGGGATCATAGTGAAATACCTTGGCAATAATCCTACCTCCTGGAAACCTGCAGAAGACCAACCATCGGTCCAATAGTGCAAGGCCACATATATATAATTGGCATATCAGGGTATATAATAATCCCAGGTAGTGCAATATCAGATGGTTATTTTGATCGTTCCACAACAGCATATGCTACAACAGTGTCGCCTCACTAGTCATCTATTACATATAGCACAAAATACATATATGTGTTAGTCACTTTATATATACAGAATCATTGCTCCATTGTGGTATCCATATAGGATCCATTTTAGTTTACTATTCTATTCTATATCTACTTGGCAGTCCCTATTCTAATAGAAAATCTTCATCTGTCCCTCATAGTGATGCAAGGAAAGGACTCCCTGGGGGGAAAAGAAGAGAGGAGGGAGACGGATCTGTGGACTCAAAAGGAGGATTGTTTTAGTGGAGATACTATAAGAATGATTTATAGCTGATCATATCATTTAGGCCTGGATACACGGTCGCCCTTAGATCGTATATCCATCTGGCCTCTCGTGCTAACACTTTTTTATCAACATCTCCTCCTCTTATGTCCTCAGGGATAACATCTAACACAGTGAACTTAACAATGTTTCGGTCATATTTGTGTTTTAGCCCAACATGGCCACCTATAGGGGTATTGATTTGGCCGTTATTGATATACGATATATGATCTGAGATCCTTTTCCAGAGGGGTCTTATGGTTTTACCCACATAGAACGCCCCACATGGGCATAACATTATATATACTACCGCCTTTGTTTGGCAGGTGATATGCTGATTAATATATCTTCTATGACCATTAGGCATTACAAAGGACTCTCCTTCAAGGATATATGGACAAAAATCACAGCATCCGCATTTGAATAGGCCTTTTATATGTGATATTTCATTGGGTCTCCGATAGTGGCTCGTGACTAGACCATCTCTAATTGATTTAGCTCGTTTATATGTGATGTTAGGGTGGTCATCTAAGTATTTTCTGAGTATTGGGTCGCTTGTCAGAATCTCCCAGTTTTTTTGTAAAATGTTGCGAACTTCATTATACTGCCTAGAGTATGTGGAAATAAATCTGACCTTATCGTCTGTTTTTTTAGTTTTTTCTTTAAAAAGCAGGTCATGCCTCGTGTTTGCTTTTGCCTTATTATATGCTTTTCTCAGCGTTGTCGCACTATACCCTCTCTGTAGCAGACGTGCTTTCAATTTATCTGCTTCCCTTTTGTAATTTATATCTTTAGAACAATTCCGTCTCAATCTGAGGTATTGGGAGTAGGGGATGCTTCTGATTAACGCTTTAGGGTGGGAACTTTCCGAGTGCAGTATTGTGTTTCCTGCTGTCGGTTTACGAAATAAGGTTGATCCGACACTACCATCATCCTCAAAATAGAGGGTGGTATCAAGGAAATCAATCTGTTCTCTGCTCCAGGACATAGTAAACTTCAAATTGAAAGTGTTGATCTGTAACTTTTGAAAAAAGGTTTCAAATAATTCAATATCCCCGTCCCATATGATGAGGACATCATCTATGTACCTGAGCCACGTGACTACGTGGCTCAGGTACATGGAGAGGTCCTCATCATTGAAGATATTTCGTTCCCATCCACCCAGGTGCAGGTTGGCGTAGGCCGGGGCACAACATGTGCCCATGGCCACGCCCTGCGCCTGGATGAAGTGGGAACCATCAAATGTGAACACATTATTATTCAAAATATGTGCCAGCCCATCCAAAATAAATTGGTTGTGTGGTTTTGCTTGGGGGCCTCGTTCATCCAGGAATCTTTTGATTGTCTGTAGCCCGAGTGCATGTGGGATCGAGGAATATAGTGCCTCGATGTCCAACGCAATCATGACACATCCAGGGGGCATTACTTGATCATATAACACCCTAAGTAAATCTGGTGTGTCCTGGATAAAAGACGGCAGACTGGTTACATGGGGCCTGAGGTACTGATCAATTAATTTACTTAATGGTTCTGTGTAGGACCCGATTCCTGATATGATTGGGCGTCCTGGGGGATTTTGTGGGTTTTTATGCGTTTTTGGCAATGCATAAAATGTGGGGACGCGAGGTGAATCAATTTTTATAGCTTCATATGTGTCTTTGTTAATTATACCATTACTATATGCTTCAAAGATAAGTACTTTATATTTATTTTGAGCAGACAGAATTTTTTCTTCGTTGATGGGCTTGTACCACTCCCTATTTTTTAGGATGTCCCAACACATGTTGCGATATTGTAAATGATCCATGATTACAATATTGCCCCCCTTATCGGAGGGCTTTATTATAATCTGGGAATTCTTTCTTAATGACTCAAGAGCTTGTTTGAGGTGATCATTTAGATTCTCTTTCATAGGATTGCGAATTTTCAAACGGTTGATATCTGCTGTGGTCTTATTCACGAAAGCCAACACGTTCGGATTGGTTTGTAGGGGAGGAAACCTATTAGACTTTTTTTTGGCCGTAGGGGCTTGTATCATGTCCATTTTTTGCTGTGCTAGTACCTGTATCCCTTCTATATCCATACACTCGTCCTCTGATTCTGTTCTTACTTCCTCTATGTCTGAAATTGTGGGGGGATCGTTCTCGTCCAGAAGTTGGATGAGATCCTTTAACGCTCTAAAATCTTTCACTGAAAAATCTTTCCATAGTTCAGATAGTTCTTTGTCTTTTTTAATTTGTTGTCTTTCTTTATCGAAAATATAACGGTAAGTTAGCTTTCTCGCAAACAACTGTACATCCTTGACGATGTCAAAGTGTGTTGTATTGCTGTCGGGGCAAAAGCTAAGGCCGCGACGCAGGACCTCTAATTCGTCCTGTGTGGGAATATATGAGGACAAGTTAATAATAGAGAAGGCCGATTCGACTGTAGGCTCCGTGTTGTGTATCTGTGTATGTAGTGTTTCATCAAGTCATTGTCTTTTTACACTTTTGGGTGTGGCGCCCAGGTTCGCATTGTTTATCGCTCCTGCATATGATGTAATTAGTGCTTGTTGTGTACCTATAATAGTGCTATCATTTGCTCCTTGTATTTTAGTGCGAGTTTTCATATTACCTGCTTCCATAAGTGTCGATTGAAGAAGTGAAGGTGAAGTGATAGAAGAAGAGTGAGCAGAGCCATCACCAAGACTATTGAGTGAATAGGAGACTGTGGTATCTTCCACCAGTCTTCTCTTTTCAATACCCCCGTGCTCTTCAGGTGCCTTGGATCTTTTTCTAAAGGTACGATTCCTTGGTCGTGCGTATTCCGATGTGCGTGAAGGGAGAGAAAATTGTGATACATTAGAGTCAGATTCACTATCGTTATAATTTCTCCTTCTATTACTATTCCTTTGTCCTCGCTAATTTTTTCCCGTAAAGTTATTCCTAGGTTGTGGCCAAGCATATGCTGAACCCGCCCCGAAGGCCAACTTATCCCTGGAGAACTTCTGTTCTTTTTTTTGGATTAGTTCCTTCGTGAATGTGTCTAATTGGTCCTTGGTTTCTTTTTCTTTCTCTTTAAAGGTGGCTTTTGCAAGAATATCCTTATATTCTAGTTGTATGGCTTTTATCTCCTCATTAATGGCCTTTTGTTCCTCTTGATAATATCCTATTAATAATTCCATCATTCTACGTGAGCATGCTTTCAAATTGCTCTCCCATGAGTTTTTGAATTCTGGGCTAATCTGCCAGATGTTAGGAAACACCTGGATTCGTAGCCCCTTAGGATTCAAATCCTCTGAGATATATTTCTGGAAGTATTTTATGTGCCAGAAGAGGCTAGCCCTGCGTTCCAACGCACGCTGTAATTTTTGTATAACCACCTCTATTTCAACATCATTGTTAGTTGTATCTGAACATTCCTGTTGTATTTTTATCATATACCCCTCCCAATCCTCCCCCAAGAATTCAGCCATATCACCACTACAGGGGCTCTACTCGCATACACTACGGACAGAATCTGATGTACAGACGTGTAGGCAGATTATTGCCTGAATGTCTGAACTAACGGGACTGCTTTTGTCTTCTTAACCATAAAGGTAAATTTATTAATCTAAGAAAGTTTATATATAGTGATATAGAGAATTTTCTATAAGTGTATATTGACAACTTATGTCATAGTAAGAATGATCGTACTACTCCCACATTGACACGGATAGAAAGGGGGAAGAGAAGGGTGTATTATCCACCCGAATTGCAGACTATATAAAATTACCGTGTAATATAGGCCCTTACCCCTGTGAGGGATTAACAAAACAAAAGGACAGAAAAAGATGGGGCTTTGCGGGCCAGTGGGAGTAGAAGGATCAGACAAGGAACCGTTTGTAAAACCAAAATTACATTTTATTTGTATAAAGAACAATAAAACTAAGCATGGACTACCATGCATATGTGATAACAGAGGACTGACATGACATACAATAATAAAATCAAACAATTAACGTCACTACTAATAGAGAAACATATCCCCAGAAGGGGTTGTAACCAAAATCTGTATAGGGTGGAAATTGGGTCTCAAGCTGGATTCGGTCACGGTAGGTCCCCAGCAAGCCGACGCGTTTCGCTCAAGGCTTCCTCAGGGCCTGAGAGACCATAACAGACCGATGTTTTCTATGAACAACATAAAAGCATAATCAAATGAATGCCAGTCAGTCATAAATTTCATGATATATCATACATAATGACATTATATTTCAATTATTTCATAGGTATATTTGGTTTTAGTTTTTGTACTGACCCTTCTTGATAGTGACTTGTGCTAGGCGACAAAGCTGTAGCGATACTAATGCTGCTTGGAGCTATATTGCTTCCGTATTTATCATAACAGACATCAAGAATATATTTCTTGCATAGGATCCAATGTATTACGTCCCAGATTGTGTTGCCAGGGGCAGGGCTGTAAACCAAAATGCCAATAGATATATATATGTGTCTACCATATAATTTCAATTTTAGTATGTTTATGATCTCATAACCAACCTTTTATGGCTATCCCCCCTATATGAACTTTTTGGGGTGGGTCCCAACTCGCAAGGTGAAGGTCCTCAACACAATACTGCACTCGGAAAGTTCCCACCCTAAAGCGTTAATCAGAAGCATCCCCTACTCCCAATACCTCAGATTGAGACAGAATTGTTCTAAAGATATAAATTACAAAAGGGAAGCAGATAAATTGAAAGCACGTCTGCTACAGAGAGGGTATAGTGCGACAACGCTGAGAAAAGCATATAATAAGGCAAAAGCAAACACGAGGCATGACCTGCTTTTTAAAGAAAAAACTAAAAAAACAGACGATAAGGTCAGATTTATTTCCACATACTCTAGGCAGTATAATGAAGTTCGCAACATTTTACAAAAAAACTGGGAGATTCTGACAAGCGACCCAATACTCAGAAAATACTTAGATGACCACCCTAACATCACATATAAACGAGCTAAATCAATTAGAGATGGTCTAGTCACGAGCCACTATCGGAGACCCAATGAAATATCACATATAAAAGGCCTATTCAAATGCGGATGCTGTGATTTTTGTCCATATATCCTTGAAGGAGAGTCCTTTGTAATGCCTAATGGTCATAGAAGATATATTAATCAGCATATCACCTGCCAAACAAAGGCGGTAGTATATATAATGTTATGCCCATGTGGGGCGTTCTATGTGGGTAAAACCATAAGACCCCTCTGGAAAAGGATCTCAGATCATATATCGTATATCAATAACGGCCAAATCAATACCCCTATAGGTGGCCATGTTGGGCTAAAACACAAATATGACCGAAACATTGTTAAGTTCACTGTGTTAGATGTTATCCCTGAGGACATAAGAGGAGGAGATGTTGATAAAAAAGTGTTAGCACGAGAGGCCAGATGGATATACGATCTAAGGGCGACTGTGTATCCAGGCCTAAATGATATGATCAGCTATAAATCATTCTTATAGTATCTCCACTAAAACAATCCTCCTTTTGAGTCCACAGATCCGTCTCCCTCCTCTCTTCTTTTCCCCCCAGGGAGTCCTTTCCTTGCATCACTATGAGGGACAGATGAAGATTTTCTATTAGAATAGGGACTGCCAAGTAGATATAGAATAGAATAGTAAACTAAAATGGATCCTATATGGATACCACAATGGAGCAATGATTCTGTATATATAAAGTGACTAACACATATATGTATTTTGTGCTATATGTAATAGATGACTAGTGAGGCGACACTGTTGTAGCATATGCTGTTGTGGAACGATCAAAATAACCATCTGATATTGCACTACCTGGGATTATTATATACCCTGATATGCCAATTATATATATGTGGCCTTGCACTATTGGACCGATGGTTGGTCTTCTGCAGGTTTCCAGGAGGTAGGATTATTGCCAAGGTATTTCACTATGATCCCACTAGATGGAGCTTGAGCAACAAATAACGCAGCCCGTAATATGAATTTCATCCAATCGGATGCTGGATTCTGGCATCCGGGCGGGTCCATAGTTGGTCAACACTTCCTTTAAGGTAACGGCCTCACTTCCGGCGCGACCGGAAGTGATGTAGATAGGCGGCGCCATCGCCGACCTAGTCCTAAGCAGAGGAGAGTATGTCCTCACTTCCGGAGCGACCGGAAGTGACGCGGTCAGGCAGCGCCGCTGCCGACCGTAATTATGTAGTAAGCAGTTCCACATGAACTGCCCCAAATTAAGCGCCAATACGTATCAATGAGGGCGTTTTCCCCCTATATATAGGATTAACAACGTGGAGGCAAATAGGCAGGCTGCTAGTGAACCAGACATAGAGGTAAGTAATGCTAACCCTGTAATGGAAGTAAGGATAGGTGCTCTTAGGACTGCATTCTCTGCAATATAGACTGGAGGGCTTGAAGATCTGACATTAACTCCTTGAATTATCTCTTTCAGGGCTTATACAGCCCAGGACTATATTGTCCATATAACTGAAATTTATGCATGTCTCCCTTTCCTGCCTGGAGTCTACCTTAGACTGAGGAAAGGTATGTATGCGTCTATGTAGCTTCCTTATTTCTTTTCTAGTATAATAACCTTCCCCCACTAACCACGTTATATGGCACTGTGGCCTTAAATATTAACAACTCTCTATATGCACAATCCCGGTCCTCCTTCTAGGTCAGTTGTGTCACCACCAAGGACCCTTAAACTGGGGAAATATACACCATATCTTTGAACTACAGAAAGAAAGGTGCTGCCTGTCCTATTCAAGCCATGTAACACAATACTAGGTGGGTGTGAACACTTTGGCTTTACTATTATATATTTTTGATACTACCATCAAATCATTAGTCTATCCATCTAATTGTCTCTATTCAACCAATAGCTATCCTCATTAGCCCTCTTCCCTCTTCCACTGATAAAGAATAACCCATGCTCTCATATCCATAGATCTATTATATCTAGGAGCAAATATATATATATAAGGGCGGATATATCAAGGAGAGGACCTTCACCTTGCGAGTTGGGACCCACCCCAAAAAGTTCATATAGGGGGGATAGCCATAAAAGGTTGGTTATGAGATCATAAACATACTAAAATTGAAATTATATGGTAGACACATATATATATCTATTGGCATTTTGGTTTACAGCCCTGCCCCTGGCAACACAATCTGGGACGTAATACATTGGATCCTATGCAAGAAATATATTCTTGATGTCTGTTATGATAAATACGGAAGCAATATAGCTCCAAGCAGCATTAGTATCGCTACAGCTTTGTCGCCTAGCACAAGTCACTATCAAGAAGGGTCAGTACAAAAACTAAAACCAAATATACCTATGAAATAATTGAAATATAATGTCATTATGTATGATATATCATGAAATTTATGACTGACTGGCATTCATTTGATTATGCTTTTATGTTGTTCATAGAAAACATCGGTCTGTTATGGTCTCTCAGGCCCTGAGGAAGCCTTGAGCGAAACGCGTCGGCTTGCTGGGGACCTACCGTGACCGAATCCAGCTTGAGACCCAATTTCCACCCTATACAGATTTTGGTTACAACCCCTTCTGGGGATATGTTTCTCTATTAGTAGTGACGTTAATTGTTTGATTTTATTATTGTATGTCATGTCAGTCCTCTGTTATCACATATGCATGGTAGTCCATGCTTAGTTTTATTGTTCTTTATACAAATAAAATGTAATTTTGGTTTTACAAACGGTTCCTTGTCTGATCCTTCTACTCCCACTGGCCCGCAAAGCCCCATCTTTTTCTGTCCTTTTGTTTTGTTAATCCCTCACAGGGGTAAGGGCCTATATTACACGGTAATTTTATATAGTTTGTTTTCTTGCACTTTGCACTTAAGTTTGTTTCTTATAGACAGAGGATAGACAGAGGATGCATTTTTGGTAAAATTGTATTTGATAAATCATTTAGTACTAGTATTATATGTATATATTATTGTTAATAGTTTTGAGGGATATTTTATAGCTGATTAGTGAGGGTGATGCAGAAGTAAATACCACACTGTCTGTCCTTGGGTTGCTACACTCACTCTTTCACTATACTGTATCTATGGAGGGTGCCTTGGTTTGTCACCCAGGGTGGACTTCAAGCATGTCTGTCTCTGTTCCTCCTTACATAATGGATTTTTAGGACTAACAGGTTGCACAAAAAATGCACTCACCGCAAGTAAGAAGTAATAGACAAAATTTTGTGCACAAATATAAATTGCTTTTTTGAATTAGACTATTTTACCACATCTATTTCAAAGTATGGTTAATAAATAATTTCCATCTTGGAGTGTATGAACATCCCATATACGTTTAGAGAACCAAACACACTTTTTGACAATCCTTTGGGACTTTTTAGGTATTAAACTTGGCTACAACATTATTAAACTAAAAATCGTTTAATTTTAGTATATCTTTACTTTTTGAAGAAAAAAATACAGCAATATATATAGTATATTCAGTGCTTTCTGTTCATTTACATATATTACATATATTTGTACATCACAAATCCCCTGGTGTATACACATGTTCCCAAATAATAAACCTAATTTGTATATGGTTAACAAGCAAAATATGTTTTTTTATGTTAACCTTTATGTCCATATGAAAATGGTTACATGTTTCCTGGACCAACAGCCAACTTCTTTAAGAGAAACACACAGGTAAGTAGAACAGCATTGATAATTAGATAAAAAAAATAAATTGAGTGACATTCAGGAAGGCGACTGAGCCCGTGTCTACCAAAAAGTAAGCCAAAGGGGGTCCAGGAGACATACTACTTGTATAACAGTTCCTAAATGCTGATCTAATGTGTATCTTAAATGGGGTACAGAAACCAGAGGTCTGCAAATACACGTCTTCTTCTATAGTGAATTATTGTTTCCTGGGTTATCCCAGTCCTACTGTGCAGTCTACAGTATTATTTCTGGGGGAATGTATGGCTTTCAAAGAGGTCTCACCAAAAGTTGCCACATGTTGCATTATTTGTTGAGTTATTTGTTATATGAAGCTACTCTGTGCTAAATTGATTGAAATTGCCATGAACTGAAGTCCCTTTTAGGATGTTCTTTTGTGACGCCCTGGAGGAGGGGCGAAACGTGTTAATGTATTTCCGGTTCCACTAAACCAACAACGTCACTTCCGTTCTCTGTGGAATGCACGCTACCAGTGGCGAACCAGAAAGAGACTCACAATCTGTCTATGCCCGCTTTTACCTACATTTCTGTAAGTTACTTTACACTTTGCTCAAAATATACTTATTTACAGTACTTCACTATGCGGATAATTTGTTTTATTGAGCCTGAAGGTTACTAAAGCGGTCCCAAGATTAATATTGGTGGGATCCGTTTCCAAACGCAAAGAGGCCGATATCCACAACACCAGATTTAAACTTTATTTGACCCCCAGACTGAAAAGCTGTGGGTCCATTCCTTCTGGTGAGTGGGGATACGAGAGGGGAGTGTGGCACACAGCACAGCATGTTTACATGAAGCACTTCAGCACCTTATGGAGTTTTTGGAGCACTTGAGCACTTTACACATGAACTTTTGCAAGAATTTATATATTTAATCACTATGTTTTATATGGTTTTGAGCACATTATATTGTTATACTTAATGGGTAAGTTCTGTATTATAATAATTATATCATTTAAGGTGTAACAACACTCAGTGGACAGAAGCTGCCCATATCTTTTGAATTATATGCACATATGGTACATATATGGTTTAATAGCTTTATGTTATTATACATTTATCCATTTTTCTATTTAGTTTGTAAGTAAGGTGTGTTTGTAAGGGAAGTCAGAAATATTAAATTTTTTCCTTTTTTTTTTCTTAAATTGATAATCCATAATCCAAACACCTTGTGTAATGAAGTCAACTTATTTGCATTATATGGTTTGTGAGTTCCTGGGTCCCCACAGGACTGTAATCAGCAGGAAGTGAGGACCTAGGAACCCACAAACCATATTATATCATGTAATTGGATAAACACCTAAGCATTACCAGATTGGAGCTGAGATCTCTGTCTAAGTTCAAAGTACCTGATAACAAAGAATAGTGTCACACTGTTCAGAGTTTACTTCAGTGATGGGCAAAGAAGTCTACAATTCTCACTAGCATGAGGCTAGAAGATGCATGGAGACAAATAGTTCTGTATGGGCTGTGCTGTGCTTTCTGCACTGCTGGGACTTGTAGCTCTGCATTATCTGTGTGGCTCCCTGGACACTGGGATTC
Organism: Pelophylax lessonae; assembly: GCF_965119305.1. Lineage (NCBI taxonomy): Eukaryota > Metazoa > Chordata > Amphibia > Anura > Ranidae > Pelophylax > Pelophylax lessonae. The sequence continues at coordinate 182,914,384 of NC_138773.1, read as the reverse complement.
TATTCTCCCCTATGCTCGTTCTTCAACTTCTGCCTGTGTGGTCCTGAAGCTGTGGCCAGGACACACAGCCCTGTGAAAACCCGAAATGAGTTAGCAAAGGATTTCTGGTCTCTGGAGCTTCTTTTTCCTGCCACTCCACTTTGACTTCCTCTGCTGTTGGCTGGTGAGTCCCTTACCCCTTGCTGTACCTACTGCTGCCTATCCCTACTTTGCCCAGATTGTTGCCCTCTGTTATGGACTTAACCCCTGCTGTGCTGGACCTCTGCCTATCATTTTTGTGTGCCCGGACTGATGCCCTGTGCTAAGGACTTCACCCCTGCCATGCTGGACCCCTGTCAATCCTTGCTGTGTGCTCTCAGATTGTTGCCCTATGCTACAGACTTAATCCCTGCTGTGTCAGACCCTGTTCATTCTGGCTCTGTGCCTGGATTGTTGCCCTGTGACTCTGAACCAAGTCCCTGCTGTATCAAATGTCTGCCTGTCCATCATGCCTGAATTGCTGCCCTGTGACCCTGGACTTAACCTCTACTGTACCAGATTGTGGCCTGCTACTTACTGTTCCTAGATTGTTGCCTTGTGACTATGAAATAAGTCATTGCTATACCAGAAAAAAACTGCCCTGTGCCTCTGACTAATCCTTTGATGTACCCTATTGCCACCCTGTTATATTTAACCACTTCAATACAGAGCAGTTAGACACCCTTCCTTCCCAGACCAATTTTCGGCTTTCAGCACTCTCACACTTTGAATGACAATTGCTCAGTCATGCTACACTGTAACCAAACAAAATTTTTATCATTTTTTTCACACAAATAGAGCTTTCGTTTTGGTGGTATTTGATCACAACTGGGTTTTTTTTTTTTTTCGTGATATAAGCAAAAAAAGAGCAAAATTTTTGAAAAAAAAAACACTTTTTTTTAGTTTCTATTATAAAATTTTGCAAAAAATTTATTTTTCTTCATACATTTGGGCCAAAATATATACTGCTACATATCTGTGGTAAAATGAACCCAAATTAGTGTATTTTATTTAGTCTGTGTGAAAGTTATTGAGTCTAGAAGCTATGGTACCAATTACTGAAAATTGATCACACCAGATGTACTGACGGCCTATCTCCTTTCTTGAGGCCCTGAAATGTCAGGACAGTTCAAATACCCCCCAAATGACCCCTTTTTGGAAAGTAGACAGTCCAAGGTATTTAGTAAGAGGCATGGTGAGTTTTTTGAAGGTATAATTTTTTTCCCACAATTCTTGGGAAAATGAAGAAAAAAATATTTTTTTCTTTTTTTCCCCACAAAGTTGTCAATGTATAAGCCATTTCTAACACATAGCATGTACACAGCAAAAATGACACCCCAAAATACATTCTGCTACTCCTCCTGAGTATGGCGATACCACATGTGTGAGACTTTTACAAAGCCTGGCCACAAAAAGGGACTCCACATCCAAGTAGATCCTTCAAGCGTTCTAGGAGCATAAATACACATAAAACTTTCTTACTACCTATCACACTTTTGAAGGCCCTAGAGCACCAATACAATGGAAAAGCCCACAAAATGACCCCATTTTGGAAAGCAAACACTCCAAAGTATATTCTATGAGGCATTATGGGTCATTTGAACATGTCATTTTTTTCCACAAGTTTTTGGAAAATGTGGGAAAAAATTAAAACCTATTTTTTTTACACAAAGTTGTCAATTTATAGGATATTTCTAACACATAGCATGTACATAGCAAAAATGACACCCCAAAATACATTCTGCCACTCCTCCTGAGTATGGCGATACCACATGTGTGAGACTTTTACACAGCCTGGCCACATAAAGAGACTCAACATCCAAGAAGCACTGTCAGGCGTTCTAGGAGCATAAATACACATATAACTTTCTGACTACCTATCACACTTCTGAAGGCCCTAGAGCACCAAGACAATGGAAACGCCCACAAAATGACCCCATTTTGGAAAGCAAACACTCCAACGTATATTATATGAGGCATTATGGGTCATTTGAACATGTCATTTTTTTCCACAAGTTTTTGGAAAATGTGGGAAAAAAATTAAAACCTTTTTTTTTTACACAAAGTTGTCAATTTATAGGATATTTCTAACACATAGCATGTAAATAGCAAAAATGACACCCCAAAATACATTCTGCTACTCCTCCTGAGTATGGCGATACCACATGTGTGAGACTTTTACACAGCCTGTACACATAAAGAACCTCCACATGCAAGTAGCACCTTAAGGCGTTCTAGGAGCATAAATTACACACCTCATTTTCGGATTACCTATCACACTTCTGAAGGCCCTAGAGCACCAAGACAATGGAAACGCCCACAAAATGACCCCATTTTGGAAAGCAAACACTCCAACGTATATTATATGAGGCATAATGGGTCGTTTGAACGTGTCATTTTTTTCCACAAGTTTTTGGAAAATGTGGGAAAAAAATTAAAACCTTTTTTTTTTTTACACAAAGTTGTCAATTTATAGGATATTTCTAACACATAGCATGTAAAAAGCAAAAATTACACCCCAAAATACATTCTGCTACTCCTCCTGAGTATGGCGATACCACATGTGTGAGACTTTTACACAGCCTGGCCACATAAAAAACCTCCACATGCAAGTAGCACCTTAAGGCGTTCTAGGAGCATAAATTACACACATCATTTTCGGATTACCTATCACACTTCTGAAGGCCCTAGAGCACCAAGACAATGGAAACGCCCACAAAATGACCCCATTTTGGAAAGCAAACACTCCAACGTATATTATATGAGGCATAATGGGTCGTTTGAATGTGTCATTTTTTTCCACAAGTTTTTGGAAAATGTGGGAAAAAAATTAAAACCTTTTTTTTTTACACAAAGTTGTCAATTTATAGGATATTTCTAACACATAGCATGTAAATAGCAAAAATGACACCCCAAAATACATTCTGCTACTCCTCCTGAGTATGGCGATACCACATGTGTGAGACTTTTACACAGCCTGGCCACATAAAAAACCTCCACATGCAAGTAGCACCTTAAGGCGTTCTAGGAGCATAAATTACACACATCATTTTCGGATTACCTATCACACTTCTGAAGGCCCTAGAGCACCAAGACAATGGAAACGCCCACAAAATGACCCCATTTTGGAAAGCAAACACTCCAACGTATATTATATGAGGCATAATGGGTCGTTTGAATGTGTCATTTTTTTCCACAAGTTTTTGGAAAATGTGGGAAAAAAATTAAAACCTTTTTTTTTTACACAAAGTTGTCAATTTATAGGATATTTCTAACACATAGCATGTAAATAGCAAAAATGACACCCCAAAATACATTCTGCTACTCCTCCTGAGTATGGCGATACCACATGTGTGAGACTTTTACACAGCCTGGCCACATAAAGAACCTCCACATGCAAATAGCACCTTAAGGCGTTCTAGGAGCATAAATTACACACATCATTTTCAGACTACCTATCACACTTCTGAAGGCCCTAGAGCACCAAGACAATAGAAACGCCCACAAAATTACCCCATTTTGGAAAGCAAACACTCCAACGTATATTCTATGAGACATTATGGGTCTTTTGAACGTGTTATTTTTTTCCACAAGTTTTTGGAAAATGTGGGGAAAAAATTAAAACCCTTTTTTTTTATACAAAGTTGTCAATTTATAGGATATTCCTAACACATAGCATGTGCACAACAAAAATGAAACCCCAAAATACATTCTGCCACTCCTCCTGAGTATGGCAATACCACATGTGTGAGACTTTTTCACAGCCTAGCCATATAGAGGGGCCCAACATTCAAGGAGCACCATCGTGCATCCTAGCCACTTGCCTAGGCCTATTTTTGACGTTTGGTGTTTACAAGTTAAAATCAGTTGTTTTTGCTAGAAAACTACTTAGAACCCCCACACATTATATATTGTTTTTTAGCAGAGACCCTAGAGAATAAAATGGAGATTATTGCAATATTTGTTATCACACCGTATTTGCGCAGCAATCTTCCAAACGCAATTTTTTTGGAAAAAAATCACTTTTTTTAATTAAAAAATAAGAAACCAGTAAAGTTAGCCCAATTTTCATAATGTGAAAGATAATGTTATGCCGAGTAAATAGATACCCAACATGTCATGCTTCACAATTGCGCACGCTCACGGAATGGCGACAAACTTTGGTACTTAAAAATCCCCATAGGCGACATTTTAAAAATTTCTACAGGTTACCATCTTAGAGTTACAGAGGAGATCTAGGGCTCAAATTATTGCTCTTGCTCTAACGATCGCGGCGATACCTCACATGTGTGGTTTTAACACCGTTTACATAGGTGGGCGGGGTTTCTGTATGCGTTCGCTTCTGCGCGCGAGCTAACGGGGACAGGGCGCTTTAATTTTTTTTTTTTTTACTATTTATTTTATTTATTATTTTTTATTTTTACACCGTTTAAAAAAAAAAAAAAATGATCATTTTTATTTCTATTACAAGGAATGTAAACATTCCTTGTAATAGAAAGAGGCACGACAGGACCTCTTTTTTGTGAGATTTGGGGTCACAAAGTCCTCAGATCTCACAAGTACACTAAAAGATAGGAATAAATAAATAAATAAATAAATAAATAAATAAAATGAAAAAAAAAAAAAAGGGACCTTTAAATCGGTTGCTAGGCAACGATGTTTGCCATAGCTCCGGTCCTCCAAGACCATAGAGTTGAGTGAGGGCAAGCTTGCCCTCACTCGACATCCTGTTTGTGAGGATCCGGGACCGGATTGTTTTCCCCGCTGCCGGCAGGTCCGGTAAGTGGGGAAAAGGACCGGGACGCGGCGGGAGGGGGGGGGTCACCTCTTCCGCCATCCCGGAAAGGTGATCCCGCGGCGAATCCGCCGCTGGGACTACCCTTATCGGAATGCCAACCGTCCACCGTTTAAAAAAATACCAGGGTTATGGCAGCTATCTGCTGCCATAACACCGGTATTCAGGTTTAAACGGAGGACGTATAAATACATTGGCCGGTTGGCAAGTGGCTAGGGACATAAATCACACACATAAATTCCTGACAACCTACCACATTGTTGAAGGCCCCTAACACATTGCATAATACATACCAAAATACATTCTGCTGAGCAAAGGATAAACAAAAAAATTACCTGTGGTTTTAGCAGTGCAGTGGTTCAGGCAGCAGGCAGGAACGTAGACAGCGACAGTGAAAGGATTGTCCAGGCAGCAGGCAGGAATACTGTCCATAGTCAGTACAGGCAGAGATATTGTCAGCCAAGCCAAAGCATTGGTCCAAGTAGTAGGCAGGGATATGGTCAGCAGCAGAAAAAGGATTGTCCATGCAGCAGGCAGGAATACTGTCCATAATTAGTACAGGCAGCAGGCAGAGATATGATCAGTACAGCCCAAGTATTGGTCCAGGCAACAGGCACATGTTCCATAAAAAGTCCCGGGTCAGTGCAGGCAGGGATATGATCAGCACAGCCAAAGTATTGGTCCAGGTAGCAGACAGGACCATCAAGTTTAGGGCCTCGGTCGGGAAAGAATGGGGACAGGGGTAGAGGCTTCTCCCACCCAAATTGCTTTGAAGCCTCCGGACTCCAGACCCTGTTCTGAGTTTACAAACCCAGAGAAATCCAAAAACTGGTTTTCTCATATCAGAACACTATTCTGAAGCCCCTCACAAAAGTGAGACCCCTGTGTCATTTTGAATCCCACTACTACAGTAGCAGGGCGAAGGATCAGTCTAAGGAGCAGGCAAAAACATGGTCGTAACAGGCCGAGGTCAGTGCAGGTAAAAGGCAGAAATAGACGGTAGGCTAAGGCATAATCAAAAAACAGTCCAGGGTCGGTTCACTTGAAAGGCAGAAACATGGCGGATAAACAATGCAGACGGCAGGCAGAGGCATAGTCGATAAACAGTCCAGGGTCAGTTCACTTGAAAGGCAGAAACATGGCAGATAAACAATGCAGACGGCAGGCAGAGGCATAGTTGATATACAGGCCAGGGTCGGTTCACATGGAAGGCAGTGATATGGTTGGTTGAGGCAGCAGGAAAATATTCAGCACAAACATTGAAAAAGGGAAAATGGCAGTCTGACTGAAATATGGGCTAAAAGTTTAGGGCAGTGTGATATATTTTGAAGCATTCTCCAATGCAAAGGCCAGGTTGGGAGGGACAATCGGGACAATGGAAACTGGTGTCTTTCCTTACTCCTCTTTTGCTACACACCCGACACTTTTTTTGGCGTCTTCTTCCGGTTTCTGAAGGTGGGATATGGAAAGGGAAATGGCGCTCATGAAGTCTGCTGACACAATCCGAAAGAATGATTTCTGGGGGGGATCCTTGCTGGTAAATGAGGGCAGTGGCAATGTCTTCAATAAACTGGAGGAAGGGGATTGGTGTTGTTGTGGACTTTTTATAGGTGACAAAGGCATTGTACGTGGCCAAATGGAAAAAGTACACTGCAACTTTTTTGTACCAAAAGAGGGTCTTTCGTGTCGGGAGATAGGGCTGCAGCATTTGATCATTTAAGTCCACCCCCCCCATGTACTTATTGTACTCGAGGATGCAAGCAGGCTTTTGAAAGGGACTTTGAACGGGACCGCGTCGTCTTCTAATTTCCACTGAGGTGTCATCGTGGATGGTGGACATGAGGTAAACGTCCTTACTATCCCTCCACTTCAAAGCCATTACTTCCTCGTTTCTTAGGCTTGCGGATTCCCCGATTTGTAAAGGAGTGGTGACCAGACTCTGCGGAAAGCCCTTCCGGTTTTTTCTTACTGTACCGCAGGCCAAGGTTTTCTTCAGGTACAAGTGGCGGAAAAGGGGCAAACTGGTGTAATAGTTGTCCATATAAATATGGTACCCCTTTTGCAGCAATGGGAAGGCTAGGTCCCAGACAATCTTCCCACTTACTCCCATGTACGTTGGGCACTCAGGGGGCTGGAGCTCAGAGTCTCTGCCTTCGTACACGCGAAAGGCGTACACGTATCCAGTTTGGCTTTCGCAGAGCTTGTTTAGTTTTAAGCCGTACCTAGCCCTCTTGCTGGGAATATACTGCTTAAATGCCAGCCGGCCTGTGAAGTGGAACAGTGATTCGTCCACAGCGATCTTTTGGTCAGGGACATAGACTTCGGGGAACCGTCTGGAAAAGTAATCAATTAGGGGGCGAATTTTGTAGAGTTTATCATAATTGGGATCATCTCGGGGAGGGCACTGGGAATTATCGTTGAAATGCAGGAAGCGCATTATAATTTCATAGCGGGACCTGGGCATGACTGATGAATAAAGTGGCATATGGTGGATGGGTTTGGTGGACCAATAAGAATGCAGCTCGTTTTTTTTTGTAACCCCCATATTGATTGTAAGGCCCAAAAACACTTTGAACTCTTCTACTGTTAGGGGTCTCCATTCAAAAGGACGGGAATGATATGAGGTGGGGTTGTTCTCTATGAATTGTTGGGCAAAAAGATTTGTTTGGTCGACGATGGCTTGAAGGAACTCCACAGGGAAAAATAAATTAAAAAAATCAATTAGAGCAAAATTTTGGGTGTTGACCTGCAAACCTGGCTGTGCTGTGAAGGGGGGGATTGTAGCTGACCCAGAGCTAGAAGGCAGCCACAATGGGTTTGCCAAGGCATCCGGAAGCTGCATTTGGGCTCTTCTTCTTTGGGGCTGGTGTGAAATTCCAGTGCTTGTACTGGGCATTTCCTCCTGGGGTCCAGCACCGTTGGCGTTTGCCGATTGGCCATTGGCGTTGTTGGTGTCTACCTGGTTTTCAGTGCGGCGTCTTTTAGGCCGAACTTCTTCCTCCTCCGATTCAGTGCCGGATGTAAAGCCTTCAAAGGGCTCAAATTCGGAACCGGATTCAGAAAGGGTTTCCGCGTCGGAAAGTGAGAGCTCCCCGCTGCCGTCACTCATCATGGATATCATTTCACAGGCCTCTTCGGCAGTGAAAACCCTTTTGGACTTGGACATGGTAGCTGTATGGAGGGTGACAGGTACTCAGGTACTTTGCTGGGCAGGTGACAGGTACTCTTGTACTGATGAGCAGGTGGCAGGTACTCCGATAGGCAGGTGACAGGTACTCGGGTACTCTTATGGGCAGGTGACAGGCAGGTGATAGTAGTAGTACTGATACTGATACTGTACTGATGGGTACTGGTGATCAGTACTGATACTGATAGGTACTGATGAGTACTAATGAGTACTGATGGGTAGTGATTGGTACTGATGAGCAGGCGGCAAGTACTCGGGTACTTCAGGCGGCAGGTACTCTGATGAGCAGGTGGAAGGTACTCGGGTACACTGATGAGTAGGTGACAGGTACTCGGGTACTCTGATGGGTAAGCGACAGGTACTCAGGTACTCTGATGGGTAGGCGACAGGTACTCGGGTACTCAGATGGCCAGGGGACAGGTACTCGGGTACTCAGATGGCCAGGGGACAGGTACTCGGGTACTCAGATGGGCAGGTGACAGGTACTCAGATGGGCAGGTGACAGGTGCTCAGATGGGCAGGTGACAGGTACTCTTTATTTGCTGGGGCGATCAGGGCACAGTAATTCCACAATACTCTGGTAATGCTGTAGTAACTCACTGTTTGTAGATCTCCTCCTCACACTGGATCGGTGTGTGAGGAGAAGAGCCTGGTAACAGTGAGTTACCCACATCTTTGTTGACATTTGTGACCGGCTGTGATTGGACACAGCCGGTCACGTGGTAAAAAGCCAATTTCATTGGCTATTTACCAAGATCGGGGATTGGCTCTGTCCGGGGGACGAGCCTCGTCCCCGATCGCTGCTCTGCGCGCCCCCGGGGGCGCGCATTAAAGAGAGAACGAGCGGCTCGCGCTTGAGCCGCTCATGTGATCGGCTGTGATTGACACAGCTGATCACGTGGTAAACAGCCAATTTCTATTGGCTGTTTACCTTGATCAGGGATTGGCTATGTCCAAGGGACAAGCCTCATCCCTGATCGCTGCGGTGCGCGCCCTCGGGGGCGCGCAGTAGCAGCTAGAACGGGCGGACGTCATATGACGGCCGCCCGGAACGGTAAAGCCATCCTGCCGGCGTCATATTACTATGCGCCGGTATGGATGTGGTTAAGCCTGTCCCTCACTGTATTGGAATTATTGCCCTTGCCCTTATCTGACTTCCTGCTTTTTCAGTCCCCTCCCCAAATAAAGAACCCCCATGTCTAAGGGCTCTGAAACTATTTTTTTTTTTTTTTTTTTTTTGAGGGGAGGGGGGAACATTTTATTTGATTTGATTTTAATTTTGTTTTACTTGGGCCTTTTTTATATTTTGGGGTCAGATTCTCCAGTGTACACTTATTGCTGACATGAGACGTAGTATTTATTCCCCCTAATGCCATATTTACCAGTAAATTTAGGAAATCCTCTTTATTAAAATTTCAGGTAGGCCTGAAGTGAGAGGCCAAATTTTTTCACATAGAGGTAATAAGGAGCTAGCAAGTTCTGCAGGTTAAAGCTGTCATATAGCTGCAACATCTAGAGGCTGAGCATGTCTGCATTTTCTATCTTAGGATGTCCATGCTAAACAACCACAGCATGCACCAGTGTTTGTGTTGGAGAAACTGGCTTGCGCTTCAGCCAGTGTGTTCTCTGAGAAGGTCTTTAACACAGTAAGAGGTTTTGTTATGAAGAGGTAAATCTACCTGTCCTCTAACAGTGTGAAATGAATTACTTAATTAAAATGAACCAGTCTTGGAATACCAAATAGTTCAAAGCTACTGATGCTACAGACTAAACCTTTAATTGTCATCTGTCTTTCCCTCTAAAAAATAGATACTTGTCCCTTTTACCGGTTCCTGCCACCTCTTCTAGTCTAGTCTAGTGCTCTGGCCCCATTAAGGTGCCACACAATGTTTTCACAGCATGCTCCTCAACTGTCAAGTTTTGAAAGTTTGCTTCAGGGGAAATCTTGCTTTGGACCTCGAAGTTTAAAACCAATTTATGTGCTCCAGTACTGTAAGGTAGCCACACAACATTTCTGCAGCTGGACATAAGCTACTAAATTTCTAATGTTTTCAGCACAGTAAATTCTGTGTTGTATCTCAAAGTTTACAGCCCATTGCAGTGCTCCAGCACTGTAAGTTGGCCACATATTGTTTCTCCAGCTGGACATAAACTGTCACATTTCTGCAAGGTAGGTCCTGGTTCTTTTTCAAAATTTGTAGCATATACATGTGCCCAGGCACTGTAAAGGTACTAAACAATGTTTGTACAGATAGACCTCAGCTGCCAATTTTCTAACACACAATTCAGGTAAATATAGCACTGTACATCAAGATGTACAGCCTTTTCCATGCTTTGGCACTTAAAAGTATTTGTGGTTATTAACTTAGATAACATGCTTGAATGTCTATTTCAATCTACTGGGCAGAATTTCAGATTTTTCTGGAGTCCAAGATATGGGCACCTTCATATTCCTCCTGACTATTGACATTTAGTGGTGATTGAAAGAGGATAGTGCAATCTAGTGGAACAAAGGGGACAATTATTGTAGTAGAACTTGGTCCAAGACAGGGTAAAATAATATTTCAGAAACAAAACAATGGTTATAAGTTTCTAGGGTCTGATTTGTTTGCTCAGTCTGCCCATTATTTTGGGAGTGACAAGGCAAAGAGGAGGTCAAACACTGGTACTGATGTGTTTGCATAATGCTGTCTACAATGTAGATATGTACAAATTGTTTGCCTATGTTTGAAACAATATTCTGAGACACACAATGAAGTCTAAGTGTCTCACTAATAAACATGGGGGGCAGCAACATTGAGGAGTGGAGCTTGGGCAAATGAACAAAGTGGACAATTTTACTGTCCACGATGACCCAGAAAACCAGTGGAGGACTCTAAGTCTGAGATGAAGCCGAAAAAATAACTTTCATGCAGGTAAGTTGGTGCAAGCATTGGACTGGGCCTCAGATATGGAAGCAGATAGGTCAGGGGAAAGCATGGCCAAGACCTGAGCAGGAGGCAAAATTCTGTGGACCTCCAGAGACTCCATGGAACAAGGTTCAAAGCTGCAGGAGAGTGCATGCATTGTTTTTCTTAGAGCCTGGATGGTAGGTGATAATAAAGTCGAAGAAGGTAAAAAAAGACGCATCAACGGGTTTGGTGGAAGTTGAGGCATTTAGCTGACTTATGTAATTGTGATTCTTGTGGTCAGTAAGCCACGAAGGGATGGTGAGCCCCCTACCGGCAATGGTGCTATTCTTCCAAATCCCACTTGGCAGCTAAGAGTTCATGGGTACTGATTTTGGTATTGAGTTCATTGCTAGAAAATTTCTGGGTGAAATGGACACATGGGTGCAACAAATTAAGGGAGGGAGGGCATTGGGAAAGGACCTGTTCAGCACCAACATCTGATATGTCCCTTTCTACTATGAAAGGCAGGAAATGGCCCGGATTGACCAGAACAGGAACTGACCTAAACAAATAAAAATGTAGGTCTTTGAAATTCAGAGATGACCTCTGGAGACCATGAGTGGGATTGGTCCCTTTCTTATTAAGGGTTGTAATTGGCTCCACAATGATAGACAATTTAGAGAAATTTCTATAGAAATTTGAAATGACCAAGAAGTGCTGGACAGCATTCTTATCCTTTGGCTGAGCCCATTGAGCAGGGTCCGTGGCAATTAAAGAATCAGAGATGATGCTGCAGAAACATGAAATGCACACTTAGATTTCCCAATCAAAATAGTATACAAGTAAACCAGGACAAACTGACCCATGGAAAATGTTTTTGCCAAACTCATGGCAGCTGGCTTAGGCCTTACATAGGCCAAATGACATGACCAAGTGCCCATATTAATTAATGTAGACAGCCATGCCCGACCTATTGCCTTCCTGTATTTGTATCAAATTGTAGATTCCTTTTTTTTTTTTTGGAGAGCTACAGTTCATTGAGGGAACCATGAATGCCAACATGTACTGTGACATACTGATTCAGAGCATGATCCCCTCCCTTCAGAGACTGGGCTGCAGGGCAGTATTCCAATGATAACGACCCCAAACACAACTCCAAGACTACCGCTACCTTGCTAAAGAAGCTGAGGGTAAAGGCGATGGACTGGCCAAGCATGTCTCCAGACCTAAACCCTATTGAACATCTGTTGGGTATCCTCAAACGGAAGGTGGAGGAGCGCAAAGTCTCTAACATCCACTAGCTCCGTGATGTCATAATGGAAGAGGAATCCAGTGGTAACCTGTGAAGCTTTGGTGAACTCCATGCCCAAGACGGTTAAGGCAGTGCCGGAAAATAATGGTGGCCACACAAAATATTGACACTCTAGGCCCAATTATGACATTTTCATTTAGGGGTGTACTCACCTTTGTTACCAGCGGTTTAGACCTTAATGGCTGTGTGTTGAGTTATTTTGAGGGGACCGCAAAACTATACACTCACTACTTTACATTGTAGCAAACTGTAATTTCTTCAGTGTTGTCACATGAAAAGATATAATAAAATATTTACAAAAATGTGAGGGGTGTACTCACTTCCGTGAGATACTGTATGTGGAGTATGTGACCTCAGTCAGGGGTAGCTTAAGAAGAGAGGGTACATAATGGACTCCAATAGGTATAAACTTATAGATTCTTGATGAAGAACTCTGATGGTCATAGTGATGGGTGAAGTACATTAAGTGACCAGGTCCACTGACAGCAAAGAATCACCCACAGCAATCACAGAAAAAGAACTTTGCAGGGTGGCAAGCAGAATCTGTTATGCAAGATCCTTACCCATGAAAGTACTGGCTGAACCAGAGTGCATGAAAGCTGATGGATGATGGGACAAAGAGCCAAAGATTAGCTGGGCAATGACAAACAATTTGTTTATGATCGCATCTAGAACAAGGTTGTCTAGAGAAACCGACCTGGACTTCTCTAGACTTTGGAGACTCCCAGCTTGTTCGTGCACTTGGAAGCAAAGTTGACCTGGCCACCACAATGAAGGCAAAGTTCCAGTGTCTTCCTTCTTGCTTTCTCCTCTGGAGACAACCAAGTGGCTCCAATCTGCATAAGTTCCTCCACACAGTGAGTAGAGGGTCCCATTATGGGCAGAAGTAAGGGTTCCACAAGGGTGCTAGGAGAACAGAATGCCAAATTTTCAGAATGTCTTTCTTGATGGTGTCAATTCATCCTGATGACAAATTGCATGGCCTTTTTTTAAGGCCTTAGGTTCAGAATAATGCACTAAAGAGTCTCTAATAGATTTGGTCAATCCCAATCTAAACGGATTCCCCAGAGCTAAATTGTTTCACCCAGAATTGGGTGCTCACTGGTGAATTCAGTACTGCTTCAACATGCATCTCATTTGCCGCAGTTCTTTGATATTGAAATCTGATGTGCAAATACAGTCAGAATAAGAGGAAAAGGTAGGGTCATAAATAAACTGAAAACCCAAGACAGGAGATTCACCTGTAGCAAGTAAATAATTATCTGCGTAACCTCAGAGCCAGCAGCTGCACAGCTGAACAGCTATGGACAACGTTTAAGAACAACTGACATCTCCTTTGGTTATCCTTTGGTTTTAGATCTGATGGGATTACGGCTTGCTGAGGGAGATGCAGAAACAACTTCTGAACCTGGCAAGTCAGCTTCTACAAAAAAAAAATTGCTTATGCTAAATCCATAACACTAACAGTAAAAAATGGTTTTGATTTGGTATAATGACACTCAGTCCAAAACCTAGGTCAGGAACTATAGCTGATAAGTGTTTCTTCTGAATTAAGCAACCCCCTAATCTAGTAGACAGTCTGAGATCGAGGCAGGCAAAAAAAAAAAATCAGGGCTGGTGACAATCTGATAAAATAATCCAAGTTCAAGGGAAGAGGTAAGCAACAAGAGAATCCAAGACAGGCTGACAGGCAGTGACACATGAGGCACAATTAATAGGGACTCAGGAAACAAAACATTACCACAAGCCCAGAGTGAGGCTCAAATGGAGCGACACAGCCAATAAGGGTAGATGAACAGGTCCAGGCAATGCAGCAGTATTTCCTAGCAACTAAGATGCTGTAATCAAGGTCTAGCCAATCAAGAAGGAGAAGGCATTATCCACAGAATGGGGCCAAAAACAGAGCCACTGGCCAAAGAGAAAGCATCAGCCACCTTCAGCCAATAGGGAGAGAGGGGTGTTGTTTATGTTGCTTGGCAAATGAGAAGCAGGCTGTACAGCAGGGAACAGAGTAGAAATGTGATCTTGACTCCTGACAGCTAGTGGACATGGTGTAAAAAAAAAAAAAAAGCATACAACAACATTGGTATGTTTGACTAAGGAATTATAAACATTTACTGAACATTTTTAAGTTGAGCCTTTTTTGCTAAACAATTGAATCAGTGGGTTTTGTTCTGCTCTAAATAAAGCAATCTATAAACAAAACAAAAAAAACTGTAACAAAAGTAAAAAGAGCATTTTTTTTTTTCTAGTTTGACCAGTGCTAGTTTTGAAACTTACTTTATTTAAATGTAATAAATGCACTTTTTTACTGTTGTGTTTTTTTTTTAATCTGACATTTAAAAGGTTAGCGAGCAATAAAATACAATTTTCTTCAATAGCAATAGTTAAAAATAGAAAAAAGTTAAGTAAAAAAAATAATAGATAAGAAAAGAAGATGAGGAAAGATATTATTAGGACTACCGTTAGGGTTAACTAAAGGTGAAGAAGTAAGAAAAGGAAAGTTTTATTACAATTTTTAACTAGTAAGTTTGCTTTATGGCAACACTTTGAGATGCAGATAAAAAAAACAAATAGAGTAAATACAGTATAATAATATTGTTACCTAGTATTCCTCAATTAAGCATCTGAACACTGTTTGGGATATGTTTCTATACAAACAGTGACGTTAGATTTTGATTTTAACAATTTTGTATGTTATTTTGTTGCTATCATACATGCATGGTAATCCATGCTTGTTTTTTACTTGCTATATCAATAAAATGTATTTTTGATTTTACAATTGGTTCTGGTTCTGATCCTTCTACTCCCACTGGCCCGCAAAGCCCCGCCTTTTTCTATCCCAATGTTTTTCACTAATCTTCTACAGGGGTAAGGGCCTATTTTACACGGCAATTTTTTGTCTACAAACTGTTCCAAACACTGTTCAGAAGCTGTGCTTCATACAACAGTGTTTGCAGCCAATCCCATGATAGAATGCAAGTTCCAGCTGTCCTTTTGATAGCTGGGATTTGCCAACAATAGGGACCTGGTTGCTGTGCTGGGTGAAGAACAGTGTTTAGAGTGTATTTTCTTTCAATCTATTTATTGAAGTTTACCAAAAAGAAAACCTCATCAAATATAGTATAAACAACATATTTATGAAAAATGGAGTCTAACAGAAATCAAATAACTGCTAAATAGTATATAAAGTTTCCAGAACTCCTTGTTATTAGGGATGATCGAACGGTTCGGGTCGACCATCAGTTCGACACGAACATTGACTGTTCGAGGTTCGGCCGAATTCCGAACTTTTTCAGCAAAAATTCGGCAACCAGAACCGACCAAAATGCAATGGGACAAGAACTGGGCTTTAAAAGCCTGTGATTGGACCAGAACCATCAGTAAAAGCCAATTGAGGGGGGCAGAACAATGCTAGGAATGTGATTGGAGTGACTAGGGGGTCCAGAGGCCAATCATTAGTGAATACGCCCCCCAGTATATAAGATAGCCCCGTCAAATCTCTACCTTTTTAATACAGGGCTGTGGAAGAGAGTGGAAGCAGTTCTGTTACTTCTGCTTCAAAGTGTCATTTAGCAATTGTTAGTGTGAGGAAAGGGATATCTAGTGTAGTTAGGGTACTATTTTCCACTATAGTTAGATTTAATAATCTAATTTCTGTAGGGAAAGTGTTAAGTGTAAGGGGACCGTAGTGTAGTGTAGGGTTAACTGACTCTGACTGCTATGGCAGGGTGACAAAACCTTTCCATGTCAGAGTGACCGCCTGTCACCCGGCTTTTTGTTGCAGGCGTTTATAGGGCTTTTTTGAGGACATGTTTGGAGTCAGGCATGACATCTGAACTTCTGTGTAGGGGTATATACACACAGACACATGTATTTATATATACACATACACATATATAGGTGTGAAAGTAGCAGAAACCTATGCTTGCGCTAATGAAATAATTAACACCCATATGGCTTCTCTGCTATAACACCTATATATGTGTATGTGTATAAATACATATAAGTGTGTGTGTATATATACTCCTATACAGAATTTCAGATGTTTTGCCTGCCTCCAAAGACCCCCAAAAAATGCCCAAAAAAACCCGCCTGGTGCAAAAGCACACCTGGGCGTTTTTTTGGCCATTTTTTGGGCGTCTTTGGAGGCAGGCATAACATCAGAACTTCTGTGTAGGGGTATACACACACACACATGTATGTATATATACACATACACATATATAGGTGTGAAAGTAGCAGAAACCTATGCTTGCGCTAATGAAATAATTAACAGGCATATGGCTTCTCTGCTATAACACCTACATATGTGTATAAATACATATAAGTGTGTGTGTATATATACCCCTATATAGAATTTCTGATGTTTTGCCTGCCTCCAAAGACCCCCAAAAAATGCCCAAAAAAAAACGCCTGCTGCAAAAACTCACCTGGGCATTTTTGTAGCTGGCGTTTTTTTGGCATTTTTTGGGGCGTCTTTGGAGGCAGGCATAACATCAGAACTTCTGTGTAGGGGTTTATATACACACACACACATGTATGTATACATACACATATATAGGTGCAAAAGTAGCAGAAACCTATGCTTGCGCTAATGAAATAATTAACAGGCATATGTCTCCGCTCCTATCACACCTATATATGTGTATGTGTATAAATACATATAAGTGTGTGTGTATATATACCCCTATACAGAATTTCAGATCCAAGGACCCCCAAAAAAAACGCCTGCGCCAAAAAAAAAAACGCCCAAGTGTGTTGTTGCAGGTGTTTTTTTTGGGCATTTTCTGGGGGTCTTTGGAGGCAGGCATAACATGTGAACTTCTGTATAGGGGTATATATACACACGAGCTATCATGATCTTAGCTCCTAGAAACATAAAGAATAGAAGAGCTTGGGTATGTTTAGGAATCTTCTCCACCTGACTGTTTAACAAGGCTATCTGTGGGGTTTTAGGAATAGCACAGCCTGTGACCTTGCATATTATCTGGAAGAATTTTTTCCAGAAACGACAAATTCTGGGACAGGACCACCATGTGTCGATAAAGCTACCTATATGGATCGCAGCCTCGAAAGCAGAGAGGAGAAGAATCCGGATACATTTTAGCCAGAGGGGTAGGCACTAGATACCGGCGCCACATACGTTTTACATTTGCTTCAACTAGTGAGACATTGACTACTCCCTTGAAAGAGCGCTGAGAATGCTGGTACCAAGTGGCTAGATCCCATTCCTCCTCCAGGTCCTGTTCCCAACTCCATGTGTAGCCTGGCTTCTCCGTGTTCTCTGCCAAAGAGTGTGTAAATTATGGAGATGCCTCCCCTCTGGTCCAGAAGCTCCGAGCACCAATGTTCATATGCTGAAATTCTGGGGGGGGGGTTAGTTTTGTTGACCTAAATAGAGTGCAAAAAAATTGAGATTTGTGAGAATTAAAATTTCTCTACAGGGGGCATTTTCAAATTGCTGATGCAGTAGCTTGCAGAAAGCGGCCCCATGGAGTTAAAAAATTGCCCTATGCGGTACAGTCCTTTATCCAGCTACCAGTAAAAGGCTCTAATATTCAATCCTGGGGGGAAATATATGTGTCAGAGGTCTAAGTTCAAAGATCAGAGAAGGGTGTTTGTGGAGTTGATCAACTAGAGCAAAGCAATGTGATAAAGTCGGTGGAAGAATCGGGGGTCTGATTTTGGGTGGGCACCAAGAAAGAAAGTCTAATGTAAATTAGGGGACAGCTTGACGTTCCATGTAGATCCAGTCAGGTTTGGATCCTCGGGAATAGATCATAGAAAATTGGGCTAGTTGACCTGCTTGGTAATACCACCAGAGGTTTGGAAGGGCAAGCCGCCCCTGTGTGAGTAACCGGAAAAGTGCGGTTTTGGGGCAGCAGTGACCTTTTCCCCCCCACACAAACTGAATCATTTTTGATTGGAAACTATTCAGGTGTGTGCTTATCGGTACAGGGAGGGATCTAAAGAAATATAGGAGACGGGGCAGAAGGGTAATTTTTACAGAATTGATCCAACCTGTCCAGGATAAATCGTGCTTAGCCCACAAAGTGAGGTCATCAGCTATTTTTTTATAAAGGGGAGGTTAGTTTGCCTTGTAGAGTTTGGCTATGTTGCAAGTCAAGTTAATGCTTAAATAAGGGATGGATTTTGGATGCCAAGAGAAAATTAAATTGTCTTTATAATCGCTCAGCTAGGGAAGGCTGAACTGAGATGTTCAGTGCACTGGATTTGGACATGTTAACCTGCAGACCGGAGGCAGAGCCAAAGTTCTTTAAAAGGCTAAAGATATTGGGGATAGAGATCAGGGGCGAGGTGACAAACAGGAGAAGGTCATTGGCAAACAAGGCACATTTGTGTTCAATAGGGCCACAGACTACTCCCCAAATGTCGGGGTGATTTCTAATACCCATCGCTAATGATTCCATAGCTAAAGCAAAAATTAGGGGTGATAAAGGGCAGCCTTGGTGCATTCCTTTTGTTATATTAAAGGATTTGGAATAATATCATTGTAGGCGCACCTGTGCACTGGGAGCAGAATACAATGCTCTCAATGTGGATTTTAGGAAAAGAAAACGAGCGTAGCTTATGGGTTAGTCTAGCGGCTAGTTTTGGCCCAAACTTCTCTTTTTGTGAGTAAAAGCGCACTCCTGACCATCTGAGGCTTTTTTCTACCTCGGTGGTTAGAGCCAAGTTTAGAGCAAGGTGAGCCCCTTCCAATTGAGCTAGTGAAGTCATGGAAGGGTGCTTTTTGTGCGATTTACTAATGCTCATAAAGTTCTTCTCCAATCTGTCAATTTCAGCTCTTCGCTCCCATTTAAGTTTGGAAGCTAGCTGGATAATTTTCTCTCCAATTATCATTTTGTGGGCAGCCCATAAAGTTTCAGGGGAAATATCTCCTTTGTCATTGGTGAAAAAGTATTCCTTGAGTTCCTCAAGGAATACTCATTGAGATGCCACTAGAACAGACCGTTTGGTCCAGATGAACGTGACGGTGTGAGAGGAACTAGGGCATGGTCTGATAAAGCAGTACCCCTGATGAGTGCCTTAGTGGCGAATGGGATAATTGACGTGGGAACAAAAATGTGATTTATCCTAGCATAGGTTTGGTGAGGGGCTGAGAAATGGGTGTAATCTTTGGATCTAGGGTTGAGCTCTCTCTAAATGTACACTAATTCTAGCGAGCTTAGGATCTTTGCTATGTGAAGGCTTTGTTTAGGGGGGTGTTTGAGGCAGGATCTGTTCCCTCCTGATTGGTTAAAGGCGACATTGGAGTCGCCACCAATTACCAATACTACTTCCTTATTGGCTAAAATAATCTGGGCCAGATTGGCAAAAAAATCTGCCTGGCCAACGATTAGGGGTATAGTAGGAAAGAAAAGTATAAATCTTACCATCAATGGAGCCCAATAGTAATATATTTTTTAACATTGGGGTCTCTCAACACCGATTAACCAAAAACTTTAAATGCTTAGAGAAGAACACGGCTATCCCCCTTGTTTATTCCCAGCGTTAGCAAGGACAAATTGTGGATATTTCTGGTGAATGAATGAATGAATGAAGGACTGTATTGGCTAGGAAAATGTGTTTCTTGCAGCAGTAAGATGTCTAATGTTTGTGAGTGGTAATGGTGGAATAACTTACGTCATTTGATTGGGGAGTTCAACCCTTGAACATTGTGGGAGGCTATGCATGTGTGTGATCGTTCCTTGGTGACTGCAACAAAAGAAGAGAGAGGGGAATATGTAGGAGGACCTAGGGAGATGGAGAGAAAAAATAATAAGTGCACGAAAAAAACAAAACAAAAACAAAAACCCACAACCAGACCCAGTTAGGTGGGAGGGGACCAGCCTTCTCCCATCTAACAGAAATTTTGAAAAGAGGTCCGCCAAACCTGGGGACAATAGTCTACCATGGCAGGAGGAAGATTTCATCCTGCAGGGGTAGACAGATGAGCAATAAACGCACTCCGTCCTAAAGCCCACAAATAAGCAAAAACGTGGAACAAAATAGGGACACAACCAGATGACGGATCAAAAAAAGAAAGAACAAGCATGTTCTCGTCATGGTCCATGGCAACACCAAGAGTAAGAAGGTACCACTGTCAACTGAAAGCCAGAGAGTGTATAGAAGACAAGGTGTGGGGTGGCAGGGGTGTTAGCCCGATGAGGGGGAACTCCTGAAACCCCAAGGTTTTATAAGTCAGAATAGCCAGGTACAAAATGTACTAACAGTTGGTCTTTAAATGCTAAACCCCCCCCCCATCAATGCAGAAGCTCGAACTTAGCTTACTGAGCTGCCGGGGGGCAAAGCAAGTTAACAAATATGGGGATTGTTCAAATATTTCTGTGCAGAGCACGAGTCCACTAACTGAAAGAAAGTAAAACTTTGGCTTCAACCATCCTAGATAGATCTCTATATAAGGGAGGGTGTGAGTCTTTCAATCTCTTTGTTTGTTGCTTCTGCCACTGGGGAATGATTGGGCTCGGTGGATGAGGTGTCAGGGATTCACTATTGTGCGCAGGTGCACTGGCGCAGCAAACCAGCGAACGCCTAATGCGCAAAGGCGCCTTGAACAGTTTGAGGCTACCTCCTGTTCTTGCAAACTCACCATTAGCGCCAAGCGTCCTATTTAAGGGCAGTGGTCACACTAAATCTTTGCTGTGTGATCTTCAGCTTTCCTGCCTCCTGTACCTGAATTTACCTGCTGTCCCTGATTGTCTGACCTGGCTTTCCTTTGACCTTGATTACCTGCTGCCCGCCCTGACCCCGGCTTGTCTTGACTACTCTTCTACCAAACCCTGATCTACTTATCCACTACCGGCTATTGGACCTGGACCTGCTCTTGGCCTGGCTGGGGAATCCGGAGGACCGTGACCTGGTGTTAGCACACAGCCAAATCCATCCCCACAATCAGGGGCCCTGTTGAATACCGGCTAGCACTTAGACTCTGCGCCTCTAGTGAACCTGTGTCCTGTTAAGGTATCCTGTCAGCATCCCTGTTCTGAGATGGCACATAGTTCCAGGCTCTTCATCCGGTGAGACATTCCTCTACTCATAAGGCTCTTCCACGACACCTCTGACAGGAGGTCTCTTCGATGAGCTGGAGTTACCGTGGGATGGAGTCGCAGGAGGGTCTTGCGAGATCAATCCCAGCTGGAGTAGAAGGCATTCACCATCAGGGAGTGAAGAAAATCCGTAGGTTTTTTGTTGGAAAGTGAAGCTTAGGCAGAAAAGGAAAGACCATCAGTATTTAATGGATCTCTGGGACAGAACAAGGAGCAGGTGTTTAAGGGATCGTCTCTTTTGAATAGTAGTGGGAGAAATGTCTGCAAAGCTCTGTACCCGATAGTCTTGGATAGTAAGTAGGTAAATGTTCGTGGAGAGTTTTATAACTTCTTCTTTAACTCTCTAAAAGTGGAGCTTGACCACAATATCCCTAGGGATTCCATCTGACTGGGGTGGCTGCAGGGCCCTGTGGGCTCTATTCAATTCCAGGTGATGGGTGGAAATGTCCGGAAAAAGGGCTTTGATGAAGGAACAGAATGCAGAATGTACGTCTTTGAACGATTCAGGGAGACCTCTGATCCTGAAATTTTAACTTATTTAAACCTTATCCCCATGCACACAGCCACCATCATCCCATCAAGAATGTTCCCTTTGGCCAGTTCTGTAGATTGAGGCGGACCTGTACCCAAGAGTTGATTGAGGAGCAAGGTGCGATTTTGTGAAGAAAGTTTGAGGAAAAGGGGTATGAAATAAGCCACATTGAAGAAGCATATCACAAATACTGGTCCCTATATGAAGTAACTACTCCAAATACAAACCCGATTCCAAAAAAAAGTTGAGACGCTGTACAAATTGTGAATAAAAACAGAATGCAATGATGTGGAAGTTTCAAATTTCAGTATTTTATTCAGAACACAACATAGATGACATATCACATGTTTAAACTGAGAAAATGTATAATTTTAAGGGAAAAATAAGTTGATTTTAAATTTCATGGCATCAACACATCTCAAAAAATTTGGGTCAAGGCTATGTTTACCACTGTGTGGCGTCCCCTCTTCTTTTTATAACACTCTGCAAATGCCTGGGGACTGAGGAGACAAGTTGCTCAAGTTTAGGAATAGGAATGTTGTCCCATTCTTGTCTTATACAGGCTTCTAGTTGCTCAACTGTCTTAGGTCTTCTTTGTAGCATCTTCCTCTTTATGCTATGCCAAATGTTTTCTATGGGTGAAAGATCTGGACTGCAGGCTGGCCATTTCAGTACCCGGATTTTTCTTCTACGCAGCCATGATGTTGTAATTGATGTAGTATGTGGTCTGGCATTGTCATGTTGGAAAATTCCCTGAAAGAGACGACGTCTGGATGGGAGCATATGTTGTTCTAGAACTTGGATATACCTTTCAGGATTGATGGTGACTTTCCAGATGTGTAAGCTGCCCATGCCACACGCACTCATGCAACCCCTATACCATCAGAGATGCAGGCTTCTGAACTGAGCACTGATAACAACTTGTGCTGTCCTTGTCCTCTTTAGTCCTGATGACATGGTGTCCCAGTTTTCCAAAAAGAACTTCAAATTTTGATTCGTCTGACCACAGAACAGTTTTCCCCTTTGCCACAGTCCATTTTAAATGAGCCTTGGCCCAGAGAAAATGCTTCTGGATCATGTTTAGATATGGCATCTTTTTTGGCCTATAGAGTTTTACCCGGCAACGGCGAATGGCACGGTAGATTGTGTTCACCGACAATGTTTTCTGGAAGTATTCCTGAGCCCATGTTGTGATTTCCATTACAGTAGCATTCCTGTATGTGATGCAGTGCGTCTAAGGGCCCGAAGATCATGGGCATCCAGTATGGTTTTCCGGCCTTGACCCTTTCTGATATTGCTCCACTATTTTTCACCGCAGCATTGGGGGAATTGGTGATCTTCTGCCTATCTTGACTTCTGAGAGACACTGCCACTCTGAGAGGCTCTTTTGATACCCAATCATGTTGCCAATTGACATAATAAGTTGCAAATTGGTCCTCCAGCGGTTCCTTATATGCATATTTAACTTTTCCGGCCTCTTATTGCTACCTGTCCCAACTTTTTTGGAATGTGTAGCTCTCATGAAATCCAAAATGAGCCAATATGTGGCATCACATTTCAAAATGTCTCACTTTCAACATTTGATATGTTATCTATATTATATTGTGAATAAAATATAAGTTTATGAGATTTGTAAATTAGTCCATTCCTTTTTTACTCACAATTTGTACAGTGTCCCATCTTTTTTGGAATTGGGTTTGTACAAAAAAAGGTAAAACTAGCCATGACATAGATAGGGAGGCGCAGACTAGATTCTGCACTAGGTATAACATCAAAGCCCCTATGATCCAAAGAATTTTAAATAAAAACTGGAGAATACTAAAACAAGACCTTGCCTTGAGAGACCATTTACCATCTTATCTCAATCTTATCTTCAGGAAACCCAAAGACCTTAGGATCATGGTGGCCCCTAGCAGAGTCAGAAAGGCTAGGAGGAATGGGCTCAAGAACTCTTGGCTCCCTCTCTTTGATCAGAAAGGTAGCTATAGGTGGGAGGTTAGCAATTGTGGGACCTGTGCCTTTATATGTCATCGGAGAAAGGAAGTTACTGCCTCAGATGGTAAGGTTTATAAGATAAACCAATTTATCAACTATGGCACCACCTTTGTAATTTATGGTCTACTGTGCCCTTGTGGGCTACTTTACGTAGGTCACACCACATGCCCTCTTAGGGTTAGAATAGGTGAACACAAGAGCGGTATTACACTCCAGAAAGAGAAGTACTCTGTTCCCTGTCATTTTCTGGATTTAAATAATAGCAGTTTTCGGGATTGAGGCCATTAACAATGATATGGATAGTGGCCTTAAATATCAAAGGTTATGCACAAAAGAGGCCTATTGGATTTTCGCCTTGGGCTCCCTTACTCCTAAGGGCCTCAATGAGGAAATCGAGCTCCATTCTGTGATGTGATTTGGTTACATCAAGATGGAGTATTTTGTCCCGTCATGACCAGTAGGATGTCCTGTATATAATATGTCATTATGTGGTGTACATATGGCTCAAAGGAGTGTTAATATGTACCATCTATTTGTTTCTATTCTCCTGTGCCTATATCTGATAGGCGCAAGCGTTATAATTATAATTATCACCACACCTATAAATACATTTGTATTTATGCCAATGTTTAACACATCTCCTTGAGTCCTGACCAATATGGGACCCCATTTGCCCCTTTTGTTTTGCCCTTATGTGTGCGTGAGGAATGTGTGGTACCTCTGCGTTAGAGGTGCACCATCCTTCACGCACCTGATATTTGGTATGCCATATTCCACTATGAGATTGTTTGTCCTCATTTGATTTTCATTAATCTTTTCAGCTATTTACGCACATATCTAGTTTCACATATTTTGGCCATTTTGAAGGGAATTAGCAGATGGTCTAGAGGGCCTCTTTAGTCATATGTGTCACTCTCTCCTCTCCCCCTTTGGCATTATTATCCATTTAGCTAGACCCAGCATGCCACTTAGTTAGTTCTTTATTTTGGGATTCACAATTCCCTGTCTCCTCTTCGTCCATTAGCTGAGAGGGGGCCGGTCCGAGTGGCTGTTGTGACACCCTGGAATGCCCCTTAGACAGGGAGGTGGCTCTCCACTTCACATTGAGTCTTGGATGAGACAGGAAGTGTCACCGCAATACACCCGTAAGTGACAATTTGGGCGGTAGAACGCAGATCCGCCTGCACTTCCGGGTGTAATGGCAAGCGTGCGTTTCAGGATGGGACTGAGTGGCTGGGAATGCAGTCGGCTGTGCTGGTCCCTTGTCCTAAAGCCTCTTAAGTGTCCTTAAGCCTCTCAATTGATCTCAAGAGACCTGTGACTGCCAACATGTCCATAATGCCTCAGTAGGATCACCAAGGTCAGAGTACATAGAAGCCACATTATCAGTTATATGTATGTACATCTTATATATTTTACATCTTGCATCCATTGTAATCACTATCTTAGATTGCATTTTATAATATAATATATAATAATGTTTTGGGTCACATATGGATTGCTATTAACTCTACTTTTTTTATAAATTTTTATCAATCTCTTGATTTTGATGATGTATTTTAAGTTATATTGATATATCTTTAAGAGAAGATTATTTATTTGATTTATTCTCAGTCCATGATATTGTATGAATTGATTGTTTTTTGACTATGCTACTGTTGTGATTTGCAATTGGTGTGGATTTTGGCCGCTTTTGCATGCAATATAGCAACATATCCATTCCTTGCCACTCACATTGCTGACTTTTGCTCCTTGTGGGGCGGAATAGCCTGTGGAGGGCGGTACAAGCCAACTACTTAACACCTTGCGAAAGTAACAACAGCTCAGTAGCAAGCTTTGGCTCTGAGGAAGAGGGTTTTCCCTCTAAATGCGTCAGCCCAGCCAGACTTTTGAGGACACCAGCACGTCAACCAGTGCAGGGGCTCCCTGGCCATTTTGGAGATGACCGGTTCCATTGTGTTCTATGTATGCAATCATCATTTCTTTGTGAGTACAATGTATTTTGTCTTCGGATTTTAATAAACCTTTTTAGTGGTAATGCACGAGGTCGGTGCGCCCTTCTTTTGTTGTTGTTTTTCACTGTATTTTGGATACCCTTGGTCCTGAGGGGGCAGCAAAACCATATACTGTAAGAACACTTATCCTTTTTTACATACCACCCGAGCGCAGGAGAATTTTTGTTTCCTGAAATTTTAACGCCTGGATCTGTTTTTGAGGTCATCTGTTTTAGAAAAGGCAGTGTCCAGTTGGTCCTGTAGGTTTTAGATTCTAGCAGTATTTTGGTTTGTTCTAGCCACAGTGTGGTTTGCTTTTTGTTCTATAGTCTCAATCCTTGTTCCCAGATTTTGAAGATCAGCATGTATGGCTGTGGTGATTTGTGTGGCCGTCTGGGCTAGATCACTGGAGAGCATCTTGCAAAAGGTGGACAGTATGGCATTAAAGGCTGCAGGGCTAGGAGGGAAGTTCAGTGGGAAATCTCCTGTGAGACCTGTGTTAGCAGACATGTCCCCTATGGGAGAGTGTAATCAATCTTCTAGAGTCCTCTCCAGCAGGGATTCTGTGGAAGCAGGGGAGAGCAGAGTAGGGGCATGTGTACTTCCTGCTGGGCTCACCAGAGTGGATCTTAGCTGGGCTGTGTGGTCTGGGTCCGAGATGTCCCCCTCCACCTCCCTCTCTCTGTGATTTGATGCTATGTGGAGCTGCGGCCGCCATCTTGGAGGCCTTGGTTATCTGCGGCTCTTTACCTAGCTGGTGAGATAGGTCTCTCCTCGTCGATCCCCTGACATGAATCTGCCCCGGGGGGGGGGGGGGTCACCGGAGTCTCCCCTGGTTCGTGCTGTGAAGGGCTGTGTCGTGTATCAGTAGCTATGGGTGGTAGTCGGCCGGAGCAGGACAGAGTTCCCTGTTCAAGCGTCCATACAGGGAGTGGCCGCGCCTATTAGAGTGTATTTTATTGCACTCAAAGTCTGCAAGTGGTTAAAGTCTAACTTCACCTTTTAAAAAGTGAAAAAAATAGTACATTGTCCAGCTGGTTTTAATGTAGAAATAGTTTTGCTGAAATGCTCAACTGCTCTCTGGCGATGTAAGTCACAGGCTAACGACTCTGATTCAGTGTTGATTCTCTTCCAGGTAGAATGACACCCAATGTTATGCAACCCTCTTTCTGCCCAAGCTTTTATAGACACACCCCTCCGGGTAATTTATTGTGGCAGCCTTGGCTCACAGTACTGTAGAACAAAAATTGCAATTTGTACATTAATAAAACATTATTAAGTTTATAAAAGGGAATATGCCTTTGGTCATGTCTGCTTTTCACAATTTCCTTATTTTTTCATGTAGTTTAACTGTTCAATGCAAAGACATCTGTCCTACAGTCTGGAAATCAATGCAGTGTTTGATTAACTTAAATTGTGCACCCAATGAAAACCATGGTCAGGAGCAAGCCAGGTCAAGATCAGAGGTCAGACGCAGAAATCGGGGACAAACACACAGAAGCTGTAGACCAAACCGCAATGAGCCAATGCTGCAGCCTTGCTTAAATAGCCTGTTTGGTGCCAGTATTGGGGACAAGCACATGCCTGGCCCTGCACATGCATGTGCACATGCACATGTGCGTGCACGCGCCTATGCTCATGTCTGTGTACATCTGCCCGGCCAGTTGCTGGCCTGCGTATGCGCATATGTATGCACCTAGAAACTTCATCTGTGCTATGGGCAGGCCTTCCCTGACACCCTTTTAACAATAACCCACCCCCAGATACTACTCCCACATGAATGAGTATAGGGGACATAGTACGCCTACTCATACACAAAACAAAAAATTTAACCTAGGAATAAAGACAACCAAATATTTGACATGCTCAAAGATGAATGAAAAAACAAAAATCTTTAATAAAGTCAATTATGATGTTCATCTCCTAGCACACACGAACAATCCCAACACTATTTATACCCGAATGACAGCTCTGCTAGCTGTCATCAGCTATATAAGGGAAGGGGAAGAATAAAAATGGCCATAATTGGTCAGTGTCATTGTCTAAATATAGCCATTGGCTGCCCCCCCCGCTCCTTTATATACATGGTGAGGAATCCTGGGGATATCAGTGGTTCCTAAGGGATGCTTGCACCCACTGATTCCTTAGGAACCACTGACAGTGGGAATTTGTCATATATGGAAGCATTAGACATACCAAATCTATGTATGGTGTTTGGCTCCTGCTGAACAGAGAGGAGAGAATGACCAAAGTTTGGGCCAAAGTCTGGACTGAACCATCAGCTAATGCCTACTGGATTTCAGCTTTAAGCATCATTGTGATTAAAATTGCATGAATCCTGTCAACAACAAAAAACTACATTTGGAAAGTAAATATAGGCCATTTGAGGTTTAATCCAACCAAGGAATTACATTGTAAATATAAAACATCATTTAAAATAACACATTTTACTCAGAAATTAAGTAAACTGAATTAAATGATGGCACTCATAAACTAATAATAAACATACTAAAATAATTACATTACAGTGAAAACATACTTGCATTCTGCTAGTTCAAAGCTGACAAATACAACGCTACTGAATTCGTTTGACACAATAATTCCTAGTAGAAATAAACAATTCAGGCTGCAGCAAATTTATCATTGTTGACAAATAACAGAGTGAATATTTGACATTGTATTAGGGGATTGTATTCTATTAGGGGACTGAAGCAAACTTCCCAAACAATATTGGTAAAATTGATGACAAATTTCACATCTTTATTGAACAAGCCAAAGATAAAAGCTTATTGGCTGACATGCACGGCTGCACCGGACTCTGCTTCAGTTTTGATGAATTCCCCTCATTGTATATACTCTATGCTAGAGGAGAAGAATATAAAGCAAAAAGTGTGTGGAAAAAAATGACTAAAATAAATAAGAAAATATAGATAAATGATCTGGATTATGGCTTGATCTAGGTTAGTGTAAGGGTCAAGCTAGGTCAAGGTTAAAGTAGTTGTAAAGTCGCACGTTTTTTTTACCTTCATACAGTCTATGCATTAGGGTAAACCACCTTCTGTGTGCAGAAGCCACCCCAGTCCCCCTTAACACTTACCTGAGCCCCCTCTCGATCTATCGATGTTCACGAGAGCCTTGTCTCTCCAGGTACTCACACTCTTGATTGGCTATTGGCAGCAGCAGGAGCCATTGGCGAGGCTCTGTGTGTGAATGGACACAGGGAGCAGCGGCTCAACTCAGGTGCCCCCATAGCAGGCTGCTTTCTGTGGGGGCACTCGACAGAAGGGAGAAGCCAGGAGTGCTGGCATTGAACCCGAGAAGAGTAGGATTCGGGCCACTCTGTGTAAAGAATATTTATTATTTAAATGAAAAAAAATTAAAGCTTTACAATCACTTTAAGAGAAGTGTGTTTTAGACAAGATTAAAAAAAAGTTGTTGTTTTATTTTAGTTTAGTGCCAGCATCAATGTTAGTTTCAGGATGTTTTGGGTAGGATAAAAACAAAGCAGAAAAAAAAAAATAGCAGAATGTTCACTATTGTTTCTTGTCCCTACTACAAATACTGTAATACACTAATAATGTACACATAAAGTATGTGCTATCACAACAAACATCTGGAATAGGAAAAGGCCAACATCAGTGTTAGCATCAGTGAGTTTTAGCTAGGATAAATACAAAGCAAAAATAAATACAGAATGATTACTATTGTTTCTTGGCTCTACTACAGATACATACAGTATGTACTATCACTGCAAACATCTGGAGTACGACAATTTTTTTTTTTTGCTGGCGGGTCATAAGGACAGGAAATATTTTAATATTTATAACTAAAATAAGTTTAAAAAAAATACTATTTTGGGACATTTTTCCTTTGATCATTAAAAAAATAAAGAGATATCATTACCAAACGAAGGCCAAATTTATCATGAAAAAAAAACCAAGGTATAATTAACCTAGATACACTAAGTAGTTCTTACAATAAGTGTAGTGTTACAAACAAATGCCGAAGTTGCAAAACTTGGTTAGGTGTAAATATTTGTGTTACCTTCTGTAACACAAATCAGTAATGCATGTGGCTTCATCCTTCTTTTTTTTTTTTAAGCTGCATGCGTTAGTGGCGTAAGGCATAGAGGTGAAGCCTTGAGGTGGGACCTTATGGATGAAACATGTAAGAGTAATATAGGATTTTAACTGCTTGTATTTTTTTTAATACATGCGAGTGCATTTTATGAAGTTGGGAGTGTTTGTGGTTCCTTTAAATCTGGGTACTGCACTATTGGGAGCCTTGCTTTTCCTTTTCATGGGTTGTTTTGGAGCTTTAAGTGCCTAATGTTGGAATTGCCAGAGAAGTGAAGCATTATTACACCATGGAACTGTTATCTCAGTGGTTGTCCCAGTCATGTTGTGCTGACCCCTTCAAACAAAAGACAAAAACAAGGTCGCACCGGCATAGCGCATTTTCCTCCACAAAAGTTTAATTGAATAAAAAGATAAAAATACTCACAAAAAGTTCTTGGTATATGCATATCAAAATAATATGTTGCCGTCAGCATCAGAAACTGAAGATGTACCGTCCTTAAAAGCTTGGAATGACTTACGCGTTTCGAAGCTTAGCCTCTTCCTCAGAGCCTACAGGCCCAGTCTGAGCCCTTGATTAATATACTCACCCCTTGTGGGTCTCATACGGAGGTGAGTTTGCATTGAACCTGGTGGTTGGAGCATAATATTTAG
Organism: Pelophylax lessonae; assembly: GCF_965119305.1. Taxonomy (NCBI): domain Eukaryota; kingdom Metazoa; phylum Chordata; class Amphibia; order Anura; family Ranidae; genus Pelophylax; species Pelophylax lessonae. Next base: position 182,883,856 of record NC_138773.1, on the reverse strand, counting down.
GAGTGGAAACACATTACCTGTTCTTTTGGGAAGCACTATTTATATATCACAGACTTTTCTGTTACACAAGTCAAAGAAGAATTACAATTAATATTTTGTGTGAACATATTAATATTTCTCTTCATTTAGTCTTTTCACTTGTTGTGGTTCAGCCTTTATGTTTCAAGATGGACAATTTAGTTCACAAGATCATTGTTACTTGTATGTTACTTGAATTAGCACATTTATTATAGAGCAGAGCTATCACATTTTTCACTTATTTATCAAGTTTATGTGGGAACACATTGAGTGATAGCAGCAGCTGTTTTTTTTTAGGTTTATTTCCTTTACCTAGTGGCAGTGCACAATTATTTCTATATATTTGTTAGTATGTAGTAAGCACTCTTGTTTGCAGAGTAAGATCTGCTCACTTTCTAACATCAAAACCTTCTGCATTAAGTTTCATGTTGTTCACATGCTTTTACACGTTTCCCCAGGAGGTCCTTGTTTTCTCCCAAAGCTCAATGTCCTACTTGTTGATTAATTGGCTTCCAACCAAACTGACCCTAAAATGTGAGATCATATGCTTGGATGTATTTAAAGTAGAACTGACAGCAAAACTTTTTTTTTACCTAATTTTGGAAAGATTAAGGGAGGGTTAACCTATGACAATTTTTTTTTGGGGGGGTTTTGTTTTGCCATCTGTGTCCCATGGGGAGGTTTCCCTTAATTTCCTGTCAGATAACCAAAACAGTAGTTTGATAGGGAATTTCTGCTACCTGAAAAAATAAGTGGCTGTCACCAGGGTCACCAGAACTAGTGTCCCGATTGGAAGGTTTCCCTTAGTTTACTGTTCTGGACAACACAAAATGTGGGACTTTCTTTCACCTTTGATTATGAGGGTAGACACTGTGTGTCTGAACTCTGTTTGGGGTGTCATTAAGTTAACACTGTCATGTGTATTGCGTTTTGAACACAGTGTGGGAAAAGCGCATGGTACACAGGTTTTCTGCTCTGCATCTTAGTATGAACTGGCCCTGAAGTGGGTACAGGTGGGAATATAGACCTGACAGGGATTCTAATCCCTCCTCACTGTTTCCAAAACTAAAAGAAAAAAAAAGTTTGCTTTTAGTCATCCTTTATATACTGTTTATCTATATTCTTTATATATATATATATATATATATATATATATATATATATATATATATATACAAAAATAGCACAATTCCCAGCCATTTTCCTGGATATGGGTCCCACTGGATTACCGCTAGCAACAACAGCACATATAAGCATGTTTCTCCAAGTGTGAGCACTGAGACAATGACCAGTCCAGTATCTCGGGTTTTTGAATTTATTTTGTAACTTGGATAGGAGAAGGGATGAGTGGGATACTGCTTAAACTGAACTATGCAGAAATTGGGGGGGACACTTGAAAACGCTATTTGGCGCTGACTTGATGCTGGCTGAATGCCTTTTAACGCTGGTTCGATGCTGGTTAACGCTGGCTGGATGCCTGTTAACGCTGAACTGACTTGTGAATTCTTTCTGACTAAAGAAGTCCTCTTTGATTTCCCTTAAGCACTCTTGCTGAGGTAGCTACCTGTATACTGCTGCACTGCTGAACACTTCAGGGCCCACACCGGCGCCCCCTTTTCTCTCACTTATCTTCAGGGCTTAGACACTGGCACCCCCTTCTTCTAAGCCTTCTCTACTGGTTAGCTGGCTCCCGGATCCCTTTGACCTTCTGGAGTGGCCCCCTCTCCTAGGCAGACCCCTGGGCAGTTTCAAGTACTCACAACACTGTTTTTCCCAGAAACTTCTACCCAGCAGCTCCACTCGGTCAGCAACACTCTGGATCCTCTTCCTGCAGCCCAGTTCAACCTCCGGTCCTCTAGGCCGACTGCCCAGGACACCCTCACTTGCTCTGACAGGAGGAGAGACAGCCGTCAGCCTCCTCCTGGGACTCTGCTTCCCACCAAAGACCCCCTGTCAAATGCTCCCCTCAGGCTTATATCCAATCCCAGGGTGCATTGCAGCAAACTCTGCCACCTGAGACAGCTATAAGCCCTGGTGCGCTATTGGCCAGGTTTCCTCCACTGTCCAATAAGAGCCCTCATTGGATACAGTGGGGAGACTCCCCAGACTCAACAGACCACACCTGGAAACGCATGACAACCTCACTAACTTAATCAGGCCCCCCTGATAAGCAGAGAGGGCCACATAAATACTTTTCCTAGCACCTACCAAGGAGGGTGCTATATATATATATATATATATATATATATATACAGTGGGTACGGAAAGTATTCAGACCCCCTTAAATTTTTCACTTTTTGTTATATTGCAGCCATTTGCTAAAATCATTTAAGTTCATTCTTCTTCCTCATGAATGTACACATAGCACCCCATACTGACAGAAAAACACAGAATTGTTGACATTGTTGCAGATTTATTAAAAAAGAAAAACTGAAATATCACATGGTCCTAAGTATTCAGACCCTTTTGCTGTGACACTCATATATTTAACTCAGGTGCTTTCCATTTCTTCTGATCATCCTTGAGATGGTTCTACACCTTCACTTGAGTCCAGCTGTGTTTGATTATACTGATTGGACTTGATTAGGAAAGCCACACACCTGTCTATATAAGACCTTCCAGATCACAATGCATGTCAGAGCAAATGAGAATCATGAGGTCAAAGGAACTGCCTGAAGAGCTCAGAGACAGAATTGTGGCAAGGCACAGATCTGGCCAAGGTTACAAAAAGATTTCTGCTGCACTTAAGGTTCCTAAGAGCACAGTGGCCTCCATAATCCTCAAATGGAAGACGTTTGGGACGACCAGAACCCTTCCTAGAGCTGGCCGTCCGGCCAAACTGAGCTATCGGGGGAGAAGAGCCTTGGGGAGAGAGGTAAAGAAGAACCCAAAGATCACTGTGGCTGATCTCCAGAGATGCAGTCAGGAGATGGGAGAAAGTTGTAGAAAGTCAACCATCACTGCAGCCCTCCACCAGTCGGGGCTTTATGGTAGAGTGGCCCGACGGAAGCCTCTCCTCAGTGTAAGACACATGAAAGCCCGCATGGAGTTTGCTAAAAAACACCTGAAGGACTCCAAGATGGTGAGAAATAAGATTCTCTGGTCTGATGAGACCAAAATAGAACTTTTTGGCCTTAATTCTAAGCGGTATGTGTGGAGAAAACCAGGCACTGCTCATCACCTGTCCAATACAGTCCCAACAGTGAAGCATGGTGGTGGCAGCATCATGCTGTGGGGGTGTTTTTCAGCTGCAGGGACAGGACGACTGGTTGCAATCGAGGGAAAGATGAATGCGGCCAAGTACAGGGATATCCTGGACAAAAACCTTCTCCAGAGTGCTCTGGACCTCAGACTGGGCCGAAGGTTTACCTTCCAACAAGACAATGACCCTAAGCACACAGCTAAAATAACGAAGGAGTGGCTTCACAACAACTCCGTGACTGTTCTTGAATGGCCCAGCCAGAGCCCTGACTTAAACCCAATTGAGCATCTCTGGAGAGACCTAAAAATGGCTGTCCACCAACGTTTACCATCCAACCTGACAGAACTGGAGAGGATCTGCAAGGAGGAATGGCAGAGGATCCCCAAATCCAGGTGTGAAAGACTTGTTGCATCTTTCCCAAAAAGACTCCTGGCTGTATTAGATCAAAAGGGGGCTTCTACTAAATACTGAGCAAAGGGTCTGAATACTTAGGACCATGTGATATTTCAGTTTTTCTTTTTTAATAAATCTGCAACAATGTCAACAATTCTGTGTTTTTCTGTCAGTATGGGGTGCTATGTGTACATTCATGGGGAAGAAGAATGAACTTAAATGATTTTAGCAAATGGCTGCAATATAACAAAGAGTGAAAAATTTAAGGGGGTCTGAATACTTTCCGTACCCACTGTACACACACACACACACACACACACAATATATACACATACACACTGTGTGTATGTGTATATTTATATATATATATATATATATATACACATATATATATATATATACAGTATAAAAATACATAAAACTTAATCACTCACATCTAATGCAAGCTTTAACAAATTCATAAAGTTTCAAAAGTAATATTTAGTATTTGTTAATCTGCCGCTTTCATGAAAATAGTACCCAGCAGTTGAGCTAAGTGACAGTGTTCTGTCCCTGTCTCTCAGTTGTGCTCCTCCATCACATTGGTTTCTCATGGAAACTACAGGTTGCCGTTTTTAAGTACACTAACCATGCATTTCAGTTTGAAATAGAAAAGCAGGGGGGAACACCAGGTATTTCACACAAAAAAATCTATATAAACAGAACAGGATATGTTTTAACACAAGTACATGGTACAGCTTATACATATAGAGAATATGAAATGTTGGGTGAAACTACTCTTTGAGATACTATGGGATCATTTTTAATGTACTTCAATGTGTGAGAAATAGCTTGCATATATACAACACAGTATGCAATGGTTTGTTTTGGTACTCTGATATGTTACTTACTATTACTAAAGGCAATAAAGGTAAAAATCATAGTAAAAAGTACCTTTATTTTGAAATATAAAGAAATAAATAAAACATTATCTCAATTTTTATAATTGTCATCACTTAATTGATCCAAGATATTAATGATGCTGATGCTGCTAATATAATAATATACTGTATGTCAATGTATCACAATTCCCCTCATCTAAACATTTAATTTTAATGTTTGTTTTTGTACATATTTTGTACAGTTTTGTTTTAAGATCAGACAGGGTTGAAATGTGTGTCTGAACTGAAATGGGGTATATTTTTCTTTTTTACTATTTTTAAAAGAATAGATATAAGCCTGTGTATAAAATATGTCAGATTTGAATATATGAACCTGGTCACTTTGAGATGTAATACAGCTTTGAAGTGCTCTATTTTATGTGTTTATTATTTTGGAAAGCCCATTGAAGTTTGCGGCACAGGGGCATTCTCTATTCTGTGGTACATGCTGGGTGATGATTGTGAGTGAAAGCATGAAAACTAAATTACAGCTGTGTTATGTCAGAATGAATAATGTCTGTTGGCTGAGACAGTGAGTCAAAGGCTTCAAGAAGGAGGAAAATATCTGAATGACTAACTGGAAAAGCTGATAAGTTTACATATGGGTTTCTCCTTTAAAGTAGCCAAATGACAAAGCAGTAACTTACCAGAAAAGCAATATTATTGTATTTTATTTCATCATAGCTACCATATGTTATGTATATGTTCAATTAAATACGTCTTTAGCTATTTTAATGACCAGGGTTTATTACTACTACAAATCCCAAAAATCCTGCGCTAAAAAATGAGTGAATGAGTGAATTATGTAAATATGACAATGGTGAAAGCAGCTGAAAAACACTTGATTATAGTAAATCAAACAATATAAAGCAAAAAATAGTGCAGAGCTATCAAAATATGGTGTAACCCATACAAGTGTGGAATAACCAATGAAGTATTAAATGAATAACACTAAGTGATAAAGTGAACAAAAAAGTCCATAAATTGATAATCGTGACTCCAAATAAAAGGTCCCGGAAAGGTGATGTCAGAGATGGAAGGCTTGAATCCCAAGGAAGAGACAGGAATACACCCGTGATATGAATCAAAGTGGCAGCTTACCAGAAGCTAAGGCCTCCAACTTAATAGAATGGCCATACACGCTTTAGATATCAATCCGGATGAATCGTATCCTTCATAGACCAGGGAAAACAGATATGTTCCACTATACCATATATAAACTCCAAACGTGATGTCATAAGTCTGTGATTGTGGCTTGATCACAGAGAACAGGCTGATGAATTACATTATTGACGGGCCCAGGGCGATCATCCTCCAAAGGAAAGTCGGTCTGTGTAGCACACGTCGATGTCTGCCTGGGCTCAACATTAGCATTGGGTGTGGTAACTTGGACTTGGTTGATTTCTTTTATGACCTGCTCATAGGATGGAGGCTCCGGATGATGGGAATCACTGGGTCTCCACTGAGGTGGGGGTGGAGGAGGAAACCCTAGTCTGCCTGCTGGACCACCATGAAACCAGGATCCAGGACCAATTGGCTCAGCAGCAACAATGGTGATCTCAGGACGACTTCTATCTCTTTGCTGTTCACTCTGTGCAGTAGTTCTGGAAGTTCTCTTAATTACAGCTCGTATTGATGACAAAGGTCCTTGTCCAGGAAATCGGTGCTCCGGTTTATTTCTTTCTGGGCGTTCTTTTCCCAAGATGAGATGGGGGGAGGCCTTGACTCCAGAGCAGTGGACATATAAATGCTATCTCCTTTTTCTTCGGAACCTTCCTAACCTAATACCTAATTTCAGAACCCCATTCTTTGTTGTCCTCGATAGTTTATTACTACTAAGATGCTCTGGCCAAATTTAGCAGGATTATGCTGCAACCAGGTAACCTTACAATAACCCTGTGACTAATTTGCATACCTAAATAATTTATATATTTTAAAGGACATTTTATTTAGTACACTGTTTTAATGAAAGAAAAAATCTTTATTAAAGCTCACAAATGTGAAAGAAACTGGCAATTACAGCATTAAACACATGGTACTGCAAATGTCACTGCGGCCTGAAAGTGTTCATCTGCTGGATGAAAGCTTTTATTTTTTTATTTTTTTAATTATCACACTAATTGGTAATAAACCCACCAGCTGCACCAAATGAGGAACATTTTTAAATAAAATCACCAGCTGCATTAAATGAGGAACATTTACAAATATATCTTGAGCATGGGCATTATGCTGAAGAACATTTATATAAAAATTGTGAGCAAGTAGGGTTAGCAAGACCTTTGTAATACCTTTAGGCTGTTCTGGGAGAAACAGAGGCATTGGGGGTCAAATGTTTTCTGTCATGAGGCAAGATCTGTTTGCAGGCAGAGTAATTTATTAGCTGCTCTGGAACATCTGTCACCATACAGTTCCTACTATGTGACAGAACCCCTGTGTCTTCTGGGACCAGTAGGTGGAGGGATCCTGGTGCTAAACTTAGGAAAGTATTACAGAGCCCCTGTTTGCAAAATAAGAAATCAGTGGATGGGAAAGAGACCAAGGTTAGTATAGATTTTAGATTGACTTTAATATTGAATGTAAAGTTTTATACCAAACATTAAGCTTAGTTTTTAGAGTGACATGCCAGACTTTTTCTGTATAAAACATAATATTCATTTTAAGCAATTATTTTTTCTAAAAATAATGTGCTGTTTATATCCAAGTGGTATCAGAGAATTCTGTATATGTAGTCTTTACAATTATCTATTGTTGATTATAATTTTAAAATCTCTGTAAACACTTATTCTTTGCTTAGACAATCAATGGGTAATGTATTGTTTTGTTATACAAATTACATTTAGTCCCCTTCTGTTTGGTATCTTTTATATATTCTAATGATGTTCAGTTTTCAAATAAAGGATCTATTAACCACAATATAAAAGAAGCTCCTTGCTTGATTGTTCTTTAGGTAGCCCAATGAATTTGAAGTATACATTTTGCTTTAAAGTAGAATGGCTGATATGGGTCTGAAACATGGAGGGGAAGTACAACCCCTATACTGTATGTGCCCTTCACACATTGTATATAAAGCTGTACTCCTTTGTATTCATGATATCATATCAGTGGTAAGAAATTAGAATTTCTGAGAGTTAAATGCTATTTATACTGGTGTTCTGAGGAGATGGTGGTGGGATAAGTGGGGCAATGGGAGAAATTGAGGCGTGACATGTCAGGAGATGTGTTACATGCAGTAGACTTAAAACTAGTTCATGAGATCCCAATTAAACAAATGAGGTCAAAATATTATACTTTTTTTTTTTTTCATTTATTTATTAGAGTAAAATCATTCAACGTTACATATTAGTGTGGCAAAAGTATGGTTCTAGTTAATATATACTGTAGGGAAAATAAAGTCACGGATAATAATCAAATGTGAGTGTGGGAGGCCATGTCTTTTTAAGGTTAGAAATCTGGGACTTTACTGAAAATCTATTCCTAACAATACAGGTTTGTAAAGTGTGCTGTGGCTCAAACAATGAAGACTACTGAGGACCTGCAAAAAATAGTAATTTTTACCGAGGTGGTAATGGTTACATGACTATGGCTAAGAAATTTGGACTATAGTCAAATGGAGATGTTTACACACCCCTGTTACTCTTTCCAAAAGTGGTAAACCAACTAAGATCACACCAAGATCAAGGATGTAATAATCTGGAATATCTTAAAAAACCAAGGACTTTTTTACATTTTGTAAATTGTAAAAAATTCTAATGAACTAAAGACCTCTCTTCTGATGTTGAATGTCTGAGTTAATGAGTTCAAAATCAGAAGAATACTGGAAGACAATGTTGAAAGGAGATAGCCACTACTGTACAAAATAAAAATATTCAGATAGGTCAGAAAACTACTGAACAAATGTTCTGTGGATGGATGAGACCAAAACTTGTTAGATCTAAAGCTATAAAAAATAAAATGCTTTATTATTTTTAACTTAAACTGGTTTTATTTGAACCCTTAAGGCTAATAGTACATTTTTGGAAACATAATATCACATGCTTATGGTACTACAATAACTTTTATACTCCAATATTGATTTTTATGCATTTTCTTTGATGAGTTTATGAAACAATTTTATTAAATTGGAAAAAATAAAAAAATTTATTTTTTATGGCATTAGATGTATTTAGTGTTTACTTAGAGATGACACCTTAAAGATTACCTTCTTAGGACATTTAATGATTAACCTTTCTGTTGTGGGAACATGGTGTTCATATATATTAAAGATGAAGTCCACCCTAACACTAAAATATCTACATTTACAGACATCCATTATCTCAAACTAACCTATCCAGCCTTTAAAGAAAAAATCGCTATGCATACCTTTTTAGAAGCCGCTCTGGTCCAGTCTCCAGAGGTGGAAGCTCTGCAGAGGAGACCGCTGACAATGACTGGAAAATAAATGGGAAGCCCCCAAGACTTACTATGGGTCTTCCGCTGTCGACTGACTCCTCTGCACCCGCCTCCACAATGAAGCCACCTCTGACAGCTCAGCATGGGACCGGACCAGAGCGGCTTCAGAAAAGGTATGTATAGCGATTTCTTTTTTACAGGGCTAGATAGCTTAGTCTTAGATCTTGGATGCCTGTAGATGTAGAGATTTTAGTGTTAGGGTGGACTTTTCAAGAGGGACATTTAGGTTTATAGGATACTACTTCTGCTTAGCAAAAAAGATTCTGTTTGCCCTCTCCAGGCATCAACTTCTAAACCAAGGCATAATATCCCTCCCTCTTAAATTGTAAGGCAGGGGCCTTTCATGTACAAAATAGTATTGTAACTATAATGTCATTTTGTAATGTGCAGCGCAAAATTTGGTGCTATATAAATCCTGCATAGTAACAAAACAATAAAAACACCTCATTTTGTGGCAAGCCCTGGACTTGCAAGTCCATAATGAATTCCCAGAAACCCCCCTCAAAATGAAGGGCCACCCCAATTCTTCAGAGTGGGGGATATCTGTCTGGCTTCAAGATGTTCTAAACCTGATGCATGTTTCAGCTGTAAAATGCTTCAAGCTGTAATCTGGGTGTTTTGTTTAGGCTCTTTAACCCTTGTTTTCTTGTGGGCCTGTTGGCAGTTCTGTTGCTATGTTGTTGCCCATCCCTCAGTTTACTGCTTGGGTACATTCCATGGTTTACAAATTCAAGTCCTGTTTCCATTATTGTACAAATAAAATCCCTATCTTGGTTATCTTGGATTACAGTACAGGTCAGTACAGGACACTGGAATCCTTTCCTCTGTGTCTTGACCACTTCTAATTTTTTTGCTAAAAAAACAAACAAAACAAAACTGAAGTTTAATGAAGTGGGCAGAGTTATATAAGTACACTTTCATTTTTTGCCAGTGTCCATCACCTGAAGGTAGCCGTGCACAGTTCATGGTCTATAAATACAAGTCCTGTGTCCTGTACTGTACCCCTAGATAAGGAAATTAAAGGTAAGTCAAAATTGCTATTATTTGGTAAAAAGATAAATGCTGCAGTACAATTCAAAGTCTTCTTCCATCCTTGAAACAGGGTGGTGGCAATATTGTGGTGTAGCACTACATTACTGCCTTTGGAACAGGATGACTTACTATGATTGATGGAATCCATCCACCCATGAATTGAAACTCAAGAGAATGTGGGTCATGCAGCAAGGCAATGACCTTTCAACGCTAAGTTCACTTTTTACATAAACTGGCCCATGCATACAAAGGGTTTCAGTAGTTTAAAATACACCATTTCATTTTGTAAAATATTATTTAATACAAATGTCATACCTGTAGACCTGTCATCATGAAACCTGGCCAAAATACTCCAATGTTTACATTCCTATATCCTGGCTTATTTAAGGACATGAGCTACAGCAAAATGGCAGCTGATCTTTCTTCTCTTTAGTTGTCCTCGGAGGAGGTTCAGTGCTCATTTTGCTGTAGTCCAGTGTATGAGATGGAAGGGAGCTAAGGTAGAGTGAAAATTCCGGTGGGGATGGGACTGTAGAGTCTTTTCTGTGCAGCTTTTTTAATCAGAAGGTATGCTCACTCTTGTGATGCTGGGGGTGAGCACCCAATAACTGATGTGCTCTGGATATTATCCAGGATATAGAAATGTAAACATTGGGAGTATATTGACGAGGCTTCATGGGTGGCAGAAAAGGCCTACAGATATGGCATTTGCATTAAACAATATTTTACAAATCGCACTGTTTATTTTAGGCTACTGGGGCCTCTTGTCTGCATTGGTCAGTTTTTGGAAAAGGTGAACAAACTTTAAAAAACACATGTCCACCTACCAAAGAATGGATAAGGCAGAAAAAATTTAGAATGTTTTAGAATGGCTTAGTCCCTACCCTTATTCTGTAAAAATGTTGTGAAATGACCTGAAGCAAGTAATTCAGGTGAGGAAGCCCACCAACATCACAGAGTTTAGGCTGTTCGATAAGAAGAAACAGAAAAAAGAACATTTCCCCAAGCTAAGGTGCAGGACTGATCAACAGATAGTGGAAATGTTTAGATGCAGTTATTGCTGGTCAATAAGGGCACACCAGTTAGTAAAAGTAAATGTTCACATATCTTTAACGCACACAACAATGGACAGTGAATTGGGAATATTTTCTTCAGTAAATAGAGTATATTAACAAACGTTACATTTATGTAATAGTGTATACTACAAAAAAATTCCCCTTTAAGCCCCTCCCACTGTTAACACAGTGGGATTCACAAAGGTGTCCCTGGTCTTTTAAAATCCTATAGTGTATACTATAGTGCAGTGTTTCTCAACTCCTGTCCTCAGGGCACACTAACATGCCCGATTTTAAGTATTACCTTGGGGAGATGCAGACTAGAATACTGCAATCACTGAGCAGCAAATGATATCACCTGTGATGTATTTCAGTTTTCTTGCAAACCTGGCCTGTTAGTGTGCCCTGAGGACTGGAGTTGAGAAACACTACTATAGTGTATACTACAAAAATTCTATGTACCACTAAAGTGTTCGGGTTTGGCTTGAAGAAAAGGTGGCAACCCTAGGCTAGGATCTTGCCTCAGTCTTAATTACACATACTGATGCAGGGCTCCTACAGAAGTCTGGGGCTTCTGTAGTGTTGGGCCTGCGCGGCTGCACCCGTTCAACTCAGGGCACATGCCAGCGCACTTCATTTTCAGAAGTCTGGCAAATCAACTTCCAGGCTTCCCTAGCATTCTGCCTGTGTGCACGTCAACACAGGTTCCTAGAAGAGCAGGAGGGCGGTAAGAGAAGAGCTGGATATGACATTATTTGCATCATATTGTCATATCCCTGCCACTCCTAAATCTGCTCCACTGCCACCAGCACTAGAACCATGATGCTTCACAGACTAGGGCTACACATACAGTACAAGACATCCAACTCCGTGCATTTTGTGACTGTCACTACAGCTTTGGTCCTCCTTTTTTGTCTTTCATTAAGTGATTTAGGGATCCATTTATATGGACAGGATCAGTATTTCTAGAATGATTGTGGTCTACTCTAGACAATGGGGCCTGTTCACTAAACTTAGTAAAAAAAAAAAATTATGTGAAGTTGTTCACTTCAACCACCCAGTCATATGTTTTTTTTTTTTTTTTTAGATTTGCCTTGCATGTGTTTGGGTATTCAAAATGAACACAACCCCATTGCATTTACTAAGTTCAGTAAACATTCAAAAAAATATATGAAGAGGGAGTCCCCACATTCCCTTGTGAGGGGGAGTGTGGGAAAAGGGGATTTTTGAGTGCCAAAAAATATAAACTACCACATTAAAAATTTTAAAAGTTTTAACAAAGTTTTTTTTTGTACAAAAAGTATTTTAAAAACCACAGGCATGATATCATAAATATAATTTGTGGGGATTCCCTCTTCATATACTTCACTTGATATAGGGGATCATGCCAGGTATTGTTGAGAGATTCCCCTCCACCCAACCATTCAAAAAATAAATATATATATATATATATATATATATATATATATACTGTATATATATGTATATATATATATATATGTATGTATATAGTCTATACTGGGAAAGATATCCCAAAGGATAAAACCCACAGCTGGAACCTGAGGTGTGCAGGTAAGTGCTGGGGTAAAAAGCAAAAAGAGAGGGTGTATAGAAGAAAGGGAAGGATAGAAGGGAGGAAAGGAAAAAGGGGGAAGGGGGGAGGGGGGGGAAGGAAAGAAGAGGGGAGGAGAAGGCAAAAAGGGGGGAAGGAAGAGGGGAAAGGGAACAGAAGGGGGCAAGAAGCCAGGGAAGGATAGGACAGGGAAACAAGGAAACAAACGAGGTAGAAAGAGGAATAGGAGGGCTGTTGGGACTTTTAAGGTACCAGATAATTCAAAATGATAAAGACAGTTAAAAACTAGAAATATTTATTAACATGACATCTTTAAAATCAAAAACAAACAATACAACATTGATACATGTATTTTGACATATACAAAAAGAACAATGTATGAGACATAAGGCAGTGAATAAATGATGAGAATGAATGGGTCCAATGGTGAACATCAGACCAATCCAGACATGTTTCGCGGGCAACAGTGCACCGCTTCTTCAGGGGAGTAAGAACATATCAGTGTACAGTGCCTGTATAATACAGCAACAACAAACATTTGTTATTGGTTCAAATACATATATGTATAACATCAAACATAAAATGCATGCCAATATGGAACATCAAGATGCATCCGAGACCGCCACCATAGAGAGATCCACTGCCAGACCAGTTGGATAGAAACACTCCCCAAGAGAAACGTCTCCCCAGCGGATGTGGAGAGGCATATGAGGCGGGATAAGAATATAAGTGTAGTAAACTTAAAACACCTCCACCACCAAGGAAAAAGGAGGAAGGCAAGAAGGAAAAACCTGTATATAAGGCTGGTATATATACCTTATTATATATACCTTATTCAGTGTCTGAAATAGACACATTTATATAGTCAAAATGAACAGGGTTAGAAGCAGGAGGGCTCAAGTATGGCGGCCATGTTGGAAACCAACACGCGGGATAATAATCTGTTGGAATGCAAATCAAAAAGTATACCTGTAATCCAGAATCTATAGGGTATCTCTCCAATGGGTGATTAGAAAGAAGGGGGGGGGGGGGGAAAGAGCTTTACCTGCAAAATGGTAGATTAGCCCTTCCTGGTAAGGATTAGTGGCTTGAAATCTGAATAGAGCCCAGATATGGGCTATTATGCTTATATCGCTGGGTCAGGGGGGATAGGACCAGCCGTCAAGCACTTCTATATAACATTACCGGAGAGATGAAATAATTCAAGAGTTAGTAAAACCATCTGTCATCAGGTAACAAATACACCAGTGTACTCCAAAATCCTTACCCGCGTGGGACCGCCATACCAATACACGCCAGCTCCTGAATGAATGAAGCGTTTGATCCCGCCTGATATGGCTCTCAACCCGACGCCACGTTGCGCATGACGTCACGCGCAACGTGGGCGGGTCAGGTCCTCAACTGAGCGCGCATCTGGGGAGGCGCATGCGCAGTGTCGTTCTAATCGGGCCACAACAGCGCCGGACAGAAGGAAAACATCCGGCCAGCGATGTGTGAGAGGACCACACATCCGCTGGGACGTCTGGGGAGCACACCACCCAGTGGCCGGAGGGGAAACCACAAGGGTGGACAACGTTCCGGATGCAAATCGGTTACCAAGAGAACTATGGCATGCATATACAGAAAAACACATAACCAACTGCAAAATAAGATTGTAGCAAAAAACACCTGTTGGCATTTATATGGAATATAGAGTTACAATCCTAAATATGGATGATCGTTGTAAAAGAAGCTTATAGGGAACAAAAAGTCCCCCTTAGTTTCTACATATAAATACCCTGTTATGGAGTACATAAATCCTCCAATACAGGGGAAAAAGTCAATAACACAAAAAAATAGGAGATATCATAGTTTTAAATGCTACAGCAATCAAGAATATAAAAATTCATGAATATAGAAATTCGGAGAGACACAAACGAGAAAATTTAAATATAGAAAAAAGCAGTGTTTCCAATAATTGGAGTAACTGACAAACTTACCGGTCTCCAGAGTCACAGCTGTGGTGTCGCAGGAAGTGGATGGTCCGGGAACATGTTGTGGGCAGAGTGGGGGCATGGATGCCCAGCAGCTCACATGGATCGGACTCAAGGGTATTCCAAAAAGCATGAAAATAAAAAAGAAATGAGGGGAATGGGGAAAGGGGGAAAAAAGGGAGAAAAAACCCCTTTTAGCCCAGAAATGGTTTATAAGTCAAAACCTCATTAATCCCAGGAGGTATGATAGCCTCTAGGGATTCTATCCAATACGACTCCCTTTGTAGGATCTGTTTGTCCCAGTTTCCCCCACGGGGATCCTGGGGGATAACCTCCAAGACAAAAAATGAAACCATAGAGTTATCATACTTGTGGCGAAATGCTATGTGACGTGTGACGCTCGTTTGTATGGTACCTCCCTCAGAATGATAAATGTGGTCATCTATGCGTTTGCTTAGTTTCCTAATAGTTTTGCCGACATAAAATGCCCCGCAGCGACAACTCATGAGGTAGATGACCCCCTGAGTGTCGCAGTCGGCATAATGTCTGGACTGGAGCCATTTCCCATTGGGTAAGCGGATGCCTGTTCCAACTTTTACCCAAGGGCATTTGTCACAGGACCCACAACGATATGTGCCTTTTTGGGGACCTGCATTGGTAGATTCTTTAGTATAATGACTTTTAGTTAAACAGTCCCTAAGGGACATCGATCGTCTAAATACCAGACTGGGTCTGGCACTTAGATATTTGTGAAGGGTAAAATCTTGAGTAAGAATCGGCCAATGACGTTTCAGGATATTACGCAAAACATCATCGTGTGCAGAGTACGTGGTGATAAACCTGACACTTTTATCATCTTTTTTTGAGGTGGTTTTATATAGCAAATCGGCTCTCGAATAGGTGTTGGCCCTATTGTAAGCCTTCCTGAGCAACGTCTTGGAATATCCTCTGGCAAGGAGTCGCTCACGAAGCAGGCCAGCTTGGACGTAAAACTTGGCGTCCGTGGAACAGTTCCTGCGGAGCCTTAAATATGGGCACTTGCTGCGCTAAGAATGGTATTGCCTGCGCTAGGTTTGCGATAAAGATCCGTATCAATGAGACCATCCGGGGAGAGGCTGATGTTCAGGTCCAGGAACGAGATCAAATGCTTGTCAAACGTGTGGGTAAATTTGAGATTTAAATTATTGTTGTCAATAGTTTTCAAAAAAAATGAAAGTTCATCTACTGTACCTGTCCATATGATCAACAGATCATCAATGAACCTATACCAAATTAAAATGTGAGACATCCATTGTTCCATTCCCTCATCCGAAAAGACCAGCCTCTCCCAGGCACCCAGATACAGGTTGGCATAAGAAGGAGCGCAGCAAGTGCCCATAGCTACCCCCTGGACCTGCAAGTATGTTTGTTCCAAAAAGGTAAAATAATTTCTCGTGAGAATAAACCTTAGCAACCGAAGGACAAAGTCCATCAAAGGCCAAGTTTTATAATCCTGTTCCTTGAGGAAAGATCCGGCCATCCGGATGCCCTGGTCGTGCGGGATACTGGAGTATAATGCTTCAATATCAATAGCTACAAGCAGGGCATCCGGATTCAGGGACCTGAATCTCCTCAAGGTGTTTGAGAAGGTCAGTAGTGTCCCTGATGTAAGAAGGGAGTGCAAGGACATGAGGAAGTAAAAATGAGTCCACAAATTTGCTGGCGTGCTCCGTGAGCGACTCGTTGCCAGAGACGATAGGTCTGCCAGGAGGGTGCACAAGACTCTTGTGCACCTTGGGCAAGGTGTAAAAAGTGGGAGTTTTCGGATGTTTATTGGACAGAAAATTATACGTATCCCTGTCTATGAGGCCCTGGGTGAAGGCCTCGAAGCACAGGGATCTGTATTCACAAATAAAGTCCTTAATGCAATCAGACTCAATGGGGAGGTACCATTCCCGATTGCATAAGACTTCTAGACACATGGTTTCGTACTGGGGGGGGGACATCACGACTATGTTGCCCCCTTTGTCTGATTGTTTTATGAGAATGTTCTTATTGTTTTGGAGTGAAGATAGAGCTAGAGCCTGATCTCTAGTGAGATTTCTAGAGATAGAGGGCAAAGGGGTAGTTTTTAAATCTCTAGACACCCGTTGGACGAACGTCCAGATGTTGGCATTATTGGATAGATCTGGAAATTTTTCTGATTTGGGTTTGAAAACCTTTTTTGGTGGAATTTGAAAAATAGGAAGAGGAAGGGTTTCATCAGGTGAATCCATCGAATCAATGATGGATACAACTTCCGTGTTACCTTCTTCATATAGCAAGACTAGGTCTTTGATGGCCCGGCTCTCAGCCATGGTAAAGTGCTTGGTCTGTTCGGCCAGTTGTTTTTCTAAATTTTTTTGTTTCCTATCTTCATCAAACATAAACTTGAAAGTAAGATTTCTTGCAAAAAGATGCAGGTCTTTTATGGTTTCAGAAGTATCAATAGCCCTAGAGGGGCAACAGCCTAAACCCAGACCAAGCACTTGTTCCTGGGCAGGAGTCAAGTCAATCGAGGTTAGGTTAATAATGTTAAGTTTATTCGAGGAATTGGTATGTGTATTGAGGTTGTTTAAGTTGTTTTGGGTTTCACATACATGTTTAGGTTGCCCTGTTTGGTGTTCCTGGGTGTTTGGGGAGTGGGTAGCTCTAAAAAACCGTCATCCGATGTGGCAGATGCGGAATCACTGGTGTTCAAAGGGAGTGAAGTGTTTTTGGCTAATACTTTCTGTAGTGTGGGAGCTATATTTTTGATAAATTCGTGGATGTGTTTAGGTTAGCAAGTGTATTAGGTTTTTTCTTATTTCGGCTCGAGGGTAAAGTGGGTGAAGGACCAGCACTGCCTCGTCCTCGTTTCTGGGCCTTGGTGCGTTTGTTAGGGGCTGGTGGGCCTGATCGTGATGCTCGTGATTTGTGCGAAAGGGAACTAGCCATACTGGAATCAGATTCTAAGTTTTCATCCGTGGTTTCTGTGTGATTAATAGTACGTGTTCGGTGTGTGCATGTGGGACGGGTTTTGAAATTCCATTTATAGGCATAGCCTTCATTGAAGGCTTGTTTGTCTTTTTGGAATTTAACTTGTTTTTTATGAATAATTTCTTTGTTCATAACCTCTAGTTTAGCCTTCACCTCTGTCCAGGCTGGAGCAAAGTTGGGGGCCTCAAAGACTTGTTTGTATTTAGTATTCATTTGATCTATTTCAGTGTCTAACGCTGTCATATCCACCTTATACTGGATCACAAGTGATTTCATCAGGTCTTGACTGCATGTGTTAAGTATACTCTCCCATTCTTTCCTGAAAGTCTCCGATGGATCTCTCAGGGTAGGGAGGGTGTGTATCCTTAAACCCTGTGGGCTGATGTTCTCATCAATATACTTGAGGAAATACTCTGTGCCAGTAGAGGTGTGATTTGCGTTTTAATAAGTTATACATTTTATCTAAGTAAGTCCTAAGGTCTTCCTCTATTTTGGTATGAGATCCACATGTGGATTGTATACCTGTCATGAAGGTACCATACAAACGAGCGTCACACGTCACATAGCATTTCACCACAAGTATGATAACTCTATGGTTTCATTTTTTGTCTTGGAGGTTATCCCCCAGGATCCCCGTGGGGGAAACTGGGACAAACGGATCCTACAAAGGGAGTCGTATTGGATAGAATCCCTAGAGGCTATCATACCTCCTGGGATTAATGAGGTTTTGACTTATAAACCATTTATGGGCTAAAAGGGGTTTTTTCTCCCTTTTTTCCCCCTTTCCCCATTCCCCTCATTTCTTTTTTATTTTCATGCTTTTTGGAATACCCTTGAGTCCGATCCATGTGAGCTGCTGGGCATCCATGCCCCCACTCTGCCCACAACATGTTCCCGGACCATCCACTTCCTGCGACACCACAGCTGTGACTCTGGAGACCGGTAAGTTTGTCAGTTACTCCAATTATTGGAAACACTGCTTTTTTCTATATTTAAATTTTCTCGTTTGTGTCTCTCCGAATTTCTATATTCATGAATTTTTATATTCTTGATTGCTGTAGCATTTAAAACTATGATATCTCCTATTTTTTTGTGTTATTGACTTTTTCCCCTGTATTGGAGGATTTATGTACTCCATAACAGGGTATTTATATGTAGAAACTAAGGGGGACTTTTTGTTCCCTATAAGCTTCTTTTACAACGATCATCCATATTTAGGATTGTAACTCTATATTCCATATAAATGCCAACAGGTGTTTTTTGCTACAATCTTATTTTGCAGTTGGTTATGTGTTTTTCTGTATATGCATGCCATGGTTCTCTTGGTAACCGATTTGCATCCGGAACGTTGTCCACCCTTGTGGTTTCCCCTCCGGCCACTGGGTGGTGTGCTCCCCAGACGTCCCAGCAGATGTGTGGTCCTCTCACACATCGCTGGCCGGATGTTTTCCTTCTGTCCGGCGCTGTTGTGGCCGTTCCGGGCTGCTGTCTGTGGCCCGATTAGAACAACACTGCGCATGCGCCTCCCCAGATGCCCGCTCAGTTGAGGACCTGACCCGCCCACGTTGCGCGTGACGTCATGCGCAACGTGGCGTCGGGTTGAGAGCCATATCAGGCGGGATCAAACGCTTCATTCATTCAGGAGCTGGCGTGTATTGGTATGGCGGTCCCACGCGGGTAAGGATTTTGGAGTACACTGGTGTATTTGTTACCTGATGACAGATGGTTTTACTAACTCTTGAATTCTTTCATCTCTCCGGTAATGTTATATAGAAGTGCTTGACGGCTGGTCCTATCCCCCCTGACCCAGCGATATAAGCACAATAGCCCATATCTGGGCTCTATTCAGATTTCAAGCCACTAATCCTTACCAGGAAGGGCTAATCTACCATTTTGCAGGTAAAGCTCTTCCCCCCCCCCCCCCTTCTTTCTAATCACCCATTGGAGAGATACCCTATAGATTCTGGATTACAGGTATACTTTTTGATTTGCATTCCAACAGATTATTATCCCGCGTGTTGGTTTCCAACATGGCCGCCATACTTGAGCCCTCCTGCTTCTAACCCTGTTCATTTTGACTATATAAATGTGTCTAT
This sequence comes from Pelophylax lessonae, assembly GCF_965119305.1. Classification (NCBI taxonomy): domain Eukaryota; kingdom Metazoa; phylum Chordata; class Amphibia; order Anura; family Ranidae; genus Pelophylax; species Pelophylax lessonae. Next base: position 182,864,148 of record NC_138773.1, on the reverse strand, counting down.
TTCAGACACTGAATAAGGTATATATACCAGCCTTATATACAGGTTTTTCCTTCTTGCCTTCCTCCTTTTTCCTTGGTGGTGGAGGTGTTTTAAGTTTACTACACTTATATTCTTATCCCGCCTCATATGCCTCTCCACATCCGCTGGGGAGACGTTTCTCTTGGGGAGTGTTTCTATCCAACTGGTCTGGCAGTGGATCTCTCTATGGTGGCGGTCTCGGATGCATCTTGATGTTCCATATTGGCATGCATTTTATGTTTGATGTTATACATATATGTATTTGAACCAATAACAAATGTTTGTTGTTGCTGTATTATACAGGCACTGTACACAGATATGTTCTTACTCCCCTGAAGAAGCGGTGCACTGTTGCCCGCGAAACATGTCGGGATTGGTCTGATGTTCACCATTGGACCCATTCATTCTCATCATTTATTCACTGCCTTATGTCTCATACATTGTTCTTTTTGTATATGTCAAAATACATGTATCAATGTTGTATTGTTTGTTTTTGATTTTAAAGATGTCATGTTAATAAATATTTCTAGTTTTTAACTATGTCTTTATCATTTTGAATTATCTGGTACCTTAAAAGTCCCACCAGCCCTCCTATTCCTCTTTCTACCTCGTTTGTTTCCTTGTTTCCCTGTCCTATCCTTCCCTGGCTTCTTGCCCCCTTCTGTTCCCTTTCCCCTCTTCCTTCCCCCCTTTTTGCCTTCTCCTCCCCTCTTCTTTCCTTCCCCCCCTCCCCCCTTCACCCTTTTTCCTTTCCTCCCTTCTATCCTTCCCTTTCTTCTATACACCCTCTCTTTTTGCTTTTTACCCCAGCACTTACCTGCACACCTCAGGTTCCAGCTGTGGGTTTTATCCTTTGGGATATCTTTCCCAGTATAGACTATATACAGATTAGGGATGTGGTACCTTTTGTTTATAATTTTGTAATACAAACACACTCTCCATTTGAATATATATGTGTTATGAAAAATATATATATTTATAGAGAGAGAGAGAGAAGTAAGATTGTAAGGTTACAAATCCACCATCTTCTGGGATAGCTTCACATGGCAAAGAATTTACGACATGTCTGGTTCTGTATGAACTGACATAAGATAATTTTATTAGCAGGCTGCAAAAATGAAAGCAAATTAATTTTTTAGTTACCTGGCTCTAACTGCAAACATTTTCCCTTCTGACAAACCAGGTGCAAACGTAATGCCTGAAACAAAACAAGTAAACCTGATCTCGCAGCAGTTTACTTCCAGTATAGCTTGAACAGGTAACAGTTCCAAGGTTTGAGGCCCTGTCTCTGCAAGCACAATTCTATTAAAAAAGGAGCACACACCTGTGCTGTCTGGGTCTACCCAAAAGCTCAGACTGTGTTTATAGAGTGAGAACCCAACCTTTAATAACTTTTGCAGGAATTGAGTCTATTTTAACTATAATTGTTTTCCAAAATTTGAGAAAGAAATACTTCCATGTGCCACTATTCTTAGTAGTTCTAAAAATCGACCAACTGGACTCATTTAATTTATCCAGTTTCCTAACATTTCTGTCCTATATCTCACTGGAGTGCAGGCACATATTAAGCTATCCTGTATATTTCAGACAAGGCATTTGCATTTTCAATTGTGCAAACAGTTTATGCCAATCCCTAAATGAGTAGTCTTTTAAAACAGGAACTATTTTTTTGCTTATTATAACACATCCATTTTAAAAGACAATGATATACTTCACCAAAAATATCATAGAAGAGCATCAAGTAATAATGTTTTGCAAAATGTCCTCGATCAACAATCACACAGTTTATTTCATGGTTATAATGGTTGATTTTAGCTTGAAACAATATTGAAGTGTATTACCTTAGAGAAAACGGTCACAAATATTGTACGGCTACTGGACAATATGTTAACAGCTTGGTAGGCATCCGTGTGCAAAAGTCCTTTGATTATATTGCTTGAGAGACAATAGCCACAAATGTTGTTTGGTGGCTGGGCAGTAAGCAAACAGCTTAGTTGTGCTGCAATATAAGAGGGGGAGATTTTAAGTTTTAAGAATTACAATGTGAAAGTTAACATTTGAATTTGATGGATACGGATCCAATACTTTCCTCTCTCTTTTCTCTTCTCCTACTTTATATTCCAATTTTAGTCTTTCCCTCTTTATTTTCACTCTATGGTGGAAATTACACCATACCAAATTTCTGTACTGGTTAGTAATTTTTATTTTTCTGTGGCCCAGTTTTATGTAGCCTAATATATATTAATTTCCTCTGTTTATATTATCTCAAAATATTGACACAGTGGAGGATATTTACTAAAATTGGAGCACTCAGAATCTAATGCAGCTGTGTATGGTAACCAATCCCCATCTAACTTAAGCTTTGACAATAAAACCTGGAAGCTGGTTGGTTTCTTTGTAGAGCTGCACCAAATTTTGCACACTCCAGTTTTAGTAAAACACCCTCCCCCCACTGTTTCCACCTCCATTGTACCAAGATCTTACTACCTGTGATTTTTTTGATTGACTTGCTTATTAAATAAATATTGAACATGAAATAAAAATTAGAGTGTATTATTTGACAGACAATAGCCAAAATAGCCAATTATTGTTCAGTGGCTAGACAGTATGTAAGCAGTTTGGTCAGGCCCCAATATAAGAGGAAGAGATGAGTCAGGTTTTATCTTGTAATAAACATTAGTGTATATTATGTTAGTGACTATAGCAACAAATATTGTTCTGCTGGATCACCAGAAGAGGCTGCAAAATGTAGCGTGCAAAGCAGGAATTTTCCTGCAACAATCATGGGAACTTTGCAGCCAAGGACCAGCTATGGAAACTTTGTGTGGCAGCTTTACAGTGCTGGAGCACTGTAATAGGTTTCAGACTATGGGACACAAAGCAGGATTTACCCTGCAGCAAACATTATGAATTTGGCAGCTGAGGCACAGCTGCAAAAACTTTGTGTGGCAGATTTACTGTGCCAGGGGCACTGGAAAAGGTCCCAGACTTTGAGATACAAAGCAGGATTTGCCCTGCAACAAACTTTAGAAATGTGGCATCTGAGGTCCAGCAGTGGAAACATTGTATGGCATCCTTATATTGACAGAGCACCGGAATATACTGCACATTATATCACATGTGAAAAAATATCACCTCCATCAAATCCCATGTGATATTATTTATACAATTTGAAGGAATGGTACAGCATCTTTTGGATTCATTTTTGCATATCTTATATTTAGATATTAAAGCGTTTGTTACTCTACAAAAAAAGGATCCTGCTCCTTTAAAGCATGTTATACAGCACAGTGCTTGGGCTGTGTAATTTGTATCACCTACAAAACCTGGCTGATTCTGCCAGTTTCTGCCCTCCTTTCTGTACACTGAACACGGTGTATCGTGGCTGCTGAGCCCTGACATCGTAGTCAGTGTACGTGCCTCCGTCATCCGCAGCCCTGCTCTCTGCTCTCCTCGGTCTTCCCTCCCTCTCTGTCTTACAAATCCGACCCCCTCTTCCTGCTGCTGAGATACCTTTATTATTATTATTTATTTCAGGTACTTATATAGCGCTGTCAATTTATGCAGCGCTTTACATATACATTGAACACATTCACATCAGTCCCTGCCCTCAAGGAGCTTACAATCTAAGGTCCCTAACTCATATACATACACAGTAGGGCCAATTTTTTTTATACAGGATCCAATTAACCTACCAGCATGTCTTTGGAGTGTGGGAGGAAACTGGAGTACCTGGAGGAAACCCACGCAGGCACAGGGAGAACATGCAAACTCCAGGCAGGTAGTGTTGTGGTTGGGATTCGAACCAGCGACCCTCTTGTTGCTAGGTGAAAGTGCTAACCACTACACCACTGTACCTTTAGACCTCACACACAATCTCCTCTGTTATAAAGCCTCCTATTAATGAGGAAAGCCTCCTATGCTCCAGTGTATGTCCTTTGTAAAAAAGATGCCTACTTCTACCTGATTTCACAGCGCAGATCGGCGGTCATGTGACTCCTCAAGGCTCCCCCCCTCCTCCCCGGCTGACGCCTCGGCTCTCTCCTCTCCTCCTCCCAACTGACGTTAGTGGGGGAATCTCTGCCCCTCCCGCTCCAGCTGTCAGATCAGGAGAGGGAGTCTTGAGGAGTCATGTGACCGTCGATCTGCGATGTTGAATCAGGTAGAAATAGGACATACACTGCAGCATAGGATGCTTTCTAACAGAGGAGATTATTTGTAGTTTATGAAGTGGCTTAACAACCACTTTAAGTGGGCAGCTTTGCAATTTTTCACCAATGTTTTGTTTCTCATAGCACTGGGGATGGGATTAGGATATTATGCAGCATTGCAATAGGCTGCAAATCTCAAGGTTAAAAGCAATATTTACCCTGCAGCAAACATTTGAAATTTGGCGACTGAAATTCAACTGTAGAAACACTGGGGTTGATTCACTAAAAGCAAATACATTGTTCATTTTGCAAGTGAAGTTGCACTCTGTAAGGACATTTTCCTCAGAGGTTAGTGAATATGGTGAAAATTCACTTTGCAAAGAATACCAATCTACGTGCAAGGGAAAATAAAAAAATAGCATTTTTACTTGCACATGATTGGATGATGGAAGACAACAGACATTTGCCTTATTCACTAAGCTCTGGGGATCATTCCCTTGCAGAGTGCAACTGCACTTGCAAAGTGAATATTCTATTTGTCTTTAGTAAATCATCCGCATTGTGAGGCCCCTTTCACACAATAGGTCGATCGGGTCCAGCTCTCTGCTTTTCAGCCGGACCTGATTGGACCCTCCATTCTCCTCTCCTCTTGTGTCCATTTACACCCAGCTACCTCTGGGTACAAGCCTTTGATAGCTTTGATTCACACCAACACTGACATACAAGTCATTGAATGTTGAAATGCTTATTTGCAGAGGACATCCTTTTGTTTTTTAAGGCTCCTCTGACATTGACGCCTAATTTAGGTTTCCCTGAAACTGCTGCATGGTGGTGGGTGGGCATTCCCCAAGTGTGATGTGTTTTTATCATCAGTGTTCAATGATCCTTTGAGTTATTCTGTACCTTCTCTGTTCCCTTGAAGGAGAGAGTTTTTCAAAACATGTGGGAATATGAGAGTGCTATACCCAAGCTGTTGCTATGATTACTTGTCATTTTACCATTTGTCTATGTTATTTTTAATTGATGTGTTATAATGTCACAATATTTTTATTTTGTATTTTTATAAATTGATAGTCTGGATGCCTCTAAAATCCCAATCCATAGATATTTTTTTCTTTATTACCAGTAATGGTCCCTCTTTCATGCCCCAAATCCAGAGTTCCTTGAGCAAACTGCCTGCATCTCTTCCAGATGAACACTGGCCATGTATGACTGTCTAAAGTGGTCATAAACTATTCTGGCTTGGAGAAGACGTTCCTAGAATACATGAGTCCTTAATAAGGAACTTCTACACTACCAAGTTGAGGATATGTTCAAGCAAGATACAAGTGTGATTTTCCCTGGCAAAGGGCAGCCAGCAGCTTGGTGCCATTGTAACACATAACCTTGCCTGGCTGAAGATGGTGTGGGGTCAGCCACTTCTTGGCCTGGGTCAGGAGAACTTCCAGAAGCTCTGACCCAGTGCTTGGGAGGAACTGGTGGTACAATTTGGTGGATGAGACCAGTGAGAAGGAGGTGATACAGGTGAATGTGCTGTCATCAATGTACAAGACACATGGCAGCACCACACGCTCTAGTGGCATGACCTATCCTGCATTCTCCTTAGCCTCCAGCATATTGACTATTGACCCAGTGTACTATGAAGGATATGTAGAGTCCCTACTCATGCTTAACGCCCAGAAATCCATGGAAAATTGGCACACACAGAGTGTATATCTCTTTGTGCTTTGTGTTTCAATAAACAGTTTGATTCTGGTTCACTCGAAAACTTGTACTGTCTAGTTCTTGGGGTAACTATAGCCAGATTCACAAATCTTGTGTTCCAGAGCTTAGGCAGCAACTTCTTGGAGGAGATACCCAGTCGGGGTGTCCGGATTCCGTCACATTGGTGGCAAGCTGTGGGATGCTTCCTGCAGTCTGGGACATCCAAACCTCCACCGGGATCAAAGATTGGGATAGCAGACTTTGGTCAACCCAACTGAGATATGGACCTGGCATCAGAGTTCAAGGGGGTGCTGCGGTTCGCCCTTTCAGTGTACCCCAGGACGGTATCTGCGGATCAATACCTGGAGCTCAGGCAGCACATTCGGGTGGAGCTCTGGCTTGGAGCCCTCCAGCTTGCTGGTATATACCAGGGCAAGTGCTTTCCAACCCCAGGGCAATAAGCCAGTGAGCAATGGGAGTTGCGGATGGCATTCCTGGGAGAGCAGCCCCAGGAGCAATGGGTATCCGAGTTGGACAGGCTGGTCCAGCAGGAGATAGAGCTGGACAATCAGTATTGGGCTCTGCAATGGCACGCAGAGCAGAAATATTTAGGAAAAAATCAGAATGCTCTCTGGAGGGATATGTCTTTGGTGTATCAAATAAAGTGAAAATAATCAGCGCAATCCTCAAAATAAAGTGATAAACACAAAGCTGCAAACAATCAGTGCCAAACACAAAACACCCACAGTAATCAATAAAGTAATATTGCTGCGCTAAGTGAATCAAAAAATTGCTTAAAATATGTGACAAATAATAATGTGATAATCATAAATCATTACCGCTTGAAATAGGTGCTGTGATAATCATAAATCAATATAAATCAAACAAACACACTAGATAAATGTTCCAAATAAATGAGCAGTGACTTAAAATAATGTGACAAATAAAAGTCCCAATATACAGTGCAATCTCAGTGATGTATGAATAAATAAATCTTCATCTGTGTAAAATGTGCTGCATGCTTCACTCCCAGTGCTCCAGTGACAGATAGTGAGATTAGCAGCTCACCTCAAATGGAGACTCAAATGAGTCAAGACAGGCACATACAGCAGTATCCACTATCGCCTGGTGATCACCTCTGCCTTCACCTCCAACCAATCTCTCAAACTCCAGGGATGGGGTAGATGAAAAACAAATAAAGGAGATCTAGTGCTCTCTGTATTGATTAAGGGGCTATTTATTCATCGGTATAAGTAATACACTTACATAGACAGGCACTTCAGCTGTGCCAGCTTGCAATCGCCTCCAAACACTTCCTGGTACCTCCGGACCGACGTAATGACGTGCAGGCTCCTCCCCCGTACGCGTTGCGTCATCGACTTCGTCAGCTGACAAAGTCGATGACGCAACGCGTACGGGGGAGAATCTACCCCATCCCTGGAGTTTGAGAGATTGGTTGGAGGTGAAGGCAGAGGTGATCACCAGGCGATAGTGGATACTGCTGTATGTGCCTGTCTTGACTCATTTGAGTCTCCATTTGAGGTGAGCTGCTAATCTCACTATCTGTCACTGGAGCACTGGGAGTGAAGCATGCAGCACATTTTGCACAGATGAAGATTTGTTTATTCATACATCACTGAGATTGCACTGTATATTGGGACTTTTATTTGTCACATTATTTTAAGTCACTGCTCATTTATTTGGGACATTTATCTAGTGTGTTTGTTTGATTTATATTGATTTATGATTATCACAGCACCTATTTCAAGCGGTAATGATTTATGATTATCACATTACTATATGTCTTTGTGGGCCTGGATTGCTGTGGGAGAGCCTTACAGATGTGTTTGGTGATGAAGGGGAACCTACCCTTGAGGACCTGCAAGAATACAGAGAGGCTATGCTACATCTCAGAGGGGTCTCAGAGCTTGAACCTGATCTAGAACACTTGCTATGGAAAGAACAGCATCTGGAAAGGGCATACAGGAAATGCTAGAACACGTTCAGCAGCATGCCTTATAGTCGGCAGTGGAAACTCCGGAGATTTCTGTTGCCAAAGCTGAAGTGCTGACAACAGGGCAGAACTCTGCTAGCCTCTGCCCAGCACCAGTAACATCTTCTGGATTCCAAAGACAGGAGATGGCGAATTTCGATCCCCAGACACCACCAGAGACTGGGGATTTAATAGACTTTTCTGTTGAGGAGGAACAACCCGGTGAGCCTCCTGCAGAAGAGCTGACTTCAGAGCATGGCGCTGTGGACACCTACATACAACAATCGGCGGCCCTGAAGGATTTGTGCAAGGCCACCAATGTTTCACTTTACTTGCCAGTTGAACAGCTGGCAGCCTGGGCAGAACGCTACTGGCCTCTGCCCACAACAATCAACTCCACAGGAGCTCCAGGGTGAGAATGCAATCGGCACCTCACAACTGCAGCTTGAGCTGATATTAGTGGATGGGACTGCGGTATTCACTGACAGCAATCCAGCAGAAGAGCTGGCAACAGGGCAGAGTGCTGCTGGCCTCTGCCCCCAACTAATAGAAGATGGATTCCCTGTGGTAGTGGATGGGACTCCGGTTTCCACTTACACAACCCCAGAAAAAGGTTTGGCATTGGGACAGGAGGATATCAGCCTTGTTGTACAAGCACTGGCGGATTTTCATAGAGAAAAAGTGTATGAGACTACAGTCTCCCCCTGGATACCCCAGGGATGCTGGGTAGTCGGCCCAGATCCCCAACAGCATGATGGAGTGAGCCCAGCCACCCTGTCTTCTCTCCAGCGGCTAAATGGACTCCAGGGAGAAGGACCAGTCCACACTTCTCCCCAGCAGGGGTTGTGTTCTATGAGAGAGGCAGAGGTTGGCTGGGTGAGTGATGATCTGTTCCGGACAAATCGTTTGGGGTACTGTGTGGGTGCAGACATTGGGGGATTGGAACTACGGACTGACTTCGAAGTCAACCCATTTGTGGTCTACTTCTGTGTTAGTCTCCTGCCGAAAGGGGAGATATGTGACGTGAGTCACTTTGGTTGGGGGGCTTGTGGAACCCAGATTGCTTTAGGGAGGTTGGGAGACTTCTTGTCCAGCTTCCCCAGCTCCTCTTATGTGTAAGTCACTCTGTGCCTATTAGGGGCACAGGGTGACCAAGAACCCCAGTATGGTCTGCACTAATCAGACTCACTGTACAACCACACTGGACTCAGCCTTTCGTGTTAACCCGATTATCCTGCGTTCTATATGTGTGGTTTGTGTTGTAAGAGTGAGGGGCTCTTTCACTTGGGACAATAATATTTCTGAACAGTGTCCCTCAGGAAATATATGAAGATATATTGCAGATTGTTAGCGGGGTGGGGGTTTGTTATTTTTGAATACCTGCATTACATTGTTCTATTGTTCCTGTCTGCCTTGAGTAAGCTTATTTTGGGATGTGTATGTTTGTGTGGATTGGCTCTAAGGGGAAGGGGTTGTCCTAGAGTGTATATCTCTTTGTGCTTTGTGCTTCAATAAACAGTTTGATTCTAGTTCAATCCAAAACATGTACTGTCTTGTTCTTGGGGTAACTATAGCCAGATTCACAAATCTCATGTTCCAGAGCTTAGGAAGCAGCTTCTTGGCGGAGATACCCAGTCGGGGTGTCCGGATTCTGTCACAGGCCTCACGACAGGTGTATGTTAGGACTCAAAAATGTTTGTTCATCCAGGATATTACTAGCCTTGCTGCCCTCTCAAGACTGGGGATGTCAAGAAACACTGAAAACAAAAAATAAACAGAGGGCGCACTGGCTTAGCACATTATCCTTAATTAAAAAGCTTTAGTAAAAGAATTACAAATTCATACTCACAAACGTAAGTTTTGACAAAGGCACATCAATATTCGTGCTGTACATCAAGATTGTCGCATCACAGATGTATAGTCCTATAGCGACTGACTAACACGTTTCAATACTTAATATACTTAAATACTTACATTTTATTTTTTTAAATATTTAATTTAAATGTTCTTAATAAAGCCATTTTAATTGAGGATAATGCGCTAGGTCAGTGCTCCCTCTGTTTATTTTTTATTTTTTCGTCAACATCAGTGCCTGACCTCACAATTGTGCTTCTGGAAGAATGGTCAAACATTCCCATTGACACACTCCTAAACTTTGTGGACAGCCTTCCCAGAAGAGTTGAAGCTGTTATAGCTGCAAAGGGTGGGCCAACTCAGACTAAGACTGGGATGCCATAAAAGTTAATGTGCGTGTAAAAGAAGGTGTCCCAATACTTTTGGTAATATAGTGTATCTTGACAGGTGGCTTTTTTGGACCGGGGCAGCCAGTCTGTGGACCCACTCTAACTTTGCTGCAGCCTGAGCTCCAGGTCCAACAAAGGAATGTTAAAATATGAGACTTTGTTTTTCTGCTCACCAGGGTTCCCTGAAGCCCATGACTGCCCAGTCTACATTCTGGATGGCAAATATCTTACAACCACCACTGTCTGTCTTAGCCCAGCTCAAACAGCTGTTGTTGCTGACACAGGCAACAAGTCCCAAAAAGGACTGTGAATATGGAGTAAGGGAGGTACACAAGCATATGTAGCCCACCACATGGCAGTTCAAAGGGATTTACACACAATGTGACACCGTAGGTCACTATTTAGCAACTAATGCTCTCTACTTGCAGTCAGATTTCTCGTCTTTGGTCTCTCTGCCTTGCCTTGGAATGCATAGAATTTTATTGTTTTGTTGCTGCACATCCGGAAAATAAATATAAAGTGATTTTTTTGTCATTATTGTAATGTTTTACATTGTGATCACTTCATATCAGCTTTCCAATTATAGGATGATGATTCTAGTTTATCATGGATGCTAAAATGGTGCTGTATAACTATGTGAATTCTCTGCATACAGTATGTTGACTTTTATGAAACATGTTTACACTCTTGAAATCTCATGTGACAGTGAGACAGACAATTGTAGATATTAGGCAATTGTATTCAGCAGCAGCAGTTGAGTATTGGACAGCTTCTTGGGTTATATAGTGAATAATTAGGGTCACATAAAAAGTACTGTATGTTGTATTTTGCGTTAGAGCTTGTCAGTCGAATCAGTGAGAAACAGGTCAAATTCCAGAGGAGCCTAGATGTGACTTTGTGGTAGGACTAGGGGTTGTCTGGAATGCAGCATGATTTGCATTAAAGTCTGCTTCCAGCTTTTGCGTTCTCATTTGAGAAATGCTGCCTGCTGGATTAGCATGCCACGAATCCAGGGGTTTGTGCACTTCCCATAGAGTCAATGCAGATATTTTGTTAGCGGTATTGTTAGTAAGATAATCCTTAAGGTCAACTTCAATGTCCAGTTGATGGGACGGGTAGGTTAAGATAGTCCCTAAAGCACATACATCCTGGTGTATAAATGACTGAGGAGGCTGTAGTGGAGCAGACTTCACTGTGATCTGTCCAGAAGAAGGGCGCGGGGACTGATGAAATAATTTCTGGGGTCATGCCTACCGTGACGAAGATGTGTTCAATCCTAGAAAATTATTTATGTGGGTGAGAATAGTGCGTATAGTCTTTACTGACAGGATTACCTTAATGCCAGGAATCAACCATAGCATGTTTAGTGAGTAGAAGTGTAACCACTTCCCGCAAACCGACATACCTGTACGTCGGCTTGAAGAAGTGGTTGTACCGGGATGATGCCTGCAGCTGTGCCGCTTTTTTTAGAGCCGGCGGTCGGCTTTCAGGAGATAACAACCAAGGCTGTTATCCCACCGAGCAGGGGTATGCTTCCGAGAGCGGGGGTCCGCCACATTCCGTGGCTCTGCCCAGATCTCCTGTCCTGCCGGGAGACCCTAGCAATCAGCCCACACGTCTGTGGGCTGGTTGGAGTTACGAAACAAAGCCAGATTTGCTTAGATCGGGTCTCCAATCATATAATCCAGAAGCGTGGTCACGACGTCACTTTCCGGTTTACTCGGCTGTCAATGGCGTCAATTAAAAAAAAAAACTGTCAGTATTCAAAAATGTTGATTTCAGCATTTTGAATACTTTGAAGTGCAGTGGATGCCAGCAATGAAAAATTAAGAAAAAAAAGGCACGGAGTCCCCCCAATCCATACCCCTTCCTGAACTATACCAGGCCACATGTCTTCAACACAAGGGATGTGCTTTGGGGAAGGGAACATATTTTTTATTTTTGTTTTTTTAATAAAGTTGCCCACTGTCTTTTTTTTTACACTACACTTTTTTTTTTGTAAATGGCTAGGTGAGTTAAATAGGGCTTCAAGATTCAAATAAGCCCCCCGCTCTCAGCCCCAAAATCACCGGCCAGGGTTATGAGGAAGAGGCCCTTGTCCCCCCCGCCCCAAAGCACCCACTGATGCTCAGCGCATGTGGGTTGGTATAGGTTAGGAAGGGGGGTGCTCGCTCATCCTCCCTCTTTTCTGACCAGCTGGGCTGCATGCTAGGATAAGTGTTTGGTATAAATTTTGGGGGGGGACCCCATGCCTTTTTTTTTTAAATTTGGAATGGGGGTTCTCTTAAAATCCATACCACACCCCAAGGGCCTGGTAAGAGTGGGGGGGTTGTTTTGGGAAAAACTGAGGAGCTTAGGCGAGATCAAAGGGTAACGCCAAAAATTGGTAGTGCTCCCCGCCCACGGCAAAGTGAAGGAAACGCTGATGCCCGACATATATTGGGATATGAAGGTAAGTGTCTTTGATATCGATAGAGGCCAGGAAATCCCCTTGATGAAGGGATGCCACTACCGTGTGAATGGACTCCATTCGAAATTTCTAAACCTGCACAAAGCGGTTCAAGGCCTTGAGGTCCAGGATTGGATGGACCTTGTGAAAGCAGATTCTGTACTGCCCCAAGAAGACCTCTTTTTTCTTTATTTTTCATTGCCGATATTTATTTATTTTTTTTTATTCTTTTTTTTTAATTCAGTTGTCTTTCACTCCTGTTTTATTCAGTATTTACCAAACTTTTTTGCTTTATGCAGTATATATCACATAAAGCAATAGTGAATTAACATTTTTAGGATCGAATGTGGTATTTGGGTAAACACCTACAGTAAATACAGCATGCAATCTGGTTATGTGAATGGAGCCCATATCTGATTTCAGTTCATGTAAAATATTTAAACCATGAATTTGTTTATAAAATGATTACTGAAAATCCATTTCAACACATTGCCAGCATATTTTATTTAAGATGATTTATCTTTTTTCAAGAGGAAAGTTCAGTAAGGCATCAAGCTTAGTCCATTAGAGTGTTTTATTTGGATTTTTCTAATTCACTTGTTATTGCTAATACCCCCTAAAACACGTTTGTTGGGAATATATGGACTAGGTAAAATAATTGGAAAAAGCTGTAACAAACTTCCAGCCTGGGTGTTTCACGCTCAAAAGTGCATAATCAGCATGAGCTTTAGGACGAAGCCATATTAAGCGTGAAATGCGTCAAGGCATTATATGAAACCTGTTATTGTTGCACCTTTTTAATAAATAATTTAAGTGCTTTAAACAGTTCCATGAACATTTCTTATTTTTTCTCAAGTTTTGCAGTCAGGCAAGGCTGAGAAAATGTGAAACAGCAGTGGGTGGACTTAGGATGTTTATTGCTTTTTCTACAAATTTTGTAAGAACACATATATAGTGCAAGGACTGTAATCTATGTTAGGAGTAGCTATGTTGAAACATGTAGGAAATCGGTGTTACTAGCACTGATATTTTCCATACATTTGCTTTTGTACTTTGAATACCTTGTGTATTAGGTAATGAAAATAGAAGAACACAAGTTTGCTTGGTCATCAGTTTGCTGCTGCATGTTATAATTTAAAACAGATCCTAAAAAATACGTCTTCCCCTGTTAAAGAAAGATCATGTCATTGGTATATACTGGCCAGACAGTCTGCAAAAAATCTCAGGAGTTTAAAACATTACTCATACAATCCATACTCCTTTCACTTATATACAAAAACAACTGTTGATAAGAAAATAATTTTTAAACAATTACTAATCAATTGACTAATCAACTAATAATCTTCGAAACACACAACACATTATTTTTTGGGGTTTTCGTAATGTTGCACAGTGTTTAAATGTTCTTGAGGTCTATCGTCCTTTGGGCTTAAAAGCAGCGTGTCTAATCATTGAAGCAAAGCAGTGTTTCGCATTCTATCTGTTCTTTTATTGTAACCAAAGCTGTTAGTGGCATCCATTTAGTACACCTTGGCACTCTTTTCATGACTGGTGAGTGTACACATTTGTGGGTTAATAAAAACAGCAATTTATGCAGGTGTAAAGCAAGAAAGTACAGTGAACTACAAAAAAGGATCTGTATTCTGGTTTCATTCATCCCATCAGGACATAGATCCAATGAATGCGTAAATCTGAAATATACTTCCATCTCTTGGAATCCATTACTCCCACTCTACAGTTAGCTCACATCTATGCTTAATTGGAAGGGATGAAAGGGAAGTATCTGCCTTCCCAAGATAACCCCAATTTAGTCCTGCCTCAAGCTGACTCTAAACATATTCCCCTGCTCCCCCTGTTCTAGGCCAGGAGTCTGAAAACTTCAGCAAAATATCAATAAACCCACGAAAGGGCACCACCGTAAACTTAAAATCCTATAAAACCAACCTGTTGATCCTTAAGTTCTTGTTTTTATTGTGTGTCATCCAGGTAAGGTAAGGGGGGGGCTTGATCTGATTCTAGCTTAAAGTGTCAGCCCAACAAGTAGCAAGTCACAGCAAGTAACCCATCACCCAATTCTGGCAGGCATGATGAGGAAACTACTATATGATACATAATAAAGTCTTGCGTACATGTGATTACTATTAGGGTTGAGCAAACCCGGACTGTATTGTTCGGGATCATACCCGACTTTTGGGTATTCGGTACCCGGACGTGGACCCGAACATTTCCCTGTATGTTTGGGTACTGTCCGTTGTTCGGTAATTTTATTTGATGTTTTGGCGCGGTTTTAATGACGCGGTTTCAACAGGTGCAAGGCAGCCAATCAGCAAGCATTTAACTAGTGTGCCCTTAGAAGCCATCACAGCCATGCCTACTAATGGCATGGCTGTGATTGACCAGTGCAGCATGTGACCCAGAGTCTATATAAGCTGGAGTCACATAGCGCCGCGCGTCACTCTGCTCAAACTATACTAGGGAGAGGTTCCTGATGCTGCTGAGGCAGAGATAGGGAGATTATTGTAGGGTCAGGCTGGAGATTGCTTTGAGGGAAAGAATAGGAAGAATATTCTTTAATCAGACAGCGATCTACATTGATTGTATTGTGTGGGGGTGCAGTGCACAATCTTTATGCCCTGACCTGAGCCCAGTGAGGAGGAGAAAGGAGAAAAAAAACTTTTATCAGTCTGTTAGGTGGGCGGCGTGCAGTGCTGCACATTTAATGCAAGCTCAGTGCATATGTGTCTGCTTAATCTGCATTTAAAAAAGAAAAAAAAAATTTCCTTCATATTTTACTTTGACATACAGTTTTAGACAGACACTGCTTTTCTAACCTGCTCTTCAAAAAGCACCAATGTAAGGGAAAATAATTATTTTTCAGTATTTAGGGGAAAAAAAATATTTTTCAGTTTTTCATTCAAATGGGTTTTTTTTATACAATAGCAGAATAGAACAACAACAATATCCAACCTGTTAGGCGTGCGGTGTGTAGCAGCCATTTCATGCAAGCTGAGTGCATATGTGTCTGCTTAATCTGCATTTAAAAAAGAAAAAAACTTGTTTCCTTCATATTTTACTTTGACATACATTGTTTAGACAGACACTGCTTTTCTAACCTGCTCTTCGAAAAGCACCAATGTAAGGGGAAAATAATTATTTTTCAGTATTTAGGGGGAAAAAAATATTTTTCAGTTTTTTATTCAAATGGGTTTTTTTGTGTTTAATAGCGGAATAGAACAACAACAGTATCCAACCTGTTAAGCGTGCGGTGTGTAGCGGCCATTTCATGCAAGCTGAGTGCATATGTGTCTGCTTAATCTGCATTTAAAAAAGAAAAAAAAAAGTTTTTCCTTCATATTTTACAGTGACTTACAGCGTTTAGACACTGCATTTCAAATCTGCTATTCAACAAGAACCAATTAAGGGGACAATTATTTTTAAGATTTTCATTCATACGTTACAGTGTGATACACCCATTGCGTACTGTTGTTGTATTCCGCTTTGCAATAAAAACACATTTAGGGGAAAAAAATAAATTGCAGCCTAGTCTGCATATGGTACAGTGAGATGCACCCATTGCATACTGTTGTATTCCGCTTTGCAATAAAAACCTATTTAGGGGATAAAAAGTTAATTGCGGCCTAGTCTGCATATGTTACAGTGAGATACACCCATTGCATACTGTTGTATTCTGCTTTGCAATAAAAACCCATTTAGGGGATAAAAAGTTAATTGTGGCCTAGTCTGCATATGTTACTGTGAGATACACCCGTTGGATACTGTTGTTCTATTCCGCTATTCAATAAACACCCATTTAGGGAAAAAAAATTAAATTGCGGCCTAGTCTGTATCTGTACGTGTGAGATACACCCTTTTAGATACTGTTGTTCTATTCTGCTATTCAATAAACACCCATGTAGGGGAAAGAAAGATATTAAATTGCGGCTTAGTCTGTATCTGTATGTGTGAGATACACCCTTTGTATACTGTTGTTCTATTCCGCTATTCAATAAACACCCATATAGGGAAAAAATATTAAATTACGGCCTAGTCTGCATATGTTACTGTGAGATACACCCTTTGGATACTGTTATTCTATTCTGCTATTCAATAAACACCCATTTAGGGGACAGAAAGATATTAAATTGCGGCTTAATCTGTATCTGTACGTGTGAGATACACCCTTTGGATACTGTTCTATTCTTCTATTCAATAAACACCCATTTAGGGGAAAATTAATAATTTTGCAGTATTTGCTGATTATGTTACTGTGAGATACACCCTTTAAATTTGTTTGGCGCATCTCCTTCCACCACCGAGGATTGCAGGGCGCTTCAGTTTGCCTCCTGTTGCTATTCATATAATGGCCCCATTAGTGATTGCCAATTCTGTTACAGGGAAGACTTACCATTACAATCAATATGGTCGTTCAAAGTTAGGAGCAAATTTTGCAAATTGTGGCCAGATGTGACATTTCCAACTCTATCTAAAAATGTTTGTTCCCTTTTGGCCACAGGGGAAGGGACAATGTTAATTGACTGGGCTTCTTCAGCTTTGTATGTTCACCAAAAAACTTTAGGTTTTTTGGAACATATCTGCATATGGCAAGAACCAGTTTGGATATACAAATTAAAGTTATTCTTATTCATATAAATCAGCTTGAAATAACCTTCCACTATCTATCTCTACTGAAAAATCAGTGTAATGATTTGGCATGGGTTAGGGTTACTATTACTGCACTTTGTGTGCTCGTCTTAGCTCTTGCACTAACTTACCTAATAAAGCTGCCACCTTTATTTTTATAGAACACATTACTTGATGATGAGAAGGCGAGCTGCCTTTAAATACAGTAGAATAGATCTACTGTGCATACATTGTATCAAATATAAAATAGGAATCCATTATACAGTACATATCCAATCCATTAACATTACCAGTATTCCCCAAACCCTATTCTGGCAGTAGTGGATTGTGTAAACAAGTGAAGGCATAACATGCTTGCAATGACTATACTGAACCTAATTGTTATGCATGTGTGTCTTTAGGAGTACAAAAAATACAGAATCTTCGATCAGTGAGTTTCATGTTAGTAATAGACTAGTATATCAATTTGTATACAACACATAAGGTTGCCACCATCAATTCCAATAGAAGAATTTAGTGGTATTTCATGAATAGCACCAAGGTGTTTGGGGTCCAGCAAATGTTGATACTCTTGCAGTTCAACAATTTGTATAAATTATAATGATAATAACTTACCTATCATTTTTTGTTACATATCTTGGTTGATCCATAATGGAGGCTTTCAAGTTGTGAAAGCTTATTTTGTAGCTTATAAAATCACAAATATTTAAACAGTCTATGAACAAGTAGTACCTAATTAATTTTTGGATATTAGATTTAAATCAATATAGTTTTAAATCCAATTTGATTCATACATGATTTAAACACAGAAGAAAACTGAATCGGATACAAAAAAAAAAAAAAATGAACGCAAACAAAACTAAATATGAAAACGAATCATTCTAACATATTAAACATAACTAAATTCAATTTTTAACTTAATGTATCCATCTAAAACAAAACAAAACAATATTTTTGTTCTGCACATGTCTATTTAATGCCCAAGGACCTCTTCAGGTGGGTCCCAGCAACTTGCATGTTTGATCCTTCATTAAAGAAGTCTTGCACCACAGGTCATAAAAGTAAATTTCTGTCCTAGGCTTAGAGTTGCGTTTTTTGAACAGATGATTATACAGGATGACTATAATGATTATGCCCCAGCAAACATGCTGCAATACAGAATAAGTGAGGGCAGTAAATACAATTTGGGAGGGGGGACATTCTGTCTCCTGTGCTAACAACCCTCTGACATTCATCTATTGATTAGTGGCACTGTTTATCAAGCTCCTATGTTAATAGTTGGTTTTAAAGTCTTCATCTGCCTTAATTTGCTTTTCCGAGAAGCATATTTTAGTTGATATGAAAGCTATACAGAATTTAGTTTTTTTTTCAAAATTCTTTATTAGAAAGAAAACATACAGGCATACCACATATCAACAGCAAGTACAATCAACTGTCGAGTATAGCGAACAAATAATAAAGTATGGACAATACAAACTGCACTTCAAAATGTACCAACATAGCACTAGTTCGTCTATAGAGCACATCTGAGACAAAATGTAAACCCTCCATGAAGCCCACGGCCTTAGCTCTCTAGAGCTGGATATTGAACAAATAAATTCGCAGGGCACCTTCAGGCAGACCCCCCCGCCCCACCGGCATCCATCTCATGGCCGGCTACCGGGGAAGGGAGGCCCCCCAGGCGCCCCGGAATATCGCGGCAGACTCCAGAGGGCTCACTGGTGGTACTTCCCCCAAAGGGGTGTCGCACCGCGCCACTCCCGGAAACCAACCGATCCACCGTACAGGAAGTCAACAATACATCAGCCAATACCCAGGAGCGGCAAAGAGGGAGAAAAACCTATAGACGGTATGCCTAGAGCCAAGAAAGAGAAGAAAAAGCTATGGAGAATAAACAAAGAGAAAAGAGAAGGGGGAAGGAGACCAGAGCGAGAAAGGAAGGGGTCAGGAAAGAGCCAAAGAGGGGGGTGGGGGGAAGGCCGGCCAACCCTCGCCCAGCGACCACTAGCGGGTAATCAACTCCGTGTATTCCGAAGTGTATTTAAATTCGTGCCAGTAGAACCAGCGTTTCAGGAACTTTTCTCGTGTACCGTGCGCAGTGGCTACTAGATCTTCCATATTGTTGAGACAAGAAACCTTGCGGAGCCACATAGCTACCGTAGGAGGCTGCGTCTGCTTCCAGAGCGGGGGGATGCAGCTTTTAGCCGCCGTGAACAGAAGTGGCAGAATCGACTTCCGATAGGACGCTCTCGGATATTCATGATGATGAAGGAGGAAGAGGGCCGGGTCCAGGGTGAGGGAATGGTCCGTAAATTTCTGGGCAATGCGTAGGACCTCCTTCCAGAAGGGTTGTAAACACGGGCACGACCAGAAAACGTGTAGGTAGGTGCCCACCTCCTCCCCACATCGCCAACAAACCTCGGGGCAGGTCGGAAACATGCGATGAAGCCTGGCTGGGGTATAGTGCCAGCGGGTTAAACACTTATAGCCCACCTCCTGATACCGCGAGCAACGGGAGGTTTTGTACGTGAAAAATAATATCCTCTCAACCTGATGGTCCGTAAAAGATACATTCAGGTCCCTTTCCCATTTGGCAATAAATGGGGGACGAAAAGCTTCGTCCGGCGAGGCCAGGGCCCGGTAAACCAGAGAGACCGTGTGGCGAAGGGGGGAGGTGTCAGAACACAAATCCTCAAAGTACGTGAGCCGTCTCGAAAACAGAGACGCTGAAGGAAGAGCTTGTAGAAAGTGAGCCAGCTGGACTCGTTGCCAAAAAGACAGGGAGGTAAAGGGCGCAGTGCAGTTCATGTAAGACCGTGAGACCCAAGTCCCAGCCCTCACAAAGTGCCGAGCCTGATGGACCCCAGCGGTCTTCAAAGTCCTAAAACCGGGCTGATCCACCCCAGGCCCGAAGTCCGGGCTATCAATCACCGGGAGGAGAGGCGAGGGAAAGGACGCCAACTGGCCATCGTGGCAAAGACGCCTTCCCACCGCCAGCGTGGCACCTACAGTCGGATGGGCATCTAATTCCCTAGGCACCGGGTTAGGGCTCCAAATGGCGGACTCCAGGGGAGACTCGACGGACAAACGTTCAAGGCGGACCCATTGCTTCAAGGGACCATGGCGGTACCAGTCGACAATGCGAGCAAGATGACACGCCTCATAATAGAGGATCGCGTCGGGCATCGCCATTCCCCCACTCAGTTTAGGCATCCGGAGCACCCGCAGCGCCAAGCGGGGGGAACCCCTACGCCACAGGAACTCCCGAAACACCCTATTCACCCTCTTGAGGAAGGAGGACGGGACCCTGATGGGCAGCGCCTGAAGCACATATAAGAGGCGGGGCATGATGTTCATCTTTATAATATTGCAGTGCCCAAACCAGGAAAAAGTCCCATGGCTCCACACCTCCAGATCCTGCTTGATGCGAGTCAAAAGAGGCGGGAAATTACAGTCGAAGACTCTCTCCGGGCAACTCGGGAGAGATATCCCCAGGTACTTGATGTGAGACAGGCCCCATTTAAAGGAAAAGTCAGCTCTAAGGAGAGTCGACAAAGAAGCCGGCAGACCCACCGCTAGCGCCTCAGACTTAGAGTAGTTGATTTTATAAAACGACAGCGACTCATAAACCCGAAATTCCCGCAGGAGGTTCGGAAGGGAAGTGAGAGGACGTGTCAGGAAGAAAAGTAGATCGTCCGCGTACGCCGCCACTTTAGGCGACTCACTGGCACTCAACGACAGTCCGGCCACATCCGCATTAGCCCTCACCGTCCTCAAAAAAGGCTCTAGAGTGAGAACAAAAATCAACGGGGAGAGTGGACACCCCTGTCGAGTGCCATTCGCAATGTCGAGGGAGTTCGAGAGAGACCCGTTGACCTTCACCCTAGCCGAAGGCCTGGAGTAGATGGCCCTGATCCAGGACAACTGGCACGTCCCCAGGCCCACATGCTCCATGGTAGCCAGGAGAAAGTCCCAATTCACCCGGTCGAACGCCTTTTCGGCATCCGTCGACAGGACCAGCATTGGGATTCGGCGGCTATTCGCATAATGGATGAGGTCAATCGCCTTGGCGGTATTGTCCCGGGCCTCCCGGGCAGTAACAAAACCCACTTGATCATCGTGGATCAAACTTGGGAGCAGGGGAGCCAGTCTAGAAGCCAGGATTTTGGTGAAGAGTTTCAGGTCGATATTTAAGAGAGAAATCGGCCTGTAGCTCGCACACAGCAGTGGATCCTTACCCTCCTTGGCTAGGACAGTTATATGGGCGCGCAAGGAGTCAACCGGAAGGGCCGCCGACTCACCCGCCGCATTGTATGCGGATAGGAAGTGAGGCGAAAGGACCTCCTCAAAGCACTTGTAGTACGCAAGGGTGTATCCATCCGGACCAGGTGCCTTCCCCGGTTGCATGCCCCCCAGGGCTGCAGTGAGTTCCCCAGGGCGCAGAGGCGCGTCTAACTCCTCCACATCTTCCGGAGAAAGGGTGGGGAGGCCGGAGGCCGAGAGATACGACCTAATCTCCTGGATCCTGGCAGCGCGTGATGACGGCGAGGGGTCAGAGGGCAGATTGTACAGGGAGGAATAGTACAGGCGGAAAGCCTCAGCTATGTCCGTCGTCGAGTGAACCCTCCGGCCCGCTGAGTCGGAGACCTCCGGGATAAATGCTCTAGACCTCTGTTGACGCAATGCCCTTGCCAGCAATTTCCCACATTTGTCCCCGTGCTCGTAGAAAGCACGGCGACATTTAGCCAGGGCGGCCTTGGCCTGGAAGAGGACCAGATCACGGAGCTGATCCCGAAGAACAGTGAGCTCCTGAAGAACAGCAATGGCCTGAGACCGCTTGTGAGCCATCTCCAATTTGCCAATTTTCGCCAGGAGGTCAGACATTTGGGCACTCCTTTCCCTCTTCCTCCGCGACCCGAGCTTAATCAGGACCCCTCGCATATAACTCTTGTGAGCCTCCCAGACCATCATGGGCGAACTGTCTGTGGTGGCATTGGAGGCGAAGAAGTTCCTCAATTCAGCACCAAGCTCCCCCAGACTAGCAGGGTCCTGGAGAAGGGTGTCGTTAAGCCTCCACTGCCATTGTGACAACTCAGGGGAGCGCAGGTCTAGGTCGAGGAGAACGGGAGCATGGTCCGAAATAGCAATAGAGCCAATTGAGGCAGCGGAGACCCTGGGAAGCAAGGACTGCGGTACCAAAAAAAAGTCGATACGCGAATATGAGTCGTGTGGGGGGGAGAAGAAAGTATAATCCCTATCCCCGGGATGGAGAACGCGCCACGGATCAACCAAGCGAAAGGCATGAATCAACTGCTTGAAGCGGCGTAGAGCAGCATAGGATAGCTGGGAGGAACCCCTAGAGGTGTCCACCAGTGGATCAAGAGCCAAATTAAAATCCCCACCCATAAGGATCTGTCCCGCAGCGAAATCTGCCAGCTTAGAAAGCACTGAGTCCATAAAGGAGATTTGTATTGGGCAGGTAGAGATTCACCAGAGTGACAGGGGTGGAACCCAACTGGCCCTTTACAAAAAGGGCCCTGCCCGATTCGTCGCTCCACACGTCCGAGAGCGTCCACGGAGCATTACATTGAATCAAGATGCTAACCCCCTTAGTCTTGGAATCAGAGGAACAGCCATGGTAAACCGTTGGAAAACGCCTGTTTCCCAATTTGGGGATCTTGCCCAATTTGAAATGCGTTTCTTGCAAAAATCCAACATGAGCACGGAGACGATGGAGTTCCGACAGCACAATGGAGCGCTTCTCAGGGGTATTGAGCCCCTTCACATTTAAGGAGACCAAACGGACCGGGTCCGGACGAGGGGCGGCCATAACCCCCCCAACCGGCGGGTCCAGCCCACCGGTTGAAAACAAAAAACCAAAAGGAGCGGAGGAGGGAGAGGGAAGGAGAGGGGGGAAAGAAAAGGAAGGGGAACAGCGGAGATGTAGAGGTAAGTGAAAAGGTGGAGGGAAAAAGAGGGAGAGAAGGAAAAGGCGCAAAACACGCGCCTACTTACAAAGTACTAAGGTGCCGAAGCACCAGAGAGAATTCAATCTCAAAGGACCCCAGGGCCCGAACCACCAACCCCGCAGGCAGGGCAAAATGGACAGGCACCAAAGGATCACCCTACGTGGGGAACGAGGAGAGCCACCAACTGGGAGAGGTAGGTGACCGCTCCCCGGCTCCCCAACCGGCCAATAAAGATCATAGCAACACAGTATTGTAACCAGCTGAAAAACACCAACAACTCAAACATAAAGATACCAATAACATAGTGCAACAGTTTGAGCCCCTGAACCGGAGAGGAAAACCTCCCCCCACCCCCCGCCTGAGAAGAACCAAATTAACAATTCAATGGCACTCAAGACAGAGATGCCAGAGACTGCACCCACTCCCCATCCAGACGTCCCCCTCAAGATCAGTGGCATCGGACCAGAGGGGGACATACCACGCCACCCACACACATATAACACACCAACCCCCGGGGGGAGAAGGGGGGGGGAAGGGGAAGGGGAAGGGAGGGGAGGGGTTAGTAGAAAGGGGGGGAGGAAGAAGAGGGGAGGGGAGGAAGAAGAAGAGGGGAGGGGAGGGGAGGGAAGGGGGAAGGGAAGAATGGGAGGGGGGAAGGGAGGGGGAAGGGAGGGGGGAGGAAGGGGGGAAGGGGGGGGGTAGGGAGGGGGGAAGGGGGAGGGAGGGGAGGGGGAGATAGAGGGGGAGGGGGGATAAGGGAGGGGGGGAGGGGGATAAAGGAGGGGGGGGTGAAGCAAAAGTGAATTCCGAGAGCCACCGGCAGCGCCCTGCATCCCCTCTCCTGCAGCGCGGGGTAACACCCAGATCCGGCACGCAACCCAAGCAAGTACGACCAGACCCAGGCGCCCCCCCAGTAACCACAGAAGAGCAGGCGTGCACACATCTGGAAAGCATTAAATTGTGCATACAGTCAGCAAGCAATATGAGAGGCAACAGTTCAATTATACTACTCTGAGATCTAAACTTGCAGAGAGTCAGCAGGCCTGCCAGACACCCAGGCCCCGGAGGCGGGAGCAAGGCACCGCACCGCCTTGAGCCGCTCCAGAGCCCCCGCATGTCAGCATTAGGGGGAGCAGGAGTCACGGAGCCGATCTAGGGGAGTCAAGATCCAAGAGAGGGGGATACGGGGGGAGGCAGATGACCTGAACCCTGGAAGTTCGGCATGGGCAGCAGTCAGAGGCACCTGGGGACATTCGGGGTCAGCTGGAAGCCCGGCACGGCTCTCGGGACTAGTGCAGTTCAAATCTAGCTGGGGGGACAGTCACCACAAGGCAGGACAGTCAGCCATCAGGGAAGGGCAGGTGAAGCTCAGGGATGTGACCCGGGACAGGCAGGGGCGGAGGGCAAGGGGCTAAGTCATTACTCACGGACCTCGGCAATGCTGAATCAAAATTCCGGGGAAGCCAACGAGGGGCTAGTAGAGCGCGCCACGGGGGCACTGCGTTGCCGACGGCGTCCCTCGGATCGGGGTCTCGATGGCCCTCCTCCAGGAGAGCGAGCGTCCCTGTCAGGAAGCCTGGCTAACCAGTCCGGGATCTCCAGAGGAGCGATGGCTGCAAACCGGAACAGGGCTGGGAGGTCAGCATGTCTGCGGAGGACGAAAGTGGCGCCATTCTTGCGGACGATGAGCTGGAGGGGAAAACCCCATCTGTAAGTGGCATCCTGTCTCCTGAGACGCTCCAGCAGGGGCTTCAGCATCGCTCTGCGGATCAGAGTGCCTCTGGACACATCGGGGAAAACCTGGATCTGTGCCCCATCAAAGTCAATCGGGCCCTTCGTCCACGCAGCCCGCAGCACCTGTTCCTTCACCGGATACCGATGCACGCGGCAGATGACGTCCTGAGGTCTCGTAGTATCCGTCGGTTTGGGGCCCAAGGCCCTATGTATCCGGTCGAACTCCACTGCGACAGGGGGGTCCGAAGGCAAGATCCACGCCAGGATGGCCCGAACCGTCTCCATCAAGTCTTCCGGTCCGGTGGCCTCGGGCAGGCCCCGGAGCCGCAAGTTGTTACGGCGGCTCCGGTTCTCCATGTCCTCCAAGGCGAGCTGGTGTTCAGCAAGGACATTCGCGTGGACAGCTTGTGTTCGCTCTAGACACTCTACCCTAGCCTGGAGGTCTCCGATCGCCGATTCCCCGGTCGCCACCCGCTTACGAACATGAGACACTTCTGCGGTCAGCACTTGGAAGTCCCTCTTATGCTGCTCCGTGACTTGCGCTACCAGAGCCTCCATGTCCATCTTAGTGGGGAGGGAGCGCAGCAGAGCCCAGATGTCCCTTTCTTCACTGGGGTCTCCAGCCGAGGACGACTGGGACAGCTGCAAGGGGCTCAGGGAAGCCATAGCAGGCAGGGGAGCCGGAGGGGATGCCCCCTGTGCCGACCGGGACACCGCAGTCGGATCGATACTGCCACGTGGGCCCGCCACCAGCTTCCGCAGCACCGGGGTAGCAGAATCCGGGAAGAATGAACGGATCGGGGCCGCCGGAGTAGCCTTGGAGGTGGATTTGTTCTTCCGCCGCTTATATGAGCTCATGTCAGCTAGAAAACAGCCAGGTAACGATCAATTAAGCCGATCAGGGGGGCCAGGGAGCGGGAGCACCAGAGTCAAACGTCCTCACACCGCCATGACCTAGCCACGCCCCCCAGAATTTAGTTTTATTAAATTTAACACAAACAAAACTAATATAATGTTGTAGTCCACAAATAAAATGTGAAAGGATCAGTACAGACACCAATAAAACAAAACTTAAATTTTGTAATATTATTCACCTTCAACGGTCAAACGTGACACTAAAAGTGTCTCTCTGACTTTTACTTTAGACTGCTTTTAACGTGAAACAAATTGTTTAATTATGAGAAGAAAGGGTAAAATTATCCTTAGAAATGCTGTATTATTTAAGTATTAGAAGCCATATTATAATTGCGGAAAAAGTAACCCACAGACACATGCTTGCAATGTCTGTGAAAATTAGGGGATTTAGTTCCCTCTAGATGTATTTCCTTTCACCTAATTGTAGGTTGGGAGGGCTTAAAGTATTGATATTAAAGGAAACAGAAAGTGTGTGCGTCTGCAAAACGTAGATTTTCATTCAGTCGACCGTCAACTAGTCTGGCCATGGTTTAAAGCTTTAAGGCTTACAGAGACTGTGATTGTGAAGTTTTCAAAGAATTGCAAGTTTAAAAAGTAGTATTAAAGAATTGGGTTTTATAACATATGTGAGGGATTAGCTCGGTGGTAGGCGTATGGGTGACCCCTTTGGGGGTGCGTTTTCACAGAGATAGCCGATTAGAGGTTGAAAAACAAGACTGATTTATTCATGCAATTTACTTAACACAATTGCAAGCATCAAAACAGCCAAAATAAAATAAAAGACAAAATAAATCCTTGCCTCTGTGGGCGGCTACCTTCTCACGCTGGAACCTACCTAAGAAGTCTTTCCAACCTACTGTTGGGCCGACACTGCTGATCCTACAGCAGACACTCAAATGTCCATTTGTTTGCTTTTCACACAGCACAAACATTGTCCATTGAACATGTCCCTTTGTTTTCTTTCACACAGCACATGTTCATTTATAACAGGATCCTTTACTCTTCAGATTCTTCACATTGAACACAGTTCATTTAACAGGTCCCTTTACTCTTCACACTCTTCACATGGAACACTTTGTCTTCTCACCTTTGAGACGTCTTCACTCGTGGTTACCCTCCTTAGCTTCACATCGCTGTAGGGGGTCTTCTCCCATGCTCACCAGCTTGTCGGGAGGCACACATCCGACTGTCCCCCTCTCCCAGCCCACACGGCGACAGGCGGCAGCAGTCCTTCTCCCATGCCCACACGGCGACAGGCGGCAGCAGTCCTTCTCCCATGCCCACACGGCGTCGGGAGGTACACGTATGTCTGTCCTCCTCTCCCAGCCTACACGGCGACAGGAGGCAGCACTCAATAGATTTTCTCTGGACAAATTATAGAGTCCTTGATCTCCTCATTCTGAACAGCTGAATGGTTTTCAACTTCCTGCTGGCTCTCTCTGCAGCCAACACCCTATAGTATCAGTGAACTTTCAAAGCAGGTGGGAATGTGTCTCCTCTCAGTGACTACATTCCCAGATTTACCTGACTTCCTGTCACATACCCCCCCCTCTTGTTTCAACCCTAGGGTTGGGACACATATTTCCAGGCACGCATGTGTCAGGCACTGCTGACTCACTGATAAGCCTCCTATTATCCTCAAGCTTCCGGATGAAACTGTTTTGTCATCTTCATTGACAGATTTCTCATAAATGCCACACAGTTTGTCTCTCATCTCATATACACATTCTTCAACTGCATTTTTGGCATCATTTTGCTCCTTCTCGTTTCTGTCATCTTCATTGACAGCTTTCTCATAAATGTCAGACAGCTTGTCCCTCATAACCGTCTGTCCAATCCACCATGGAGGACCGTGATCCATAGGCAACTCAATTGGGCTAGTCTTAATGTCTTCAACATTCTTAAGACGCCTCTCTCTGCAATCCATAAATGTTTTCCACAAAACTTTGAGAACCTTTGCTTCACTAAGCTTTGTTCCAAGTAGGGACTCTTGACATCCCTCTGTGACTTGAGTTGCCTCTCCATACATCTGTACACAATCATTGACTTTTTGTTGTAAAAGGGAATGATCTTCCTTCTTGAGCTTTGCTTGCTCTAAGATGCTGTGCAGAGGATTTTCCAATTGAGACAACAGGCTGTCACACATTTCTTCAAAGTGACCCCTGTTCCTTTTCCCAGAGATATCAATATCATTCAAACATTTCATATTCATAGGCAGATCTGAAGCATTTGCACTCATCAACTTCTTAAACTTTTCGCCCTCCTGAGCGAGTCGCAGTAAAGGCCTACTATTTGATTTGATATTCAGTTTATATTTCTTGCCAAACTCTTCACAGAAGTAGCCAACCAGAACATCATCAACTTTCCTTCCACCAACATCGGGGTTAAAGGCAACAACACAGTTGAACCCAGCGATCTGGGTGGTATCCATTATAGACCTCCTCTCTGCATCAGTGAAGAAGCATGGAACTGCAACACATTCTTTTACAGGTTTCTTCAATGCACTTTCTGCTGAACTATTTGACCGCTCAAGGTCACCTAGTTCCTTTTCTCTATCTGAATTCCACATGGAATGCATCTCAAGATCACGATCAAACTTCTGCCACCCGTCTTTCACCAGTTCCATTTTGGAAACACTCCCTGAAAGGCACTTATTCATTTGCTTCACGTTTTCACCAACAGCCTTAGTTTTCTCCACTAGGTTTTCAGCCTGAACTGAGAAATCATCACATTTCTTACTCAGCTCCTTTGTTTGCTGAAGTTCTAATGATACATTTTCCAATGCTTGAAGTTTTTGAAGGAACGGTTTATTCCAAAGGGGTGATTCAAGCCACATGTCGTCACATTTCTGAGGCTCACTCAGGACAGACCCCAAAACACTGATCCTTTTAAAAACTGCATCAGGCACACTATCCCCTCTTTGGGACAGATCCTCTGTTGCCTGGAATTCCTCTTCCAGTTCCTGCAACGGAATCTTCATCTCTTCTACTTGCTGTTCTAAGGCTCGCTTAGACTTTTCTAGCTCCTGAACTCTTTTCACAACATCATCCTTGGAGCTGACCAATTCTTCCATTTCTGTACGCAGCTGTTTGTTAACACTTTCTAGTTCAGCCTTACACTCTAGAGCTTCCTCCAAAGAGCGAGCCAAGAACAGGGCTTTGCTCTCGTTATCACGCACCTCCGTTTCTGCACGGGCGCGTTCTTCTGCATATTTTGCAGACACAGTCTTCTCTTCACCAAGCATCTGATCAAACTTCTTTTTCACATCTTCAACACACTGTAATGAACCAACGCTTTCTTCCATGCGTTTTTTCATATCCGCTATCTGAGCTTGCAATGTTGCGACTTGCTCTGATAGGTTTTTCTTTGCTTCCGCCTCCTTTTTTAATTGTTCCAGGAAGCCATTTTTCTCATCTTCCATTTGTTTGAGCTTTGTGCTAAAACTCAGCCTTTGACACCTCTCTTCCTGTAAGAGTTCCTGCGTGTCTTGCAGCTGCGATTCCAAGATAGAAAAATCTTCCGCAATTTCTCTAGATTTGCTGTCTGCTTGAGAAAGCTGATTTGTAACATTGTCCAACTCAACCTGCAGTCGGTTTGCCTTCTCTGACAGCTTAGCACACAATCGGTCACCTTCTGACACCTTGACTTGCGATTCCAGAAGCTGTGCCTCTACTTTTTCCCTCTTATGTTCACAATCTTCTTTTCCCTGCATAAGAGCCTTCACCTCATTGGCTAGCATCTGGGAATAAGAATGTAATTCTGCCACACAGGCTTCTTTCTCCTTTAACTGCTGCTGGACACGTTGGGCTTCCCCTTTCCAACTTTCACAGTCCGCACGCCATTCATTTACCACATTGCTTAAAGTAGTGAGCTCATACACAGTACTCAGTAATTTAGCCTCTCTTTCACTTTTCTCTTTGTCGTTGAGAGACAATGTCGCTTTCAGAGCAACATTCTGTTCCTGCGACTCCTGCAGGTCTATTTTTGTAACTTCCAAACACTGAAGACTTTTTTCCAGCTGATTACGCAACTCCAACATATCAGCCATACTTTGCTTCTGCAAAGTCTGAATTTCACTTTCCTTTTCCATGAGGATGGTATCTTTCTCCATTATAGTCTCTCTGCGTTTTTGCAACTCGACCAAAAGAAGAGCAGTGGATTCTTCCCACTGTAACACATGAGACTTGAGTAGTTCATTCATTTCCTGCAAGTTTCTATGCTCCATTTTAAGCAATTCCAAGGCTTGTTCCTTTTCTTCCATTTTCCGTTGCAAGGCATCCAACTCAGCCCTGCACACATACTCGGTTTCCTCCAAACCGATGGCCTCCATTGGCTGCTGGCGTCTCTGTTTCCAGCCTGCCATGCTCTCTTGATGAGCCTTTTGTTGAGCTGCAAAGCTCCGTTGTTTCAGCATCTCCCCCATTTTGGGTTTACTTTTCATCTGAGCACACTGCGTCTCCATAGCAGTTTCATCAGTGTTGCTAGGGACAACAACCTTCCTCTTTAGTAGACTCTCTTTAGGCATGGATGGGGCTGGTTCAGACGGTAACATCCCCTCCATCCATAGAATCCGGTCTCTCATTTCATCTATCTTTGCATTTTTCAGGCGTTTGGATCGCCCCATCTTCAATAACTCCACAAATTTTTCACAGTCCAGCAAAAAATTTTCAGACCACTGTCTCTTTAACACATGTAGTTTTTCTCTCTCTTGCAAGATCTCTTTTCCTGCACACACAGTTTGTGCAATCACTTGCACCAGACACAACAAAGTTCATCAAATAATTTTGAGACCGCTGTCTCTAAAACACTTTTTTTTTTTTTTTTTTTCTGTCAGGATCTTCTCTCCTGCACACATAGATTGTGCAATCTCATGCACCAGATAAAGTTCATCAAACATTTGCACTTCCTTGCAGGGATCTCTGCTTATGCCCACTGCATACCTCCACCATATGTGAGGGATTAGCTCGGTGGTAGGCGTATGGGTGACCCCTTTGGGGGTGCGTTTTCACAGAGATAGCCGATTAGAGGTTGAAAAACAAGACTGATTTATTCATGCAATTTACTTAACACAATTGCAAGCATCAAAACAGCCAAAATAAAATAAAAGACAAAATAAATCCTTGCCTCTGTGGGCGGCTACCTTCTCACGCTGGAACCTACCTAAGAAGTCTTTCCAACCTACTGTTGGGCCGACACTGCTGATCCTACAGCAGACACTCAAATGTCCATTTGTTTGCTTTTCACACAGCACAAACATTGTCCATTGAACATGTCCCTTTGTTTTCTTTCACACAGCACATGTTCATTTATAACAGGATCCTTTACTCTTCAGATTCTTCACATTGAACACAGTTCATTTAACAGGTCCCTTTACTCTTCACACTCTTCACATGGAACACTTTGTCTTCTCACCTTTGAGACGTCTTCACTCGTGGTTACCCTCCTTAGCTTCACATCGCTGTAGGGGGTCTTCTCCCATGCTCACCAGCTTGTCGGGAGGCACACATCCGACTGTCCCCCTCTCCCAGCCCACACGGCGACAGGCGGCAGCAGTCCTTCTCCCATGCCCACACGGCGACAGGCGGCAGCAGTCCTTCTCCCATGCCCACACGGCGTCGGGAGGTACACGTATGTCTGTCCTCCTCTCCCAGCCTACACGGCGACAGGAGGCAGCACTCAATAGATTTTCTCTGGACAAATTATAGAGTCCTTGATCTCCTCATTCTGAACAGCTGAATGGTTTTCAACTTCCTGCTGGCTCTCTCTGCAGCCAACACCCTATAGTATCAGTGAACTTTCAAAGCAGGTGGGAATGTGTCTCCTCTCAGTGACTACATTCCCAGATTTACCTGACTTCCTGTCACACATATTATATCAACGGATAAATGAATATTCAGCAAAATAGCATCAAATGCAAATGCATCCCTCTGTGATTTAACTTAGTCCCTGCAATGTGGCTGAAGAGTATTAGAGATGAGAGAATGTCCTTAAATTCCATTCTGATGATGATTCACCCTGTTTGCTTTCAACCTGATCTTTGGAACGATAATCTAAACTGTCTGGTTATGGGTTTATGTAGTGCTACCTTTTTTTTCTTAAAAAGCAGATATGTTAAACTGTGTTCTCATAAAATTTCACCTCTGAGCTAAACGTTCATCAGTAAAGTACTTTTTCATGTTTTTGACAGCAGCAGCATCGTATTGGGCATAGCAGGAAAGCTGATAAATGATGAAAAAATCTACTAATACAGAGAATTATTTTGTATTTTATACTCTGGGTGTAAAAGCACTATAGTGCAGCACCATCATTGCCATTAGCTAACCTTTATTCAATCTATCCAAACTAAAAAAAAAGTTTTAGGCATTACATACACTTTTTTTTACAGATTATTGAAGGGATTGGCATTATCAACAGCCATAGTTTGCTATTGACAAACTCAGCAAAAAACTGCAATTGTAAGCTTGCTTTGAACTCTTCAATACTATGACATGTGGTACACATTACTAGCAGCAAAAGGCTTTAACCATCAAGCAGGATTGAAAGTGTTAATCAACTTAGGCAGCATTTCCACAGGATTTCCACTACACAGATCTCTCTCCCAGAGAAACCTTGTGTTCATCTCCACAAATTAATAGCTGCTTACAAGGTAACCATCACACAATTTATCCCTGCAAATTAACATCATCTGGTTTCCCCAAGATTTGAAAGAGACTGTCTGTTAAAGCAGTTGCTTCCTCTAAAAAAAGGTTAACCACAGCAGAAGCATCCTTAGACCAGCTCCTCAGGAAACCTATGAGTGCAAACAACACCCTTTTACATGGAAAGTGACTTTTAAAAAAAGCAAGCTCAAGACACATTTTAGTGCTTTTCCTCAAGGTTGCTATGAAAAAAATATTCTGTGATAGTTCGTGCAGCAGAGTCTGGTTTTATTCTCTAATAAATACACAAATAAACCAGAAACAGCATATTTAAAGAAATAGCCAAATTGTGGGGTCTTCCTGAACTAGACCACAAACTTCCCAGATTCCTGACACATCTTCCACATTATCTGTCCGTGGTTGTGGATGCTTTCACGTACCAGTGGCACTGCAGTCTGACTCATGCTTTTCCTCCCCTACTTCTCATTATAAGATTCTTGACCAAGTTTTTTTTATACTCTTTTAAACTCTTTTTATTGACAATATACAAAAAAGACAAATCATCATAGCAACCGTTTCACTCATCATGAGCGTGAAGTAATACAACATTCGGTATACAAATATCAAGTGAAATTCACGTTACATATGAATTGTTTAAATTAAACATATATGGCAAAGGAAATGAAAGGATGACACAGTACTTTGCAATCATTTAGAGGCAGGTTAGTAGCTGTATAGGACCACACAATATACAAATGTTTATATGTTATGATACCCATACAATAGATAAATACAATACACCACTCAAGTATTGGTATTAGTGAGAGTCGAGGAGCGCCAGATGTCCCACACTTTTGTTAGACCTGTATGGGAAACCCCTATGCACAAAAATTAGTTTTTAATAAGGGAGTATCTGGTTCACCATCTGTATCCACTGACGAACAGACAAGGGAACAGACTGATTCCACTTATGTGCGATGGCTTTACGAGCCAGAAATAATGTTTCCCAAAGTAAAATTTTGGTGTACCTAGGCCATTGTTCCTCATCCTATATACTCAGCAGGCAAATCCGTAGGGTACATGGCACAGGGACAGAAAGGATGTTAGACAGTAGTGCTGTCACTTGTTGCCAATATCTATCTATCACAGGGTATGACCACATCACATGAGCAAAATCTGCCTGTTGCTAGGTACATCTCGTGCATGCAGAAGTTGGTATGCGATGCAGGGCATGTAACCATACTGGGGTAAGATAGGACTGATGGAACATATAGAGTTAAATAAGTTTACTGTTAATAGCTGGTGAGACAAAGAGATGAGAAGAGCATGCCTTATCCCAGTCTACGTCTGACAAATTAGGTATAAGGACTTGCCACTAGTGATGGACGAACATCGGCCGGGACGGTTCACGAACGTCGGCTGCAAATTTTCTTAAATGTCCGCGAACCGCAAGTTCGTGGCGGGCCCCATTGACTTTGATGGGAGGCGAACTTTAGGTCATATTTGCAGGCACAAAAGACTTACTAGCTGTGCACAAATAGTCCCACCACATGGACATTGTCATAACAGAAGTATTGCAATTGGAAAAGTTGCCCTAAAATAATTAATTTTTTTTACAGCAAAAAACATTTTTTTTTCCTAAATCAGCCAGAACTGACAGCAGCTGGTAAATACATATAGGGTCCATTCACACATCTGTAAAATGGGTCCGCATCCATTCCACAATTTGGCGGAACATTTACAGACCCATTGATTTTCAATTCCAGTCTGGAAAATTAGGCATTCACAGGATAAAGAAGTAAGTGTCGGCCATTCCAGGCCCCAAAAATTAGCCCACATGCATTTACCTGACAGCTAAGAATGTTGTATTCTGTGGCTGAAGGTACATTAGGCATTCACAGGATACAGAAGTAAGTGTCGACCATTCCGGGCCCCAAAAATTAGCCCACATGCGTTTACCTGACAGCTAAGAACGTTGTATTCTGTGGCTGAAGTTACATTAGGCATTCACAGGATAAAGAAGTGTCGGCCATAAAAGGCCCGAAAAATGAGCCCACATGGGTTTACCTGACAGCTAAAAACATTGTATTCTGTGGCTGGGTGTACATTAGGCATTGACAGGATACAGAAGTAAGTGTCGGGCTGTATTGGCCCCAAAAATTATCCCACATGGGTTTACTTGACAGCTAAGAACGTTGTATTCTGTGGCTGAATGTACATTAGGCATTCGCAGGATAAATAAGTAAATGTCGGCCAGTATAGGCCCCAAAAATTAGCCCACATGGGTTTACCTGACAGCTAGAAACGTTGTTTTCTGTGGCTGGAGGTATATTAGGCATTGACAGGATACAGAAGTAAGTGTTGGACTGTATAGGCCCCAAAAATTAGCCCACATG
This sequence comes from Pelophylax lessonae, assembly GCF_965119305.1. Taxonomy (NCBI): domain Eukaryota; kingdom Metazoa; phylum Chordata; class Amphibia; order Anura; family Ranidae; genus Pelophylax; species Pelophylax lessonae. Next base: position 182,829,297 of record NC_138773.1, on the reverse strand, counting down.
GGTTTACCTGACAGCTAAGAACGTTGTATTATGTGACTGAAGGTACATTAGGCATTGACAGGATAAAGAAGTAAGAGTCGGCCAGTATAGGCATTCACAGGATAAATAAATAAGTGTTGGCCATGAAAGGCCCCAAAAATTAGCCCACATGGGTTTACCTGACAGCTAAGAACGTTGTATTCTGTAGCTGAAGGTACATTAGGGCCACGGAAGCCTGCCTTTTTCCAGAACAACGTGACGACGGCATCATGGAAGGTGGAGTGGAGGACAATTGTGAGGAGAGAGGAGAAGGAGAAGAGGCTGGACGGTGAGAGCCTGGACTGTGGCTTTGTGGCTTCTGACGGTGTTGCTCCCACTGGGCTTGGTGATGGGAGTTCAGGTGCCTTCTTAAGGCGGTCATCCCTAGGTGAGTGTTGGACTTACCGCAACTTATGCGTTGACTGCAAAGGCTGCAGATGGCAATACTGTTGTCAGCAGCGAACACATTAAAAAAAGTCCACACTGTGGAGCCATGTGCCGGCTTCCTGGGAGCGCCAGATGTGACTGTACATGGTTGATGGCTCGCTCCTGATACATTTGCAGTCTGCTTTGTACCTCTTGTGCAATGCAAGTTCCGCCTGCTTCTCCTACCTATCTGCTGGTCCGTCTCTCCCTCTGAACTCCCCTCCTCTTCCTCTCTTGTGGCCACCCACGTGACATCCATAGACACGTCATCATCCATGTCACCTTCCCCACCACTAACATTCGAGATCTCGGAGTAGACAGCAACAGCGGGGACCAACCTCCTTGGCCTGATCTGGGTACTGTCATCAGACTGCTGAGTGGCGGCTGTTGCTACCTCCTCTTCCTGATCCGATGCCAACAATAGCTGCGCATCGCAAATGTCTTGTGATGGATCGGAAAATAATTCCAGTGATTCAAGCGGAGGGTATATGATGGTGGTGGTGGTGGTGTCTTTGGGGGTGCACACAGCAGAGAGTGAAGAGGGTGCACATAGAGGATGAGGAGGGTGCAGAAGAGGAAGGCTGAGTGAGCCACTCAACCAAGTCTGGTGCGTCCTTTGAGGTAATCGAACGCACCTTCTGAAACTTCACACTTTGGCTCCGGCCTACTGCTCCTGCCCTACCCCTACCACCCCTGCATAAGGGCCTGCCTCTTCCTCTGCCTGTCATTTTTTAAATTACCCTGTGACAAAAGTCTCTAGAGAAGCGTAGCATATGTGGAACAAGGTATATAACACCCCGCTTCAATCTGTGGTATTGGGGGGCCACAGGATTATCACACCAGTTCTACAAATAATTGGCCAGTAACTGTTGTCACTGTGTGTAGCACAGTTAACACCACAAAAGAGGCCACATTTTTGCAGGACTAAAATACACTCTTAGAAAGGTATACTGTTAAATAACACCCCACTTCAATTTGTGGTATTGGGGGGCCACTGGTCTATCACACCAGTTGTACAAAAAATTGGCCAGTACGTTTGCCCCTGTGTGTAGCAGAGTAAACGCAGCAAAAGAGGCAATATTGTTACAGGGCACAAATACACTTATAAAAGTATACTCAGATAACACCCCACTTCAATATGTGGTATTGGGGGGCCACTGGTCTATCACACCAGTTGTACAAAAAATTGCCCAGTGAGTTTGGCACTGTGTATAGCAGATTAAACGCAGCAAAAGAGGCAATATTGTCGCAGGACACAAATACACTTATACAAGTATACTCCTATAACACCCCACTTCAATATGTGGTATTGGGGGGCCACTGGTTTATCAAACCAGTTGTACAAAAAATTGGCCAGTACGTTTGCCCCTGTGTGTAGCAGAGTAAACGCAGCAAAAGAGGCAATATTGTTGCAGGACACAAATACACTTATTAAAGTATACTCAGATAACACCCCACTTCAATATGTGGTTTTGGTGGGGCACTGGTCTATCACACCAGTTGTACAAAAAATTGGCCAGTGAGTTTGGCACTGTGTGTAGCAGAGTAAATTCAGCAAAAGAGGCAATATTGTCGCAGGACACAAATACACTTATACAAGTATACTCAGATAACACCCCACTTCAATATGTGGTATGGGGGGGGGGCACTGGTCTATCACACCAGTTGTACAAAAATTTGGCCAGTACGTTTGGCACTGTGGGTAGCAGAGTAAACGCAGCAAAAGAGGCAATATTGTTGCCGGACACAAATACACATAAAAGTATACTCAGATAACAACCCACTTCAATATGTTGTATTGGGGGGCCACTGGTCTATCACACCAGTTATAATACTTTAAAAGTGCTTTTGTCACTGTTTGTAGTATTGCTGCAGAAACGCTCAACACACCAGTCACAATGCTGCACAGTGCACAATACAAATCCACTATAATATGCTTTCTATATTACAAAGTATATTATAAGTGGAAGTCCTTAAAATTACTTTTGTGGACCTTAACAGAGCGATTTGTGTCACTGAAGGTCTGTCCCTGGTGCACACAGCAGACCTCTCCCTACACTGACAAAAGAGACTGTAGACCTATACCAAATACCAGCCCTTAAAAGGACTTTTGTGGATCTTAACCGCTTGCCGACTGCGCACAGTATATTTACTGCGGCAGTCGGCCCCGGCCAGGCAGAGTGACGTAGGTCTACGTCGCTCGCCTGTCACTCCTTCCAGAGCCAATAGCGGGCGGGCGCGCGCCCGCTGAGGAGCGTGCCCGCCTCGGCTCGTTCACGGAGGAGTGCGGGAGTGTGACTGGCGGACCCGATGTCCGCCGGTCACACTACGATCGCCGGTACAGCGGGAGAAAGACAGAGCGGCTTGTGTAAACAAGCCACCTGTCAGTTCTCCCTGTGTAAAAGTGAAGATCAAACAGTTCTACTATGTAGAACTGTTGATCTTTGTTTTTACACTAGTAGACCTGTCCCTGCACAGTTAGAATCACGCCCCTAGGACACACTTAACCCCTCCCTGTCCAATACTGTTAACCCCTTCCCTGCCAGTGTCATTTTTGCAGTAACAGTGCATATATATAGCACTGATTACTGCAGTAATGTCACTGGTACCCCCAAAAGTGTCAAAAAATGTCAGTCAAGGGTCCGATCTGTCCGCCGCAATGTCGCAGTACCGCAAAAAAAATCGCAGATCGCCGCCATTACTCGTTAAAAAAAAAAACACCAAAAATGACAAAAATCTTTCCCTTTGTTAGTAAACGCGATAACTTTTGCGCAAACCAATCAAAATACGCTTTTTGCGATTTTTTTTACCAAACATAGGTAGCGTAAAACAAATTGGCCGAAAATTTTAAAAAATTTTGATTTTTACATTTTTTTTGGGGGGAATTTCATATAAAAAAAAGTGAAAAATATTGTTGTTTTTGCAAAAATTACGCTCTTTTTTTGTTTATAGCGCGTGATCAAAAAATCGCACAGGTGATCAAATACCACCAAAAGAAAGCTCTGTTTGTGGGGAAAAAAGGACGTGAAATTCGTTTAGGTACAGCGTCGCACGACCGCGCGATTGTCCGTTAAAGTCACGCAGTAAAAAATCGCAAAATAACCCCTGGTCTTTTAGCAGGAAAATCCTCCGGTGGTAAAGTGGTTAACAGAGAGATTTGTGTCACTGACTATCTGTCCCTGCTGCACACAGCAGACCTCTCCCTACACTGACAAAAAGCAGAATGTGAAATGGCCGCCAGCTCAGGTCTATTTATAGGGTAGGGGGTATGTCCATGTGCTGCAATGTTTCAATTGGCTGTCCCATTCCACCTGATGGCTGTGTCATGGGTCAAAGTTCTCCCCAATGTAAACTAATATGGCCGCCACGAACAACGCCATGTGTTCTCAAAATCGGCGGGCGAACCGCAAGGCCATCCCTACTTGCCACCTATCACAAACCACCAGGGGAATTATATTGCTTGAGGTAGATAATAAGTGGGAATATACAGTGAAAATTAAGTCCTTGGGGCCTTGTGATCTGAATACACCGATCAATGGATAATCAGAAAGGCGTTGCATGAAATTGCGCACTTATTTTGTAATTCAGTAAAGGAGGCTAGAATATCATTACAATATATTGAGTCTAGAGTGACAATACCCCTATGCTCCCAGAAGGCATAATCCACAATTTTTTGTAAAAGAGGAAACATGGGATTATGACACAAGGGTAGAGTGTCATTGATATCCCTGAATTCCTCCAGTCGCTTAGCTTCCCTCCAGACAGTACGAGCCAAGTTCAAAACTGGCACTTCTCTCCTTCCCAGTAAATTCGAGGGAGCCTCTAATGCTATAAGCAATTATTGAAAAAAAAAAAAAATTCTTTGGATTTAGTATCTGGGGGGTCTAAAAAGTGTACCTGTGAAGCTTCAGCTCTGTAGCATGTACAGAACCATAAAAAAAAGATCGTTTGTATTAGGTCACTTATAGAACAGGTTAGTGGCTTCTCGCTTTTCACACCTTGCCGGTTTAGTAGCAAGCGTTTTTTTGGGCATTTTTTGAGTTCTTTGGAGGCAGGAAAAACATCTGAACTTGTGTATAGTGGTATATATACCACTATACACAAGTTCAGATGTTTTGCCTGCCTCCAAAGAACCCAAAAAAATGCCCAAAAAAACGCTAGCGTCAAAAAAAAAACACCCAGGTGTGTTGTTGCAGGCATTTTTTTGGGGTTTTTGGAGGCAGGCAAAACATCTGAACTTGTGTATAGTGGTATATACACACACATACTTATATGTATTTTACACTTAGACATATATAGGTGTTATAGGAGCGTAACCATATTAGTGTAAATGATTTCATTAGCGCAAGCATATATTTCTGCTACTATCACACCTATATATGTCTAGGTGTGTATATACATATAAGTATGTGTGCATATATACACCCGTATACACAAGTTCAGATGTTTTGCCTGCCTCCAAAGAACCCAAAAAATGCCCAAAAAAGCGCTAGCGTAAAAAAAAAACGCCCAGGTGTGTTGTTGCAGGCATTTTTTTGGGGTTTTTGGACCCCAAAAAAATGCCTGCAACAACACACCTGGGCATTTTTTTTTTTGACGCTAGCGTTTTTTTGGGCATTTTTTTGGGTTCTTTGGAGGCAGGCAAAACATCTGAACTTGTGTATACGGGTATATATACACACATACTTATATGTATTTTACACTTAGACATATAAAGGTGTGATAGTAGCGTAACTATATTGGTGTTAATTATTTCATTAGGGCAAGTAGTTTTTTCTGCTCCTTTCACACCTATATATGTGCAGGTGTATATATACATACATGGGTGTGTATATATACCCCCAATACACGTGTTCAGATGTCATGCCTGACTCCAAACATGTGCTCAAAAAATCCCTGCAGCCAAAAAGCAAGCTGACAGGGGCGAAGCCATATTACTGCAGCGAAAGTGACTTCAGAGAAACTAGCTTTTCTCTATAGCGGTCACCCTGATATGGAAGGGTTTGGTCACCCTGCCATAGCAGTCACTGTCAGTTCACCCTACACTACCTTACGGTCACCCTGATATGGAAGGGTTTGGTCACCCTGCCATAGCAGTCAGTTAACCCTACACTACATTACGGTCACACTGACACTTCACACTTTCCCTACAGAAACTACATTTTTGAAGCTAACTAAAGTGTAAAAGAGCACTCTAACTACACTAGATATCCCTTTCCTCACACTAATAAATGCTAAATGACACTTTTAAAGTAAAATTAACAGAACTGCTTCTACTCTCTTCCATGTCCTGTATTACAATGCTAGGAATTTGGCGGGGCTATCTTATATACTGGGGGGCGTATTCACTAATGGTTGGCCTAGGGACCCCCTAGTCACTCCAATCACATTCCTAGCATTCTCCTGCCCCCTCAATTGGCTTTTGCTAATGGTTCTGGTCCAATCACGGGCTTTTAAAGCCCATTTCCCAATCCATTGCATTTTTGTCGGTTCTGGTTGCTGAATTCCGAACTTTTTGGGCAAAAAGTTCTAAATTCGGTCGAACCTCGAACACCCAATGTTCGGGTCGAACCGATGGTCGACCCGAACCGTTCGATCATCCCTATTAGGGAGTGCCATCCCAGCTTTCGCCTTTGCAGGACAGATAGTTTTAACTTCCGTCTATTGTTTGCCCATATAAATGACATAAACAGTGTGTCTAAAGTTTTGAAAAATGACTGAGGTACTACAGTCAGTATATGAGAGGTTACATGTCAACACTTAGACAGGAGGATCATCTTGATTAGATTGATTCTGCCTGCCAGAGACAAAGAGAGCTTGGCCCAAATACGTTTATCCTTGATCACTAGAATGAAAGGATCTAAGTTAAGTTTTACAGCTGTCATGGTTGACAGTGTAATATTTATCCTAAGGTATTTAAAGGAGGACACTGTTTTAAGGAGACTCACTGGTTCCTCACTTATAAAGGCTTGGGGGTGTTAGGGCATCAAGGCAGACTTCTGCCAATTCATTTTAATGCCAGAATAAGCGTCATATGTATTGATAATCTGCGAAGCTGCGTCCAATGACTCCACCGCGTCCTGCAGATATAAGATAAGGTCATCAGTATATAAGCCTATTGTGTCCATCCTATCATCCAGAGAAATGCCTTTGATGAACGTAGTCTGTCAAAATCTTGGTGCCAATGTTTTAATAGCTACTGTGAATACAAAGTGCACAGAGGACACTCTTGACGGGTACCCCAATGCAATAAAATAGGCGTTGATAATAGAATATTTACCAATAATTGAGACAGAGGATTCGCATAAAGAATGGAAACCCAATGTTGGAATTTCTCCCCAAATCAAAAGGACCTTAGCGCCGCCTGTAGAAAGGGCCACTATATTGATTTAAATGCTTTTGGCCGTATCTAACTACGCCAACACACTGGACTCTTTTTTTTTCCACAATATTCTCTGGACGTTGACTTTCCAGGCATAAAGCCAGTTTGATCTGGGTGTATAATGCTAAGTATCACAGATTTGAGGCGGTATGCCAATATTTTAGCAAGAATTTTATAGTCTATATTGAACAAGGAAACGGGACGATAACAGGCACAGTCAGTAGGGTCCTTATCAGGTTTAGGTATCAATATGGCTGAATACATAGACGGAGACAGTCTACCCTCCTGAAATGCCTTGGAATAGATTTGTGTCAGAATAGGTTAGATAATGTCCAGGTATCTGCAGTAAACCTCCAGGGGAAGAACATCTGGCCTTGACGTCTTTCCAGCTGCCAAGGAGGCCACCGCTTCTCTCACATCATCCTCTGTTTTGTCTGCATCCAATACTGATACCTGTTCTCGTGTTAATGTAGTAAATTGTAAATCTCCCAAGTACTCTGCGATATCTTGACTAATATATGTCAGGGTATTATTGTAAATGTCAGTATAGAACGTGTGGAAACACGTAAGTATAACCCCAGCCGCACAAACTATGTTTGGGGTGTAATTGTAAGCATGCCCACAGTTCTGGATTTAGACTTTGAGGGTCCAGAGCACATCAAGTTTAAAGGCCACTCAACATACAAAGGATAAGTTCACTTTAAAAAAAATAAATGCACATTTTGTTGCAGGTAAAAAAAAAGTGCATTTATTCTTTTTTTTTCTTAGGACCCTGCAGAGCATTGCACTACTGAGTCCTGATCAGCAGATCATGGGTTCAATGCCAGGATCCTTCAGACTCTCAGTATAGCTGCCTGCACGTACCTCCAATGGCAAGGGGGCTCCCTCTGGCAGGGAGGCCTAAGTAAATTGGCCCTATTGCTCCCTTATAAATCAGGCACTGTATGCCTATGCCATGAGTGAGAATGAAAAATAACTTGTTAAAAAAATAACTTGTTAAAATAATAACTTTGTGTAATAAAATTTTTTTTTTTTTTTTACATTTTTTTCATTTTCCAAAAATTATGACAGAAAATACAACTTCAAATAACTCACAATGCTTCTTACCAAATACCTTGGAGTATCTACTTCCAGATGGGTCATTTGGGGTGTAATTGTACTGTCCTGACATTTTAGGGCCTCAAGAAATGAGAAAAAAAAACCATATCGACCCACCGACACATCTGCTCCCACTGATTGCTCACCACAAATGACAACTTTGAATCTGTTAGTTGAATTGGTCAATGATGTCATCTGGGATACCCCACACCTTTGTTTACATTCTGTTGTGGGCTTAATTCAGAAGCTGTCATTTGCAGTGAGCAGGAGTTGGGAGTGGACATGTTGGGATTGTTCATTATGATTGGTGTGGATCTACATTGCTGGATGATGTGATTTCTGTTTTTTTTTTTTTTTTTTTTCAATTTTTTTCCATTTAATGAAGCAGTTTGTAACAGTGTCAGAGTGTTTTTTCTACTCATTTACATGAAGGGGCAGTCTCTGGGTTCCCTGGTTTTATAGAGGGCTTACAGATTTTTGAGTCTCTCCCCCACATCCTTTTTGTTCCCTACAGGTCCCCGCCCCTCCCCCCCCCCATATATCTGCCATGCTAACCTCCTCCCCTTTCTGGGCAAACCAGGCTGCATGCTTGGATAAGAGCCTTGTGTAGATTTTGGGGTGACTCCACTTTTCTTCTTGTTTTGTTGCATTGTGTTCCCCCTCATGAAGGATAAGGGTCTGGTCTGGATTTTGAAGAAAGCCCTATGCAATTTTATTTTTGTTTTTTATTGTGGACTGGTATACATTTGAGGAAGGGGTCCCCTTGCTGTTAAAAAAATTGGACAATAAGAAAATGTAATTTACCCCAATTTTTTCAAACAATGTTGGTTTTGCTGTAGTATATTCTAAACATGCTACAGCTACACAACTTTGGAGAGGTATTATAAGCACAAAAAAAAAAGTAGGGTGCCTTCAAAATCAATACCAGACGATTTTTCTTGATTATATCTGATATTGATATTAAAGGGATCTCCATTTTAAAAATTTAAAGAAAGTGGAGAAGTAGGATTTCCCCAATATTCCTACCAGACCTACACTACATGCAAGCATGCAGCCTGGCAGAGGGAAAGAGCAAGCATGCACTCTTCCCCTTCCTGAACCATACAAAGCCACAAGACTTTACACTAGCAAGGCACCAACCTAGCAATGTTGGTGGCAGCAAAAGAGTTAAGTGCAGGCACATAATGTTAAAAATAAATGTGAACCCAGTTATGGTGTAGTGTCCCTAAATGATTTAGTGAAGCTAATGCAGCTTAATAAAGCATGTTGGTAGTTAGTGAGGTTTGGAATTCCTAACATATCCAAGTTTTTCCCATAGACATTTTTTTTAATTTTGGGAAGATTCCGTTCTCACCAGATAAAAAACAAAAATCAAGAACAATAAATGTGTTCAGTATTATCTGTATATTTCTGTTGGTACATATTTCAGTTAATAAAATAAAAATAGAAAAGGGATACTGAGGAGAAGGAGATATTTAGAGGAAAAATACAAAAAAAAAAAAAAAAACATCAGTGAATATGATTACCTTTTATTCTACACTAGAAAATTATATCTACTGTGGGACCCTACTATAGGGTTGGTACAACACAATCATTTTCCTTTGAACTTTTTTTCATAAATTAAATCTTATTTGCAATAAATATTATATAAGTTAGTGTAAAATTGCTAAACCCTTCTATATTTAAGAAAAAACTACTATAGGGTTGGTACAACACAATCATTTTCCTTTGAACTTTTTTTCATAAATTAAATCATAAATTAAATCTTATTTGCAATAAATATTATATAAGTTAGTGTAAAATTGCTAAACCCTTCTATATTTAAGAAAAAAAAATAATCTTTATGTGTCACAATGAGGGGATTATATCTAATGATGGACTTATGTCCTAATTGTTTTATGAAGTGTTTTTTAGTCAAATTCAAAGACTTTGCCAGCCTCTAGTCCAAAAAAAAAGGTCAATTAATGAAATTATCAAAACCCAACTCTAGCTTAGGAAAACATTTTACAAAAATCCAGTCCCCAGCATCTTTTGTGCTGTCCCCTGCAAACTTACCGATCCAGCACATAAGCAGGTGCTTACATGAGTGTGATAAAACATAAAGTTCACCCTTTTTTAACTGTGTTATTCAAGAGGGTTGAAAAAAATGTATTGGTACATCTGCTATGTCAGTACTGTGTTATTGAAGTTAGTAAGCTGCCCAGTAGGTAGGAAAAGGTTAAGTCTGCCTACTCCCAGGTGTTCGTGGCTCTGCCTTTGCAGTGGGCTATAAATACAAGGGGTGGAAGCCTATTGAGGTTGATTGGATCTTCTAAATGGGAGTTGACAAGAAGGAGTGCTACAGGATGTAATTCTACCAAAAATATGTGGCTTCCCCTTTGGGGTACCCAGTTGGGGTACTGAAGCCAGAACATGAACTTTAATTAGAGGACTCTCCCTTGCTTAAGGTATGCCATGGGCAAGTTGAATCCGCTTGGATCAGCCTGAGTTAGCCTTAGCTGGAACTGTGTCTGTACTGAACTGTGTTTGATTAACTTTACATTTGGAAGAAGCTTCAGTAAATGTTCTCAAAGTTGCTAAATGCCTAGTCTGAAGTTCTTTAAAGCGATACATTAAAGTATAAGGCAAATGCAAAAGAACAGGGCCTGTAACACTAAGGGGATGAAGAGGAGAAGTAAGAGAGCCTGTAAGGGTGTACAGTGGAGTTGGTGGGAAGATGTCTAACATGCCGTTGCTCTGAGTAACCAGTGGGAATGCTAAAACAGTCAGCCAGCGGGGAAGTAGTACCGGGCATGGGTGAGGGTGTCCCCTGGTAGCGAGAGGGTTAGTCTTCCTAACAGTGCCCTTATGTATTTGTGATGAACTCGCAGCACAGGGAACCTATGGACCAAACTGAAGGTACTGGAAGAGAGATGTGGATCCACAAATAGCTAACGCTGTTCTACACTGTCACTGGAAGTGAGGTGGCAAATTATGGCTGACCTGGAGGAGTGAGGCACAGACATGGTGCCCCCTTAAACTGCTGCATTTGGTACAGTGTCATGGGAAGAGTGCTTCACAGTAAAGTTCTTTGTGTATTAGGTGTATCTGTGCAAGGAGTATAGTTTTGGGTGCCGGCTTAATGCTTATATTCGCATGACGGTTGCCCCCCGCCTATTTCCTGGGCATTAGTGAGCAAAATCATGGGTCACTGCTTAGGGTGAGTAGGCTCCTCCACAAACAATCCAGGGCTGCTTCTCTTCTGGGTTAAATGAAGTCCAACATTATTCAACCCATTTCCTGTGGGCACATGAGAGATTTCTGCCAAGACCGTTACAATGTCATTATGTGACATTGCTATCTGAAGCATTTAGCATTTTCCCCAGGGGAGGAGGACCTGTAAAACTGCTAGACAAAAAAAAAAAAGATATGTAAAAAGATATTTGGGGTTTGGTATGAGGGCTCTCTTGGGCTTGGTGTTTTTATTGAGTTATTTTATTTAAATAAATGCTGTTATATAGAAGTTAAAGTGGAAGAAAAGGCTAACTCTAACTATTCTTAAAAATGTTCCCTTGACTCCCTTACACAGGGGAGCTGGAGCTGATGAATGATGTGAATGGACCAGATTAAAAATGGTCAGTACAGAGAATTGTATGCAGCATAGGTAGGATGAGGGGGGCATTTTTGAGTAGAGTTAGAGTTTGCGTTTACTACCACTTTAATCTAGTCATCTTAGATAATTAACTTGAGAATTGACAGTACAGTTCTACTAGTACATGGTGTCAGGGAAATCGTATGCACGGTGGTGCACAAAGATGTGAGCGAAGATATGCCCATGCTCATAATAATTCTCGAGTGATAACTAGACGTTCCTTAACTTGCGCGCATATGCATAATAATTCTCGAGTGACTACTAGACGTGCCCTAGCGCGCATGTGCTCCCATGCACGTGCACATGCACGTTAGCATGAGCATGTGTGAATACTTGGTGCTCACTTCCCTTTTTAACCACTTCCCGCTCACCATCAAATGACGGCAGAGCAGCACGGCTATTGTTCTGGAACACCGTCATATGACGGTGCACCAGAACAGCCTCTCTCATGCACCCAACGGAGCATGCAGTGCGGCGATCGTGGCCGAGCCATGTTGCTAGGACACGACGCCACCCCGATCTTGGTAAAAAGCCAATGACTTGGCTCTTTACCCATGTGATTGGCTGTGTCCAATCACAGCTGGTCACATGTAAATGAGGAAGTGCCGTTTATTGGCTCTCCTCACCTCACACTGAGTGTGTGGCGAGGAGAGCCGATCAGCGGCTCCTCCTCAAATGGGAACCTAGAAAAGGTAATCAGGGCACTGATCACCCGTGCCCTGATTACAGAAAAGCTCAAAAACAGTACCCACAGTGCCCACCATCAGTGCCCACAGTGCCCACAATCAGTGCCCATAGTGTTGCCAGTCAGTGCCTGCTCATCTGTGCTGCCCATCAGTATCCATTAGTGCTGCCCGTCAGTGCCACCTCTCAGTGCCCATCAGTGCTGCCTATAAGTGCTCATCAGTGTCGCCTATCAGTGCCACCTATCAGTGCCCATCAGTCCAGCATATTAGTACCTCCTCATCAGTGCCACCTCATCAGTGCCCATAAGTGCCACCTTATCAGTGCCCATCAGTGCCGCCTCATCAGTGCACATCAGTGAAGGAGAAATATTACTTATTTTAAAAATTTACTCACAAAAAATAAGTATATTTTCTGACTTTTTTCTTTTTTTGTAAGAAATAAAAAACCCAGTGTGTGAAAAAAAGGATAAAAATTTCATATGGGTACAATGTAGCATGACTGCGCAATTGTCATTCAAAGTGTGACAGTGCTGAAAACTGTAAATGGGCCTGGGCAGGAAGGGGGTTAAAGTGCACTGTATTGAAGTAGTTAAACTTGCTCCAGAGGATTGCTGAGTCGTCATCAGCTTCTACCATCTGTGACCTGATCTTGTACTTCCTAGCTTGTCTTGATCCTACTTGTTCCTGATATAGTGTGGCTGATTCTGGCTTGTGAGCTGACCCTGCCTTCTACCTGCTGTTTTTGTACCCTCTCTGCTTGCCCGATAGTGACCCTGGCTTGCCCTGACTCTGCTTTGGTTCCTAATTCTGCCCCTCTACTGCCCGGGCTGTAGAGGCTGCTGCTATGCAATGGCTGATAGCATATAACTGGCACTTCTTGAGTTCTCTGGTCGCAAGTATTAGCAAGAATGGAAATGATAAAGTTACCTGAAAGAATTCACCATACTCTACATGACACTATGCATATATTAAAAAAAAAATACTGGAATATACCTTTGTCTCTAAACCCTTGGCCTTGACTAATTTTCTTATTTGAGATCGCTACATAACTTTATATGACCAATAATAATATGTTTTCCTTTCTTTATGTACTCACAGTAGTATAGCTCTTTAAAGTTCAGGTTTTTTAAATGTACATTTTGTGTACTATACTTATAGGCCTTCATTTTATGTTGAAAGGTCCAAATGCAGCGCATAGTCCATTAAAGAGGATGGCAACCCATGACCAGCATCCGTGTGAATGATAGCAGACAACATCACGGTGTCCAATAGAGGCTGCTTACCAGACCTCCATAAATATGGAGCATGTAGAAAGATGGTCAGCTGTATTCAGCATAAGGGATCACCAAACTCCTCTCCACTCCTCCTTACAGATACCACTGATGTATTGTAAATAGTGCCTAAGCTCTTTTTCTGCTGTGAGTCTGCTGGCACCTGTGGTTCCACAAGCTTGCTGCATGTTTATGGAGGTCTCTTAAGCAGCCTCTGTTGGACACTGTGGTGTTGTCTGCTATCATTCACACCGATGCTGGTGATGGGTTGCCATCTTCTATTATGGACTATGGATATTCATGTGTTTCACGTTTAGCACCTCACTTGGACCTTTAATTTTATATTTTTTGCTATCAACAAATTGATGCTGGCTGCTTTTATGTTTTATTAAGAAATTATTATTTTTTTCTCTCTAGCGTGGATATTTTGCATTGTTTTTTTCTGTCCACTGTCTTAATTTTGTGTTACTTGAACTTCTCTCTAATGTATTAGAATTTTGATCTTATACTGATAATCCTTTATTTCTGTTATAATTTTGTAGTTGATATTTTTGTACAATTGTACCAGAATAAAAATCGTTTGTAAACATAAAAAAATGTTGCTGCTTCTTCTGTAATTTTCAGCAAAGTATATCTACCAGAGGGATGAATAGTACCTCATGCAAGACACATGTAAAACAGTCATTTAGCAAAGTGAAGCTCTGCTTTAATAATCCATTATAATGTGTACATTCAATATTTATGCTTTATGCTTACCTGCCTCCTTAAAAATGTCAATTGCTGGGAGACCTGTTTTGCTAATAAACAGAAGTCTCAGATGAAAAAAAACCTTTATAGCCTGGAAGCAGTTTGTTTACATCTTCTCTTCCTCAAACAGCTGTTCCCCGCCTTCATTTGAGGAAGCTAAAGAGAAGCAATTCAGATTCCTCAAATATTCTAATGCAAAGTCCTTATTTCTTCTTTCCTTTAGCTCTTTTAGTGGGACACTTATTCTTTAAAGTGAAACTACAAGGATAGAAATATAGCACACAGACAGGTACTCTATGCTTCAATTAGACAAAACACTGGAAACCAACAATTAATAAGTAACAAAATAAATACAAAAAATGTGCTGCGCCAGACGTGCACCAATAAACATAAATGATGTTAATATAATCAATATCTGAAGTCCATACAAGCTGTGATTGTGCTCAAAATCCAATAAATGTGCATTAGTGTCCAAGTGTCCAAATCAGAAATGCAATCTGGTGAAAAGTGCACACCAATCTGTGAAATCCCTCCACCTGCTAGATTGGCCTCTCACCTCCAAACAGGACCCAGACGGGCCAGCAAAAGCATGTACTGAGGATATCAGACTCCTGGAAAGACACTCCAGCCTCTCACCTCCGGAGGTCTCAAGACACGGGACATGCGATGCAAAATATAAAAGGTAAAATATAGTGCTCTCCGTTTCAACAATCAGGCTTTATTGAGGAAAATAGAAGTTTACTCACATGTACAGGGCACTTCACCGTGCCTGCTGTTGTGGCAATAATAGCGTGTGTCACTCGAGAGATGTTCGACGTCGGTCACACCCCTACCGAGGAAGACGTTGGAGCCATACGCTCGTCGTAACGCGTATAGGGGGGCGGAGCTTGCGTGACCGACGCCGAACATCTCTCGAGTGACACACGCTATTACTATTGCCATAACAGCAGGCACGGTGAAGTGCCCTGTACATGTGAGTAAACTTCTATTTTCCTCAATAAAGCCTGATTGTTGAAACGGAGAGCACTATATTTTACCTTTTATATTTTGCATTGCATGTCCCGTGTCTTGAGACCTCCGGAGGTGAGAGGCTGGAGTGTCTTTCCAGGAGTCTGATATCCTCAGTATATGCTTTTGCTGGCCCGTCTGGGTCCTGTTTGGAGGTGAGAGGCCAATCTAGCAGGTGGAGGGATTTCACAGATTGGTGTGCACTTTTCACCAGATTGCATTTCTGATTTGGACACTTGGACACTAATGCACATTTATTGGATTTTGAGCACAATCACAGCTTGTATGGACTTCAGATATTGATTATATTAACATTATTTATGTTTATTGGTGCACGTCTGGCGCAGCACATTTTTTGTATTTATTTTGATTTATTGTGGGATGTGAACACGATTGGTGTTTGCTGCCGGCTATATTTGTTTTATGCACAGTGATATTCAAGCACTTTTTCAGTACATTATTCACGCACAGTGTTTTTACCTATTTTGAGTGTTATATCACATATTTGGTTTTGCTCTGATAGTTTTTTTGTTAAATTAATAAGTAACTAGCTTACTTTTACATTTACTCCATACATGTATTTATCACTCACGACAGTAGATCACCCCTCCCCTACACAAGGGATGAAAGAGGGGGATCTTCCTGGTATGACATTCTCTCTTTACGAATACCTATACTATTTTCCCATGGATGGAATTCAGGGGATACTGACTGAGGAAAACATATGATAGGCCTGACACCCCAACCTTCCCCTGCTTCCCTATATAACCCTTCTCATTTCCCCAATACCCCCCCTCTACACGACTCCCAACTTTTTTCCTGTACTCTATCCCTCTCCCTTTTTTGTTTCTTGATACTTCCTTTCTTCTCCATCTACTCTTCTGTTCTTTTTTCACACATTACTTGGGCCCACCAGATGGACCGAGATACTTACAAATTGACATCCCATCCCATCTGCTCTGTGATCAAATACAGTCAACTGTTAGAAGACTCCCTTCCATCACCATACAGTTAACGCAATATGACCAGTCACATATCTAAGCCAGTGATAACGAGAACAACCGGGAAACAGGGAGCTTCATCTTTATAGGCGATACAATGTAAATCTGATGGTTACATTTAACTTCATGACTTATGGTTTTAGAATATGCCGGAAATGCCATTCTGCAAGAGGATTTTGATGTATTCCGAGAAACGCTTCTTATATACATTGTTTCTTCTATGATACTACTTTATGTTCAATATGTTACTGCTTGATATTGTTTTACTTGATACATTTCAATAAAAATTTAAAGAAATATAGCAGCAGTCACTGCTGACTAGTTTTTAAACCTGGTCATGCTGACCCTGGCTTCACAACCTATTGAGTTACTGTCCTACAATAAACAAGAAGGATGGGAAATCAGACTTTGCTGGCTGCATGCCTTCTCCAGGTCAGCGACTTAGTAGGCAGTTAAGCTGTGTTTAGAATGGCAACTCCCTTATTTTATTTCAGGTTTTCTTTTAAGTGCAACTGAAGGCTCCCTTATCACAGTCTAGACAAGTACCATATTCCATTACTATATGATGTGCAACCATCATAAAGTAAGCAAAGCAATGTCCCTTCCCTGACTGAGCCAAATCATCCTTTATGTGTACCTCACACGCGCCACCTCTCTGACACTGCAGCTCACAATGGGAGGGTTTCAGCAACAGAAGCAGCGCTTTCGAACCAAAAGGCAATGTGCAGTACAAGGTGTAGCCATCTTCTGAGTGACGAGAAAGTAGCAACTGTGCTCTGAATTGAGGAGCAGTGCAGGATCACCGCCTTACCATCACAAGAAGCTGCATTATGTGGACTTCACTGGCAGGATCAACAGTAATTTATGGGACTTTGCAGGGGGACTAAGTGAAAACTGTATACAAATGCACAATTAAGCTCTACAGCTCATATTTTTAAATGAGAGACCCTAGTTCTACTTTCATTTTGTCATTACTGGTTAGTGTTTCCTGTGAACCAAAATCACCTCGAAAAAACCTCACTGAAAAAAAAGAATATGAGACATTCCTGTACAGCTCTATATCTTCTTTGGCAATTCCTTGCTCCAAATTTGACTATCTACAAAGTATGGCTTTGAACTGCTTACGTGGCTAAAGAGTTACGTAAGATGGACTTATTCAGATTGGCATCTTCCCCACTATGTGATAATTTTAAGAAAAATTAAGACTATTGCATAATATTTACAAGTATTTGGATGCCTGCCACCTGTTTGACACAACATAATGCGAACTGCTGGCTGGATCTAGACATTGGATGTGATGGTTCTGCTGGTGCTGGAGAACTCAGGACAATAGTGAAGTTTATTTCTTTGTGTATTTGATGACTAATGTGAAGATACTTAACTGGGTTAATTTTAAACTGCATATTATCCATTTACTGTACTGCATTTCAAGGTGCAGTGTTAAGCACACTTTGATTGATGCTTTGAAATTGTGATATAATTATGCATTTATTTTTAAATATGTATGTATTCAGAATCTGAGGTCACTTAGAAAAAAAGGCACACAATCCAGCTTATGAATTTGTATTCTATTTTGCCAAATTTTACATTTATAAAATAAATGATCACAGGCCACATATTGTAAACAAGTGATTGTGAGAATTAGGTACCTAAGTTTACGTTTGTATAAGTAGGCTTCAGAATTCACACTGTAACTTTGCATGTTTCATGTCAGAACAATACTCACCACTTGACAGTAGCAAGGAATGAGTAATTAACTAAAATCCACTCTGCTGCTGATTTCCAAAATCCACAGTTTATAATATTTCTTTTTAGAAAAAACATATACCCATATAAAACCGTATTAAATATATACTAGCTGCTGCTATCACCTAAATGTGTTCCCACATCTACAGGATAAAAAGTATATGTAAAATTATATGTAATGTGCAGCGCAATCACAATTTTACATAAACTTTTTTTTATATTTATAATTTTTATTAACATTTTTATGATGAGAAAGCAGTGCAATCATGCCTCCCTTCCAGATTGTAAGCTCTAATGAGCAGGGCCCTCTAATTCCTCCTGTATTGAATTGTATTGTAATTGTATTGTCTTCCCTCGTATTGTAAAGCGCTGCACAAACTGTTGGCGCTATATAAATCCTAAAAAAATTCACAGTGCAGCGCAATCTTAACAATATCAATACAATATAATTCCATATAGCCCTATAAATGGTAAATCATAAAGTGCAATGTAGTCCAAATATCCATAAGGAATATATATCAAAGTCCCATATAAATGCAAACTGGTAAAGAGTCTCTTATTAGCATTCAGAAGCCCAGGTGCTGGTAGTTGTAACATGCAATGACACACATAAAGTGCTCAATCCCTCCACCACAGCTCTCTCTGCCTCTCACCTCCAGAATGCGACCCTGCAGGGTCAGCCCCGCTGATGAAGTCCCACCTACCATGAAGTAACGCGTACGGGGGAAGTCACTTGACCCGTAGCTATCCCAGAAGTAGGAGAGAGAAGGCAGAGAGACGCCGACCTCATCATCACCGTTGTGTCCCATGTCTTTTTACAAGCATGAATGTTGCTTCTATAATGTAAGTGCAATAATTTGCTTATAAATAAATGTCTGCATATAACAGTGAGCATTTAGATCCCGTCCTTTATTGTTATAAATATCTATCTTGGTGCGTTTGAAGTCCATGTTGGAACCAGGGGAAAAAGGAGGAGGATCCAGCATAAGTGCATTGTTTATGCTTACTGACCCTGCAGGGTCGCATTCTGGAGGTGAGAGGCATACTGAAATTTACGCAGCTTTAATTTCTGACTGTCTATCTCATTTCATGAAGTGCTAAAATGGCAGGGCAGTACAACCCCCCCCCCCCCCCCCCCCAATTACCACTTTTTGGAAAGTAGACATCCTAAGGAATGTCCTGAAAGGCATGTTGAGCTCATTGAATATTTCATTTTTTTGTCACAGGTGTTTGAAAAATGACTAAAATTTTTTTTTTTTTTTTACACAAAGTTGTCATTGAAATGATATATTGCTCACACATGCCAAGGGTATAAGTGTAATTACACCCCAAAATATATTCTGCTGCTTTTCCTGAGTACAGGGATACCACATATGTGAGACTTTTTGTGAGCCTAGCTGTGTACGGGACCCCGAAAACCAATCCCCACCATCAGAATTTCAAAGGGCGTACATTTTTCATTGCATTTTTTGCCACAAATTTGTTTTTTTGCCAAAAATTTGTTTTTTTTTTAACACAAAGTTGTCACTTAAAGATACATTTCTCACACATGACCAGTGTTGCTCATCTTAGTTTAAAAAAGTAATTCGTTACAGGTACAAATTACTTCTCCCAAAAAGTAATTGAGTTACTGACTCAGTTACCACATTGAAAAAGTAATTAGTTACTCAGCAAAGTAACTGTGACTTTTTTTTTTAATATTCCAAATATAACCAGATGTTTATATTAACTGGTTGAAGAATAAAAACACTATATACAGTATTTTAGAACATTTGGTATTTATTTGAACCCAACACCGGCTGCTGCTGGTGGTGGCTGCCTGGCTGGTGGTGGCGTGGCACACTGGTGGTGGCGTGGGTGGCACACTGGTGGTGGCGTGGGTGGCACTGGCACACTGGTGGTGGCGTGGCACACTGTCGGTAGCGTGGCACACTGGTGAGCAACGGGGCGGGGTGGATCCGGGCAACTCCTTCACTGCCACACTCTTGTCTGAGTCATCTCCTCCTCTTCTCTCTCTAGTACCGTGGACAGCGGTCATAGAGGAGAGGGGGAATTACAATTACATCTACTGCCATCTAGTGGCGGTAGATGTAATTGCGGTAACGCAGCCGAAAGTAGCGGCAACTGCGTTACAGGAAGGGAACGAGTATTCAGTTAGATTACTCATTACCCTCAAAAGTAACTGCGTTAAGTAACGCCGTTTACTTAAACGCAGTTACTACCAACACTGCACATGACATGGTTATATGTGGAATGACATCCCAAAATACATTCTGCCGCTTCTCCTGAGTATGGGGATACCCCATGTGTGAGACTTTTTGGGAGCCTAGCTGTGTACGGGACCCCAAAATAAATCACCATCTTCAGGATTTCTAATGGTGTAAATTTTTGATTTTACTCCTCACTATCCATCACAGTTTCAGAGGCGCTGGAATTTCAAGATAGCACAAAACCCCCCCAAATGACCCCATTTTGAAAAGTAGACACCCAAGCTATTTGCTGAGAGGCATGGTGAGTAGGGATGATCAAACTTTTCAAAAGTTCAGTTCGGCCAGAACATCCGAACTTCCCGAAAGTTCGGCCCGGATTTCAGAACCCCATTGAAATCAATGGGACCTGAACTTCGGTAATCAAAAAACACCATTTTGAAGCCCTAAAACCCAATAAATGCCCCTAAAAAGTGCCTAGGGTTCTGGGTCATACCCCAGGGACTATTAATCACACAAAAAAAGTTCTTAAAAATTGTCATTTTTGATAGAGAGCATGTCCAGAACCATTAAAAAAAAGATTGTTTGTATTAGGTCACTTATAGAACAGGTTAGTAGCTTCTCTCTTTTCACACCTTGCCGGTTTAGTAGCAAGCGTTTTTTTGGGCATTTTTTGCAAAACATCTGAACTTGTGTATATGGGTATATATACACACATACTTATATGTATATATACACCTAGACATATATAGGTGTGATAGTAGCAGAAATATATGCTTGCGCTAATGAAATCATTTACACTAATATGGCTCCGCTCCTAGCACACCTATATATGTCTAAGTGTAAAATACATATAAGTATGTGTGTATATATACCACTATACACAAGTTCAGATGTTTTGCCTGCCTCCAAAAACCCCCAAAAAATGCCTGCAACAACACACCTGGGCGTTTTTTTTTTGACGCTAGCTTTTTTTTGGGCATTTTCTTGGGTTCTTTGGAGGCAGGCAAAACATCTGAACTGGTGTATAGTGGTATATATACACACACACTTATATGTATTTTACACTTACACATATATAGGTGTGATAGGAGCGTAACTATATTGGTGTTAATTATTTCATTAGCACAAGTAGTGTTTTCTGCTCCTTTCACACCTATATATGTGCAGGTGTATATATACATACATGGGTGTGTATATATACACCCTATACACATGTTCAGATGTCATGCCTGACTCCAAACATGTGCTCAAAAAATCCCTATAGACGCCTGCAGCCAAAAAGCAAGCTGACAGGGGCGAAGCCATATTACTGCAGCGAAAGTGACTTCAGAGAAACTAGCTTTTCTCTATAGCGGTCACCCTGATATGGAAGGGTTTGGTCACCCTGCCATAGCAATCAGTGTCAGTTCACCCTACACTACATTACGGTCACCCTGATATGGAAGGGTTTGGTCACCCTGCCATAGCAGTCAGTTCACCCTACACTACATTACGGTCACCCTGACACTTCACACTTTCCCTACAGAAACTCAATTTTTGCATCTAACTAAAGTGTAAAAGAGCACCCTAACTACACTAGATATCCCTTTCCTCACACTAATAAATGCTAAATGACACTTTTAAAGTAAAATTAACAGAACTGCTTCCACTCTCTTCCATGTCCCTGTATAACAATGCTAGGAATTTGGCAGGGGCTATCTTATATACTGGGGGGCGTATTCACTAATGATTGGACTCTGGACCCCCTAGTCACTCCAGTCACATTCCTAGCATTCTCCTGCCCCCTCAATTGGCTTTTGCTAATGGTTCTGGCCCAATCACAGGCTTTTAAAGCCCATTCCTGGCCCATTGCATTTTGGTTGGTTCTGGTTGCCGAATTCCGAACTTTTTCAGCAAAAAGTTCTAAATTCGGCCGAACCTCGAACAGTCAATGTTCGGGTCGACCCGAACCATTCGATCATCACTAATGGTGAGTCCATAGAATATTTTATATTTTGCCACAAGTTTCGGGGAAATTAATTTTTTTTTTCTAACAAAAAGTTGTCACTAAATGATAAATTGCTCACACATGCCATGGGTATATGTGGAATGACACCCCAAAATACATTCTACAGCTTCCCCTGAGTACAGGGATACCACAAGTGTGAGACTTTTTGGGAGCCTAGCTGTGTACAGGACCCTGAAAGCCAATCAACACTCTCAGGTTTTCTAATGGCGTGAATTGTGCATTTCACCTCTGCACTACCTGTCACAGTTTCAGAGGCCCTAAAATTCGAAGACAGCACAACCCCCCCCCAAATGACCCCATTTCAGAAAGTAGACACCCCAAGCTATTTGCTGAGAGGCATGGTGAGTCCATGGAATATTTTATATTTTGCCACAAGTTCCGGGAAATATATATATATATATATATCTTTTTTTTTTACACAAAGTGGTCACTAAATGATATATTGCTCACACATGCCATGGGTATATGTGAAATGACACCCCAAAATACATTCTGCTGCTTCTCCTGAGTACAGGGATACCCCATGTGTGAGACTTTTTTGCAGTCTAGCCAAGTACAGGACACCGAAAAACAATCCCCGCTTTCATTCTTTCCAAGGGCGTAAATTGTTGATTTCACTCCTGACTACCTATCACAGTTTTGGAGGCCATGAAATGCCAAGACAGCACAATCCCCCCCCCCCCCCCATGACCCCTTTTCGGAAAGTAGACACCCTAAGCTATTTGCAGAGAGGCATGTTGAGTGTTTTGCAGATCTCACTTTTTGTCACAAAGTTTTGGAAATTTAAAAAAAAGGAAAAAAAATGCATTTTCCTATTTTTTCTTCATTTTCCAAAAAAAAAACCGAGAGCTGCAAAATACTCACCATGCCTCTCAGTAAATAGATTGGAGTGTCTACTTTGCAAAATTAGGTAATTTGGGGGGGTTTTGTGCCATCTTGGCATTTCATGGCCTTCAAAAGTGTGATAGGTAGTAAGGAGTGAGATCAAAATTTACGCCCTTAGAAAGCCAGAAGGTGCAGATTGGTTTTCGGGGTCCTGTACGCGGCTAGACTGCCAAAAAGTCTCACACATGGGGTATCCCTGTACTCAGGAGAAGCAGCAGAATGTATTTTGGGGTGGAATTTCACATATGCCCATGGCATGTGTGAGCAATATATCATTTACTGACAACTTTGTGTAAAAAAACAAAAACAAAAAAAGAAATAATAATTTTCCCGAAACTTGTGGCAAAATATAAAATATTCCATGGACTCACCATGCCTCTCAGAAAATAGCTTAGAGTGTCTACTTTGCAAAATGGGGTCATTTGGGGGGGGGGTGGGCTATCTTGAAATCTCAGGGCCTCTGAAACTGTGACAGGTAGTACAGAGGTAAAATAAGCAATTTACGCCATTAGAAAACTTGAAGATGGGGATTGGTTTTTGGGGTCCCGTACACAGCTAGGCTCCAAAAAAGTCACACATGTGGTATCCCTGTACTCAGGAGAAGCAACAGAATGTATTTTGGGGTGTCATTTCACATATACCATGGCATGCGTGAGCAATATATAATTTAGTGACAACTTTCTGTAAAGAAAAACAAAAAACAAATTGTCATCTTCCCGAAACATAGGGCAAAATATAAAATACTCCATGGACTCAATATGCCTCTCAGCAAATAGCTTTGGGTGTCTACTTTTCAAAAAGGGGTAATTTGGGGGATGTTTGAACTGTCCCGGCATTTTATGCTCAATCTTAGCCACACATCACCCACTCTTTTAACCACTTGAAAACCAAGCCTTTTCTGTGACTTTTTGTTTACATGAAAATTTTTTTTTAATTTTACTAAAAAATTACTTTGAACCCCCAAGCATTGTATATTTCTTTAAAGTAGAAGCCCTATAGAACTAAATGGTGGATGTTGCAAATTTTTTTTGTCACACAGTATTTGCGCACAGATTTTCCAAACGCAATTTCTGAGAAAAAAATACATTTTTTTTATTTATTGCACAAATACACTATGTAATTCCAAATTGTTTGGTAAAATTTAAAAGATGATCTTATGCCGAGTACATAGATACCAAACATGACATGCTTTAAAAACTGCGCACGCCTGTGCAGCGGCAACAAACTACGTACATTTTAAAAGCCTTTAAAAGTCTTTACAGGTTACCACTTTAGACTTACAGAGGAGGTCTACTGCAAGAATTACGGCACTCGACCTGGCATTCGCGGCAATGCCGCACATGCATGCTGCAATTGCGGTTTACATATGACACTAGACCAACGCTTGCATGTGCCTTTGCACGCAAGCACAGGGGGACAGGGGGGCTTGATTTTTTTTTTGACATTTTTATTGTTATCACAGTGAATTTAAATATCCCCTATGATAGCAATCTGTAGTGACAGGTACTCTATTTTTTTTGGGGTCTTTTAGACTCTAGATTTCTCCTCTGACCTTAACGCATCTGATCACACCAAAAATGGTGTGATAAAATACTTTCCCATTTTCCCAATGGCGCTGTTTATTTCTGACGAAACAGAAGTCATGAAATGCTTGTAACTTCCGGTATCTTAGGCCATAGAGATGATTGGAGCCATTCTCATCTCCAATCAGCTCTATGGTTAGATAATTGAACCACCGGCTGCACTCTCGGGTTAACCGGTGGGACAGGAGAGCCCGAGAAAAACCACGGAAGGCGTCGGAAGGCGGCGGTAGGGGGGGGGAGTCCCGTCCCACTGCATGTAAAAGCAGTCTAGCAGCCAATTATCTGCTAGGATTGCTTTTACATGTAAGCCTGGCTGTAAAAAACGATACCAAGATGATGCCTAAATCTGCAGGCATCATCCTGGTATAGCAGGTAAGTAGTCTAAAAGGCTACCTATAGCGCTTGCTTTCAATTAATTGCAATTAAAATAAATATACTAAATTTCATAAAATTAATACATATAACAAATATAATATAAAATATAATATAAATAGTGAATCTTATTTCCGTATAAATATAAAAGGTGCAAAAATTCAAAAAGTCGAATAAATATATAATATAAAGTGAATCCTTTGTGCAAATTTCTAGTAAAATTTGCGGTATAGAGTGACTCCTTTGTGCAACCTTCCAGACAAAAAAGTGCAAGTGCTCAGCGCGATGATTACTCAGTCCACTCAGTAATAATCCCAATATTCGTAATATCACCGTGACAAAGGTAAGATTCAATCACTTACCAGACGTTGTGGGTCATGTGTGCCTTATAGCACCACGACCAATCAAGCTTGTATAGCCGTCCAGGCTAGAAAGAACTTTCTTTATGGCTTTCTTCAGGTGGATGAGGTGGTGGGATCCCCCTCTGTCTCCTCTCCCCTCGTGCCAGAAAAAAAGATATGGAAAAAAAAGGGAGCTCCAAATAGTGTGATATCTTCAAGTATTTTTATTCCCAATTGGGAAAAATTATATACAAGGCTTCATGCAAATAAAAGCAAAAAAAAGGCAAAGACTAGTAATAAAAGAGATCAGGGTTTGTTTCTCCCGAATGCAGCCCTGGTATGGCCGCTTGTGACCGTGTGTTTCAGCACAAGCCGATCAGTGTGGAAGCAAGCGGGAGAACTTCCGGCTTGCGTTCCACCTACGACACACGTCACCACGCTGTGCGTTCCAAACTTACACGTTTCGTCACTTCCGATGACGTCTTCGGAAGTGACGGAAACACACGTTCACAAGCGGCCATACCAGGGCTGCATTCGGGAGAAACAAACCCGATCTCTTTTATTACTAGTCTTTGCCTTTTTTTTGCTTTTATTTGCACAAAGCCTTGTATATAATTTTGTATAAAAATACTTGAAGATATCACACTATTTGGAGCTCCTTCTTTTTTCCATATCTTTTTTTCTGGCACGAGGGGAGAGGAGACAGAGGGAAATCCAACCACCTCATCCACCTGAATCAAGCCATAAAGAAAGTTCTTTCTAGCCTGGACGGCTATACAAGCTTGATTGGTCGTGGTGCTATAAGGGACACATGACCCACAACGTCTGGTAAGTGATTGAATCTTACCTTTGTCACGGTGATATTACGAATATTGGGATTATTACTGAATGGACTGAGTAATTATCGCGCTGAGCACTTGCACTTTTTTGTCTGGAAGGTTGCACAAAGGATTCACTCTATACCGCACATTTTACTGCAATTTTCTATTTGGAAGTTTGCACAAAGGATTCACTTTATATTATATATTTATTGGACTTTTTGAATTTTTGGACCTTTTATATTTATACGGAAATAAGATTCCCTATTTATATTATATTTGTTATATGTATTAATTTTATGAAATTTAGTATATTCACTTTAATTGCAATTAATTGAAAGCAAGCGCTATAGGTAGCCTTTTAGACTACTTACCTGCAATATCTTTTATTTTCTATAGCAGCTGCTACGAATACACATCATTTTAACATATTTATTCACAAAATCAACTTTATTCACAAAAATATTTTTATTATTTATTTCACATATTTATATATTAAACACGTGGCGCGGGGGATATCCACTAGTATATTCCTTACATATCATCCTGGTATAACCACTCAAAGTCCAGCAATGTACCAGAGAAAAAGAGAACCTAACAGAAATCACCACAGGAATATTGTGTAGTATTACACACCTTTATCCGCCCAAACAGCCACCCACTGAATTTAATGGTGGGTAAACACTTTTTGTGTCAGAATATATAAAATCAATGTGGCAGCCGAGGGGTACCTGCAAGAGAAACAGGTTAACAAAAGAATGAAAAACAAACAAAGTACAGTAAAAGTATAGTAGGAAGAGTAGAAGAACATAAAAAATGACTGACACGACAACTTCATTTTTTTTTTGTAACACTTTTTTTTCTGTGAACTGCGATTTTCTAGCTTGGGTCTCTCAAAATGTCGATAGCCATCGAACATCTTTCGAGACCCTGTGTTTGTGTGCCCTACACTGTCGTGCTGTACCCTACACTAATACTCCACTAGTGTATGGTAGCACTCGAAACATTCCCCGATGCAGAGACCAGGTTGGTCAGGACATCTGGGACAATAATAGCGGGTGTCACGCCTAAATCCACGCCTGCTACAGACACGACATCTTCTTTGGGGGTGTCTTTGGGTAGGGGTTCGCGGGAGGACATGTGGAAAATGTCTCTTATGCAGCCGGCTCACTGCATCTGGAAGGGGAAGTTGGGCAGGCATACCTCCTGGGTACAGGTAGGCACTGATGATCGCTTCCTGGAATTCTCAGAAGGATCCAGTTCGTCCTGACGCCCTGTATAGGACAAAGGTGTTCAGCATAGCCAATTGGTATAAATAAACAGACACTTTTTTGTACCAGCATCTGGCTTTACGGGCAACTAAATACAGTGCCAAAAGCTGGTCGTTAAGGTCCACCCCTCCCATATTAAGGTTGTAGTCGTGGACAGAGAGGGGTTTCTCCATAACGCCAGTTGCCGTAGGAATTTGGATCGTCGTGTCTGCGTGAAGGAAGGACAGAACGAAAACATCCTGTGTATCCCTCCACTTCACTGCAAGCAATTTGTCAGTTTTCAAGCAGGCTCTCTCCCCCCGACTAAGATAGGAATTTACAAGCCGTTGGGGGAAGCCCCGGCGATTAGGTCGCACGGTGCCACATGCGCCAATTTGTAATTCAAGAAGGTGACTAAATAGTGGCACGCTTGTGTAGAAGTTGTCCACGTACAAATGGTACCCCTTTCCGGATAAGGGTGACACCAAGTCCCAAACTATCTTGCCGCTGCTCCCTATGTAGTCTGGGCAGTTGGGGTGCTCCACAGTGCCAGCTTTTCCCTCATAGACCCGGAAACTAACTGTATAGCCTGTGGCCCTGTCACAGAGCTTGTACAGCTTGACCCCGTATCTGGCACGCTTGCTGGGGAGGTACTGTTTTATAGCAAGGCGGCCAGTAAACTTAATCAGGGACTCGTCAACACAGACAACTTGTTCGAGCGTAAACAAGGCTGCAAACCATTATTTGAAGTGGTCTATGAGGGGCCGAATTTTGTGGAGCCGATCATATTCAGGGTCTCCCCGAGGACGACAGATTTCATTGTCGTTGAAATTAATAAATCGCAGAATTTGTTCGTATCTCGCCCTGGACATGGAGGCAGAGTACATGAGCATATGGTGAAATGGGCTAGTGGACCAAGATAGCCCCAATTCACTCTGTTTGGTTATGCCCATGTGGAGGGAAAGGCCCAGAAAGATTTTAAAATCGGGAACCGTTATAGGTTTCCAGCCGAATGGTCTGGCAAGGGGCGAATTTGGGTTGGCGGCGATAAATTGTTGGGCATATAAATTTGATTGATCCACAATAGATCTGAAAAGATCTTCCGTGAAAAACAGCTCAAAAAAATTCAGGGGCGTAAAACCAGCTGTCTCCACGGGGATTCCAGGTTGGGCAGTAAATGGGGGAAGTACAGGCGCTGTAGAATCAGTGGGTTGCCAATTGGGATATGCCAGCCCATCAGGGAGGGCACTAGGGGCTCTACGGGCCTGTTTTCGAATACGCGGTGGCTGCGGGCCACTACTCGTGCTAGCCACCACACCAGCTTCAACTGCACTTATGGGACTCGCCACGTCACCAAGTGTTACTGCAGTGCTGGTTGTACTAGGTCCAGGGGGTACTAGGCCGCTGGCGATTGCCAGGCCACCAGAAGGATGAGCGGCACTAGTACCGACACTCTGCTCCATACGAGCACCCTGCTATTCCTGCATCTGAACAACTCCAGAATGGGGTCGGGTACGCCTGGGTCTAACAGGGACCTATCTGTCGTCTGAGCTATCTGTCAGGGAGCCGCTGCTGTCATCAGGTTCGTATACTGACCCTGATTCTGCCAGTGAGGCTTCGCCATCGATCTCATCTGACATGGTCAGTATACTGTAAGCCTCTGCACTACTGTACCAACGTTTGGTCATTTTAGTTAACTAAATTTACCGGTACAGTAGAGTGACTCACAGGTAATAAAAGCACCTGGTTGTCAAGGACTATTTCAACCTCTACCAAAAAAAACTGCTAATGCTAGCAGGGAACAGGCCTGACTCTGCTAACAAAGCGGTTTTGTGTGTTGTGTTTTTTTGTAAGTGACAGTAATCTATTGATTACTACACTTACCTGGGTGAGGTGGGCTGGGTTGGAGGGGTTAAACGCAGGTGCTGGCAGGAATCAGTGCTGATCCTGAGCCTGTGTTTACATTACACAGTCTCAGCATGTAATCTGATTGGGCAGGACCGATCAACAGGTCCAGGCCAAAAATCATTGGCCTGGACCTGATGACTGATCGGTTCTGAACCCAATCAAGCCATCGGCGGCGGCAGGGGGCGCGGGAGCGCGCATCAGACCAGTGGGAATGAGCGACGCAGTACTACGTCAATTTGCCTGCACGGGGCTGACTGCCGCAGTAAATATACTGTGGGCGGTCGGCAAGTGGTTAAGATATGAGATATAAGCGTTTAGGAATTTCCATAGATATTCGAAAAAGGTAGCCCTTGGAGGTAATGAAGGAAGTGGGTCTAGTGACAGAGGAATTAATCTAAGATTTGTTTAACAGCCACCCAAAAAGGTTGTTGAAATTTTATACTAGAACATTAACACTTTGTAAATATTTTCTTTATGAGTAACACATGGTGAAGATTTAGCTGCCATTTTATTTTGTTCCAGCACAGTAAAGGGATGGAACAATTAAGAGCTCAGCCCCATTACTACATACACTATATTGTCAAAAGCGCCTGCCTTTACTCGCACATGAACTTTAAAGGCATCCCAGTCTTAGTCCACAGGGTTTAATATTGAGTTGTCCCACCCTTTGCAGCAATAACAGCTTCAACTCTTCTGGGAAGGCTGTCCACAAGATTTAGGAGTGTGTCTATTGGAATGTTTGACCATTCTTCCAGAAAGGCATTTGTGAGGTCAGGCACTGATGTTGGATGAGAAGGCCTGGCCTGCAGTCTCTGCTCTAGTTCAACCTAAAGACTCATCCATGTCTTTATAGACCTTGCTTTGTGTACTGGTCCAAATCATTTGGTGCAGGGGGTATAATGGTGTTGGGTTGTTTTTTTAGGGTTTGGGTTAGGCTCCTTAGTTCCAGTGAAGGGAACTCTTAAGGTGTCAGCATGCCAAGACATTTTGGACAATTTCAAGCTCCCAAATGTGTGGGAACAGTTTGGGGATGGCCACTTCTAAGCAAGGTTCAAAAAGACATGGATGAGCGAGTTTGGGGTGGCGGAACTTAACTGGCCTGCACAGAGTCCTGACCTTAGCCTGATAGAACACCTTTGGGATGAATTAGACCAAAGACTGCAAGCCAGGCTTTCTAGTCTAATATCAGTGCCTGACCTCACAAATGCTTCTGGAAGAATGGTCAAACATTCCCATAGACACACTCCTTAACCTTGCGGACAGCCTTCCCAGAGGAGTTGAAGTTGGTAAACTTCCATAAAAGAGGTAGCTTCCATGAGTATCATATATGGGGCAATCCAAAGCCAAGGAGGGCTTACATTGGAGATAAGAGTAAAAAGCCCCTTTAGAAATGCCTTTCTTTCTGGTATGAAGCTCTTCAAAAGACAGGAGCTTTTAGAATACCGAATGTACGAGATTATGGAACAGGAAAACATGTGCCTGCACCCAAGGAAGCACATATGGACATATGTGAAAAAGTGTGGTGCGCTAAATCCAAATAAACATTTTACAGAGATAAGAGCTTTAACCCTTACCCTGGACACCGGAAATGCAGTGGTTTCCTCTTAACATAAAAGGGCGGATGTGACGGCGCACGAACACCTCCTATCTCTGTAGAAGTCCTATTGGAGGAAACGCGTCAGCAAGGAGGCGTGCCGTCACTACGTCACTCGGAGTCCGTGCTGCAGCCGGACACGAGTATCCTAGAATCTCCTCACTGCTCTACATAATCTTTGTGAAATTTGAGAGTATATATTGCGCTCAACAACAATATTCACAAAAAGTGCATAGGTGCATATAAATAAATATTTGAAAAAACAGTCCAATTGTGCTTAAAACCATCAATGATTGAAGACCACAACAATTGATAAAAGCACAAACCTAGCATAAATAAATAAATAAATAAATAAATAATAAAGTCCTTTAGGTGCTTAAAATATCAAAGTGATTAAATGCTTAACCGCAGCAGTGAATAAAAGCACAGACTCAAGTGGTGTTTAAAACCTTTACCCAGTGCTCTTAATAAATACTCCTTACCAGAAGGATATGACCCCTTGATTATGGGTGTCACAACAACCATTGGTATCCACAACGAATCCAGACCATCCACATAGCTTTTCCTCTCACCAGCAAGGATGTATACCAGATATTAGAAGACATGTATACCACAAATTAGAAGACATATAGGGGCAATAAAAAGGAGACTCTCATAGTGCAGTATATCAGTATATTCAACATTTTATTGATACAAGTTGCACTTACTACATTTCGTATATTAGTCTGCCTTATTGCAATCAATATCTCGTTTTGTTGGTGTGTAGAACGCCGCTCCACGCTTGCGTTCCGCCAACCCGGAAGTCTACGGTCTCATGTTCCCGACGCACGTTTCGTCAGGCCGTGCTGAAGTCATCAGGGGATCAAGATCTACATAATCTTTCCGAGCGCGAATTTACTACTGTCATGTAAGTGCAACATGTACTTTAATAAAAGCTTTGAAAAAATGTAATGCACTATCCGCCATTATTGCTTTGCATGTCTCTGCTGGAGAGGATCAATTTAAGCCTTTGATGAACCTTGGAGAGCCTGCTATGCCTGTTTGAAGGGAGAGAAGCAGATTAACAGCACCAAGGATATCATAGAGCGTGTTACAGATATCGTTCTGGTAAGGAACTATTTTGGTTCTTGCACCAGTGGTGAAGAGCACAGTTATTTTGGTGTGGTCACATGAAGAGTTCGTTTGGAGTATTATATTTTGCACTTATCTATCATCCACCGGGTAAGGAGGAAATTCACCAGGTGGAGGGATTTTATCACTATTCACATTATATCGTTGAATATCATTTGAATTTCACATCTGCTCTCACGTTATCATATGGTCGACTGAAGGATTTTATTTATTTGGCCTTTTTGACTTAATGATCATTATTGTTTTGTTTGTATTCATCTGAACATGTTTATTTGGGTTTAGCGCACCGCACTTTTTCACATATTTATTATCATTTTCTGGTAGCAGCTTTATCACGGATCAGCTCACCTTTCTTTACACACACATATGGACATATGACAGGCTATTGGGTAGTGCAGGATTATACAATATGTTGGTCATAGGTGAACAACTGGCCTCTAGGATGTTTTTTTCTAGTGCAGCTGTTCCAGGTCTGCACAGCAAAGGCCATAGGAGCAAGTAGCTGATGACAGATATTTTTGAGCATTTTTAGCGGGTGGCCGTTTTAATTAGCAGGGGGGAATTGGGTATATCTGGCTCAGTTCCAGTTCCGACCAGCAATTGCTGCGGGATTTAATAGAACACAAAAAAACATATTGTAGAAGGGATGATATTTAAAGATGTTGTAAACCCCCCCCCCCCCAAAAAAAAAAAAAAAACCTGTAAGACAAAGGCATAATGAGCTAGTATTCATCACATACTAGCTCATTATGAAATACTTACCTTAGAACGAAGCCCCCACAGTGCCGCCACTTAGCAGGGACACGGCCGACATGTTTCGGCCATCCTGCTTCCTGGTTCACGTCCTCTGGCCTTCTTCCTGTGTTCACGGCACAGGTCTCTGAAGGAACGCCACAGGTGGTCGTTCCTTCAGAGCGCATGCGCCGATGACTTCATCGGCTGCATTAAAAGTGCAAGTTTAGGAGATATTTTTACAGTACCTATAGGTAAGCCTTATTAAAGGCTTACCTATAGGTACACGTTATAAGAGAGGGTTTACAACCTCTTTAAGTAGCTCCAGAGCCCCGAGAACTCCCTAAAAGTGAAATCCTGTCAGCTTGGTTATAACAGATAAAATTGAGAAAGCACATTACCTATATCCAAAAAAAAAAAAACATCACAAGCATCCCATTGTTTTAGCATTTTATATATATCCCAATTTAAAGGGGGAAATTGGCTGCATATAAGTGTACTAGATAGATGTGGTATGTGTACCTAAGTATTTAATGGAATGTGTACACCACTGGTATTGATAATTTGCTTGTAGCTGCGAAAGTTGAGTTGGAGACATGAGGACTGGTAACACTTCTGTTTTTGTAGTATTTATTTTGTAGCCTGAAAAGGCATCAAAAGTATTCAGGATGTAATGCAGGACTGGAAGAGTAGTATGCTCAGAAAGAGTTAATAAAATATTGTCTGTGAATACTGACAACTTCAACCATTTATTCCGGACTCTGATACCATGGATATCATCCGTTAGACAAATTACTGCTGCTAAAGGTTCAAGACATAAAACAAAAAGCAGGGGAGATAGGGGGAACCCATGGTACCATCGTACATCCTAAAATAGTCTGACATTGCAAATGGAAGCTTAACCTGAGCCATAGGGGAGTAGTAAAGTGCTGTGAGGGCTGTGAAGAAAGGGTCTCATAGCCTATATGCTGCAATGCAGGGAACATATATGGCCATCGAAATCTGTTAAAAGCTTTTTTTGAGCATCTAGGCTCAAAAGCAGCGCAGGTGTTTTGGTCCTGATAGTCACATCTACCAAGTTAACTGTCCTTTTTGTATTATCCCCAGCCTGTCTAATTAAAACTAATTTATTTTGGTCTTTATATATTATCTTAGGAAAAATCAATGCTAAACTGTTAGCAAAATTTTTTTTGAACATTTTGTAGTCAGAGTTGAGCAGGGCAACGGACCTATAGAAGCTGGTGATGAAGGAGTTTTCCCGGGTTTAGGTAATATTGTAATATAGGAGTGCTCAAAAGTAAGAGTGAGGAAGCTCGCCCTTGAGTTGTGACCTACAAAGGGACAATAATGGGGAGGACAGACTTGGAAGGAATTGTTTATAATAAGAATAAGGAAGACCATCTTGACCTGGGGACATATGTAGAGTTAAGTCTTTGACCAATTTCTTCAGAAGAAATCTAAGAGTTGAGTGGGGTCAGATCCACCTGAGTTAATTTGTGAAGTTTAAAATTTGACATAAAATCGAAGGCCTCACTAGTAAAAGGAGGGTGAAGTTCAGGTGAAAAACAGTTATATAATTTACTTTAAAATTTCTCAAACATTTTAGCAATGGCTTGAGGACAGTATGTGCGAGTGCCATCTTGTTGGAAAAGAAATTCCAGAGCAGATCATGAAGGTCTGGTTCTCAATTTATTCACTAGCACCCAATGGGGTATATTAGAATACTCGTCAAATTTTTGTTTAGTCCATAGAAGACTTTTTTGAGTTTATTCACATTCACTGCCTTGAGCTGAATTCTCAAATGGACTACAGCTCATAGCCTAGGCACTGAGGGAGGAGATAGGAATCGTTTTTCTGCTGCATGTAATTGGCGCAACAGGTCTAGCCTTTCCAGAATTTCATTTAAGTTGAGAACTTGCCTCTAATATAATAAGCTTTCTATGCTTCTCATAAAGTAGAAACCTGCCAGACTGAACCAGTGTTAGGTTGGAAAAATTCCTCTAGAGCCCTGGCTAAGTAAACTTTAGTATCCTCATTACGAAGAAGGGATTACAGTTTGTGTGCTGTTTTTCATGCCCCCTCCCCCATCAGTATAATAATAGCAGCTCATATGTCTTTCAGCAGAGGCTGAAGAACATGTTCATGTTTTCTTGGTTTATATAGAGCAGATCTGCCATGATGCATTTCATTGCCCTTTCATCTTAATCCTCAATACATAAACATTGTTTCTCTACAACAACTCTAACTGTTGTGGTTACTTTTTTATTCATTTGACATACAGGTCTTACACAAATTCTACTCAGTTATGTAGTGTTTTCCTCTCAAGTAGATACTTGATGTGTGGGGTCCTCTGTTCTTGTGCCCATTACTCTGCTAAAGCTGGATACACACTATCCAACTTTTGTGGTTAGATTTCCTTCAGATTTACCTTTTCTATGTAGTGCAGGGGCCTGCCAGATTGCATACAAATTGAAAGTGTTTAGGTTTGACCTCCTATTATATGGTTTTGGTAAGTCTAAAGGAAAAAGTCTTCAGAAAATCTTATAGTGTGTATGGCCCATAACAGATCTGTACTGACACATCTGGTTGGGCTGAGGATAAAGATGCAGAGACCTGTGCATATAAATAACCCTAAACACAGTAACACATATATTACTGTGCAAAAGTTTTAGACAGGTGTGAAAAAATTATGTTAATTAGGAATGCTTTCAGAAATAGAAGCGCAGCGCAGTCAGTGCAAAACTGCTAGAAAAAAAGCTAGACAGTGGAATGGATTAGAGTGGATGGAGTGGACACAAGTACCATACTACTACACTTTCAATACTCCCAGTTAAGTAGAACAATATTATAGTGCAGAAAGCATAACATTTCAGCATGTTCACCAGTTAAACAGCTTCTTTTGTTTTCATAAATTGCTGCCACTTCACTAAAAACACACCCACTTGGTACCGAGGAAGGAGGAGAATAAAGGTATCTTCTAGCATGAGAAGCAAGTCTTTTGTAGCGTGCCTCATTGTCTTTCCACCACTAATGAGAATCACTTTTTCTGTCAATTACTGGTTCCTTCAAATAGAGATGAAGTTCATCATCCAGGCTCATTATTGCAGATTCAGAAGAATCCTCCGCATGAGGCCCCAATAAAACACTGAACATGGCATCTATTTCACCACGATGAAATTTCTCTTCTGTCCGTTGTCTTTTTGGACATTTTTCTCCTGCATCCTGCTCTTCCACATTAGAAACCTTCTCTTCTTGACTTTTCTTTTCGGCAGGAGGAACCTCCTGAACCTTTTGTTTAATATCTTCTGTCAGCCATTGTTTTGCCTTGGCCAATACATCATCAGAAGAGAAAGGATGGTTCTTGGATCCAAGACATGCAAGCACAACATTTTTATTCTCTTCATGCTTCTCAAAACAGTTGGCGAGGCTGTCCCTCATGGCCTGCCTACATGTTTTAATGCCACGTGTGCTGGGTCCTTCATTATGTTGAAGAAGCATCTTCAGCACTCTCACACATGGGATGACAGATGACAAAGATGAGTTGTAATGACTCACCTCTAGTGTCACTTCCTCTATGGGGAGGAGGGTCTCAATGACATTGGCTATAATGTCCCACTGATCAGAAGTAGGACAAGAATGTCCTCCAAGTCCATATTCACCTGAATATATGGTAAGAGCTTGCTTCTGCTCCAGCATTCTTTGCACCATATGATGTGTTGAGTTCCATCGTGTTGGGTAGGCTGATGTCTTCCTGAATGCACCTCAGTCGCTGCTTGGCAAGGATTGAATGGTGGAAATGGCCTGTGCACTACTTCAGCATGCTAATTATGTCAAGCAAAGCTTTCTGGTTTGACAGACCATCATTTACCACAAGTTGGAGGGTGTGTGCCATGCAACTGAGTTCTGACACTTCAGCAAGTCTCATTCCTTTCACCATATTCGCTCTGCTGTCACTCAAAATTTGGTGATTCCCCATTCTTCTAGCATGCCTAGAAACATTTCTCTAATGTACTCCCCAGTGTGGGATCCTTGCATCACTTTTGCATTCAACACCAAATGCCTTCTTGTCCATCCGCTGTCAATGAAGTGGCATGTAAGACTCCTTAGTGATTCTGTTTGTCATAACCAGCAGTCAGTCGTGAATGAGAGTGAGTTGCCAGCATTCTCTGGTTGCAGCATAGCCTTTACTTTCTCAATTACCTTTTGGTGAATCTTTTCCAGCATTTCAGTTGGATAAAACTTATCACTCTTCAGTGTGTACCTTAGCTTAACTATGGACATCAACCGCTTAAATCCAGAGTCACACACTATTGTAAATGGCTGGTTATCAGTGACCATCATCTCTGTCCAGCAGTTGGGATCTTCCATCCGATTTTGGCCACCTGTTTTCTTTCTGAAACATATCTGTTATTGTTGCCGGGGATAGTGATTTTTCACCTTGTGATTCATTTTGTTTTTTTCTGTGCTGCATGATACAATTCAAAATGATGAACTTTTAGATCGGCCCAAAGATTTGACGTATTTTTGTTTTTTGTAGTTATTGATCCCATGTTTACATTGTTTTTGCAATTGTTGCACAGTGCTGCTGCTTTTCCTGGAGATGGAGATGAGAAATAGTCCCAGACCACACTTTTAATTTTTCTGTCTGCATCCGTCTCCATTAAAATTTGAAAGACACTAATGAAATTGAATATAGGCTTAAAAAAAAACTGGCTGGCTGGCCCCCTGTGATGATGAGTGGCTGGCACCCTTTGGTGGGTGGGTGGGCTAGCAGGCTGGCACCCTTTGGTGAGTGGCTGGCTGGCTAGCACTCTTTGGTGGCTGGCTGGCTGGCACCCTTTGATAGGTGGCTGGCTGGCACCCTGTGGTGGGTTTGCTGGCACCCTGTGGTGGGTGGCTGGCTGGTACAGGCCCAACGGCCTGTGGCTGGCTAGCTGGTACAGGCAGGGCCTGTGGCTGGCTGGCTGGTACAGGCCTGTGGGTGTGTGCGGGTGGCTGGCTGGCTGGCTGGCACCGTGCAGCTGTGGGTGGGGGGCCACGGTGGCTGTGTTAAACACACTGTGCACTGTGACTGGTCACTGTACTGCATGATTGAGAAAGAATCGCTCACTGTTCCGACTGTGCAGAGACTCCAGTATGTGCCGCCGCGGCTGTAAAACACACTGTGCGACTCCAAAATGAGGCTGAAGGAGGCGGCCTAAGAAGCTGTCCCAGACTCCCAATGTACGGAGGTGCGTGGCGCAACATACGCAATGACGTCACAGCAATATCGGCAATATCAGTAACCGCCGGGGCCAATTCCGATATACCTGGGAAAGTGCATATCTGCCCTCGATATATAGGTGTTGCTAATAGTCGGTCGATCCCTACTGTACACACTGAGCTGGGGGGCTGTGAAGAGTAAGATGGGGAGGCTGTGCAGACTGAGATGTGGGGGATGTGCAGAGTAGGATGGGGAGGCTGTGCAGAGTAAGATTGGAAGGCTGTGCAGACTGAGCTGGGGGAGACTGTGAGAACTGAGTTTGGTGGAGGGGTGGGGGGTTATGCAGGCTGGGATGAGGCTGTGTGGGCTGAGCTGGGAAAGGAGGGGGGAGCTGTGTGAACTGAGCTGGGGGCGTTGGGCTGTGAAAAATAAATTAATTTATGGCCAGTTTTACACACTCCTGTGCTATATACACTATATTATACATTACACACTCCTGCACTGTATACACTATATTGTACATTACACACTCCTGCACTATATACACGATATTGTACATTACATACTCCTGTGCTATATACACTATATTCTATATTACAAACCCCTGCACGATATACACTATATTCTACATTACACACTCCTGCACTACATATATTATATTGCACATTACACACCCCTGCACTATATACATTATATTGTACATTACACACTCCTGCGCTATACTGTACACTATGTTGTACATTACACACTCCTGCTCTATATATATATATATATATATATATATACACACACTATATTGTAGATTACACACTTCTGCACTATATACACTACATTGTACAAGCCCGATTCCAAAAAAGTTGGGACAAATACAACATAGATGACCCATCAAATGTTTAAACTGAGAAAATGAGAAAAATCATTTTAAGGCAAAAATAAGTTGATTTTAAATTTCATGGCATCAACACAGCTCAAAAAAGTTGGGACGAGGCCATGTTTACCACTGTGTGGCATCCCCTCTTCTTTTTATAACAGCCTTCAAATGTTTGGGGACTGAGGAGACAAATTGCTCATGTTTAGGAATAGGAATGTTGTCCCATTCTTGTCTAATACAGGCTTCTAGTTGCTCAACTGTCTTAGGTCTTCTTTGTCGCATCTTCCTATTTATGATGCGCCAAATGTTTTCTATGGGTGAAAGACCTGGACTGCAGGCTGGCCATTTCAGTACCCAGATCCTTCTTCTATGCAGCGATGATGTTGTAATTGATGCAATATGTGGGCTGGCATTGTGAAGATAAGTGTGTACCGCGCTTAGGAAAAAATGTATATATTAAATATCTAAATTGTTTGTGAACTTCAATGCAGCTGTACAAAGTGGTAGTACCAAATGTGTTTAAAGTGCAGTGCAAATATAACTAGTGAAACTAAAATATTAATAATGGTGATGAGATTCTAGGATGCAGCTGTTCATAAATAATGGATTCCCAAAATTCACAAATGCAAAAACAATATCACAGCGCAAACCAATAGTGAATCATATACAAAATAATTGGGGTTCTACTAAAAACAAAGCTCATAAAGTGCACCGTGCAAATATGTGCAAAGGAGGCTGAAGTGTAGAAACCATAAGAACATAAGCAATATAAAAAATATATAAAAATATAATGAAATAAAAAGATATGATAAAATGCCAGTCCAAATAAATTAGTTCTTGTTAGATCTCAATAGATGGAAAAGATGTGAACAGTCCCACAGATGGGTCCCACAACAGTGCTGGGGTGCCAGGAAGAAAGGTGCACAATCATGCAATCTTTTCCAGTGCAGTGAGCAAGTGCCGGTCCTCCCCCTTTGGGTGTTCACTTACCGGACAACGATGACCCCTATGCTATATAGCTATAGAGATCGACAAAGCTTTTGTCCTAGTAAGGAACCGACTTTCAGACTCCTCCAAGCCAAATGTGTCTCCACAGATGTAAATATCCCGATACATATCGCACAGGCCTGATATTACTCTCCCGCGACCCACCCGCCTCCTCCTGCACGCTGCCATGGATGGCTTTGGCAGCGTGCAGGAGGAGGCGGGTGGGTCGCGGGAGAGTAATATCAGGCCTGTGCGATATGTATCGGGATATTTACATCTGTGGAGACACATTTGGCTTGGAGGAGTCTGAAAGTCGGTTCCTTACTAGGACAAAAGCTTTGTCGATCTCTATAGCTATATAGCATAGGGGTCATCGTTGT
This sequence comes from Pelophylax lessonae, assembly GCF_965119305.1. Taxonomy (NCBI): domain Eukaryota; kingdom Metazoa; phylum Chordata; class Amphibia; order Anura; family Ranidae; genus Pelophylax; species Pelophylax lessonae. Next base: position 182,789,010 of record NC_138773.1, on the reverse strand, counting down.
CCGGTAAGTGAACACCCAAAGGGGGAGGACCGGCACTTGCTCACTGCACTGGAAAAGATTGCATGATTGTGCACCTTTCTTCCTGGCACCCCAGCACTGTTGTGGGACCCATCTGTGGGACTGTTCACATCTTTTCCATCTATTGAGATCTAACAAGAACTAATTTATTTGGACTGGCATTTTATCATATCTTTTTATTTCATTATATTTTTATATATTTTTTATATTGCTTATGTTCTTATGGTTTCTACACTTCAGCCTCCTTTGCACATATTTGCACGGTGCACTTTATGTGGGCTGGCATTGTCATGTTGGAAAAAGTAAGGTCTTCCCTTAAAGAGACGACATCTGAATGGGAGCATATGTTGTTCTAGAACTTGGATATACCTTTCAGCATTGATGGTGCCTTTCCAGATGTGTAAGCTGCCCATGCCACATGCACTCATGCAACCCCATACCATCAGAGATGCAGGCTTCTGAACTGAGCGCTGATAACAACTTGGGTTGTCCTTGTCCTCTTTAGTCCGGATGACATAGCGTCCCAGTTTTCCAAAAAGAACTTCAAATTTTGATTAGTCTGACCACAGAACAGTTTTCCTCTTTGCCACAGTCCATTTTAAATGAGCCTTGGCGCAAAGAAAATGGCTGCGCTTCTGGATCATGTTTAGATATGGGTTTTTTTTTTGGCATATAGAGTTTTAGCCAAAAACGGCAAATGGCACGGTGGATTGTGTTCACCAACAATATTTTCTGGAAGTATTCCTGAGCCCATGTTGTGATTTTCATTACAGTAGCATTCCTGTATGTGATGCAGTGCCGTCTAAGGGCCCGAAGATCCAGTATGGTTTTAAGGCCTGACCCTTACGCACAGAGATTGTTCCAGATTCTCTGAATCTTTGGATGATATTATGCACTGTAGATGATGATAACTTCAAACTCTTTGCAATTTTTCTCTGAGAAACTCCTTTCTGATATTGCTCCACTATTTTTCGCCGCATCATTGGGGGAATTGGTGATCCTCTGCCCATCTTGACTTCTGAGAGACACTGCCACTCTGAGAGGCTCTTTTTATACCCAATCATGTTGCCATATTTACCTAATAAGTTGCAAATTGGTCCTCCAGCTGTTCCTTATATGTACATTTAACTTTTCCGGCCTCTTATTGCTACCTGTCCCAACTTTTTTGGAATGTGTAGCTCTCATGAAATCCAAAATGAGCCAATATTTGGCATGACATTTCAAAATGTCTCACTTTCAACATTTGATATGTTATCTATATTATATTGTGAATAAAATATAGGGTTCATGAGATTTGTAAATTAGTCCATTCCTTTTTTACTCACAATTTGTACAGTGTCCCAACTTTTTTCGAATCGGGTTGTACATTACACACTCCTGCTCTATATACACTATTTTGTAGATTACACACTCCTGCACTATATACACTACATTTATATACACAACCACACAACAGTTGCTGGTTGTTAGGCAGTCCCAGACTATCTTAATGAAGGTCTTCTTTAAGAAAGACTCCGATAAAATGTTAGCTCTTTGACTATTTTCAGTGTAAGCAAAATCATTTGTAATAGAAGAGTTTTATTTTTTTTTTAAATAGCTGTGCTGGGGTTTCTACATATCTGTGAGGCACTTATTAAAAAAAATAACTAAGTCTTTGTCCCAGGTGAAAAAATGTCTTGCTTTGCCACTGCATAGGAGTACAATCCTATATCTAGAAATGTTCTTTAAGGGTCCATTCACACGGGCTTTTTTGCCCGGTGGACTCTGTTTTGCTCAGCGGGGATCGATCTACTGATCCCCGCTGAGCAGGCGGATGACAGATCCATCTCTGCTTACTTTGCTGTGCCGGACCTGTCAGATCTCTGCTCTCCTGTATGGGAGATCAGATGAAAACGGACCGTTTTCATCCGATCCTATCCGATCCGATCCTCCAGAAAAAAGGGGTTTCCATCCATCTGGATTTCACAGACAGGATCGGATCGGATAGCAGCGGGTGTCAGCGGGCATGCCCCATAGGGATGAAGAGAGCATCCAATCAGGCATGCCTGCAAAACTGACAGGTGGATCTGATCGGAAAGCCCATGTGAAAGGGTCCTAACTTGCTGTTTTTCAAATTCGGTTCTAGTCCAAACAAAAAAAAAAGAAAAAAAATATATATATATATTAAACATAACATCTTAGTTAATTTTCCTTTTAGAACCACTGGAATTGAATTCATTATTTTGCAGATTTCTTTCTTGTCTTTCTACTGCAGTCTTCTGTTGGACAGTCATATGTGGTACTCATCTATTGGACCTTCTATTCTCTACCAGATATAGGAGTTAGTTGAAGTGGTTTAGGCGTTTTCTAGATTGTTGGATATCTGCACCTGAGAAATGTTATTTTCAGATAATTAACGTATAAGTCCATAAAGTATCTTTGTCCTTTTACAATCTATGTATTTTAAATAACTTCTTTTGTTCAGCCTTCTTTACTAATTATTTACTCACTTGTGGAAGAGTTGAGCCAGAGCCAACTACTTTAATTAAATGGAAATTGATACTCTTGGGATAGCTACTGGAAGAGTTATTTATGGATATAACACTGGCAAAGAAATTAACCCTGTCCTTGAATTTGACAGAAATGCTGTTTAATATTGTACATATTTCATCTGTACTGAGAAAAATGTTCTCCTCACTGCATAATTGATTGTGCTTCAAAGGTTCCACTAATCAGGGAGTGGAATATATTTTTGATTATATACTAAAATTAGAAAATTTGACACACACGTATTTGATTTATAGAAGGTTTAACTCAAGCAAGATATCCTGTAGATCAGGGGTCTCCAAACTTTCTAAACAAAGAGCAAGTTTACTGTCCTTTAGACTTTAGGGGGGCCGAACTGTGGGCATTGGAAGTAGAAAAGGTCCTGACGTCAGTGGGAATAAACAATGCTCCATCTTTGGTTTTAGTGGGAGAAATATCACCGCATCCTTGATTCATTGGAAGGAATTGAACCCCATTGTTGGTGTCATTAGGCTCCATTGTTGGTGTAATTGGGAGGAAATGTGCCCCATCTTTGGTGTCTGTAACGGAACTTCAACCCTCTCTGTACTTGTGGACTTCCATCAGTATATGGCTTCCTCCCAGTCGTGAACATGGATATCAGATTTTCCAGCCGCCCCCATACAAAGCTAGCCGACAACTTACCTTGTACTGGAATCTTCTCCTTTATTGAACAGTTTCACACTCAATTTACACACACATGAGCACATCTTCCTCCTGATCAGATTACCACACACACAGGTCAGGGGTTGCCTGATTACATTATCATATGAAGATGAAATTGTATTCAAAAATAGAATTAACCTGAACTAATTTTCTAGTCATCTGGACAGAACAATATGTGAGTTCATTAACATTTAATAATGGAACAGACAGGCTTAACAGAATACACATCTCACCTCAATACACAAATAATAGGGAGAGCCTGTCTCTGACATTGAAGTTCAATAAACATTATCATAAGTAAACACAGAACCCATTTGAAGCAATACAAACCATTAAGTATCTGTCTTTCACTACCAGTGACGGTGAGTACCGTCACAGTGTCATTGGGAGAAATTCTGCCCCCTTATTGGTGTCAGTGAGGGGGAATTATGCCTCACTTTTGGTATCAGTAGATGAAAATAGTTTCCCAAGGGCCGGATAAAAGCAAGCAAAGGGCCAAATCTGGCCCCCAAGGCCACATTTTGGAGACCACTGCTCTAGATGTTCACCCAATCTTGCTAACATGTTGCAAACAAAAATGTGCCAGCCCCGCCCCTTACAGTCCACCTATTTATCTGGATGGACTCAGTCCTAAAGAACAGAAAACAACAAAAGAGAACACTGGATAGTGCCTAAAAACTTTTTATAAACCTAAATAAACACTAGTGGAAAATAGTGGAGCTAAATATGTTTGAAATGTTATTATGATTCAGTGTCATTTGATGTAAACCACTAAAAATATCCCAATACCCAGTTTACAAGTTTTTTTAAATAAACACTAGTTGAAGTTGTATGATTACAGGTCAGAGAAGACCTATCAGAATATGCTGGGCCATCCAGAAACTGGTCTCTAGTGACACCTCATTACAGTTAAACCTCAGTGTGGGAGACAAGACACTTTGGTAAAGAGCATGCCTGATCATTCAGAGAGTTGCTAGTTGACTTAAAAGGATGTTTGCTATACTCATACCTGTAGAATGTGAAAGTACAAACTTTAACAAATGCATTAATCCCTGATCAGTAATGATAAGTCATGATTTATACCCATACCCAGGTCCCCAATTCAACACTTAACCACTTCTGGACCAGAAGGATTTGCCCACTTAATGACCAGGCCATTTTTTGCGATTCGGCACTGCGTTACTTTAAAAAACAATTGCGTGGTTGTGCGACGCTGTACCTAAATAAAATTGATGTTCTTTTTTTTCCCCACAAATAGAGCTTTCTTTTGGTGGTATTTGATCACCTGTGCGATTTTTATGTTTGCGCTATAAACAAAAAAAGGGCGACAATTCTGAAAATAAAACTATAATTTTCACTTTCTGCTATATAACATTCTCAAAAAAAAAATTAAAAAATCAAAATTTTTTTAAATTTTAAGCCAATTTGTATTCTGCTACATATTTTTGGTAAAAAAAATCGCAATAGGCGTATTTTGATTGGTTTGCGCAAAAGTTACCGCATCTACAAACTACGGGATATAAGATTTATATAATTTTTATTGGTTTTTTTTAACAGTAATGGCGGCAATCTGCGATTTTTTGCAGGACTGCGACATTGCGGTGGACAGATAGGACCCCTAACTGACATTTTTTACACTTTTGAGGGGACCAGTGATATTACTACAGCAATCCGTGCTAAAAATATTCACTGTTACTGTAATAATGACACTGTCAGGGAAGGGGCTTACACTGTGGGTGATTAAGGTGTTAAATGTGAGCCTAGGGGAGTGATTCTAACTGTATGGGGGCAGGGCTTTTGGAATGATCACAGAGACCTGTGATCCTACATACAAGGACCACAGGCACTCTGTGATCATTCTAGAGAGAAGATCGGTCAGCTGTGTTTACAACAGCTGACCATCCTTCTCTCTCAGCGAGGAGCGATCGCGGATGGCAGGCGGCAATTGGAGCCACCTGCCCTGTGTATCGGATTTCCCGCTGACGAGTGGGGGTGGGAGCGTGCCGCCGGCGGGGCTCACTCGCCCCCTAGCTGCAGGCATGCGACTGACGTAGACCTAGGACGAGGGGCTGCCTGCTGCAGTAAAACTTCGGCGGGCGGTCCGGAGGCGGTTAAATAATATATATGTGAAAGAATAATAAGTGTTACACTTAATAACCAAATTTCTCTAAAAATCTGGAGGTTTTCATTTTATACTTACAGCTTTCAGAGATTGTAAAAGACCCCCAAAACCATATATTTTCTGAAAGCAAATGACCAGTAGAATATAAATAGGGTGATACTGGTTTTTATTGCCCCATGATATTTGCGCAAATGTTTATCAAATCAGTATTTTCACAAAAAATACACTAAAATCATTATTAGCACATACAAACACAGCATATGCTAAAAAATCCCTGCTAAATTCCTACTAAATATGAACGTTTAACCTGTATTGAGTTAATAAATAACAAATATTTGTAAATCGCGCCCTTATGTGAAATGGTGAAAATCAAACCCACGAAAAACTGTAAATAACCACATTTTTCTAAAAATCTAAAGGTTTTCATTTTTCACTCACGGCTTTTAGAGATTGTAAAAGACCCCCCCCCCCAACCATATATTTTCTGTTGAGCTGCGTTTCTTCCACCTGCCAACCTTCCCCCCTTAAGGCAGAGTTACAGCTTGGGGGGAAAAAAATTAAAATTCAGCAGCTAAAAACACTGTAGCTGCTGACTTTTAATATAAGGGCATATCCATCGGCTCCGGATGCAGGTGCTGGCATCCTTACTAAGGGAAATAGGAAGTGAAGCCTTGCGGCTTCACAGCCTGTTTCCTACTGTGCAGTTGCAGGCACTTTCTGAATAGTCCCGCTGTCTTCTGGGACCTGTGTGTGTCTCCCAGAAGGCAGCGGGGGGAAGGAAGAGGTGCCGCAAATTACATAGGTCGCCACCACGCCCCTACACGGAAGTGGGAGTGGGTACCTGTTTTTGACAGGTATCTGCTTCCCCCCAAAAGGTGTCAAATGTGGAGGGGTGGAGGAAACAATGAAGTGGAGCTTCCACTTTTGAGTGGAACTCCGCTTTAGGGTGCAATAGACAGCAGACTCCGTTTTTTACATGCTGCAGCTGCAACCTGTCGTTTTGTGCCCACAGCAAAGTTGCTTTGCACCCGCTAAATGCTGCACATTCAATTCAATGGGGAAGTCCCGCAACTGTGAAATACATGTGGTTACGGCACATTTGTCAGCAAAAATGGGGTTAAAACAGGCGGTGAGAAAGCAGCACATGGCTTCCTCGCTGCCTGTCAGTAGCCACTAAAATGTGATCTTAATGCAGATCGGGTTTCAGAGGTAAGGTAGACTTAGATGCATGTCTAAATCTACCCTTAGGCCCTCTTCCACACACCTGCTCAGTGAGGAATTGGTCTGCTGATCCCCGCTGAGCAGGCAGATGGCTGATCTGTGTCCACTCTGCTTATGCAGAACAAAAACAGACACAGCGCGCTCTCTTCTATGGTTGGTTTGATGTAAACTGGCTGCCATCCGATCTGCCATATGGATGGGGAACAGATTAGATTGGATGTAGGCAGGTGTAAACGGACATAAGTCAGTTTTCATTCACTGCTCCATAGAGGATAAAGGAGGGTCTAATTGGGCCCGCCTTAAAAACTGACAGGCAGACCCAATCGGCCCATGTGAAAGGGGCCTTGCTATGTTTTCTGAGGTTTATTTGGGGGGGGGGGGGGTTACAGGCATAATTTTATTTTTATTTTTTTTGTATTGATTTTTTTAAAGATATAGGAAGGGACTGAAGACAGCCCCTTTCTCTACAGCCTGAGCGGCACTGTAGTGAATCAGACAGGAGTCTGCAGATGCCCTATATATCTATATATCTATCTATATATTACACATATATATATATATATAATATATTGTGAGGGGATTAGCTCGGTGGCGGGCGTGGATGACCCCTTTGGGGGGTTCGTTATACAGGGAGATAGCCGAGAAGTGGTTGCAAACAACAGTTTGGTTTATTCATGCAATTTTCTTCATACAAATGCAAGCCTCAAAAACATCAAAATAAAATAAAACACAAAATAAATCCTTGCCACTGTGGGCTGCTACCTTCTCACACACAGGAACCTATCTAATGAAGTCTGTCCCCAACCTACTGTTGGGCAGACTTGGCTGATCATACAGCAGACTATCAATAGTCCATTTATTATCTCTTCACATCGAGAATGTCCCTTTTTTCTTCACATAGCACATGTTCATTGGACTTTCCTTTCACATAGAAAACATCCATTGGTTTTTCTCTTCATACTCTTCACATAGAAATAGTTCATTTTCTCACCTTGAGAAGTCTTCACACTTTTTACCCTCCTCAGCGAACATCGCTCCAGGAGGTCTTCCCCATGCTCACACAGCTTCAGGGGGCATACATCTGACTGTCCTCCTCTCCCCAGCTCACACAGCGTCAGGAGGCAGCAATCCTTAGACTTCCTTTGGACAAATTATAGAGGCCTTAACTTTCTCATTCTGAACAGCTGAAGGCCTTTCAACTTCCTTAAGCCGTCCTGGCTACCTTTGCAGCCGACACCCTATAGTAATTGGTGAATTTTCTAAACCAGGTGGAAATGTATCTCCTGTCTGTGACTACATCCACAGATTTACCTGACTTCCTGTCACAATATATATATATATATATATATATATATATATATACTGTAATCTAAAATAGATCATCGCAGCCAATGAGCAGTAATGACCCGCCAACGTAAAATATATTAAGGCATAAGGAAAGAATGCATAAAAATATAAAAACATACACATTTGCAAATATATCTAAGAATAGATTCTGATATGAATGACATCTGATATTATCGATGTGCTCTCTCACTCTGTCCCTTAAATGTCTTCTGGTTCTACACACGTACTGTTTCCCACAGGTACATTCTAAAAGGTACACAACATGGGTAGAATCACAAGATTGATCTCATATTGTCTACCTGTTATGGTGGAGGTGAATTTCGTCTGCTTCCTATATCTTTGTCCACTGACACCACATGTGATGCATTTATTACATGGGTAAAAAAAGCCTTTCATGTTGTCAAAGAAGTCAACTTTTTGTGGGGGATTAATGATGTTAGGTGCAATCTTATCTCTCAGTTTCGGGACCCTCCTCAAAAATATTTGAGGTTTGTCTGGAAGGATTTGTTTAAAGGAAAGTATCCTGTTTAAGGATACCCCAGTGACACTTGATGATTTTTGTAACCTGCCAATGTTGCATGGAGAATTTGGTGATAAAAGGGCAAGGTAGATTTAAAGTGGTACTTTTATTCCTATTTACAAGCAGTTGGATCAACACATCTACTTCGTAGTTCAGCCTCCTTATAAACCTTCTGCAGAAATCTGTCCTTGAGAAGTCTACTCTGTGAAAACGATTCTGGTAAATCAGAACAATTCCTCCGCATTCGGACAAACTGTCCCTTAGGGATATTCTTAAGCCAGATAGGGTTATGGCAGCTAGAGAGGGGGATATAGCTATTTCTATCAGTACTTTTATAAAAAATTATTTAGTAGTTATACCTCTACTATCAACGTTAAGTCAAAGAAGTGTGAAGATATATGACAGCTCAATGTTAGGGTTATCATTCAACAGTTGCATAAATTCCTGTAGAGACTGTTCGCTACCACTCCATATCAGAAGGATGTCGCCGATATATCTTTTGTAAAAGAGTAGGGCTCGCCACTGTTTGTCGTATATCATCAATAGATCCCAAAAAGACATAAACAGGTTGGCTAAACTGGGTGCGAATTTAGCGCCCATCGCCACACTAAAATTGTTTGTTGAACCAAAAATAATTAAAGGACAATGCAAAATCAAGACGTTTGGAGAATAAAGTCTCTCTGTAGTGGCCGAATATAGTCAGCTTTGGTCAAAAAAGGACTGACTGCTTCCATCCCACCATTTCCTATGAAAAAGTGTTGGCTTTAGATCAACTTAAAGGATATCTAAAGCAAAAACTTGTTTAAATAATTTTGGATAAAGTAGCAAAGGATTAGAAAACCTGTCACATTTTTTATTGTTGTCTGTATCCCCACTGGGAAGATCCACCCTCTATATTTTTTCTGGTAACCTTTGTTGCCAAGACGGAAAGTGATAGGAAAATCCTAAATTTTAAGTTGTCACCAGAAAAGGAATAGGGGAAAATCTTCCAAAGAGAACACCTGTTCAGGTAAACAATAGTAAAAAATAAGCAGGGCTAAATAATAAAAATTGAATAATCATATGGGTGAATAATCATATACCACAAATTAAATTGTGCAGTGCAATCAAAAATATCTGCAAATAAATGTGAACAATCAAATATCAAAAATTAAATAAGTAAATATAATAAAGTGCACTAAATATATAAGTGCAAACGATAATGAATAAACAAAAAAAAGTCTCTATTAAGAGTCCATAAAACCCATAAGGAGATGTGACTTTCAGTGAAAATTCAAATAAATGTGCAGTCCACCACAAGTGCTTAATCTTCCACCAAATCAATGCTGCTTACCAGAAACTGGTGTATAAGTGCCTATAAATCACGAGAGGAGGCTATCAGGTTTCACTGCAGGATAGGGGAGGTTGGCCAGGATTTTGATGTAATAACCATAGATGTCATCCAAATAGCAGCTCTGCTCTACTACCACAATCCACACCAATGGATCACCATCATGCAATGTCCTCTAGTGGGCCCTATGTCCTCTAGTGGGCACTGTGCTCATTGCCTGATACCATGGAGCTCAATTGGCATTTGCCATTAAACACCAGTATTGGCAGGTCCGCCACTGGCGCCCTGTGCTTTTCACAGATGAGAGCAGGTTCAACCTGAGCACATATGATAGACGTCAAAGGGTCTGGAGAAGCCATGGAGAATGTAATGGTGCCTGTAACATTGTTCAGCATGACCAGTTTGGCGGTTGGTCAGTGATGGTCTAGGGAGGCATATCCATGGAGGGACGCCTTTAGGTATTGGGATAAAATCTTTGGACCCATTGTCAGACCCTACACTGGTGCAGTGGGTCCTGGGTTCCTCCTGGTACATGACAATGCCCAGCCTCACATGGCGAGAGTATGCAGCTAGTTCCTGGCGGATGAAGGAATTGATACCATTGTATAGCCCCCACGATCGCATGATCTAAATACAATGGAACACCTCTGGGTCATTTTGTTTTGGTCCATCTGACGCCACCAGGTTGCACTTTAGTCTGTTCAGTAGCTCAGTAATGCCCTGGTCCAGATCTGGGAGGAAATACCCGAGGACACATCCGTCGTCTCAAAAGGAGCATGCTCTGAAGTTGTCAAGCATGCATACAAGCACATGGGGGCCATACAAACTACTGAGTACCATTTTGAATTGCTGCAATGAAATTTCAGCAAAATGGACTAGCCTGCTGCATAATTGTTTCAGTTTGGTTTTCAGGTGTCTTTGAATGCAGCTCTCTGTAGGTTAATAACTTTTATTTCCATTAAACGATGTGGCATCATTTCCTTCCTAACAAATTACCCAGTCCATATCGGTATAGATATCCAGCATTAGATTTTTTCCCTATTGAGATCTGATGTGTTTTCAAAGTCATCCTTTAATTTTTTTGAGCAGTGTATATTTATCAACTAAAATTAGCTAAGAAAAGTTCATTGTTAGGGTTTACATACATTTTTACACTTCTCTATCAAAAACGAAAATGTGGGTGCTTTGACAGTATAATCTCACAGAGTATGTAAGACAAAAAAGTAACTAGAGACTGATACAGGCCACCAGACTTCAACTAAAACTAAAATATCACGGCACTGACAGCACAGAGCTGAAGTCAACCATAATGTGCTAGTGTGTGGTGCATACTAGCACATTATAGTGTAACACTACAAGGGAACCATTAAAAAAGGGTGGTAGAGTTTACTACCACTTTAGGCAGCTAAGACCTCAAAGGGAAGCGTCTGCACAATAATATGCTGCAGGGGCCAGCCTATGAGCAAAGCACAATTTAACTTTAAGGGTAACTGATGCTGAGAGAAATAAGTAGGCTTTCATTTCTGAGCCTTCTAAAAATGCAAGCTGGCTAGATGTCATGTTGACGACTGGTTTTAATGTTTTAAGTCACTGATCGATGACTCAGTATTCAAGCCAGAGACAGCCAGGCAACCTGCATTTTCAGAAGGATGGAAGCAACTGTATCTTCTATATTTCTCTAGGTTCAGGTTTAGTTTAGGAGATACAACATTTTTTTCTGTCTGTACTGCATACATGTCTGTATTTAACATTGAAGATTCATTACAGCTGTTAACAAAAGGCCCTTTTTTTCTATTTTCCTTTGATATTATCCTAAAAAGAAGACTCTTCAAAGCATCTGCTGTCTAGTTAATATTTTTATATCCTTTGGCAAAATAAAATGTTAACCACAGTCAATCTTTTACTTTGTGGTGCAGTGGTTATTCATAGACATTACATGATACTGGTAAATATCTGTAATATGCTGGTTTCCTAGTCTGACATGTAGTCTGGATAAAAGTTGAAAAGATGCTACAAAAAAAAGCCTGGAAAATACAATAGTGGTTATTGTCATTAGACATAAGCACATTTTTGCATCCCTTCAAAACATAACATTTTCATTGGTTGCTTTTTTTTTGCTTGCAAACTTAATTAAAGTGAGCTTACTCATCTTTCTAAAGCTGTGTGGTTTCTTTACACTCCATGTGACTTCTTCAGAGAATTTTTTTTTTTTAAGTCATCAAATAGTATGATTCTAGAGCCGATTTTTTTTCTATTACATTTTAGTTCAGAGCTATGTCTCTTTTTCTTAAGACACAGTTAAATTGACTCTTATCTGAGAGTCAAACTTGCAGTGTACAAAAAGTCTTCTCGTTCCTTTACTTGGTACAGTGAATATTTTCAATGATGTCCAATAGTGATGAACAAATGTGTTTGAGTTCACTACCCGGGTTTGTCAAACTCATCACATATTCTGTAAACTGAAATTATGAACCGTGTCAAAGTCAATGTGGGGGGGCTATGAGAAAATAATTTGTAGCCATTGTCAAGATGATTGTCAAATGGCATGGGGAGCTGTGCACTGCCCTGAAAGCACTGCAAACAATAATTTGAAAAAAAATAGCATTCAGCAGCGAGAGGGTCCTCCCTATTATGGATGACATTGTAAAAACACCAATCCTTTTAATTAGCTGTTTGGGAGATACCTTTAGGCCCCATTCACACCTGAGCGTATCATTTTTGTGCCTTTTCCAGGCATTTTTTGCAGGCCTTTGGAGGCAGGCATTGACATTTGACCAAAAACATAGTAATCTGCCAAAAAAGAAGCTCATGTACTTTTTTTGAGCTTCAGGCATTTTGCTTCAGGCAACAAAGCACTCATATGTGAACAAGGGCCGTTGAAATAAAAGGGATTTTGCTTGTAGGGCATTTTGGGAACTTCGGAGATGAGTGTTTCACGAGCTGAAAAACGCTCAGGTGTGAACAGTGCCTAAAGCTGTACGTGGTTTTATGGAACAGTGCGATTCTCAAGGACATCGTCAGCAACACTGCATCACATAATGTGCATGTGTAATATATTATTTTTACTTTTATATTACTTAGATTTATTATAGTATCAGCAGCACCCCAGTCTTCTTATAGATTGGAAAAAAGAACTTTATTTCTAGTAGTTGGGGATGCAACACTTGATTTCTTTAAATAATTCAAGGAGTTTACCCACTTTTTACAAAGAGCTACCTTAGAGCAGGTTGGGTTCAATGGGGTGTATGACACCTCATGGACTTATGTCTTGTATTGACTATTTACATTTTTACTGAGTGCCAGAAGTACAGCTATTGCTACACTTGTGGTGGTCTGACTAGGGAGATGCTGCTTTCTCACACAGCAGACACTCTGCCCACTCTTTCCCTCTGCTGTCCATTCACAGAAAATGTTATATTTTGTGAATAGATTCACATAATACAAAGCTGACTGAGCAAGAGGAGAAGAGGGGCAGGCACATCAGCTCCGTATGGCAGATTCTGTATCAGTGACCTGAAGAGAGTTTAGCATTATTTGTACTCCCATTGGTCAGGAAAAAAATGTAAATATTAAAATAAAAGAGATAAGTCCACAAAATGGCATATACCACATTGGATTTAACCTATTTTAAGCCAGCACTTTTTAAAAATGTCTGAATTCTTCAAGTTTTCTTTAAAGAGGAGTTCTGCCCCCCAGGAAAGAAAAATAAAAGTCAGCAGCTACAAATACTGTAGCTGCTGATTTTTAAATATTAGAACTTACCTCTTCAGGGTTCCCACAATGTCGGCACCCAAAGCCGTTTTCCGTATCGGCTCTTAGGGGTTGCCGTCACCATTTAGGGTAAGGGAACCCGGCAGTGAAGCCTTTCGACAGCTGGAGTTTTGAAGGACTGCCCTCCGCTGGAGGGACTGCGGGAGCTGGAGTGGCAGGGGCTGACACAGGAGCCGGAATGGAAGGTAAGGAAGTGGGCACAACCTGCAGGTGATCAAAATGAGAGGAAAGTTCCTGCACACACTGCATAATACATTCTTGATAAGCCTGCTGGACGTCAACTCACTGTGCCAAACACTGAAGTTGATCTAGAAGAGGCTGCGGTGTCTCAGCGAAGCTCATGGTCTGAGAAAACTGTCAGGGGTCTGTGGTGATGAGCCCTTGCAGATCGCCAGCTCAGGGTTTCCCAGGGTGCGGAGTCTAAGCCCCAGCCTGCTTCTTCTCCAGAGCCCCAGATGGTGGGGATGGACTTGCAGCAAGCTGGAACCAGGTTGCACCCAAAGGTATGCCCAGCTAAAGATGTGGAGACCACTCGCATGTGCAGAGTACAAGCAGCAGACAAAAGGAAATCCAGGAGACAAGCCGAGGTCAGGGCGGGTAGTGAACAAGCACAGACGGTAAATGAAGCTGGGATCAGTAGTTCAAGCATCTCTTAGTCTGGTAAAAAGTTCAGAAATCAAGGGTAACGGGTACTGATTCTGGTGATGGCATTGAGACCTCTATAATCAATGCAGGGCCGGAGTGTATCATCCTTTTTTTCCACAAAGCAGAAGCCAGCCTCAGCAGGAGAATTTGATTTACGGATAAATCCTTTCTGCAGATTTTCCTGGACATACTCGGACATGGTTTGAGTCTCAGGGATCGAGAGAGGGTAGACTCAACGTCGAGGTGACATAGTCCTAGATTGGAGGTCAATTACACAATATTAGGGATGAGGAGGAGGCAAACTGTCAGCAGATTTTTTGTAAAAAATATCTTGGAAGGCCTAATAATGCAGAGGGAGCATTGGGGAGGTAGTGACTTCAGCCACAGGTACACAGAGAGATGAGCATACCTTAGGGAGACAAGTCTGATGGCATAGCAACCCCCATGATAACACTTGGCCAGAGTTTCAATCCAGATAGGGTGAGTGTTTCTTCAACCATGGAAGTCCAAGAATGATGGGACTAGATGAATTAGGAAGGATCAGAAGGGAGACTTCCTCATGACAAAGGACACCAACATGCATAGTTATGGAGCTCATTCTAAACCGTAGGGGTCTGAAGGCCAAGGTAGAGCCATCCACTGCTAATACTAATAGAGGAATTTCCAGGTGAATGAGAGGAATGCCCAATTCAGTTGCCAAGGACAACTCAAGGAAATTCCCGGCTGACCCAGAGTCCACATATGCAGAAACTTGATACAAGTTCAGGGCTCAATGAATTGAGACAGGTATGACAAATCAAGGGTAAGTGGTGGAGTTCAAATTCTGGTCTAGATTACCTCCCTCTAAGCGAACTAGACCCGAGAGTTTCAGACAGGACTTTATTATATGACCAGTCTCCGCAGTGAGACTTCTCAGGAGTGCAATTCTTTTCAAGTTCACTGCATTCATATTTTTTCTCCAGTTTGTCTGAGGGTTGCAGAAATGTATTGCCCCCCCCCCCCCCAGCCCTGTGTCAGGTTTTTTTGACGACTTCTCCACATGGCTACCCTACTTTCACTCCTCTGAAGTACCTCCTTCAACCCAACACAATGGACACAAACCACCACTCACTCCAATAGGAACACTCTTGACCTCATATTCTCTAACCTCTACACTCCCCGCAATCTCTCTAACATCCCCTTTCCTCTCTTTGATCACAACCTTATCTTCCTGTCTCCTACCTCCCATGCAGCCAACCTGCAAACCTGATTGCCTTTATGACAAAATCACACCCTGTGCTGCCCAGACCTGGCCACTTCTGTTTACAGCAACAAAATGTCATCCTCCCTGGACACATTTACCCCCCCCCCCCTTCTACACACACAGAACAAGACCTTGCCTGCTACAACCCTTGCAAGCAGATGACACCAGAAGTCTCAAGAAATGCAGTTGTGCCCCTGAGCGAGTGTGGCGTAAAACTAAATCCCTACAAGGCTTCACTCTCTACAAATCTGCCCTTCTCAAATACAACTCCTGCCTCCCCTCCACTAAACAAACCTACTGCACCACTGTTATCAAAACCCTCTCATCCTAACCTTGTTAACTCTTTTATACCCTTAATTCTTTCCTTCATCCCCCACTGCCTCCACCCACCAATTTGCTAGAAGATTGCCAATTTCTTAAAAACAAAATCAACACAATTCGTGATGAGATATCCAGCATCCAGCTTCCTCCACCAACCAACACAACAAGTCCAAAATCACACTCAACACTTTACTTCTTGAACCCTGCTACCACTGAGGAAGTTGCCAAATTCCTTTCCACAGCCCACCTCACCACCAGTCCCGAAGTCCCTGTCCCCTCACAACTACTGTGATCACCTTCCTACTCTATTCTAAACACTCTAACCCACATCTTCAACCTCTCCCTCTCTGCTGGCACCTTTCCCTCTCTGCTGGCACCTTTCCCTCTCTGCTCAAACCCCATACATAAAAAACCCTCACTGGACTCCACAGATTTAAATAGTTTAAGCCCCATTTCCCTGCTTCTGTTTGCCTCCAAGCTTCATGAACGCCTTGTCCATACCTGTATGAGTTGCTACTTTACTGACAACAACCTTCTTGATCCCCAACAGTCCGGCTTCGGTCCACAACTTTCCACTGAAACTGCCCTACTAAAACTCACCAACGACCTACTAACTGCTAAAACCAATGGCCAGTACTCTATCCTTGGTCCCATCCTATTCTGTATGGATGTCACAATACTTTCTCAAACTAAGACTGAGCTTGTTATATTTCCCCCTCCCTGATACCCTCCCCATGAATTTACTATTGAGATCAATGGCACAACCATTGGTCCCTCCACACATGCTGAGTGTAATCCCAGACTCTGACCACTCCTTCTGCCCCCACATCCAATCACTGGCTAAATTTTGCCGCCTTAACCTCCGCAACATCTCCAGAATTTGCCCCTTCCTAACTAACGACACCACAAAACAACGTATTCACTCCCTGGTTATTTCTAGCCTTGACTACTACAACTCCCTTCTCACTGGCCTACCTTTACACAGGCTATACCCCCTTCAATCTATCATAATTGCTGTTGCCAGACTAATACACCTTACCAGCCGATCCGTGACTGCTGCCCCTCTCTGCCACCTCTCCACTGACTTCCCCTACCCCACCGTAAAAAAAATTCTAAATACTAACCACAACATACAAGGCCATCCACAACATCCCCCCCAGCTACATTACCAAACTCTTCTGCAGATATCTCCCAAATCATCCTCCTTTGTTACCTCCTCCCATGATTGCCTAGAGGACTTCTCCAGAGTCTCTCCCCTCCTCTGTAACTCCCTGTCCCAGTATGTCCGGTCAGCTCCTACCCTTTCTGCCTTTAGGCGATCCTTCAAAACTCACTTATTCAGGGAAGCCTACCCCACCTCCACCTAAGAACTGTACTTGAGTCCCCTCCATTGGATCATCCCCTGCAGCCATTACCTTTTGTACCACCTTCCCCTCCCTTTAGATTATAAGCTCCATGAGCAGGGCTCTACTTTTCCTTCTGTACTGAAGTATATTATGATTGTACTGTCCCCTTTTTACTGTAAAGTTATGTGTAAACTGTTGGTGCTATATAAATCATGTATTATAATAATAATAATAATAAAGGGATGGACATGGTCAGCAACAATAATAGGTAGGCTGTGACATTTAAACGATGCTCAATTCGTACTAAGGGGCTCAAAGTGTGTCAAAAAAATATCCCCCACACCATTACACCACCACCAGCCTGAAACATTGATACAAAGCAGGATGAATCCATGTTTTCATGTTGTTTACACCAAATTCTGCCGCTACCATCTGAATGTTGCAGCTGAAATCAAGACTTATCAGACCAGGCAACGTTTTTCCAATCTTCTATTGTCCAACTTTGGTAAGGCTGTGAGAATTGAAGCCTCATTTTCCTGTTCTTAGCTGACAGGAGTGGCACCCAGTTTAGCCTTCTGCTGCTTTAGCCCATCTGCTTTGAAGTTTGATATTTTGTTTGATGCGTTCAGAGACGGCATTCTGCATACCTTGGTTGTAATGAGTACAGGTATTACTTTAACTGACAATTGCCCGGTTACATAGTTACATAGTTACATAGTTAGTGAGGTTGAAAAAAGACATCAGTCCATCCAGTTCAACCCATGATGCGTGTGTGTGTTTGCTTTTAACCGTACATTGTATACCCCTGTATATTGTGGTCTCTAAGGTGTCCATCTAATAGTTTTTTGAAACTATCAATGCTCCCTGCTGATACTACTGCTTGTGGAAGAGAATTCCACATCCTTACTGCTCTTACAGTGAAGAACCCCTTACGCAATTTAAGGTTAAACCGCCTTTCCTCTAGTTTTAGTGAGTGGCCACGTGTCTTATTGTATCTCCTTTCTCTGAATAGTTTGTTCCTTATGCTCGGGTCACCAGTACAGTATTTGTACATTGATATCATATCCCCCCTCAATCGTCTTTTCTCCAGAGAGAAAAGGTTCAGTGCTTGTAGTCTTTCCTCATAGCTGATGTCCTCCATCCCCCTAATTATTTTTGTTGCCCTTCTCTGGACTTTCTCCAGTTCCAGCACATCATGAGACACTGTACTTAAATAAAATTTTTGTAATTTTTCCCCACAAATAGAGCTTTCTTTTGAGAATAAACAAAAAAAAGACTGACAATTTTGAAAAAAAATATATATATTTACTTTCTGCTATAAAACATACCCAATAAAAATGTAAAAAATCAAATGTCTTCATTAATTTAGGCTAATATGTATACTGCTACACAAAAAAATCTCAATAAGTTTATATTGATTGGTTTGCGCAAAAGTTATAGTGCCTACAAGCTATAATATTTTTTTTTTTTTTTACAAGTAATGGAGACAATCAACGACTTATAGCCGGGCTGTGATTTTACAGGGTGGATAAATTGGACATCTAAGTGACACTTTTTGTGGATTAGTAACACTAATACAGTGATCAGTGCTAAAAAAAATATGCACTGTCACTGTATTAATGAGACTGGCAGGGAAAGGGGCGATCAAAGGGTTAACTGTGTGCCTAGCATGTGCTTTCTCACTGTGCAGGAGGTAATTTCACTAGGGGAAGGCATTGATCCTTCCCTCTCCTTGAGGCTTTGCAGAAACACAGGATCAATACCTTCTCTTCTGGCAGAATCACAATCTGCCTTGTTTACATAGACAGATTGTCGTTCTGCCTGTGTCCCGTATAATTGGTGGGTGCTGGCTGACATGGAGTCTGCAGTAGCCGCTGCTGGGCTCCCACTGTGTGTGTGAATAGACACCCCAAACTCGTAAGTGTCGGATCACATACTAGGTACATGATCTGGCGCAAAGCGGCTGCCCTGCCACAGTAACTGTACAGTGGATGGTCCGCAAGTGGTATAAAGCAAGCCTGAATAGGAAAAACATGGGTTTGTTTTATTTATTTCTTTATTTATTTTCATTTTGATTGTTGTGTACATTTACATAATTAGAACATAGTTCTAATACATAGTTAAAGCATATGAAAAAAGTAAAATTTTGTTATTACATCTCTTGAAGACAGCCCAAGACAAATATGCGTTTTCCGTATACAGGACTTATTTATGCCAAAATTACTTAATTACCGTGAGCTGTCAAATGATATAATACATTACCAGCCATGGTGTTGAATGAAATCTTGAGGAAAAATGTCAGATTTAGAGTTCACTGCATTTTTTAGCTATTTTGTTGATTGATTTTGACCAAGCATGCATTTGTAAAGCAATATCTAGTTGTGATTTTTTTTTGCTGTTGGACTGTGTTACAACATACATCTCAGAAACATGGGGAGAAAAAGGCAAATGGAAACATGGAAAATATTGTACCATAAGCCAATATTGCTGCTTCTATATAATAACTGGTAAAAGACTCCAGCATTCGTTGACTGAGATCATAAATAAAACTCCCTTGTAACTTTTAAAATTAGAGTCTCCCAAACAGACTTTTAGACAGATTCATAGTAACAAAACAGATTACTTCTAGCAGTGCTTCAAATGTGTATTACCACAAAATGTGAGTGTTCTCTCTTTTAAATATTCAATGATCAATAAATGACCCCCCCCCCCCAAATAGACAAATATATAGCTTGGCCCCCATCTCTGACGTTGAAGCGCCTTCCCGTGAGATTTTAGGTGCCCTTCTCCAATTTTATTGGATCAATAGCTTTTAAAAGCCTTTTGTGTTGGTGGGGCCTGGACCTTTTCTTTTCCTGGAAGCATAGTGAATACTGCACATAATAGCATAGCATAGTGAACACTGCACATAAAAGCATAGCATAGTGAACACTGCACATAAAAGCATAGCATAGTGAACACTGCACATATTAGCATAGCATAGGATAGTAAACACTGCACATAATAGCATAGTATAGCATAGTGAACACTGCCTATAATAGCATAGTATAGCATAGTGAACACTGCACATAATAGCACAGTATAGCATAGCATAGTGAACACTGCACATAATAGCATAGTATAGCATAGCATAGAGAACACTGCACATAATAAAAAAGCCCGTGTGAAAGGACCCTTTGTTTTCTGTGTTTTTACTATTCTGACTTACTGGTTATGATGTACTTCACTTGTTCTTAACCACTTCTGGACCAGAAGGTTTTCCCCCACCAGGCCATTTTTTGCGATACGGCACTGCCTTACTTTAACTGACAATTGTGCGGTCATGCGACACTGTGCGCAAAAAAATTGATGTCCTTTTTTTTCCACAAATAGAGCTTTCTTTTGGTGGTATTTGATCACCTCTGCGATTTTTATTTTTTGAGCTCTAGACAAAAAAAAGAGCAACAGTTCTGAAAAAAAACAATATTTTTTACTTTCTGCTACTAAACATCCCTAATAAACAAAAATTTTAAAATCTATTTTTTCATCATTTAAGGCCAATATGTATTCTGCTACATATTTTTGGTAATAAAAATACCAAAAAGCGTATTTTGATTGGTTTGCGCAAAAGTTATTGCGTCTACTAATTACGGGAAAGATTTATGTCATTTTTTTTACTAGTAATGGCAGCGATCGGCGATTTTTAGCAGGATTGCGGCATTGCGGCAGGCAGATCGGACACCTAACTGCCATTTTTGACACTTTTGGGGGGACCAGTGACACTAATACAGTGATCAGTGCTAAAAATATGCACTGTTACTGCACTAATGGCACTGGCAGGGAAGGGGTTAACACCAGGGGCGATCAAAGACTTAAATGTCTCCCTAGGGGGTGTTTTCTAACTGTGGGGGGGGGGTTGTATTTACTGAATGAACACAGGGACCTGTTTTCCTAGATAAGAGGAACACAGAATCCCTTAGTTCATTACTGACAGAACAGCCGTCTGCCATGTTTACAACGGCAGACCGCCATTCTGTCTCCGCGGGGAGTGATTGAGGGTGCCCGGCGGCAATCGCGGCCGCTGGACCCACTGGTTGGCCCCCACTAGAGGTCCCATGAAATGACGTACAGTTACGTTGTTTCGCGAGACAGCGCTGACTTGCCGCAGTATTTGTACTGCTGGCGGTCGGCAAGTGGTTAATAAAATACTACACTATTGTTTTCATTGGCTTTGGTTTGAGCTTCATTCTGACGCAGATAATATTGATTCCGGGTATTACTGAGGATCTTAGGAGAGTGAGTGCACACACCAATGGAAGTGACCCTGATTTGGAATAACATTCCTGTATGTGCTATATGTACTATAGCCTTATGGTTGGTGAGTGTCCATTTCATTGGGTGTGTCTGGAGATTGGTCCAAACTACAGACAATTGGTGAAAAATTCTGTTCAGCATGTGGAAATTGCACACATGTAACATGGATTTTTTTTTTTATAGGACTTTTGCACTTTATTCACACAATGTATGCCAAATATCTGGTATGATTGGGCACAGGCACTTTATTTTTATGTATAAGTATATGCATTTATGACTGTTTTTGATTATTATGTAAATATTTTGGCACTGCAGACATTTTTATTTTCAGTTTGATAAGATTACTTTGTCAATCTATTTCCGCTAGTAGCCATTTGTTTGACAGCGCAGACTTGATTTCTAAAAATGGATTGTAGAGAAATGAATATTCATAGATCAAAACAGAGGCAATGAAATTGCAGCTCCTTCCCCCTTTTTTTTCAGGAAAGTAGATTTTAGAGTCTACATTGTGATCTTTGAGGATGAATTAGCAGTAACTAAAAGCCAGAGAGGTCAGTCAGGGCTTGTAAAACTTAACTGTTTGTTAAAAATATGTACAATTTTTTAAAATAAATTTTGTGTATAATTATATATATATATAAATTTTCTATTTATTTCTTTTTTTTTTTTTTTGGGATACAGTGTTAAATGCATTAGGTGTATGTAATGGCAGGTATCCCAAAAATAAAATTCTGTAATGATTCTGATTTTGCAAACTGAACTCACTTCAGTAATATGTAAACTTAAGGGCTGCAAGAACTTCCACTAAAGTAAGGAATGGACTGAGAAGGTGGCACTTTCTTGGCTAACTGCTTAAATAACAAATATATTTACCTTAAATAGTTGAAGCCTTGATGACTTCCCTACACAGATTCTGCAGCTGATTTATTTGAAGCCTGCAGATCAGGGATAAATAAAACCAGGAGACTGTTTGATGAAAATGTGGTATGTTTCCTAGTTTTTCCTTTTATAATGAACTAGTATAATAAAATCTTGATTAAAAAAATGAATATTGCTCTCATTTCCTTTTCATGTGTAAGGTGGGCTTTTTTTCTATACTTTGGGTTTCAGCCCTGAGAGTGTGATGTTTGATATTTCTTATTGTAGAGCAAAAAATCTCTCCTACATCTCCTGAACCCCAGTCTTGGCCTGGCTTAAAGACTACCCCCCACACTAATAATAGGTAACAACCAGAACCTAAAAGTTGACCCAACTCCAATATTAATCCTTAACCCTCACACGTCCCCTAATCCTAAAACTTAAATTCTTAATGCTTTACTTAACTTCATCTTAACCTAATCCTGGAAATTAACACTTTACACTAAAACTTAAAGGCATGCTTCATCATAGTTCCTACCAGAAAACTGCTTATGCAGGTAAGGGGCACCTGTAGATACAAACAAACTGTGCAGCTTTAACCAAATTTAAATAATGCCCTTGCTATAGGCGTGGACCTTCCAAAGCCTAACTGAAAACCTCCCAGAGTTTGCTTCATCCCATCCTTTCAAGTGCATTAGATCAGCGTTTTAGTGTGTAAAAAGGGCTAAAAATACTCACAGGGGAAACTCGATAAGAGTTCATCAATCTCCAAAATACGTTAAGCAGGGAGGTCTGCCTGGTGAGATCCTGTTTCCCAACACCCACCAGCAGTTTGCGGTGGAATGTCCAGAATGCAGTCAAGGTGACCACCCCCTTGGTGTTACTTCTGATAGCTTGCTGACGAAGTGCATCTCAGGTAGCCTGCCCACAATATTCCTGCTCATATTGACTTTCATTTGGATTTTTCCATGGATCAGAGAGACTGTTTGCCCAGAGTATCCTATACACAATGTTTTGCTGATCATCATCCCATCCTGCCTTGTTGTTAGGACATTGCTAAGAGACTCCTGGCTCTTACTGGTCACCTCCACCATCACTAGAGTGATCTCTCACACTAAGCTCAGAGCTACTGCATAAGGGGAGAGAAAGTGCATGTGAGGGGGTTTGAATCAGAGAAAGAGCTCACTTCTTTGTTGTTAGAGGTAAACAGTAAGAGTCTCGTAGCAATATCCTATCAATGGGTCAGGGCACAATGGTGCGATATCTGGGAGTTTTTCAGGCAGGCTTCAGGAGGTATGTAAATAGTCTACACCTATAGCAAGAGCATTATTGAACTTTGGTCAAAGCACAGTTTGTTTTTTTCTCTACAGGCGCCCCTTGCCTGCATAGGCAGTTGTTTTGGTAAAGGTGAACTATGTCTTTAACCCTTACATCTTAACTCCATCCTTACCTTTAACTGCTTGCCGACCGCCGCAAGTAGATTTACTGCGGCGGTCAGCCCCTGCCAGGCAGAGTGACGTTAATTAACGTCACTAGCCTGGGAGGGTCTGGGGAGCGAGCGCGCGCCCGCGGAGGCGCGCTCCCGCTCCCGCGCGGTCACGCACCCCCCCGCGCGTGTGACCAGCGGACCCGTTGTCCGCCGGCCACTCGGCGATCGTCGGGGGAAGAGGGAGAATGTCAGGCAGCTTGTGTAAACAAGCTGCCTGTCATTCTCATCGCTGTAAAGACACTGATTACACGGATCTAGTATGTAGATCCGTTGATCAGTGTCCTTACAGCTAGAGCCACAGCCAATCACAGTAAGAATCACGCCCCTAGGGACACACACAGCCCCTCCCTCCCAAATAAAGTTAACCCCTTCACTGCCAGTGTATTTTTACAGTAACAGTGCATATGTATAGCACTGATTACTGTAGAAATGTCACTGGTAACCCCAAAAGTGTCAAAAATGTCAGTCAAGGGTCCGATCTGTCCGCCGCAATGTCGCAGTACCGCAAAAAAAATCGCAGATCGCCGCCATTACGCGTTAAAAAAAACCCAACAAAAATGACAAAAATCTTTCCCTTTGTTAGTAAACGCGATAACTTTTGCGCAAACCAATCAAAATACGCTTTTTGCGATTTTTTTTTACCAAACATAGGTAGGATAAAACAAATTGGCCAAAAATGTTAAAAAATTTTGATTTTTACATTTTTTTTGGGGGGAATTTCATATAAAAAAATGTGAAAAATATTGCTATTTTTGCAAAATTGTCGCTCTTTTTTTGTTTATAGCGCGTGATCAAAAAATCGCACAGGTGATCAAATACCACCAAAAGAAAGCTCTGTTTGTGGGAAAAAAAGGACGTCAAATTCGTTTAGGTACAGCGTCGCACGACCGCGCAATTGTCCGTTAAAGTCACGCAGTGCCGAATCGCAAAATACCCCCTGGTCTTTTAGCAGGAAAATCCTCCGGGGCTTAAGTGGTTAAAGTTTACATAGTACAGGCTATTCATGTGTACTAAAACAGTTGTGTATTATCCCGCTCTCCCTAACCTTACGTGTTCCTTACTTCTAACTTGTGTCTGATGTCTGCAACCAAATAATTGTGTTCCCACAACTGCAAACTAAATAAAATCAAAAATGTTGGTTGCGGCTATTCGTGTGCAATCCAATTAATGTTTTTAAACCAAAACCTTACTTTCAAACCACAAAACTGCTATCAGTATTCAGTGACAGACTTTCTTGTACACAATAAAATAAAATAAAACAAATGTGACAGTCCCAAATGACTATAGTTCAATTAGCAGTGCTTTTCTTCTTTCAAATATTTTTCCCTTTAAATGTGCTTCTCATATCTCCCAGTTTTTCCCCCTTCACCCTTGTGAATCCCTGAGGAAGTCACGTGAACATGGCGATACGTGTAGGAAGAGTCAGTTGACAGAGGACTGTGTTTGTGGAACATATGAGAGTATACAAGAGCTGCTGCCCCATCGGAAGATTTTTTAAAGCGCACTCTCTCAAGTTTTAACCACTTAAGGACCAGGTCTATTTCTGACACTTGTTGTTTACAAGTTAAAATCAGTATTTCTGGATAAAAAATTACTTAGAACTCCCAAACATTATATATATATATATTTTTTTTTTTTTTTTTGGTTTAGCAAAGACTCTGGAGAATAAAATGGAGGTCATTGCAATATTTTTTGTCACACTGTATTTGTGCAGGTCTTTCAAACGTAATTGTTTTGGTAAAATAAATTTCACTGCATTTAAAAAGCTAAACGGTAAAGTTAGCCCTTCAAAATTGTACATGCTCGCGGAATGGTGACAAATATCGGTACTTAAAAATCTCCAAAGGTGACGTTTTACAAATTTCTACAGGTTACCAGTTTAGAGTTACAAAGGAGGTCTAGGGCTAGAATTATTGCTCTCACTCTAACGATCGTGGCGATACCTCACATGTGTGGTTTGAACACTGTTTACATACGTGGGTGCAACTTGCATATGCATTCGCTTCTGTGCGCAAGCTCGGAGGGACAGGGAGCTTTCAATTTTTTTTTCAGATTTTTTATTTTTACACTGTCCCTTTACTTTTTTTTTTCTCTTATAACTTTGTTTACTATTACAAGGAATGTAAACACCCCTTGTAATAGAAAGAGGCAGGACAGATCCTCTCTAATGTGAGATCTGGGGTTAAAAAGACCTCAGATCTCACATCTACACTAAAAAGCAAAAAAAACGTCCTTTTTTTTCATAGTGGAAAAAAAAATGGGCCCTTGAAGGCTGTTGGGAGGAAGCTCCGGTCCTCCAAGGCCATAGAGTTGGGTGGGGGCCATCTTGTCCTCACTTGACTTCCTGCCTAGGAGGGGAGAGGACCGGATCATTTTCCCCTCTACCGACGGCTCCAGTAAGCAGGGAAAATGAACAGGAAGCAGTGGGAGGGGGGTGCACCTATCCCGCTGCCCATAAAAGTGATCCAGCGGCAAACCCACCACTGGGACCAATTTTACGAGAAAGAGGACTGCCCACCCAGTAAGAAAAGTACTGGGGTTATGGCAGCTATCTGCTGTCATAACCCCGGTATTTAACATCAAAGTAGCAACGTATAACTGCGGATGTGGTTAATGTAAGTGGATATTATGCAGTAAATGTAAAACCTTTATATACTACACAATGGGAGTGTATCTTTTATACTGGGGGGGACATGGAGGAAAGGAAGTCCAGACAAAGCCAGCTCAGTGAGGAGAAAGGAGAGTGGAAGGAGATTGAACAGCTGAGGAGCTTGGAAAACCTCAGCAGGGGAAGGCGATTTTAAACCTTGAAACCGGTCTAAACTGAAGGCGAGCCCAGTGGTAGGAGGTGGTGGGAGTTACCGCACAATTGTATTCCTTCCTGGCCAACCCTGTCATTATTTGGGTTTCAGTTGCTTTATTCATGGAGATTCAGCATCACATGTGGGCATTATCTAGGGTGGTCTGCATGAAAATTAACTCCCACTCCTCTGATTGAAATGCACCAATCAAGCAATTTTGATATATGGATAAGCTCTGCTTGTTTCAGAGCTGAGGGCTCTTGAAAGGAGTCCATTTTTTCCAGGAAACTACCCTGCTGGCTCCTCCCACCAGTCATGACCTGCCATCATTACATAGAGAAGCCAATAGACCCAGTGATTGAATAAGGTATTTAATGAGAACAGCAGGTTTTTTTTTTTATTTAAAATGTAATCAACATATTGATGAGGGGAGAAGGAGAGATCAGAGAAGGCAAAATTAAGGACATTAAACAAAGGCTTTAAAGAGTAATAATGTTTACATGAAATCTACCCCAGGCAGCGAACAAACAAAAAATGGCAGTTTGGAACAAAATTACACCACTGGTTTGCTAGTAGTTTTGGCTACTCTAGTCCAGTGACCCTTGGGACTCATTCTCAATCATCTCCATTACTTTTTTTGGAGGTCCCATGTGATGGAAGGGGGCTGAGGGAACCTCCCCCCTAATATCTTCCCCCCTTTTTCCCAGTCTCCCCCCTTTTTTTTCTTCCCTTTTTTGGTTTCTAAACCACAGGAACTGTAGTTATCTGCTTGTTTACAAGTTTTACCTTATACCTTATGTTAAAAAACATAAAATACAAAGTACACAAGAGGTAAGGAAGGCCTTTGAAGGAGGAGAGCATACAGCCTTGAATTAGAGGTTAAATACCCAATTCAAACCTTAATCTCTTATTTTTGATCTTTATATTAACCTTACCATCTAATAGTTGTAAAGCACTGAAATCACATTTATGGCATTTTCTTCTGTATTTTCCATTTTCCAAGGCAGTTATGAAGACTTTTCTGGCATTGTTTCTTTCTACTTTTTTTTCCTTCTGTTAGCTTTCAAAGATGGGATGTTTCTTATTCTTTTATCCCTGAGTTTTTCTTATATGCTACACTACTAGTGTAAATAAATAAAACAGTTAATTAATGGAAGATTGGCCCTTTACAAAATACCATAGGAGTATGAATAAACACTATTTCTCTGTATTTATTTTCACATTTCTTTTCAAGCTCACAAGTTAAAAAATGTGGAAACACAGCTGGTAAAAAGGCTACCATTGCTAGAAAAATTAGTATTCCAACTGAATCCTTTAAATCCATGTTTACCATGCCTTTATCAAAACTCTCATCAAAACCACCCACTTCCTATGGCAAAAATAGGCATCTATGGGGTATAATTGCCACAATTATTTAATTCTATTTTTATAAATAAAGACTGTGTTGAATTTTCGTATCAAAGTACAAGTAACAAAAAAAAAACCAGTAGAGAATGTAAAGGTTTTCAGTCAGTATAACCAGGGATAAGAAAGAGGTTTGATGACATAGTTACATAGTTAGTCAGGTTGAAAAAAGACACAAGTCCATCTGGTTCAACCAAAAACAGTATTGAAAACCCAACCATACAATCCCATATACACAATCCTATACCCGCTGTTGATCCAGAGGAAGGCGAAAATAAACCCCAGCAAAGCATGATCCAATTTGCTACAGCAGGGGGAAAAATTCCTTCCTGATCCCCCTAGAGGCAATCGGATATTCCCTGGATCAACTTTACCTTAAAAAAATGTTAGTACCCATTTATATTATGTACACCTAGGAAAGAATCCAGGCCTTTTTAAAGCAATTTAGTGAGACATATTGCAGTCATAATTGTATACATAGTTTAACCATCAATGTGAAAAGAAAGAAAAAGGGGAAGGGGAACTTAGATGAGAGGGGAGGAAGAAAGAAATATTTATTATTAGGGAATTGGACACCTATGGGTGGTGAAGGGGAACGGAGATTCAACCTGACTAACTATGTAACTATGTCATCAAACCTCTTTCATGGTGCCGAAAAACTCAAGGTGAGCTGCCCCTCACCAGTGAGAATTAAGGCACCCCTGGGCTGCCACCCCAGGGGCACATACACTACGGGCTTTTTCTATCCCGGCCCAAAGGCCAGACCGAGTGTAGCCCTATCCTACCAGGAGGCATCAGAACTTTGGACAGCTTAGGGAGAACCTACCTTCAACTGGGGACAAGCCTTTTGCAAGGCCAGATTCAACCCAGGAGGAAAGGCTCCCCCACCGCCATCGCCGTTCCTTACCAATCACATCCAGGAGCAGTACTAACTGGCCACGGAACCAATCCAGTTTTCTCGCTCCCTTCAAAACTGGTAGGGGCGGACCCATTCAAATCAGGAGGCAATGGACCCATCCGGCTTTCTCTGATGTGGCTTACTTCCCAGTCCCCCGGTAGTTCCGGAGCGCCCTGGTTAATTTCGGCCCCCACCGATACTAACCATCAGGTTCCATACCAACTGATAAGAACAGATACTACACTTGATCTTAGCCAAAAGGCCGAGAGTTTCCTACTTACCCTATGTGAGGAAAGATTATACATAATTGCACAGGGAACTTTTTCAATTCCAAACTTTTTATTCAGGTCTGACTTTTCCATAAGGCACAGACCACCTTTCTTACCTGAAAAAAATGTCTTGATTACAGCTTGACACCTGTGAGTGGTTACCTCTATGTCCACCAGGGTCAGACATTTGGTAAGTATATCCCAATGTTTTGTGAGAATATTAGGGACTTCAGTCCATTGTAACCCAAACTGAGTGATGGATATCATCACTTAGTATGTGGGCTGCACTTTATCTCAAGTTCACTGTTTTTCAAATTTCAGTAATTTTAGTCAAGTGTAAAGCTTCCAATGTCTCTGTTAGAAGATTTGTGAGTTCCTGGTTACCCTATCTTGTTTATGTGCTAAAGCCCTGGCATCTCTCTCTCTCTTTAGCTCTCGCTCTCTCTCTTTCTTTCTTCTCTCTCTCTCTCTCTCTCTCTCTCTCTCTCTCTCTCTCTCTCTCTCTCTCTCTCTCTCTCTCTCTCCTAAGCACTTTAATTAGTTCACAAAAATATTTAACTTTCACAGTAATTTTATGTCTTCTGCATTATGGTTTAAATAGAAAAGAGAGTTCTTCTGAGTTCCAAACAAATCATTAAGAAAAATTTTAAGCAATACAATACAATATTTGAAGGTTTTTAAAGATGCAAAAGAATTGTAATTGACCACATTTACAGTTAAAACTCATGAGCTCTTTGTAGGCATATACAGTGGGTACGGAAAGTATTCAGACCCCCTTAAATTTTTCACTCTTTGTTATATTGCAGCCATTTGCTAAAATCATTTAGGTTCATTCTTCTTCCTCATGAATGTACACATAGCACCCCATACTGACAGAAAAACACAAAATTGTTGACATTGTTGCAGATTTATTAAAAAAGAAAAACTGAAATATCACATGGTCCTAAGTATTCAGACCCTTTGCTGCGACACTCATATATTTAACTCAGGTGCTTTCCATTTCTTCTGATCATCCTTGAGATGGTTCTACACCTTCATTTGAGTCCAGCTGTGTTTGATTATACTGATTGGACTTGATTAGGAAAGCCACACACCTGTCTATATAAGACCTTCCAGATCACAATGCATGTCAGAGCAAATGAGAATCATGAGGTCAAAGGAACTGCCTGAAGAGCTCAGAGACAGAATTGTGGCAAGGCACAGATCTGGCCAAGGTTACAAAAAGATTTCTGCTGCACTTAAGGTTCCTAAGAGCACAGTGGCCTCCATAATCCTCAAATGGAAGACGTTTGGGACGACCAGAACCCTTCCTAGAGCTGGCCGTCCGGCCAAACTGAGCTATCGGGGGAGAAGGGCCTTGGTGAGAGAGGTAAAGAAGAACCCAAAGATCACTGTGGCTGAGCTCCAGAGATGCAGTCAGGAGATGGGAGAAAGTTGTAGAAAGTCAACCATCACTGCAGCCCTCCACCAGTCGGGACTATATGGCAGAGTGGCCCGACGGAAGCCTCTCCTCAGTGTAAGACGCATGAAAGCCTGCATGGAGTTTGCTAAAAAACACCTGAAGGACTCCAAGATGGTGAGAAATAAGATTCTCTGGTCTGATGAGACCAAAATAGAACTTTTTGGCCTTAATTTTAAGCGGTATGTGTGGAGAAAACCAGGCACTGCTCATCACCTGTCCAATACAGTCCCAACAGTGAAGCATGGTGGTGGCAGCATCATGCTGTGGGGGTGTTTTTCAGCTGCAGGGACAGGACAACTGGTTGCAATCGAGGGAAAGATGAATGCGGCCAAGTACAGGGATATCCTGGACAAAAACCTTCTCCAGAGTGCTCTGGACCTCAGACTGGGCCAAAGGTTTACCTTCCAACAAGACAATGACCCTAAGCACACAGCTAAAATAACGAAGGAGTGGCTTCACAACAACTCCGTGACTGTTCTTGAATGGCCCAGCCAGAGCCCTGACTTAAACCCAATTGAGCATCTCTGGAGAGACCTAAAAATGGCTGTCCACCAACGTTTACCATCCAACCTGACAGAACTGGAGAGGATCTGCAAGAAGGAATGGCAGAGGATCCCCAAATCCAGGTGTGAAAGACTTGTTGCATCTTTCCCAAAAAGACTCCTGGCTGTATTAGATCAAAAGGGGGCTTCTACTAAATACTGAGCAAAGGGTCTGAATACTTAGGACCATGTGATATTTCAGTTTTTCTTTTTTAATAAATCTGCAACAATGTCAACAATTCTGTGTTTTTCTGTCAGTATGGGGTGCTATGTGTACATTCATGAGGAAGAAGAATGAACTTAAATGATTTTAGCAAATGGCTGCAATATAACAAAGAGTGAAAAATGTAAGGGGGTCTGAATACTTTCCGTACCCACTGTATCACAGCACATGGTTACACATTATATTGATCGATGCCATAATATGGTTTTTACTAAAGGAGTAGAAGCTGTTTCCTTAGCCAGCCAGCCCCCAGTCTGATGTACTCACCCTCCAGTTTGCCACCAACCAAGTAGACCCATCCCATGATATAAATAAAGAACAGGGGTTTAGTTGACACGCATTTGCAAATGCATGTGTAAGCTGCAGGGCCACTACACAGCACCCTGTGTTACCAGGGATGGAGGCGCCTTGCCTACAGGCTGGTGCCTCATTTAAAGTCCCACCGTGCGATTTTCATGCATTTTTGGTGGATGCAGTCTGATTTGACCTCAGTTTTTTTATATACAGGGATGGAGACCAATAGCATGACCTGCTTGTCTCATGTAAAGTCCCAAATATTTTATGAAATTAGGGATGGGGGCACTGTGCTTTACAGGCCAATGCCTCATATAAAGTCCCAATTTGTGTTTTATACTACATCCGCCAAGTGGATGGAGGTGTATGCTTCTCAGCTGGTCCTTCTCAGTTTGTACCATCGCTACAACATCGCTATTAGAGTTTTGATATTTTTTTTTTTAAGCCTGTGGTGTGCGAAACACACTCAAGCTACACCCGGTGCATAAAAACATGCACACAAGCAAACGTGAGAAACACAAAAAGTGCACAGGGCTTACACATGGCCCTCCTCCGAAAAGGAAAGGCCCTAACCCTGATCCCCCGGGGCGCAAGACTCCTGACAGGGACTGAGGTACTCACTTGGTCCCACCTGGCCGAAACCCGGCAGACTCGTTCTCTGGGAGGACTGCCGAAACAGCCCACCCCAATTACTAGGTGGCGCTCCCCTCCAAAGGGAGAGCCCATGAGAGAGAGCGACTTAAGCCAGAAGGCCATATCCACCCCCTCCCAAGACTTTTAGGGCAGGCCCGAGAGCCTACGCCCTACTAATCATGCTGTGAAAAGTATACCGCCACAAAACTAAGGACGAAATGTGAACACACAACACAAAAAAGAGTGGGGAAAGGGAAGTGGAGAAGTTAGGTAGTGTCAAGGTGCAGGACCTTGACAGGCCCCTCGGCCAGGAATAAAAAATTCCTCTGGTCCCGGCCAAAAGGCCCAACCCACGAGGCAGGTGTGAAAAAAGTTTGTATGTGGCGCAGTGACCAAGGTGCCAAAAAACTCAAGGTGAACTGCACCTCACCAGTGAGAATTACAGCACCCCTGGGATACCACCCCAGGAGCACGTACACAACAGGCTTTTTTTTTTTCGGTCCCGGCCATCAGCCAGACCAGCGTAGCCTATCCCTACCAGCAGGCATTGGAACTTGGACGGCTTAGGGAGAGCCTACCTTCAACTAGGGAAAAGCCTTTTGCAAGGCCAGATTCAACCCAGGAGGAAAGGCCCTCCCATCACCATCCTTGTTCCTCAGCCAATTACATCCAGGAGCAATACTAACCGTCCTCCAGGACAGACCGGCTTTCTTGCTCCCTTCAAACAGGTAAGAACAAATTATCCCATTCAAATCCCCCCAGCTTTCTCGGACATGACCTACTTTCCATACCCCAGTGACGTCCAGTCGCTCCGGATTTTGGTCATGCCGGCACTAACTAAGGTCCATACCAACTGATAAGAACAGATACTACACTTGATCTTAGCCAAAAGGCAGAGAGTTTTGATATATTAGACCAGTCATGGATGGGGGTGGTTTGAGGGAGGTTTTGGATGCCTCCCTCCCACTTGTCTCCCATCCATCCATTAGAAGCCATGTGCTTCCATTGTGGAGACACTCAAATTAGAAAGTGTTAGGACTGAAGGTAACACAGGGTGCCGTGTAGTGGCCCTGCAGCTTACAGATGCGTTTGCAAATGCGTGTCAACTAAACCCCTGTTCTTTATTTATATCATGAGACAGGTCTACTTGGTTGGTGGCAGACTGGAGAGTACATCAGACTGGGAGCTGGCTGCCTGGTTTCCATGCACCTCTTTTAATCCTTTCAACTTTCGAAATTTCATACATGTATTCCCTCAACTAAATTATGAATGGCAGGATGGGGTACTTTTACATCAGTTGGGAAAAAAAAAAAAAAAAAGAGGAAGTTCAGCCTACCTGCTTAGGGTGTCTGCTTTATTCCTAAAAAAAATAAATAACAAAAGCGCAGAGTGCATTTAAGAGTATCAGTAGGTGAGCCGGTGAAAATTGAAATCAATCTATGCAACTCACAAAGCACCAATTTGGTATTCTGACTGACCAGCTTAAATAGCAGGAATCCACAGTCAAGTTTAAGTAGAAGGGAGAGGAATAAGGAAGCGTGGTATATCGCCCTAATAAAAAATTCCGGAAACATAAAAGTTGTCCTGTCATCTACAATATAACTTTGATTTTTTACTGTTTTTTCCTCTATAGCTAAGCAGCAAGCTGAAGAGACAGCAGAGATAGATAGAATTGCCAAACATCTGTGGGTTGATTAGCTAAGGATAAATAAGCTGTTCTCTTTACAAGGCAGGTTACACTTTACAAGAGAATTTTCCATAGAGTTTTGTAAACGAGGCGAAGCTCTGCTGACTTCTTTCATCCAATCATGTCAAGCAAAAGTGCTGTTTTTATATTTTTCTTGTATATGATTGGGTATTCTTTGCAAAGTAAAATGTTACCACATTAACTAAGCTCTGTAGAAAATTCCCTTGCAAACTTAAACTTCCCTTGCAAAGTGAATAGCCTATTTGCCTTTAATAAACCAACCCCCTTTGAATGCAATGAGTATAGAGATGCTATTCAGGGGAGCGATTAAGCTGGCCATACACTAATCAAAATTCAAAACTGAAAGCCTGTTCAATAAGGACTGGCTTTTAATCACTGGGTGGCCATATCTGCTGTCTGTAAAATAAAAAAACTTTTGTCAATCAGTTTAGAGTGTGCATGATTAAACAGGTTATATATGTCTTTTTATAGAGATGACTTTTGGTAGATGTTAAGGGGGGAAACAACTGCCATTTATAAAGGGAATATATAGCTGAAGCTATATTCCCAAATTGACAAATATTAACAAATACATATCAATCATATTTAAAGGGTTTTCATTTGGCTGGCATACTTCCTCTGGTCAATGAGCTATTCCATATTCTTTGTTGGTTCAATTGCATCTCAGTGACGCTTCCTCGAGACCTTGATTTGGAATGGATGTCTCTATCTGGGTGGGTTTGTATCTCTCTGTACAATGCATTTACAAATTAGTATCATGTACTTTGCATGCATACATATATGTACATTTTATATCTCTATTAGTACCCTGCATGCATACTTCCCGATGAAGCAGGAAACGAGGAAACATGTAGAAGATGATTCCTTAGGGGACCTTGCTTATACTATACTGTGCATTATAAAGGATGTGAATTCAATATCGGCCTTTTCATAATTTTATGTGGATTTTATCATTTATTTGTAATAAATATTTGGTTTTTAACTATTTTGTTCTGGTTAACTGATATGGCACCTTCAAAATCCCTTTCCTATCCAATATTCGTTTTGTAACTGCCACTTATAGTGACACATTGCATTTTTGGTCGGGTCATGACCTTAAGTTGACTGTGCAAGTGGCATATGCAAATGTACCTCTACTACAAGTATATCTACCTCTACTACTTACTTCAAGGATGTCACAGGATGGGGTTTTGTATACCATTGGTGGTGGAGCACATACCTGAATATTTCTAAGAAGATATAGGCAGTGTGACCCTTGAAAAATCATATGGATAAAAGTAGATAAATGTAAAAATATTTTCAAACAACCTTGATCTTGGTAAAATTTGAAGTTGTATTTTCGTTCAAGGATTAAACACTTTTTTTTTTTTTTCCATTGAAAATTTTTTATTGATTTTTAGGAGATACAAACAAACATAGTCATAACCAAAGTCATTGCATAGTCTATCATGGTATACACAGTAGAGTGATATTGTGATATTAGCATACAAGAGAATAACATACAGCCGAATAACATCATCACCGAATAACATTGTAACATGGTCAAAGGCAGTGTATGTAAATACATTTAGATACTCAGAGATATGTGAAATCTCAATTGCTCTCTCGGTACCCTGTCCATATTCTCTTGCTCCCTGTCCAAATTTATGATATAAACAATATAGGTCTTGTACTAAGCATCGTTTGCAATTCTAAGATCGAGGAAGGCTATTGAATAGGGAGGGTAGATAGGGAAGGCCAATGTGATGAGGATGCGTACAGTAGTGTGGTGGATGGAAAGGGAGGCTAAGAGGGCTGAGGAAGGGGTGAGAGGAAGGGGGAAGTGGGTAAGAAGGAGCGGGAGGGGGGGAGGGGGTTGACTAGAGGGAGGAGGAAAAGGGATGAGGAATGGGAAGGGAGGGTAGAGGGGGGAAGAGTGGTAGGTGCCAAGGGGGCGAGAAGAAGTGAGGAGTCACCAGGTAAGGAGGAGGGAGTAGAGAAAGGGAAAAGAAGAAGGAGGAGGACAAGAGGGAGAGGAAGCATAGGAAGGGAGCGGGGAGGGAGGTGGGGGTGAGGGGTAGGAAGGGAGAGGGGGGGAGACGACAAGAAGCGATAGGGGGGGAAGATAGAAGATAGAAGGATACGAGTAGCGGAAGTGAGAGGGAGAGAGGGTGGAAATGGGGTAGTAGGGGGAGAGGAAGAGAGTTAGGCAAACATCATACAAGAAGAGGGGGGTGTACCAGGAGAGCTTGAGTACAACAACCTGGAGGCTTCCAGGCAAACATACCTAGGTCGTCTGCCATATGACATGACTACTTGATAGAGTTCTATATTTGAAGGTAGTGTATGCCTTGCAATGACAATAAACATCAAAAATAATAATAAAAATAACAAAAACAACAGTAGGTCAGCAGAGCACCAATGAGTTCTAGCAATCATATAAACATGTAATCAGTGTTTGTCCGATACCCAAGAGGTCCATCTGGACCAATTTTTGTCAAACCTGACACCTCGTCCCGACTTGTAGGCAAGCAGCTTTTCATAGGCAAAGTTAGTTTTTACCAACGCGATAGCTTCTGAGGCGTTAGGAGCCGCCGTTGATTTCCATTGTCTAGTTATGAGGGTGCGGGCCGCCAGCAGTATGTGAGTGACCACATTGCAGCAATCTAGAGGAAAGGCCTCAGTCCCTATGTTTAATATAGCCAACGCTGGAGAGGGGCGGGTCAGCACCCCAGTAATACTGGAGATTATGGAGAACAATTTGTTCCAGAAGCTCCTCAGGTGTCCACAGGACCAAAACACATGGGTGATATGGGCCACCTCACCGCATCCTCTCCAGCATAGAGGCGAGTAATCAGTCACAAATTTAGACAATCTATACGGTGTAAGATACCATCTCAAATTTATCTTTTGCGACAGTTCCCAATGGTTAGTGCATGACGAGGATTGTCGTATGGACCGAAAAGCTGCCTGCCACTGCTTGTCAGTGAACGTTGTATCCAGGTCCTTCTCCCATTTCAGAAAGGGGACTGTTTTACTATATTCCTCTTTGCGTTGAAGGGAGTTGTAGAAGAGGGATGTTCCTTTGACCGAGCGTAAGCCACCCATTAGGAACTTCCAACCCTGTGTCGGTATGTATATGTGAGGCGTAACTAAGGAACGAAGGAAGTGAGCTATGCGGAGGTACAAGTAGTGTTCGGTAGATGGAAGCGAATAAAGGATTAAACACTTTAAATAGTGGCAGTACCAAAACTTAGGACAGTATTTACATTCTTTTAACAAGCTCTAAAACAGCTTTGGAAACAAGTCTTCACTGACCCCTGTAGCTGCAGGTACTGTCTAATAATTCATTTCACATGGCTATGCCAAGTTTCTGCTGCCCACAAAGATAAAAGTAGGGAATGTGTGATTTCAGTGCCACTGTTGGGATTTTTGAAGATTCATTTCTCTAAATGCCTACAACAGAAAAAAAATGATTTTACTGCTTGTTTATAACGTTTAAATGTAAGTAATTTAGTAGGCATTTTCTGGGTACTTGTGTAATAAAAACCTATTTTGAAGAGACACTGTCCTTGGCCATGCAGAGCATAGTGTCCCTGCAAAGACCCCTCTATACTTACCTTGCCAGTATTTTCTGGCTCATCTATCTAGCAGCCTAGCTAGGTCTGAGTGCTGTCACATGACCAGGGAAGTGAAGTTGTCTCTCCCCTGAGTTGTCAACATTAGCCATTTCATTGTCCTTTGTGGCAATAGAGGGCTGGTAAGGTGTGTATAGGGAGGTCAGGGGGCCCTTTGCAGAGTCACTGTCTCTATGCCCTGCTTGGGCAAGGTGAAAGTGTATCTTTAAACTTAAAAAGATCATTAAAACAGCAAGAGGTATGCTAGACCGAGGGAAAATACTTCACATTGTTTTAGATTGTGTTTACTTTAAAGACTTCATCTGAAAGAAACATCTTCCATACTTTCAGGTGCTTACAAAACAAAATCTAGGCTTGTTTTGTAATGTACCTACATTTCCACTTGCAGACTTTTTAGGTTTATGTACTGTGCATGGTTTGGGATATTATGTAATATCTACAGTAACTTAGCTGTGGAATGGCATTTAATAGAGAACAGCTGCCAATGTCATGAGAAGGTATCCAAAAATTATTTGTAGAGAAAATCCCATAATGTACAAGGGTGACAAGGAGGAATTTTCTTTGGTTTAGAAAGAAATGCATGTATACTTTTATTAGGGACTAAACTAACTGGTTATGAGAATGTTGGACTTTCCAAAGAAAACACTGAATAGCTGCAGTAATAAATGTATGTGCCTCAAATACCATTTAAACTGCATGTTAAACTAATCATTCCCAAAGTAGGCTCATGAATGCATATCTTATAGTGAATGGAAAATTCAAAAGAAAAGCTGAAAAATTTAGGAATGACACATTATCATGATGATCAAATGATTGTGAACTTTACTGATTGGTTCCCAGTCATTAGTGGGAACCCAAAGCTGTTGGAAATATCCAGTCAGAAGCCCAAAGAGCTGTTCTTGTTGTTGTAAAGGAGAGCATTGTGTGGGGAAACAGTGATCTATAGAATACAGACTAGAAGAGGTTAAAGTCTAAATGTAGCTAAAATAAATAAACTGAAAAATCAGCACAATGGAAATAACTTATAGTCAGTAGGATGAGTCCCTTGTGGTGATTTTTCCTTTTCTTTTAATTTAAATTTTTCTCTGTCAATGCCCCCATCCCCAATTGGATGTGTTATTGATTTTAAAATTAAGCTGGGCTAAGCCAATCTGATTCACTTTAACTTGAAAAGAGTTTTTAACCCCTGCCTTCTGGCTGTATGCGTATATGTTGCCTCTCAGCAGTTGGGCTTTAATTCTGAGTGGCTGCATATATGCGGCCCTATGTAAACACATTACCGTGCTGACAGTGTGCTCCATGTGCGCTCCAAGTGCAGTAACCCGCGGATACCGGAAAGCTCCCAATCTATACTTGCGATCTGGATCTTTCTGATCATGTGACCACTGTGACAGCCAGTCACAGTGGTCACATGATCAGAATGCCCATCCATCCCCCCAGTATTTAGAACCTCTTAAAGGACCGGTAGGTGGCAGAAGGAAGGGGTTAAGGTGGTTTTGAATTGTGACACCTTATTTTTTTATCCAGATGTAAGAATTGACCAGTTAAAGTAACAGCCACAACAGATCGAAAATTGAAAGAAAAGTTTAATCTTAAAAAAAAAATTAAAGTGGTAGTAAACTCTGTTCTACCACTTGCACCTACAGGCAAGCCTATAGTAAGGCTTACCTGTAGGTACTGTGAATATCTCCTAAAATTGCACAGTTTAGTAGATATTTAGAGTGCATGCAGCCGGTGATGTTACCGGCACATGCGCTCTGATGGAAGGTCTGGCATGCAGGTTTTGCCTTGCAATAAAAATGATAATGTATTATCTGCAATACAATAGCCACAAATATTTATGTGTTGTAGCACCTGAATAGGCTAAAACTTCAAGACACAACACAAGATTTACCCTTTCATTAAAAAAATGTGGCTGATGACTTCCAGCTGAATAGGACATAAACTTTGAAAAACAAAGTATGATTTACAATGTGCCAAACATTAGAAACTTGGCAACTGAGGTCCAGCTGCGTAAACATTATCTGGCTCCTTTACAGTGCCAGGCCACCAGAATAGGTCACTAACTTCAGGGTGCAATGCAGGATTTACCCTTCAGCAATCATTAGAATATGTTCATCTAAGTCTCAGCTATGGAAATATTGTGTTGGCAACTTCAGATTGCCAAAGAATCAAAAGAGGCATGAGAACAGGTGGCAGGAGCTGGTGATGATGGCAGGTATATATATATATATATATATATATATATATATATATATATATATATATTTTTTTTTTTTTTTTTAAGTGGGGCATTGAAGATGATAATTAAAAGTTTTATTTTTATAAAAATTAATGGGTTTATATGGTATTAGATGAATTTCGTGGCAACATCCTAATATATTTAAAATGTATGAAACCCCCAACCATAAACAACAATAAATAGGATTACCTTTATTAATGCATTGTGCAAATACGATTAAATCTAATCTTAATAGGCCCAGGCCGGACATTAGAGGGGTGGGAAGAGGTATATGAAGAAATACATGTAAACACTGCCACAGTAACACATATCTTCAGAACCTTCAAGCTACCCTCAACTACTTTATATGGGGGCGGAAAATGGCTAAAATTTTCGCAACTGCACTTTTTTATAGACCTAAATCAGCTACAGGTATGGGTGCCCCCAATCTAAAGCTTTATTATCACACTGTGGACAAGAGACAAACTACGGGTCTCTATGGAGCAATATATAATTGGATAATAATTCAGAGGACTCCTGAGTGCGCTTCTTCTGGTCTCACACCTCTATGCTTTTATACAATTAAAGCGACCTCTGAGTCATGGCTTTATTCTCGATCTATACAATGTACCCCATATTCATTTAAATAGGCGGGGTCAGGATCTGGGGGTCCCCTTGTCAAAGGGGGCTTCCAGATTCAGATAATCCCCCTGCCTGCAGACCCTCACAACCACAGCCCAGTGTTGTCAGGAAGGGGCCCTTGTCCCCTTTAACATGGGCAAAAGGTGCTTTGGGGTGGGGGGCACCCCAAAACTCTTGTGTCACATTAACTCTTGTGTCACATTTCCTTTATAATGTTCTGTATGTCTATACTTCTGGAATTCCAATAAACACTATTGAAATGCAAAAACGCTGCCACAGCATTCTACCTGGGCTGATGACGGTTTCTCTATAACTGTGAAAAGCAACTCCAGATGTATGCCTATTCCTTATGTTAAGTTAGGACTGCAGGTAATACAGGGTGCCGTTAAGTGGCCTTGCAGCTTACGCAAATGTGTGCTAACTAAACCCCTGTTTTAACGCATACTGTTAGACAGGTTAATTTGGTTGATATGCAGACTGGTTGGAGAGCTGAGCTGGGAATTTCTCTGGTTTTGTCTTGCTATTCCTTACATTGTCAGATTTATTTTATTATTATTATTATTATTATACAGGATTTATATAGCGCCAACAGTTTGCGCAGCGCTTAACAAAATGAGGGCAGACATTACAGTTACACTACAATTTGGAACAAAAGGAATCAGAGGGCCCTGCTCATTAGAGCTTACAATCTAAAAGGGAGGGTCAATTGATACAAAAGGCAATAGCTGTGGGGGATGCGCTGATGGAGCAAGAGAAACAGCGTTATTAGTTAGTAGCCGGGTAGGCTTCTTTAAAGAGAAGGGTTTTCAGGGATCGTCTAAAGATGGATAGATTAGGGGACAGTCGGACAGATTGGGGTAGAGAGTTCCAAAGAATGGGAGAAGCTCTGGAGAAATCCTGGAGGCGAGCATGGGAAGAGGTGACAAGGGAGCTAGAGAGCAGGAGGTCTTGGGAGGACCGAAGAGAGCGGCTAGGTTGATATTTTGAGATCAGGTTAGTGATGTAGCTGGGGGCAGAGTTGTGGATGGCTTTGTAAACTGTTGTTAGCACTTTGAATTTTATTCGTTGGGTGAGTGGAAGCCAATGAAGGGATTGGCAGAGAGGGTTGGAGGACACTGAACGGTTGGTAAGGTGGATAAGTCTTGCAGCTGCATTCATTATGGATTGAAGGGGGGATAATCTATGTAAGGGTAATCCAATGAGGGGGGAGTTGCAATAGTCGAGGCGAGAGATAACCAGGGCGTGAATTAAGAGCTTGGTGGTGTCATTGGTTAAAAAGGGCCGTATTCTAGCGATGTTGCGGAGGTTAAGGCGCATGATTTGGACAGGGATTGGATGTGAGCCTGAAAGGACAGTGCAGAGTCCAGGGTTACCCCTAGCACCCTGGCATGTGTGGAAGGACTAATAGTTATTCCATTGATCTTGACAGAGAATTCTGGGGAAGGGGCACGTAGAGGAGGCAATATTATGAGCTCGGTTTTAGATAGATTCAGTTTGAGGAAGTGGTGAGACATCCAGGCTGATATGTCTGTTAGTAGATCAGTGATGCGGGAGGAGACTGATGGGGTGAGCTGAGGGGTAGAGAGGTAGATTTGGGTGTCATTAGCATAGAAATGGTAGTGGAAGCCATGGGAGGCTATTAGCTGACCCAGGGAGGAGGTATAGATTGAGAATAGTAGTGGTCCAAGGACAGAACCTTGGGGGACCCCAACAGTAAGAGGAGTTGCAGAGGAGTAAGTGGAATTGTAAGTGACACTGAAGGTGCGGTGAGATAGGTAAGATTCGAACCAGTGGAGAGCGCAGTCACGGAGACCGAGCAAACTGAGTTTTTTGAGAAGGAGGGGGTGGTCAACAGTATCAAAGGCAGCCGAGAGGTCCAAGAGTAAGAGTATCGAGTAGTGACCATTGGTTTTTGCTGTTAGTAAGTCATTTGTAAGTTTTAGGAGAGAAGTTTCTGTGGAGTGTTGCCGGCGAAATCCAGACTGAAGGGGATCAAGGAGGTTATTCTCAATGAGGTGCTTGCTCAGGCGGTTGTAGACTAAACGTTCAAGAAGCTTGGAAGCAAAAGGGAGTAAGGAGATGGGTCTTAAGTTATTAAGATTGGAGGGGTCTAGCGAGGCTTTCTTTCTTTTATAAGTTGTCAACCCCCCCCCCTCTTTTTTTATATGGATTTCCCCAATGTGAAACTGTCTTTAGCATTAGTTTTAGCACCTTTTTGCTATTTATATATATATATATATATATATATATATATATATATATATATATATATATATATACTATGAGCTGCTATGGATTTTTCTGTTTTAGATTTGAACAAACAAGCTACATTAAAATAAGTAAATAGTGCTAGATTAGGATGAGATTTAATGGCACTTGCACAATGGATGGCATGGATGGCAATCCTATTATGGTGTTTTATCACTCTATTTAGTTACTTCACTTATACAGTAAGGGGTATCTCTGGTAGAGAAACATTTGAAGGGACCTTCCAGCGCTAGTAAACATTCTATCTTCATAATGTTAGGTTGTTTTTATATACAATATCTCACAAAAGTGAGTACACCCCTCACATTTTTGTAAATATTTTATTATATCTTTTCATGTGACAACACTGAAGAAATGACACTTCGCTACAATGTAAAGTAGTGAGTGTACAGCTTGTATAACAGTATACATTTTCTGTCCCCTCAAAATAACGCACAACCAATAATGTCTAAACAGCTGACAACAAAAGTGAGTACACCCCTAAGTGTAAATGTCCAAATTGGGCCCAAAGTGTCAATATTTTGTGTGGCCATCATTATTTTCCAGCACTGCCTTAACCCTTTTGGGCATGGATTTCACCAGAGCTTCACACGTTGCCACTGGAGTCCTCTACCACTCCTCTATGACAACATCACAGAGCTGGTGGATGTTAGAGACCTTGCACTCTTCCACCTTCCATTTCAGGATGCTCCACAGATGAGAGCGATAACACCAAATTTAACACACCTGCTCCCCATTCACACCTGAGACCTTGTAACACTAACGAGTCACATGATACCGGGGAGGGAAAATTGCTAATTGGGCCCAATTCGGACATTTTCTCCTAGGGGGTACTCACTTTTGTTTCCAGCGGTTTAGACAATATTTACAAAATCTTCAGGGGTGTAATCACTTTTGAGAGATACTGTAGATGTCTTTTATACTGTAGATCTACAATGCACTATATGATCCCCTAAAGGTGTCCATCCTCTCTTTGCCTCTGGCCAGACCCCTCCTCTGTGGTATTATTATGAAAGTGTGGACTGATTGCCACCAGGGATGCCATCTTATTTTAATCCTTGTATATATCCACAGATGTATCTATATCTGTGATGTTTATGTTAAAGTTTCAGCTGTCCTTACCCACCAAGAGGAAATATTTGGCAAATTTTTAGTACACTGTATTTTTAGTACACCTCCCACCATTTCCTGTAAGAAGCACATCCTGACCTCAGAAATGCATTCAATATGAAGTTCCCATATTTACCTACACAAAACAATAAAAATGCAGATTGCATTCAATTATGTATAAAGAT
Source organism: Pelophylax lessonae (assembly GCF_965119305.1). Classification (NCBI taxonomy): domain Eukaryota; kingdom Metazoa; phylum Chordata; class Amphibia; order Anura; family Ranidae; genus Pelophylax; species Pelophylax lessonae. The sequence continues at coordinate 182,744,999 of NC_138773.1, read as the reverse complement.
TATGTATTTGGGTATTTGGGAGAAATACTTTGAAATCAGTGTATATATATTTGATAATCAGCATCTATGCTTGTATTAAACTGAATGTCTACGTGAATTATTCTTTAGAAAATGTGATAAAATATCTTTAGCTTTACAGAATAAGTGCAGTTGAATGTGACTAACTACTACTAGATATAACTACAGTTGTTGTTGACACACACAAAAGGTCATTCTGGAAAGGACTGTTGGGTCTTTGATCTGTAAACAGGGGTGTACACAAGAATATGTAGCCAACCACACTGCAATGCTCTGTAATTTAACACAATTTAGCGCTGCATAGCAGCTAACTTTCCTTACACATACTGTCAGCTCTCCCTAAACTACTCCAACACTCGCTGACAAATGGCTGCTGGGAACCTACCTTTTTATAGTGGGGATGGGTGCACATGCCTCACCCCTGTCATTGGACATTCTAAGGCAGATGACGTAAGCTTGTAGGTCAGTCAGTGCATTACGGGTTCAAAAAATTTGGCATGGTGAAACTCGTCATAAATGTACCTAATGCCCTGGATCTCAAATGTGCAAAGTTCGCCTTGAACTCATGGTAGCACTGTACCCAAACCTCATCCCTAAAAGAGATCCCATCAACAAACCATTAATTTAAACAACAATCATTCCATATAGGGTTTAATGTATTTCAAATATATATTTTCCTGCAAAAGCCTTTCTTTTGTTGATATCAAAAAGCATTGAGGCTTGCAGCTGGTGGCCCCATTTTGGATGCAATATGATGAAAGTTCCCTTTGCTTCTCACCAACTAAGGTTAGGGGTGGGGCAGAGGAGCTGAGCCAGCACAGACTGTAATAGGATTTGTCCAGATGAGGAGAGGGCTATGGTGTGCAAAAAGGGAGAGGGCTTGTTAGTCAATTGACGCTTACTGGAGTATGAATTCCCCATCAGGGTCAGAGGCACATTGCATGTCAATAAAAAGTAATTTATGGAAAGGAAAAAATAATAAAGTAAGCATTTAAAATATTTGATTTTTTTAAGGCAAATACTGCTTTAAGAACTCAATATATTAATTTTCTGATAATACTCTGGACTTTTCCTTTAAATGTTTTTTGCTCTGATGATGTACTCGGGAAAAAAAATGACAAGTTCAAGCATGAGCATGAGCTCTCTTTTCTATGAACCAGCTTAAAATATATGTTTATTGACCTTTTCAAATAAAATGTCCTATTAGATTCTAAAGTAATTTAAGAAGAACATTCACAAAAATTACAGGTTTTTTGACAAGAGGTATGTAATGCCCATTAAAAGCTTTGCTGAATGCAACGAACTGTGAAACCAATATGATTTTAGTATGCTACTACCTCTATAACATAAGCTAAGAGGGTGGTCGTAATGTGAGACTTCTGTGGGGGCCCCTCACCATGTTTCCTAGTACATTAAATTATTAAGTCCCAGGAAGTAAAGCTTCAGTCAAGAAAGCACAATATTTATAATATGGTGAGAATTGTTAAGAACAAAGTAAATCATCTAGAAAAATGTTTTCCGACAACCATCCTTAGGATGACAGACAGAACATGTGTTGCATAATCAGCCATGCAAAATGTAATGCATATTTTGGGTATGGATGATAATAAAACCCATAAAACACACGTACTGGTCATAACTCATGTTAGTAACATGTGTGAGATACATGATAAAGATGTTTTCACTCATTAAATTTCTCTCAGTGGCTATGTTATTTATCCATTTTGCTTCAGCCTATGTAGAACGCTCAGCAAAGGAATGTCACTTTGAGGCACCCAGGGTGAGATAAGTACACATGTAAGGCTTGGTAAGAAGAAAAGGTATGTCTATTGCACTAATGCCTGGGCTATCCTTCCATTTTTTTTTTTTTTTAACCATTCTCCATGTTTATTTTTTACGATCATGGAGTCGAATGGCTGTTAAACAAGAAAGGGCATTTACAGCTCGAGTGACCTTCAAATGTCAGTTCAGAATGGTATTACCATTGCTCATCTCTCAAGAATAGCCAGTGCTGTAGTAAGGCAAGATCACTGCATTAAAAAACTATCATTACTAAAGAATTATGTAATCTGACCAAAAAAATATCAAAAACTAACAGTAACATGGTTAGGAGACCAAACATATAAAAACATCTCTGACCCCTTTATCATAATCAAGATTGCACAAGAGAAAGTATTGTTGGCTCAGATGCAACATCCCAGGAATTATATCCGTTTACACCGTTTTTAAAAACTCCAGGCTTTCACACCTCCAGGGCTTCAAAAAGCTATCTCTGGGCAGGTGCCACCACTGAAGTCTTAGGGATATTGAAGTGACTCAGTATAGAGAAAGGGAAAATTATCTGAAGGAGATGGAGAAACTGAGATTTCATACATTGGATACAACTGAACAGATCTGTCTTATCAGGTTATGGCCCATAAATTAATACAATAAAGATTATTTTGGTTTTAGAGTACAGTATTTAGATACAAGGGACACCATTGGATCCCTGATATGTTTGAAAGTGTGGAGGATTGTTTATGTGGGCAAGTGCGTTTTGCACATTGTAAGACTAAAGTGGAGGATTGTTTGTGTGTGCAGCATTGTTTTCTATACCTTGAGACCAGAGTGGAGAATTGATAATGTTGGCAGCTATGTTTTTTTAAGCTGTGGGATAACAGTGAAGGATTATTCATGTTGGCAGCTATGTTTTGTGCACTGTGAGACAGGAGTAAGAGACATGGCAGACTGGGGGCCTAACATTACAGCAGCAGACATGCCTTCTTCCTCCCCCTTCAAAGGAAGTACTTATTCACTGCAGCAGTCACTAGCTGTCATATATTCTGCTTTAGCTCTACTTCGTCTTTTAAAATAGTAACTGAAAAATAGTCAGTAAACAAAAAAAAAAAAAAAAAAAAAATATATATATATATATATATATATATATATATATATATATATATATATATATATACAGTAAATAATCAAAAGTATTATTTTAGTGAAAGAATCCAGATGTATTACACACATTGGATGCACACTATGAAAGCAGCTTTAGTTTTTATCAAGGTAGAGAGTATTATATTACAGAAAAATACATAAGTATTAGATAGCAGACTCAAATTAGACAATATTAGCAGCTTTATTAGGTCTTGGTTTGAGAGATAGGGACAAGAGAAATTGTAAGTAATGACAAGCAAAACCTTGGTTTGATTCAGGTCACACTGAAAATATTGCAGGCAAACACACCAAATATTGTAGTGAGTGCATTTCCAGTATTCATTCATTAAACCTCAATTTAAACCCTTTGACATCGACCTAACACAAATATGCGGCCCCAATGGACTGGGCTTTTTGTAGTGGGGCCCTTATATTTGTATATCTCCTTTTGTGCTGGGAGCGCACCTCAGTGCCCTCCCAGCACAGAGACTATGATCTCACGGAGATCCCTGGGCCCTGTACTAATGATCGGAACCCAGAACTCCTGATTTCGGGTCGCCTTATCGCCGTGGTAGCCTCTGATTGGCTAGCACAGGGATCAGTCACTGTGAAGCCTGCCCATGTGTTTCTCTCTCTGTGAATGGAGAGGAACGATACACTGTATCTTTGTCTCTCCTTGCAGAGAGAAAAAAAAAGTGTGTAAAGAAAATAAATAAATAAACATTAAAAAAAAAAAAAACCTAGATCAAGGTTTGATCTTGGTCAGTGCCAGGGTTAGAGTTTGGGATAAGTAAGGGTCAAAAGTCAAGGTCAGGGTCAACAATATTTTTGGCAGGATTTTTTTTAACTTAGTAACAGTGTCTAGTGTCAGTGTGTTTTAGGTAGGACAAAAAAAAAAGCAAAATATGCACTTGTTTCTGTGCTATACTACAAGTACAAACAAAAAATAACATACACATATGTGGTATTGCTGCAATTGAAAGGAGCATGAGAATTTATTTTGGGTTGTTCTTTGGTAGTAGGTTATGATGGTAGCAAGAAATATAAAGCTACATTTAAAAAAAAAAACATATTTTTTGTACTATTTTGGGCCAGTTTTCCTTTGATAATAAAAAAGAAGTCAGTAGATATCCATACCCATTTATCACCAAATCAAAGTCCATTTTGTACTGAAAAAAGCAAGGTATAATTTACCTGGATGTACAAAGTAGTTGTGATGATATGTACGGTTTTACTAAGAAAACAAAGTTGCAAAATTGTGCTTGGGCATTAGAAATTTGTTTTACTCTTAGGCGTGAAGGGGTTAAAAAGGACCCCAACAGCCATTTTTAAAATCTAGAAAGCAACATTACAGTATGGTTTATTCCTAGTAAAAAAAAAAAAAAGCCCACAGAAGATTGCATGCCTGTCTTCCCAGTATTTATTTGCACTTAGACCCCAATCAAAACAGGGCCCCCAAAGGCAATTGTAAATCTAAAAATAATAGTACAGTGTAATTTATACCCAGAAAAACACCCCAAATATTTACCCCAAGTATGTACATAGTCTTTAAACACTTTTACTAGTGGAGTGAAGGTCAATACAGTCAATAACTAAGCCCATTACTAAGCCATTTAGTGTTAACTGTTAACAGGGCTCGCAGCAGTCAGCTTTTCATTAAAAAAATAAAAATAAAATAAAAATCAACATTTCAGTATACATGCTTAACAATAAACAATATCTTAAAAAAAAATTTGTATCTGTCAGGAAAATTAATCTGGGATGCCTTTTATCTTCTATAGGAGAGTACAAACACACACATGAATGTTTTCTGCAATCACCACCAGCATGTAATAATAGAATTACATCCCATTCCTACCACTATCCAGTGAAGCATATTATGACAGTACAAATAAGTGCAGTTATAATCCAGAGGCAAACATGCTGTCAGATGGTCCAGCTGCAAAAAAAAAAAAAAAACAAAAAAAAAAAACAAGGACAGGAACAGGAAAAGCAAACAAATGATGAAGCCCCATCCTCATAAAAATGACACTGCAGTACATTGACTTTAAGAACACTGGCCTACTATAGAGTGATAACTTGAAAGTCCAACCATGACTCACACCTAGTTATGTGATCACCACCTAGTGGCAAAAAAGCATAACACTTTTGACACAGAGTCCTTTTATGCAGCAGTACATACTGTTAATAACTTTACCATGGACATCAGTCCTAAAAAAAGAACATACCCTTATCAACTACAAACTAAGCACATGCAGGAGCAAAATTAAACTTTTCCTGTAAATCACCCACCAAGATTCACTGCCTTCTTTTTTCAGTAAAATACTGTTGCTACTGGCAAACAAAATAGAAGGCAGTAGAGCACAAAAACAAAAAACAGCAATGCCTTCAGAAAGAGGTATGTACTCCAACAGGACATATTCTCCTTCTTTGCAAAAGCAGAACCTACTGCGCTATCTGTGACAGTAACAACCATTATTTTCTCACCCGTATTTTGGGAAGTCTTCTCAGGAGCAGGTCTACTCTCTGGTTGAAACTCTGGTACACAACGTTGCAGGCCCCAACCATATGAAGCCAAAATGTAGTCCAGCTTGCAGAAGGTGGATGAGGGCCATGCACTCTTTAGAGGAGGCTGCCTCCAGACAGTATCTCTTTGCAGAGCATTAGCTCCTGGGCTCCCCAAGTTTTGCAAGATGTTGAAGGAGATTTCTGAGAGCAGTTGCTGTACCTATCAAGAAAAATCACCGCAATTGCATAATTGGCATTTATTGTTCTAATTTCTCACACAGCATCTTTTCTTGGCCAAATTGTTCATCCCACTTCTCATATAGATAGTGTTTGTTCGGTAGACTGTCATAAGAATCTGCTTTTACTTAGATCTCTTTGTTTATACAATACATACATAAGTAGTTGAAATATACTTTTATGTCCTTGTCTTTTTTGCTGTACCAAACACACATTTCTTATACAAAAGTAAATTTTGAACCTGGGCAAAAACGCGCTTAGATTCAAGACATGAATAAATCACTAAATATTCCTATCTGCAAAAACTTTTCTAAGGCGTATCAGTGTGATTCTGTATTAAGGTTCATGTTGTTGAAATACCAATTTAAAAAACAGTTATCATATTGTAAATCATCTGAGCATCACCCTTATTTGTGAATAGAAAGATGAACCTTTGGGGAGAAATATAGCCCTACAATTGTCAGTCCATCTGTCTGAAAAACCCAACACTGCTTGTGTATCTCCAGGTCATATAAATTAAAGCATAGTTTAAATTGTACTATAATATTACAGACATACATTTTCCAATGCCACTTGTAGAAGCATAACATTTTTTTCTCTAACATAGCCTTTGAACCATAATTATTTGTGTAGTCTGAACAGATGCTTTGACAGCCCTTTAGCTACATAAAATTTATAGTCAATGCTTCTTCCTTTCACCTGCAGAGCTCACATCCTCTCCCTCTGTCCTCAGTCTGTCAATAACGTCCTACTCCAAGTTTAGAGAAATTTCTTGGATATTAAGTTGTCCAGCTCCAGCTGCTTATATTTTAATCTATGAAGACACCCATCTGCAAAAGGAGCTTTCCAAATGTATCAAATCTCACAGCGCTCTGTCTTCCAAATTAACTGACAATCTTCTTCTCTGATTTTAAAGCTGAATTCCAAGTTGACATTAAAAAAAAAAATCTAATATTGTACGTATTCAATATAAATGATTAAATGTGTTTTTATACAACGTTAGCATACTGTATATGCCTGACTCTGTCTTAATATCTGTCTCCTGTGGGCTTTTGACACCTGTTAAGTTTTTATTGCCTTCTTTAACAAAAAAAAACAGCTCTTTAGGTGAACAATAGAAGACATAAGCAGAAAAAGAGCACCAAAGGTAAAACAGTTTTAGTATACTTCTTAATTCACAGAAATAACAAGACAAAAAATAACACAAAATAAAAGTGTTTCAGGAGCTACTATGCTCCCCCTTTATCAAGGCTCAAATTGTTGGTTGACTCAAGCTTCTTGTCATATGGACTTGTCTATATTACCATCGTACACATTCCTGGATTACAGACTCATCAGTAGTGGGTGCTATAGCGATTACCAGCTGGACACTGAATATATCACATGCCTGACGAAGGGGTCATGCGCGGCTCTGAAACGTTGCACTGATTATTTTTGTGATGTGATCTTTATGCAATAGAAGTTTTCAACTGCAAGTGAAGATCCATGGTGTGCTGGCTAATAGGTGTACTGTTCTTGTCATATGGTTCTTTTTAAAAATTATTAAATCAACAACAGGGTTGCTTTAAGGGGACTGAATAGAAAGGCATAAATTTATAAACAGAACATGTCTGCCCATTGATTGTACCTGTGGAAAGAGCACAACCAGGGTCAGGCTTCATAAAGCCAATCCCAGGAGTGCTGCTTGGAGATGGGAACACCTGAAATGACTGCAAGAAACTAAAGCTGGTAGTTTTGACTGTCAGTAGGGGGGGGGGGTGATACAGCCAATGAGGGATATCTGTTAGTAGGTGTGGGGAAGTAAGAAAGCTGGAGAAGGACAACTTGGCAGTGAAAATGAGGTGGCAGGGGAGTGATGAAGCAGCCAGGAAGGGATGTCTGTCAGCGGGAGGGGTGGAGGCTGCTGGGGGAGGGATGTGTTTCAGTGGTGTTGGGGAAATAAGGATGTATGAGATGAGGCAGTCGAGGAAGGATGTAAGTCATTGGGGAGTAAGGCAGCCATAATGGTAATGTGGTGGCCTGGGAGAGATGTCTGTCACAGGGGGTAAGGTAGGGCAGGTAGGAAATTAAGTGTTGTTAGTGGGGTAGTAAAGCTGCCAGGATGTCTATCAGTGATCTTTTGGGGGTGGAAAATCACTGGATGTCACTGGAATAGAGGGCAACTGGAGAAGCGAAGTGTAGATAGAGGTGAATGTTAGTGCAAGGGATGGGGTGGAATGTGGTGGCTAAGTAGCAAGATCTATCAGCAGAGGCTGTTCCTTACACAGGAGTCAATCCACCTCTTCATGAAGCAGCCTTCACTTGTAATTCACTGGGCAAATCATGAACTGCACACATATTATGTGCCTTCGGAGAAGAGAGAGGAGAATGACACATCCACCAACTCAACTGTATATCCTTCCACTTGCATTACATTGGTCACTGCCCCCCCCCCCCATTTATCACCTATAGGAACCTCAGTAGGCAACACCTTTCAGCTCACTATTGCGCAACCACCCACAGGATCTATTGATTGAGAATTCCCAGAATTAAAACCAGGGTAAGCGGTGCTTGTATGTGGCACAGCTTTGAATTTCATGAAGGACTGCAGCATTCAGCATGCAGCCAACTGTGCTCTGAACCTGAATTGGGGTCTGAGGCTAAACAGGCTATGTGTTGTCCTCTAGGGGGCTGCATGAGGTCTGTGAGTCATTTGTTGGGCACCAATGCATTAGATCATGAAATCCATAGTAATTGTAGTATTATTTAACCTGTGCATACTAATCGAAAGACAAAGAAAAAACAACATTAGTGCTGGGTGTCATGAATTCCATAATAGTTGAAAAAGTAAAAAAAATGTAATTAGTTAATTAGTGCCTAATTGCATATTTCAGTTCGACTACTTTAGTCAGGTATGGCTTCTGGTTGTACTTTTTTTTTTTTTACTGGATACTCATTGCTAATCATTATGGGGGATTCTCATAGTTGTCAGGATGTTATGAAAAGTCAGAACATATGTATCCAGCTTCAAAATGTGCAAAAAAAAAAAACTACATTTCCTATGATATTGTGTGTTTCCTTGAATAAAAAAAAAATTACTTTGGCTTTTTATTGTCATCATTTTTATTATTTTACTCATTGAGATTGATTTACAAAAGGTAATTAGACTGTTTATTTTGCATTGGAATATTCCACCGAGCTTAGGGAATATAAGGAAGCTCTGCCAACTTTCATCCTCCAATCACATGCAAGCAAAAATATTGTTTTTTTTTTTTGTTGTTTTTTTTTCCTTGAACATGATTGGGTATTCTCTGCAAAGGGAAATATTACACTTTCACTAAGCTCTAGGAAACATTCACACACAGCTCCCATTATAAAGTGAACGACCTTTTTGTCTTTAATAAGTCGACCCTCTACAGTTGCAAATTTAGTATATTTTAAAATTAATTGTAAATCAAACGTGTATACTAACATTTACCTATTCAATTCATACAAAACTCATATAACAATACCACAAGAACTTTTCTGTGAAACAAATAACAAAGAAGACCAAAAGTATATATACATATGTAAGTATAGACAGTGTAAAAACTCATATATTTGTGCCACAACACTTTTACATTAAAAATGGTGTTCATCATCATTATATATCTCCCAATAATCCCCACAGTAAAAGATAGTTCAAGTCTCTTATATTTAACTCTGATTCAGCTGTGTCACATTGTACACTTTCTAATGTGTCTGCGTATAAATTCCACAATTCTCCTCCATCAGTGCTGCTCAGGTGTACTCTCCCCTATTTAGATGGACCTCTTTAATAACAATAAACAAAATATAGCATACGTCTTATCGCTAGACTTGGTAGCAACTTTCTACCTAGTCCCTTTAATTATCCTCTCCAGAAAATTTGCTGCTCAGAAAAAATAAATAAGAAACTCCATAGTGCACACTGATTTCATTTTATTAAAAGTATTGGGAATTGTCTCTTAATGCGACTTTAGGAAAACTGCCCAATTACAAACCTCTTTCCCCTTTCTCTGACTAACACCATTAACAAGCTATAGATACATCCCCCCATTCTATCCCCCCCTTTTTTTTTTTTCTACCATGTCTCTATGTCCAACATTTTTACTGTACTCCGATGTCTTGCTTCCATCTCAACTTATCAGTTCACAGTTACATGGACTATTAATTCGACGAAGGTGGCTTTCATCCTCGGGCACAATATGTTCTCATTTGGGGCGTCCGAATGGATCCCACACCTGGTTATACTGACATTTCCATGGATGTCCTTGTGATGATGTTTTTGACTTTACACTACTATGAAGATTCATGTTGTATAACATACTGAATATCTGATTGTTTTCTTGCTTTTTATAATGTTACTTCAGTACTTGTGAAATTGTTACCCTTCTTTAAAAACGAATAAAAACATTTTTGGAAAAAAAAAGTATTGGACTACAAATACCCACATGTGAAAAACAAAGGCAAGCATACTGTGCATATATGTCTCTGTAACAACCCTCTGTCACATCAATAACTTTCTGTGTAGTGGGTGGTGCCAGACTCACTCTGGCCCGAGTAATAATTTCACAGCACCCTCCCCATAGGTTGGGGGTCTAAGCATTTGAAAGCACGCTTCCAGATCTTCCAATGACCCCCCCCCCCCCCCTCACCACCACTTTTATACAACACTAAGATTATCCTACAGAAGTTTTTCACCTGGTCTGAGTTTATTTAATTTCACCAAAGAAAAAAAAAATCCTTTCATGGTCACAATTCCTCATAATTCCTCTTGCACGTGTGCTGTTGTTTTACTCATGGATTTCCTATTCAGGCACTATCATGGAACAACATATGAACTGTAGAATGCCTACAAATTTGCCTCAACTAAATTCAAAGAAATGTTGATTTTGAAGATCTTCTTTTTGCTCTTCTCATGTCTCTTTAATCCACAATTTAGGTAACTAAAAATTTTAAACAATTACAGAATATCATGGAATGCATGCCTCTCTAGGTACAGTAATGTTTACTAATATCTGTTAGTTAATCTCTGTTTTTGCACCATATAGCAATGGAATGGATTACTTAATGTAAACTCTCACCTTGTTCTTTTATACTTTGTATCAAAGAAAATAGTATATTCAGCGCTGAACCAAAAAAAATATGAAGATGAAATCAGCAGCTGAACACTCAAAGGTAATCTATATCTCCTTCTAGAACAGTATAACATTAATAGTGCAGCGCAATTTCAAATGTCTCCTAAAATACTTGCAAAGCTCATTTATAAAATAAAGTCCATCATAGAAAGTCCAATGGTACAAGAGGCAGGTGTAACAGGCAAATCCTTGGTATTGAAATCAAACACCCCAGTGTTGGAACAACTTCAAGTCATGCAAAGGACATACAAGGTGTATTCAATCCCATCACCACAGCTATTGCTGCCTCTCACCTCCACTAGGTGACCCTGCAGGGTCTATGGGCATGTAAGCATGTAAAAAGAGAAGCGATCCTCCACTCTTTCACTATTGCTTCCAATGGGTCCAATGCGAACAACACCTCCCAGTACATAAAGGAGACAATAATGGGAGATCTAAGTGCTTTCTGCTTAAACTGCACACACTTTATTTAATAGATAAAAAACTTATGCACTCACATGGTAGTAGAGTATTTCATACATCTCTAATGATTATACAAGTATCGATGGCGTGAGGTCGGCGTATCCCTGCCTCTCTCCTACGAGCTTCCGGGATGGCTGACGGGTCATGCAAGATACTGTGTGTCTTTGGCCCTGTTTCAGGTCTGATTTCAGGCAAAAATTCTGACCTGATTTGTACCTGAAATGGTAAACAGGGATGCACTGGACCCCCTGCTGTGACCCGCACCTCAGCTAGTGTGAACCCAGCCTTAGAGTCTTAATGGGTGTCAGTGTGTGCGGGACCACGGCATGTATTGAATGAATCAGACTCCTGGCTTGTCCATCTAACTATGATGTACAGTTAGCAGACCTGAGAGTCTCAGACTCCTGGTCTGCCTTGCCCACTGTGCAGCATAGTTAGATGGACAAGCCAGGAGTCTGAGCCATCTCATACACATTTTCATCCCATACATGTCCTTAGTCCCACTCACATTGCCGCCCATTCAGACTTTATATTGTCTCAGTACTGTTTCAGGACTGTTTACTGTCTCAATAAAGCTAGCTCTTGCTATAGTGGGCAGACCGGAGAGTATCAGACTTCAGGTTCGACCATCCCACACAGGCCGGGAATCTGATTCATACCATACACATATTCATTCCACGCACACTCAAACTCCCACCCATACTGCCACTCATCCAGTGTAGTCCTCAGTAAAGAGACCTTTTACTGCAGTGGAGGACCAAAAAGTCTCAGATTCCCAGTCCGGTCCACCCACAGTCTGAATGTGTGGTAATGTGGGCAGGACTGTGGGCGTGTATGGGATGAATATGTTGATGGGATGAATCGGACTCCTTGCCTATGCAGTACAGTGGGAGGATCAGACTAGGAGTCTAAAACCATCAGGTCCAACCACTGAAGCAAGTGGTGATGTAATCACCTCACCACTCACTTTACTGAGAACTACGGGGGGGGGGGGGGGGGTGTACAAGACCAGTGGCCAGAGGGATAGAGGACACAGATGCCACTGGTCTTTTGAACAGGGTATAAGGGGAACAGAGGGCTCATCACAAGATAAAGAAGGCTGGAATTCCAACTTCCAAGGGGATTGTGCAAAAAAAATGCAAATAAATTATTTAAAGGTATAACACCTGTATATATAGCAGACATTTCTTCCTGGAGTGCAGCTTTTAAATAATATTTGAAAATACACATATAAAATGTTTCTTTTTCTCCCAAATATTTTTTACAAACTATGAAAAAAAAAACTATATTCAAAATGGTCAAAAATGAACATAAAATTGTAGTTTATATAAGGGATAGACCGATATGTTTTTTTCAGGGCCGAAACCGATATTTTGGTCACAACGTATTGGTATCGGCCGATATGGGCCGATATTTTGTACATTTAAAGTTTTGAAAAATAAAGACAATTTTTGACACAAATCTGGTACTGAACATATTAATTTTTGTTTAATGCTTAATGGCAGGCTTGCTGGCACCCTGTGGTGGGTGGCTGGCTGGCTGGCACCCTGTGGTGGGTGGCTGGCTGGTTGGCACCCTGTGGTGGATGACTGGCTGGCTGGCACCCTATGGTGGGTGACTGGTGGTCTGGCACCCTGTGGTGGGTGGCTGGCTGGCACCCTGTGGTAGGTGGGTGGCTGATACAGGGCCTATGGGTAGCTGGCTGGTACAGTGCCTGTGGCTGGCAGGTACAGGGCCTGTGGGTGGCTGGCTGTCTGGCACCCTGTCTGTGGGTGGCTGGCTGTCTGGCACCCTGTGGTGGGTGTCTGGCTGTCTGGCACCCTGTGGTGGGTGGCTGACTGGCACCCTGTTGTGGGTGGGTAGCTGGCACAGGGGCTATGGGTGGCTGGCTGGTACAGGGCCTGTGGGAGGCTGGCTGGCTGGTACAGGGCCTGTGGGTGGCTGGCTTGCTGGTACAGTGCATGTGGCTGGCTGGTACAGGGCCTGTGGATGTGGGTGGCTGGCTGGCACCGGGCTGCTGTGGGTGGGTGTATGGCTTTGATACACTCCTGCGAGGCTAATCCCGACTCCAGAAGAGGCTGTCCAAGGCGAGGGAGGTGGCCTAAGAAGGCAGAATGATGTCACAAAAACATTGGCAATATCGGCCAGTTCAGGGGCCCATTCCGATATATCGGGGAAAGTGCACAATCGGCCCCCGATATATCGGCCTTGCGAATAATTGGTCTATCCCTAGTTTATATGGTGGAAAAAATGTAACAGTTAGATCTACAGCTCAGAAAATATTCTTTGCAATTAACTGTATTAATCGACTTCCGGTTCCGGCGCCGTATGGGAGAGGAGTGAGCGCAGCGGCTCCGACACAGCCTTCATATAAAATCTCTCCGCACCGCTCACCGACTGCCTCCTCTTGGTCCACGGGTGCCGGTGAGTCTCCCCGCACTGCTCCGCATCGATGGACCGCTTCGTAGTCCACGGAGCTGCCGGCAACTCAGCTGTGCTGCCTCAGGATCCGCCGCTCCAGGCCACCCCCCTCCCCCTGGGCAATATGGCCGCCGTGCCTGTTCTGGATGGCGCGGCCTCGCAGCAGCAGCAGCAAACGGAGGTCACTTCCATTGCAGCCACAGACCCCCAGTACCTGCTAATGGCGCAGGCGGTGGCTACCATAATCGCACCCACTATAACTGAGGCGGTGGAGGGGGCGGTGTCCGCAGGGATCACCCAGCTGCGCAAAGAGCTGGATGACCACGCTAAACGCTTAACTGAGGTGGAATCTAGAGTCTCGGATCTGGAGGAGAAAATGCAATCCTCGTTCACCAATGAAGCCAAAACAGCGCAAACGCAGCAATATCTCTTGGAGAAAATTGATGACCTTGAGAACAGGTCTCGTAGGAACAACTTGAGACTCATTGGCCTGCCAGAATCCTTCAACACGGGTCATCTCTCTGATATTTGCTCCATCCGCATCCCCCAGGCGCTTGGTCTCACAGCTCCATGTACAATTGAATGTGCTCATCGCCTGGGAGCGCCCTCCAACGAGCGCAAGACCCCCCGCCTGGTCATAGTCCGTTACCTGAATTATGCTGACAGGCTGTCCATCCTACGGTCTTTCAAGAATGCCAAGTCGCTGATCCTGGATGGCAATAAACTGCTCTTGTTCGCGGACTACTCCCAGGAGGTGGCTCGCCGACGTAAAGCATTCCAACCGGCTTGTAATGCCCTGTTCCAAAAAGGCCTTAAATTCACCCTTGCCTATCCTGCTACTCTAAGATTCACTGATCAATTTGGCGAGTCAAAAGCCTTCACCCTCCCAGAGGAAGCCATGGACTACTTCCAAAACCACCTGCACCTCTCTATGGATACGCAGCCCTCTGCGGTTCCGTCTACATCACCGGCCCTTAGGGATGTCCGTAGCCCCCGCAAAGAGTCTCCTAAGAGGGGCCGCTTTTCTTCTAATCCATCTTACAGGGACAGACGCCACTGAACCTTTTATCCTCTTCATTACCTGATGCCTTACTCTGGCTCTGCCCGAGAGAACTCCATTGCCACTAATGTCTAGTCCTTTCATTACTGCCAATGCCCGAGTGAACATTGGTCTCTGTTGAAATTCTGGGCCCCTGAGTACCGCCATCTGTATCCGTACCATGTTTTGTCAATGTATTTGTCAGTACTTCGGTTATGATGTTTATGCTGTTATATTGTTATTCCTCTCGTTTACAGCCTTACCGAAGTTCTGGTTCCTCACGGCCTCAGCATCTGGGGTACCGTGCCTGGACTGTTATCTATTCCTTTTCCTGCAGCGCACCTCACCTGACACTAGAGTGAGCGGACCCAGCTATCATTCGGTAACGCTGTAGGAGGTGGTTCTATACGGAAAAAAGTGAAGTCCACATCTCTCATGGTATGTTTTACCTATGTGTTTCTTTCCCTGTTTGTTCTCACTCTGCGTCTTTTGGAGTGTGAACGGTACGAAACTCCTCCCCACTGCACCCCCCATTTTCATGCCACCCTCGAGTCACCCCTCATAACACCTTCCCATTTTCTCAGAGTGTCCCACACTGCTATTGTTGAATTACTACCTTCAGGCAAGCCACTCATCTTAATGAGTTACCCCCCTTGATTTAAACATAATCTCATGGAACGTAAAGGGTCTCCGCTCTCCTCACAAAAGAATGGCTGTTCTGCGTCACCTCCGCTGCCTCAATGCGGATATAGCCCTCCTCCAAGAATCCCACTTATCCCAGGCGGACATTGAACGTATGAAAAAACTGTGGGTGGGTCGGGTTTATGGTTCATCCTCTACCAAGGGTAAAGCAGGCGTGCTGATACTGATTCACAAGCGGGTATCCGCTGACATTTCCACCTTACACACAGACATGGATGGCAGACTATTGCTCCTCCTCCTGACACTGAACTCGGAATCCCTAGTACTGGCCAACGTATACACTCCCACCCCCACCTCAGTGCCCTTCTTTCAGCAACTCACTGGTCTTCTGGCTCCTCATCTTCATCTACCTCTTCTCCTGGGAGGGGACCTAAATGCAGTGATAGATCCTCTCATGGATAGATCATCCTCTACTCCTCTACTTCTGCGACGACCCGCATGCCCGGTGCCTCCCCCACCCCTCTTGCAAACTTTGTTGACAGCCTCCAGCTCACTGATATTTGGCGCCTGGCTAACCCCATTGATCGGTCCTACTCCTTTTATTCACCACCTCATGATTCCTTCTCCCGAATAGATTACTTTCTCGGGAATCACACCATCCTCCACTCGCTACACACGCCCGAGATTACTGACATGGTCATATCTGACCACTCCCCTCTTTCGGTCACCTTCTCGCTCTCTACCCTGGCATCCACCTATAAACCATGGCGCTTCCCCTCTTATTTGGCCGATAACGCCGACTTGCGTGCTACACTAGAGGACACATGGCGGGAATATCTCACACACAACGCTCAACACACCAATGACCCAGTCCTGCTCTGGGAGACGGGTAAGGCGGTGCTAAGAGGGCGCATTATCGCCTTCGCATCTGCTTACAAAAAAAGAGCGGCGGCTAGCTATCTCAAAGCTAGTGCGACTCTGCAAACAGCTCACGCCCGTCTCCAACAGCAGCACTCGCCCCTGCACCTAGCGCATTGAAAGGAGGCTAAACGGGACTTTGATATGGGCATTGTCACAGGAACAATTTCATAAATCAGTCCTTGACCTACAATACCACAAATTTGGGAACAAATCGGGTAAACTTTTAGCTCGCCTCTGCAAGGGGCAACACACTAACATGCCGATTAAGGCTTTAAAGGATCATACGGGCTCCCTAATCTCTTCCCCAGAAGGCATAAATTTAGTCATGGAAAAGTTTTATGCTACTCTTTATGACGAAGACCCCATAGATGAGGTTGCAGCTACCACATTTCTACAAAACGTCACCTTACCCGTGATCTCGGACTCCCAACTTTCCCAACTCAATGCCCCTATTGACATCTCGGAAGTCTTGGATGCCATCTCCTCTCTTTCCCCTGGAAAGGCCCCGGGTCCGGACGGATTCTCATCGGAATTTTATAAATTACTCAAGGAGATCCTGTCTCCCTCCCTGTTATCTTCTTTCCAGTCTATACTGGGGGGTGGTCCCTACATTCCTACAGGCTCCCAAGCATTCATAAAACTCATCCCCAAGCCGGGAAAGGACCCCTTGGAACCGGGGTCTTACCGCCCCATCTCCCTGATAAACCTTGACGCCAAGTTATTATCAAAAATTATAGCCCGCAGACTCGCGCTCATAATGCCCACTATTCTTCACCCATCCCAATCAGGCTTCACCAAAGGCCGTTCTGCCACTGCCAATATTCGTAAAGTCCTGGCTGTGCTGTCCCAACAACAAACTCACCCTCAATCAGACATAGCCATACTTACAGTGGACGCTGAAAAAGCTTTCGATAATGTCAGCTTCCAATGGTTACACTTGGTACTTCGCAAATTTGGTTTCTCTGGCCCCTTCTTTCACCTTATAACCGCTATGTATAAATCCCCAACCGCAAAAGTAGTCACCTCATCCCTCCTGTCTCATGACATTCCATTACACAAAGGCACTCGTCAAGGATGCCCTCTCTCCCCCCTCCTTTTTAATTTGGCACTAGAACCTCTCTCCCGTTACCTTGCGAACCATGCGCCTCTCTCCGGAGTTCGGATAGGTAATATGGAATTGCGATCCGTCTTGTTTGCCGACGACATATTACTGTTCACGTCTGACCCTGCGCAAGACATCGGGACGGTCAAATTCATTTTTGACAGGTTCAGATTGTGTTCCGGGCTTCGCATAAATTATGCCAAAAGTGAAGTCTTGTCCACATTGGCAAGACTCCTTCCTCCTTGTACAATTTGAATTACTCCCCTTTGTTTCTGAAACTCACCAGGGAGCTGGCTGGGTGGTCTAAACTCCCACTCTCCCTTATTGGGAGGTGTCACCTTTATAAAATGGTCTCCTTCCCAAAATTGTTATATGTCATCCAGACCCTGCCCCTACTAATCAAACACAGAGATCTGCTCATGTTTCAAAAAGCTCTTAAGGTATTCTTATGGTCCTCAAAGAAACCCCGCATTGCATTGCATAAACTATACCCTCCCCGACTCAGAGGTGGCATGAATCTTCCTAATCTCAGATTGTACAACCTGTGTAGCTTGGTAAGGGTAGGCCTTGACTGGATACATGGCACCTCTACGGTCTCCAATTTCCTACTGGAATCACAAGTGGCTTACCCCTACAGTCTTGGTGCTATTTTACATTGCAAACTAGGGGAATTACCCCTCCACCTACGTCAACATATCTTGCTCAGGGACACGGGTGCAGCATGGAAAGCACCACGCCAAAAACTGGGCCTCCCTAAACACTTATCCCGGCACCTACACATTGGTGGACACCCTGCTCTCTTCCATCTCAATTTGGAAAGGATCTACTCACTATGGGCATCCAAGGGACTACACTCACTGTCTCAACTTTATGACCCTGCCACTGGTTTCCCGCTCTCCTTGACTTCTCTCCAAGCCACATATGGAATACCCCCGATACACTTCCTCTACGTACACCAACTACATGCCTTTGTACACTCCCTGTGTTCTAGGTCAGCTGCACGCTTCGCCCCTGACCCACTAGATTCTCTGAATCTAAAACCCCCCTTGAAAATCTCACAGCTCTATCGCCCACTTCAACTCGAACTGGAATCTAGATCTAAAGACTTCAACACCTCCTCCTGGGATAAAGCACTTTCGATCTCAGACACAAAGCCTCTCCTGCTAGCAGGATTCAACGCCACCTGTAAGTACATCTGTAATGCCTTCTGGAGAGAGCAGCAACTTAAGATTTTACACCACGCATACGCCCCTTTCTCGGCTGGACTCCCCATATCAAGCCTGTTCCTGGTGCCTGTCTGCTCGTCCTACTCTTCTACACAAGATGTGGTCCTGCCCCCACATATCTAAGTTCTGGGACCAAGTAAAACTGTTGGCCCTCCGGGTCACCACCCTTCAACCCACCAAAGATCCTTTTCCCCTTTTATTTGGACACTTGCCTGGGGCGCCCAACCCGGCCTCAGGGTACGACTCCAAGCGCAGATCTAAGGTTTTACGAACTCACAAACCCTGGCTTGTCATTTGTTTTATGGTCGCTAGAAGAGTCATCTTACGCCATTGGGTGTCCTCCACACCACCCAAGGTTGGGGAAGTCAAATCAGACCTTGATGCTCTTTTACAGAAGGAACACTTGGATCTGTCCATTCACAAAGCTAATGCTGCCCTTTTCTGGAGGAAATGGAATGCCTATGCGGAACTTTATACGCATCTCCCCCGTAGCCCAAATGACTCAGACACCACTTCCTTATTTGGGAGACCCCCCCCCCCTCCCATGTATTGCTTGACTGGTTATATACTCCATGCTTATGTGATTGACACATGATATGTTGAAGTGCTCTATGTCCTTAGCTTGCATATAAGGTTACTCTCCCTTCTCTCTCCACTTTTGCTCACTCGGATTTCTCTTCCCCTTTTCCTACCCCTCCCCCCCCCCTTCTCCCCCCCCCCTTCTCCCTCCATTACTCCCCCTTTTTGGCTCCTCTAACTCTATTACTACTCTCCAAGTGCCTTAATTGACGTATGCCCTAGTCCCCTTGTTCTGGGGGCATGTTTAACCTGACGTCCCTTATCCATAAGATGCCTTCTGCATCAAGAAAATAGTCCCCCCCACCCTCCCCTCCCACCTCCCCCTTATGGTTGGATTTTTTCTTATTTGGTTAAATAGTGCTCCTGCGGGTAATGCACACTGTGGAATGTTAATGCTTGTTATATTTAATGTTCTGAGTTCCCTGCATCTGCACGATGTTCTGAATCTTGTTGTAAAATTTTGAAATGCAAATAAAAACTTCTTTAAAAAAAAAAAAAACGGTATTAATCTTTGCTTTGTCCTTGTCATTTGTTGTTTTCAATAAATATTCATAAAGACTTTTTCACACAGGGTGGATCCATCCGAGCGGAGTCCGCCTACTCAGCGGGGGATCTCTCCACTGATCCCCACTGAGCAGGCGGATGACAGGTCCTGTCCGCTCCGCTATGGAGAGCGGACAAGGACGGGGCCCGCTCTTCTCTATGGGGCGGTTGGATGGAAACGGACTGCATGTCCGTTTCCATCCGATTGTCATCCGATCCGACCCGCTGGACCGATGGCAAATTTATCACCATACGTCTGTTTTCAGTGGATCTTTTCGGATCGGATGCCAGGCGGGTGTCAGCAGACACATGTCTGCTGACATCCGCCTCCCCATAGAAGACAATAGGTGGCCCGATCGGATCCATCTGAAAAACGGACAGGCGGACCCAATCAGTCCGATCGTGTGAAAGGGACCTGATACACTCCCGCGAGACTAGTCCCGACTCCAGACGAGGCTGTCTAAGGCGAGGGAGGCGGCCTAAGAAGGCAGAATGATGTAACAAAAAAATCTGCAATATCGGCCAGTTCAGGGACCCATTCCGATATGTCGGGGAAAGTGCATATCGGCCCCCGATATATGGGCTTTGCGGATAATTGGTCTACCCCTAGTTTATATGGTGGAAAAAATGTAACAGCTAGATCTACAGCTCAGAAAATATTCTTTGCAATTAACTATATTAATCTTTGCTTTGTCCTTGTCATTTGTTGTTTTCAATAAATATTCATAGAAGACAATGGGTGGCCCGATCGGGTTCCTTCTGAAAAACTGACAGGCGGACCCAATCAGTCCGATCGTGTGAAAGGGGCCTGATATAGTATGTTATTATTATTGGGCAGCACAGTGGTGTAGTGGTTAGCACATTCACCTAGCAGCAAGAGGGTCGCTGGTTCAAATCCCAACCATGACGCTACCTGCCTGGAGTTTGCATGTTCTCCCTGTGCCTGCATGGGTTTCCTCCGGGCACTCCGGTTTCCTCCCACACTCCAAAGACATGCTGGTAGGTTAATTGGATCCTGTATAAAAAAAAAAAAAATTGGCCCTACTGTGTATGTATGTGAGTTAGAGACCTTAGATTGTAACCTCCTTGAGGGCAGGGATTGATGTGAATGTACAATGTATATGTAAAATGCTGCGTAAATTGACAGCGCTGTATAAGTACCTGAAATAAATAAATTTAAAATATTAAACGAAAGTGTTTAAGAGTAACTGTATCTGTTTTATTCATATAGTATATGCAAGCAGAAACATAAACAAAATGAGGAAATATTAGACATAATAAGGAATGGACATATGAAAGAACACACTTGGTTGCTTCTCACTCTGGGGGAGATTTACTGAAATTGGTGCACATATAATTTGATGCAGCTGTTTCTATTAGCTTGTTTAATTAAGCTTTGACAATAAACCATAGAAGCTGATTGATTACTATGCAAAGCTGCAGTAGATTCTGTGTGCACCAGTTTTAGTAAATATCCCCCTTCGAGTCCTTCATCATCATAGGTAGGAGGTAAAAGAGGAAAAAGAATAGGTGATAGTATTAATAAAAGTAGATATTATCAGAGACATAACTCAGAAGATGTTACAAAAGGCAATAGATCTACAAAAATATGAAGTACAGAAAAGGTAAAAAAAAGGAGGGGGGGGGAGTTAAAATACAGACTTTAAACAGAGTCAAGGGAAAAAAGGTTGAGGAAGGAGATAGAAAAAGATGGGGCAGTCTTAGAAAGAGGTCTATTGTGCTACAGTTTTCTTACCAAGGGCTGATATTGATGCTCTTTTACAGAAGGAACACTTGGATCTGTCCATTCACAAAGCTAATGCTGCCCTTTTCTGGAGGAAATGGAATGCCTATGCGGAACTTTATACGCATCTCCCCCGTAGCCCAAATGACTCAGACACCACTTCCTTATTTGGGAGACCCCCCCCCTCCCATGTATTGCTTGACTGGTTATATACTCCATGCTTATGTGATTGACACATGATATGTTAAAGTGCTCTATGTCCTTAGCTTGCATATAAGGTTACTCTCCCTTCTCTCTCCACTTTTGCTCACTCGGATTTCTCTTCCCCTTTTCCTACCCCTCCCCCCCCCTTCTCCCCCCCCCCCTTCTCCCTCCATTACTCCCCCTTTTTGGCTCCTCTAACTCTATTACTACTCTCCAAGTGCCTTAATTGACGTATGCCCTAGTCCCCTTGTTCTGGGGGCATGTTTAACCTGACGTCCCTTATCCATAAGATGCCTTCTGCATCAAGAAAATAGTCCCCCCCACCCTCCCCTCCCACCTCCCCCTTATGGTTGGATTTTTTCTTATTTGGTTAAATAGTGCTCCTGCGGGTAATGCACACTGTGGAATGTTAATGCTTGTTATATTTAATGTTCTGAGTTCCCTGCATCTGCACGATGTTCTGAATCTTGTTGTAAAATTTTGAAATGCAAATAAAAACTTCTTTAAAAAAAAAAAAAACGGTATTAATCTTTGCTTTGTCCTTGTCATTTGTTGTTTTCAATAAATATTCATAAAGACTTTTTCACACAGGGTGGATCCATCCGAGCGGAGTCCGCCTACTCAGCGGGGGATCTCTCCACTGATCCCCACTGAGCAGGCGGATGACAGGTCCTGTCCGCTCCGCTATGGAGAGCGGACAAGGACGGGGCCCGCTCTTCTCTATGGGGCGGTTGGATGGAAACGGACTGCATGTCCGTTTCCATCCGATTGTCATCCGATCCGACCCGCTGGACCGATGGCAAATTTATCACCATACGTCTGTTTTCAGTGGATCTTTTCGGATCGGATGCCAGGCGGGTGTCAGCAGACACATGTCTGCTGACATCCGCCTCCCCATAGAAGACAATAGGTGGCCCGATCGGATCCATCTGAAAAACGGACAGGCGGACCCAATCAGTCCGATCGTGTGAAAGGGACCTGATACACTCCCGCGAGACTAGTCCCGACTCCAGACGAGGCTGTCTAAGGCGAGGGAGGCGGCCTAAGAAGGCAGAATGATGTAACAAAAAAATCTGCAATATCGGCCAGTTCAGGGACCCATTCCGATATGTCGGGGAAAGTGCATATCGGCCCCCGATATATGGGCTTTGCGGATAATTGGTCTACCCCTAGTTTATATGGTGGAAAAAATGTAACAGCTAGATCTACAGCTCAGAAAATATTCTTTGCAATTAACTATATTAATCTTTGCTTTGTCCTTGTCATTTGTTGTTTTCAATAAATATTCATAGAAGACAATGGGTGGCCCGATCGGGTTCCTTCTGAAAAACTGACAGGCGGACCCAATCAGTCCGATCGTGTGAAAGGGGCCTGATATAGTATGTTATTATTATTGGGCAGCACAGTGGTGTAGTGGTTAGCACATTCACCTAGCAGCAAGAGGGTCGCTGGTTCAAATCCCAACCATGACGCTACCTGCCTGGAGTTTGCATGTTCTCCCTGTGCCTGCATGGGTTTCCTCCGGGCACTCCGGTTTCCTCCCACACTCCAAAGACATGCTGGTAGGTTAATTGGATCCTGTATAAAAAAAAAAAAAATTGGCCCTACTGTGTATGTATGTGAGTTAGAGACCTTAGATTGTAACCTCCTTGAGGGCAGGGATTGATGTGAATGTACAATGTATATGTAAAATGCTGCGTAAATTGACAGCGCTGTATAAGTACCTGAAATAAATAAATTTAAAATATTAAACGAAAGTGTTTAAGAGTAACTGTATCTGTTTTATTCATATAGTATATGCAAGCAGAAACATAAACAAAATGAGGAAATATTAGACATAATAAGGAATGGACATATGAAAGAACACACTTGGTTGCTTCTCACTCTGGGGGAGATTTACTGAAATTGGTGCACATATAATTTGATGCAGCTGTTTCTATTAGCTTGTTTAATTAAGCTTTGACAATAAACCATAGAAGCTGATTGATTACTATGCAAAGCTGCAGTAGATTCTGTGTGCACCAGTTTTAGTAAATATCCCCCTTCGAGTCCTTCATCATCATAGGTAGGAGGTAAAAGAGGAAAAAGAATAGGTGATAGTATTAATAAAAGTAGATATTATCAGAGACATAACTCAGAAGATGTTTCAAAAGGCAATAGATCTACAAAAATATGAAGTACAGAAAAGGTAAAAAAAAGGAGGGGGGGGGGGGAGTTAAAATACAGACTTTAAACAGAGTCAAGGGAAAAAAGGTTGAGGAAGGAGATAGAAAAAGATGGGACAGTCTTAGAAAGAGGTCTATTGTGCTACAGTTTTCTTACCAAGGGCTGATATTGAGATTCCAATGAGTTATTTTAAAATTCATTTTTAGGAATGGGATATATTTGACAGGGTGATTAAACCATTCTTTTAGGTGGGTAATGTCTTTGTCTTCTAGTGTTGAGGAAAGAAAAAAAGACCATATTAGCAAGATGACTTTTACCAAAATTGATGTGTGCTGAAGAAAATTGATGAGTAACGGGTTGTATGGGAAATGAATTGCAAGTTATGGCTTCAATTAGACAATTAATCTTTGGCTTGACAAAGTATGGCTACCAAAATGGGAACAAAGATTATAGTACTTACAGTAAGTGCATCTCCAGCGCCTAAAATATGCGGCTTGAGAATTGTGAAAGTTTTGGACTATTTTGATATAGTCTTGCAATAATTATTGGACTCTGCTTCTTATGGAACATTTGTAGGTTAGCTGACTAATGTCTGCCTGAAGCTGACTGCCTGAGAGCAATATTTCTATTTTTTCCCATTTCTTTTTCAGTGAAAATCTGAAGGTACAACAATAATGTCTAACCATTATATTATTTTACAACACCTAAATAGATTGTTATTGATGGAGAGTTTTTTTCTCCTATATTTTCCAATCATTCAGATAATATCTGATGTGAAAATTGCTCCATAATGGTAATAAGTTCTATTACAGCTGTCATTTTGGTGCTGATAAGGCTCAAGTCATTTGAAAGCTTTGGTTGGAATTTATCAGGACAGGAATTTGTGAGCTGCTTTTGCTAATGTGACTTTGTTGGTGTAAGCTCATAATAACTGATAAGCACAGAGTTGTTCTAAGTCAGTGATATATCTAGTAGAGATAGACACAAAATAATGTTTGGCCTACATAAAAGAGACAGCACCAAATCAATAGTGAACTCCAATTACAGTATTACAAACCTATTTATTAGAAAAAGTTTTTTTTTTTTGTTTACATTTTATGTGTTGCAGGCTTAAATAAAAAGTCCCCTTCATTAAGGCTTTAGATGATACCTGGACTGTAAAAGCCTAATTTAGAATTAATTTATTGGTGCTAAGATAACTCTAACAGTTTATATGAAAAAAGCCATATTCTGATGTCAGCAGCCACCTGAATTTATAATTAATTAACTAGAGAAGCGTTGGAATCTCTGTTATTTTTTTTTTATTTTTTGTTCCCACCACATTCTTTCTCTCTATATGTCATTGTGACCATTGTCACTGAGGCAGGAAGTGAAATCTAATAATTTTGAGTCACCAGATAAGGAATAGTGGGGACATCTTCAACCTGAGACCTGTTCTAAGACAGATATTTCACTTAAGTTTGTTCTCACTATCTTTAGTGTCTCTAAGACAGAAAGTGAAGGGCAATCTTTCCAATGGATCATAAAACGAAAACTGAAAGGAGTTTGAACCCTTCCCTACTCGATCCAAGACAAAAAAAAAAGTTTTGGCTATATGTACGCTTTAATTAATTGTAAAAGAACTAAAAAGTTAACAAAATATCCTAAAAATTCTTAAAGACATAATGTAAGAGAACAATTCCTAAGGATAGCAAGGTTTTATGAAATGTTTTCCTAAAACTAAGATGGCCCTTATGTCTTCTGCAGATACAAGTTGAATGTGGCTGCTTAAAGGACAATCAGAAGTAGAGAGTCTAATTTTGTAATCTTCATTATGGGACCTATTCATGTCTATATTTTAGTTTTATATAATATATTGCTATCATGCTCTATGTATATACTGACATAATTATATGTCTAACCAATTGAGTGTTTTTGGGCACAATGTATGTAATTAATCAAGTGTATTCTACAGATCAGTTTTACATATCATGCTTAATACAACTTACTGAAATGTTGTTATTTAAGAGAACCTCACACTAAATTTGTTAGCCTCAGTCAGGATGAGAAGAAATAAAGTAGGTATCACGTACCTGGTGCTAGAGGCCAATGGAGAGAGAGGGCTTCCCTTGCGGCTAAGTTCCAGACCCCCCTGAGGATGAGAACAGGAGAGGTCAGGCCCAAAGTAGCACGGGTCGCCTGCTGGATTGTGTGCAGGAGGATCCAGAGTACAGCTGGAGTGCTGGAGTGGAATCAGCAGACAGGTGGCGCCCGTGAGGTGTTTGCAGGACTTGGATAATGCTGAGACTGGAACGTGGTCGGGTGGATAGCCAAGATCAGGAGCCAGGTGGATATCAGAGCAAGCGTGGTCAGGTGGATAGCCGAGATCAGGAGCCAGGTGGATATCAGAGCAAGCGTGGTCAGGTGGATAGCCGAGGTCAAACACAGGAAGCAATCAGGAGACAGGTCAAGGACAAGCCGGGTTGGTAACAGGAGACAGGAACTGGAATATCACAGGGATAACACACTGGAGGAGCTGAAGATCAACCAGCAACTAAAATCACTGGCAGGTTTCCTTAAATAGGCCCAGGTAAATTGCTGGTAGTGCTGCTGGGTCCTAAATTCCTTCTCCTGCCAAAGTGCTGATAGCGCTGCTGGGTCCTAGAGCCCTTCTCCTGGTGTTTGTGCCCTGACAGTGCCCCCCCCTGACGGGCAGCCTCCGGATGCCTATTTGAGAAATTTTCTCTGGGTATTTGTCCTTAAACTCTTGGAGGAGTCTGGGGGCATGTACATTGGCTTCGGGTTCCCATGAGCTTTCTTCGGGTGGATACCCTTTCCATTTAATCAAGAATTGGGTTTGTCTCCCTCTCTTCCTGCAGTCCAGGATTGCTTCCACCTCGAATTCTGTGTCCTCACCAATCGTCACTGGCGGTGGAGGTGGCTCCACTCTCCCTGGAAATGGATCTGGAACAGTTGGTTTAAGCAAGGAGGTGTGAAAAACCGGATGGATCCTATATGAGTCAGGCAAAGATAGTTCGTAAGCCACTGGGTTAATTTCCCGTTTGATCTGAAAAGGCCCAATATACCTTGGCCCTAGCTTCCGTGAAGGGCAGGCCAATTTCAGGTTGGCAGTAGACAGCCACACTTTGTCCCCAACCTTGAAGGAAGGATTTCCCCTCCGTTTCCGATCAAAGTGTTTTTTGTAATCCACTTGGGCTTTCTGTATGGACTCCCGGAGGACCTGATAATTGTTTTGAATGAAAACAAGTCTGTCCTGCAAGGTAGGTACAGAAGTTTCAGGCATAATTTCAGGCAGGGCAGCAGGGTGGAATCCATAATTAGCCCAGAATGGGGACTGATTTGTAGCTGAATGGACAGAGTTATTATAGGCAAATTCCGCCAGCGGAAGCAGGGATGCCCAGTCATCTTGGGAAAAAGCTGAAAAGCATCGGAGGTATTGCTCGAGGGTTTGGTTAGTACGCTCCGTTTGCCCATTACTTTGGGGATGGTAGGCAGAAGATAAGCAGAGTTCCACTTCCAAGGCTTTACAAAGGGCTCTCCAAAACCTAGAGGTGAATTGCACCCCCCGATCCGAAACAATGTTCTTTGGTAGTCCATGAAGTCTTATGATCTCCTTGATAAACATGTGAGCGGTTTCCGCTGCAGAGGGAGTACCAATCATTGGTATGAAGTGGGCCATTTTTGATAATCGGTCTACCACAACAAGGATGGTCGTGAATCTTTCAGAGGGAGGAAGATCAACAATAAAATCCATAGAAATCATTTCCCAGGGGCGATTAGGGATAGGCAAGGGTCTTAATAACCCCCAGGCTTTGACTTTGTCACTTTTGCTACGTAGACATATGGTGCATGACTTGACGTAGGATCTACAGTCCCGACTGAGGTTAGGCCACCAAAAGGACCGCTGAATGAGCTCGTTAGTTTTACGGGCCCCAAAGTGCCCTGCAAGTCGGTGGTCGTGGAATGCCCTGAGAACCAGAGACCTAGCTTCTTGAGGTACAAAGATTTTGTCCTGGTGCCAAAGTAATCCACCCTGCCTCCTTAACGAGTCATGTTCGGATTCGGGGCACGATACAGAAGCTTGTTCAATGGATGCCTTTAGGTTAGGTTGAATCAGCAAAAAATTTTGGGCAGATAAGATAGTGCTTGGAGGAGCACATTCAGCAGATTCGGGGAACATCCTGGACAGGGCATCGGCTTTCCCATTTTTGGAACCTGGGCGGTATGTCAAGTGGAAATTAAATCTCGAAAAGAATAAGGCCCACCTGGCTTGTCGAGGTCTTAGGCGTTTTGCAGATCTTAAATATTCCAAATTTTTGTGATCTGTGAAGATCATAATTGGATGGTTAGCGCCCTCCAGGAGGTACCTCCATTCTTCGAGAGCGACTTTAATTGCCAGGAGTTCTCTGTCACCCACGTCATAGTTTCTTTCGGCCTGATTCAGCTTTCTGGAGCAATAGGCTACTGGGTGGAGCAGGGCCTTTGGGCCCTGACGCTGCGAGAGCACGGCTCCCGTAGCTACTTCGGATGCGTCCACCTCAAGGACAAAGGGAAGAGCTGGGTCAGGGTGTTGCAACACTGGAGCAGAGGTGAAGAGAGCCTTCAGTTTTTCGAAAGCCGCTTGAGAATCTTGGTTCCAGGAGAAGCGTGAGTGCAGGCGAGTGAGCTGGGTGATCGGGGCAATAATAGTTGAGAAATTCCGAATAAATTTCCTATAAAAATTAGCGAAGCCCACAAACCTCTGGACCCCTTTCTTGTCAGAAGGTGCAGGCCACTCCAAGATTGCTGATACCTTCTGAGGATCCATGGAAATCCCTTTTGTGGAGATTATGAGTCCTAAGAACTGGATAGATTGTTTCTCGAACTCACACTTTTCTGCTTTAGCATATAAGCCATAGGTTCTTAAGGTCTTTAACACTTTTCTGACGTGCTCTCGATGGAGTTCAAGCGAGGCTGAGAAAATTAGTATGTCGTCCAGATAGACGATTAAGAACAGGTCAAGGTATTCTCTGAAAATATCATTCACAAAATGTTGGAATGTGGCGGGGGCATTACATAGCCCGAAGGGCATCACAAGGTACTCAAAGTGACCAAAGCGTGTTCGGAAGGCGGTCTTCCACTCATCACCTTCCCTAATACGAACCAGGTTATAGGCCCCCCGCAAGTCCAACTTCGTGAAAACCTGGGCTGTTCGGAATCTTTGGAATAACTCCGGGACGAGAGGGAGTGGGTATCTGTTCTTGATAGTAATTTTATTAAGGTCCCTATAGTCAATGCATGGTCTGAGAGAACGATCCTTCTTCTCGACGAAGAAAATGCCAGCTCCAGCAGGTGACGATGAAGGGCGGATGAATCCTTTGGCAAGGTTTTCATCTATATATTGTCGGAGGGCCTCCAGCTCCACTTCGGATAACGGAAAGATGCGCCCAAAGGGGACTTCTGCTCCAGGTAGCAACTCAATTGGGCAGTCGTAGGACCGATGTGGGGGCAAGGCATCGGCACCTTTTTTGTCAAACACATCAAGGAAGTCAAGGTAGGCTGAAGGAACAGCATGACAGGGATCCGGTGTAGGTTGAACGGAGAGACACACTGAAGAGTTGACAGGCGTGGGGACGCCACAGTGTTGCTGACAATAGGAAGATGAGAAGATGATTTCTCCCTTGGGCCAGTCAATTTGCGGGTTGTGGGCCCGTAGCCAGGGTATCCCTAGGATGGCTGGGAAAATAGGAGACCTGATGACATCAAAGCGGAGGAATTCCCGATGGCCTGCTTCTGTTGTGGCAAGGACAGGGATAGTCTCCTGAGTGACTGGTCCAGAGCTAGGAGCAGTGCCATCTGCTAAATGTACATCAAGTCTTTGTTCCTTCAGTTTCAGGGGTATGCGCAAGTTCTTGGCTAGGTTGATATCCAGGAAGCAACTACAGGCTCCAGAGTCAATGATCGCCTGCAGCTTTACTTCCTTTCCATCCACCTGCAGAGAGATGGGGAGAATTAAATGAGTGGATATAGTCCCAGACAACTGAAGGTAAGAGGGGCGTGGAAGGCTGGACTTCCTTGGGCGAACAGGACAACTGCGAAGGAAGTGGCCCGAAGTCCCACAGTAGAGACACAAGTTATCCTGTCTTCTGCGTGCTCTCTCTTCAGGGGTTAAAGCAGGGCGGAGTAGGCCAGTTCGCATGGGTTCCCCATCGGACATATTCATGGACTGGGGAATAGAGGCTGGGAGTGTTGGTCCTGGGACCTTTGGCATTATCCATGTGGGTCGAAGGGTCTGAGTGCGTTCGGACCTTCGCTCCCGCAGCCGTCGGTCTAGTTGGATAGAGACTTGGATGAGACTTTCTAGTGAGGCGGGAGCCTCAATCCTAGCCAACTCGTCCTTGAGAGACTCAGATAAGCCTTGCCGGAACTGGTATTTTAGGGCGGCATCATTCCACCCAGTATCAGCTGACCACTTGCGAAATTTCACAATGTAATCCTCCACAGGTCGTCTGCCTTGTACAAGAGCATGAAGGGCCGACTCTGCGGTGGCCGTCCGTTGTGGATCATCATATAAGGTAGCCATAGCTTCAAAGAAGGTGAAAACTGAATCCAGGACTGAGTTCTTTTGCTCAATGAGATTATGAGCCCAGGACTGTGGCTCATCAGATAAGAGTGAAATGATGAAACCCACCTTGACAGTCTCAAGAGAAAAAGTCCTTGGTTGCAGGGCAAAGTAAAGGTCACAAGCATTTTTGAAAGCTCTAAATTTCCGTCGGTCACCTGAAAAGCGATCGGGAGTGGGAACTCTGGGCTCCGGAGGGGGTAAACCCATAGCAGGTGTGGCTGTAGCAGAACAACTGAGAGGGTGAAGGCGTCCTTCCAGCTGAAAGTAGCCATCTTGTAAGCTCTGGACTGTTTGTGTAAGAACTGTAATCTGCTGACATAGGGCCTCTAATGCGGAAGCACCTCTCTCGGCCTCAGACATCTTGGCTGGTTGATACTATCACGTACCTGGTGCTAGAGGCCAATGGAGAGAGAGGGCTTCCCTTGCGGCTAAGTTCCAGACCCCCCTGAGGATGAGAACAGGAGAGGTCAGGCCCAAAGTAGCACGGGTCGCCTGCTGGATTGTGTGCAGGAGGATCCAGAGTACAGCTGGAGTGCTGGAGTGGAATCAGCAGACAGGTGGCGCCCGTGAGGTGTTTGCAGGACTTGGATAATGCTGAGACTGGAACGTGGTCGGGTGGATAGCCAAGATCAGGAGCCAGGTGGATATCAGAGCAAGCGTGGTCAGGTGGATAGCCGAGATCAGGAGCCAGGTGGATATCAGAGCAAGCGTGGTCAGGTGGATAGCCGAGGTCAAACACAGGAAGCAATCAGGAGACAGGTCAAGGACAAGCCGGGTTGGTAACAGGAGACAGGAACTGGAATATCACAGGGATAACACACTGGAGGAGCTGAAGATCAACCAGCAACTAAAATCACTGGCAGGTTTCCTTAAATAGGCCCAGGTAAATTGCTGGTAGTGCTGCTGGGTCCTAAATTCCTTCTCCTGCCAAAGTGCTGATAGCGCTGCTGGGTCCTAGAGCCCTTCTCCTGGTGTTTGTGCCCTGACAGTAGGCTTCATGGCAATCATCAGATCATCACTA